>NC_133092.1:4282275-4894028 GCF_019914945.1 Typha latifolia | reverse complement strand
TGGCTTTCAAGTCTTCTGGTCAATTATTCTTCTTTATAGTCAAATTTTCTGGTCAAAACTTCCATTATAATCTGCATATTGTGGATGTCAGGCTTCATAATCGGCTGATGCATTATGCTGCTGCTGCATGAGTGTTCCATGTTAACTTATTTTTTTGAAGAGAACCTTTACTGCTTTTTTGAGTGTTGGAATTTATTTCATGGTAATCTAATTAACACTGTTAATGATGAATGAAAAGGAGAAATCAGGAGAATTTTAAAATGAGAGTTTGTAAAAATACAATCTTCTTGGATTTCAAGTACCATATTTTTTGCAGAATGCAATATTCTGAACAAATAATGACAGTTGTCAGATTGGAAATCTCATGATTCTGTGTGACTTTCTTCTCACCTTGTCTAATGCACAAAGCATGAGGTTTAGCTTCTTCTTTGATGTCCGGAAATAAGTCAAACAACTTCTTTTTTTTAGCAAAAAGAATTTTGATAATTATCTTAATATGTTCTAATCCATTACAGTGTGCTGTCCTAATATTGGCAAAGTTTAAATCTATTTTTACTTTTACTTATATATTGTTACTGTGGTCAGGTTGCTGATTTCAATGTTCAAGCAGCTCAGCAGGGGATGGTGTATATTGATGAAGTTGATAAAATAACTAAGAAGGTTGTTGAACTTATGTATTTTTCTTCTACACAGTTTCATAAGTTGGAAATTGTTTTGTAACAATGATCCTTGCAGGCGGAGAGTGTAAATATTAGTAGAGATGTATCTGGTGAAGGTGTTCAACAAGCATTATTAAAAATGCTAGAAGGAACTGTAAGTCATCTATTTCATGATGTGGTTAATATATTCAAGATGTTTCTTGCCAGGGTTTAGCAACTGAGGTTCATATTAATTAGTCAGGTCATCAGTAAACTGAACTACACAGAAGCACAAGGACATGCATAGTATCTGTAAACACAAATAGGGTGTTAGCAAAACTTTTTTAAGCCTAATTAGAAATTGAATTTCAGAGGTACTAATTTTGAAATCTGAACTATCTGTTGGAATTTACAAGATTTAAAGGGTAATATGTAAAATATTGTAGTTCTTGAGATCCTTATGTAATAAGAGATAAATAATCATACTATCATCTACAGAACATTTCTTTTTAGGCTATTTTACAGAATGGCAATAGGGATTCAAAAACATTATAACCAACATGGTCTATTGACCACTTAACCCTTCTAGTTCAAACTGCAAAGGAAGTTTTATATTGTATTATTGTGAATTTACGACCATTGTAGATGAATTTCAACCTAGGTGTAAATCTAGCTCACACCTTTCTATGTACATGTATCTTTAGCCATCGTAAACTGGAATAAAATATTTCCAGCAGGAGAAGTATGGTTAGATCCATGACCATTTCATCTTTCTTTTAGATTACTTGTAATGCATCATATTAGAGTTATTAGATTTAAATATTATCTAATTATCTTATTTCATGGCCCAACCAGTTGACGATATCTAGTCGGATCTGGAAGAATCTTACCGTCATCGGGCTGAAGCTTCACATGAAGCTCAACTGGGGTAGCAGCGGGACGAATGTCAGTGATAGTAGCACGACTAAGAATGTCTGTAATGTACTTCTGCTGGGACAGCAAAAGACCATGGAATGACTGAGCAATTTCGATACCCAGAAAGTACCGAAGAGGACCAAGGTCCTTCATCTCAAACTGATTTTGAAGATGTTGCTGAAGGGAGCGGATCCCGGTTGAATCATCTCCGGTAATAATCATATCATCGACATACATAAAGAGGATGACCCGAAGACCGTAGAAACATAAATGGCTTAGAGGAGCTCTCCTAAAATCCGTAGGCTGTGAGAACACTACGAAAACAATCAAATCAGGCACGAGGGACCTGCTTCGACAGATGTGACCTGGAGGAAGAGGGAAACCGAGTGGGGGGTCCATGTATACCTCCTCGTCAAGAAGGCCATGAAGAAACGCATTCTTCACATCCATCTGATGTAAAGGCCACTGGCGACTGGAAGCAACAACTAGAAGAGTGCGGACAGAAGTCATTCAGGCAACTGGAGCAAAAGTCTCCTCATAATCTATCCCGTATTCTTGAGTAAAACTCCGAGCAACCAGACGAGCTTTGTACCTAGCAATGGATCCATCGGGTCAATATTTGACCTTGAAGATCCATTTGCAGCTAACAGGCACAATGTCTGGTGGGCAAGGGATAACATCCCAAGTATGCATCTGCTGAAGGGTCTGAAGCTCATCTGCCATGGCCTGCTGCCACTCTGGAACCTGGACTGCCTCACGATAGGACCTAGGCTGAGGGGTGGAGTGGATGGCTGCAAGAAAAGTGTGAAATTGGGGGGAGTATGTAGCGGAAGACATCAGAAAGCCATACCAGTCAGGAGGGTGATGCTCACGCTTTGGGTAACGACGAGCGAGCGTAGGAGCCGTCACAGTAGAGGATGGGACGATTGGAGAGATACTACCAGGAGTGGAGGGCTCATTTGTGGAAGGAGGACAGGACCTGCGAGTATAGAAGTAGGGCAAAGTCGTCATGGGAGGGGGGTACTCCTCTGGGGGGGCTGGGAACTCAGCGAGAGAGCGGTTTGGTGGAGCAGAAGGAACTGGTAGTAAATGCGTGTCGATGGGTAGAGAAATTTGCGGCATGTGAGATATTGATGGTGGGGCTGAATTAGGCACCTCGGAGGGATGGAGGATAGGCTAGGAGTAGGGAGATCTAGAAAAGATAAATCCGATGGAGCTAAGGTATCAGTGGTAAAGAAAGGTATCTCCTCCAGAAAGTGACATGACACGATATTCTAAGACGATGAGCAGAAGTGTCATAGCAACGATAGCCGTTATGCTCAGGACTATATCCTAGAAAGACACACTTAGTTGCCCTAGGGGATAGCTTATTACGTTCACCCGAAGGAAGAACAAAACAGGTGCACCCAAAAACACGAAGATGACCATACGAGGGGGAAGTACCATAGAGACGATCGTATGGAGTCAAACCATCAAGGACAGATGATGGAGTTCGATTGATGAGATAGAGAGCAGTAAGAAGGGCCTCAGCCCAATAAGAACAAGGAACAGAAGCCTCAAAGAGTAGAGCTTGAGTGGTCTCAAGAAGATGATGATGTTTTCGTTCAGCAACTCCATTCTGAGCAGGGGTATAGGGACACGACTGCTGAGGTAGAATACCGACAGAAGCATGAATGGAACGAAACTCAGAGAAAAGATACTCACGAGCACCATCAGATCGGAAGATCTTAATGGACCGACCAAACTGAGTACGAACCATAGAAGAGAAATCACGATAAATCTGACACACTTTAGAGCGCTAACGCATAAGGTAAACCCAAGTAAAACGAGAAAAATCATCAATGAAACACACATAGTAGATAAAACCAAGACCCGAAGGGAGTGGAGCGGGTCCCCAAATATCAGAGTGCACAAGGTGAAAAAGGGAATCAGAGATATTCGTACTAAGAGGAAACAGAAGGGCTCGGTGTTTTGCCAACCTGCAGCCAGTACAAGGGGACAAACAAGAAAAATGACCACTGCCTAAACATCCAGACCGGGACAAGGTCTTGAGACGCTGACTCGATACATGACCTAGACGCCGATGCCACAAGTCTAAAGGAGAGAGAGGAGTGACTAGACAAGCAATGGGACGAGGTGATGGAAGGTGAAGCTGATCCAGGTAATAAAGCTCGTGTATCCGACTACCGATCCCAATCCTCTGGCCTGTAGACGGGTCCTGCACAACACAAGAAGTAGAAGAGAATGATACAGTGTAACCATAGTCAGAAAGTTGAGTAATAGAAATAAGACTCATGATTAGGTCGGGGACAAGCCAAACATCAGATAAAGTAAGACGACTCGTGGGATCCGTGGTAGGAGTAATGTAACCAATATGAGAGATAGGGTAATGAGTCCCATCAGCTGTATGAACATGAGGAAGAGTGATAGGGGCAGAGATGAGGCTAGTAAAGATGGAAGGTCACCGGTCATATGATGTGAGGCGCCAGAATAAAAAATCTAGGGCTTAATCATACCAGAGACAACAGATGCAGAAGTAGAGGCACCAGTGAAGCTGAGAGCTCCATGAATGAGCTGCTGAATCTGCTGGAGCTGCGCACTACTGAAGGTGAGATTGCTGGAGTGATCAGATGGACTAATATTTGGTGCAGCGGTAGAGGTAGTATGAATTGGCGATTAGAACATATATGGATAGAACTTATAACGGGGTCACGAAAAACAAGTAATTTTTGCTGGGCCTGTATCCTTTTTTTAGGTTCACTAGGATTCTTCTTGGTTGGAACTTCCAGGTTATCTTGGTAGGAATCGATATCCGTATTTCAATCTCGGCAAATTGTTTTTTTTTCCACAAGGGATCGTGATGTCTTTTTACGGGATTGCGGGTCTATTCATTAGCTCCTATTTGTGGTCCACAATTTTGTGGAATGTAGGTAGTGGTTATGACCGATTCGATAGAAAAGAAGGAATAGTGTGCATTTTCCGTTGGGGATTTCCTGGAATAAATCGTCGCATCTTCCTTCGCTTTTTTATGAGAGAAGCTAAGTGACGACTCCTGTCCTTGCTTGATCCCCCTTTGCCAGAACGGGGAACAAGCTCAGGATGAAGTCGATAGCAGCGAGCGGTAAGATGACCAGGACGACCACAATGAGTGCACATAGGACGCAATGAGTGATGATCTCGTCCAGGCACATGAGTGATGCGAGCAGCAGTCGAAATATCAGGTGTGACTAATATAGGAGCAGGAGCAACACCAAGCACACTCTCTATGGCTACAGAAGGTGGCGTAAGATCTGCCTAAGCTCCTCAGCCTGTAACTCAGCTTTGGCACTGTCCAGGCTTGGCAGAGTGGAGCGATGCAATAAATGACGAGTCAGATCCCCAAATTCTGGATGAAGAGCATTTAGAAAATCCATTAGATGATCTTCGTCATGATGGCGCTGAGCGGACATCAAGTCAAAGGGGTGGCTGAAAGTGGGCTCCATAGACGTAAGCTCACGCCATATGTTAGTCATGCTGGCGTAAAAGTCCTGGATAGAGAGCTGACCTTGTCTGACCTCCTGAGCATCGTGACGAAGCTGAAAGCGACGCATCAGACTCGACTGAACAAATCAACGATTAAGATGAGCCCAAATGGCCTAAGCAGAAGACAAGGTCTGAAGCTGAGGTCGAAACGATCGATCAACCTGCAAGATGAGGTAGGTGCAAACCTTCATGTCACGTAACTCCCACTCATCATACTCCGAAGACGGAACCTCCGATTGAACAACCTTGGGTGTGTCAGACTTAGTAGAGGTCACAGTGGTGGTCTGAATGATAGTGCGAGGGGGAGCACATTCCGTAGAGATGCCGTCAATGTGCCCGACAAGACGTTGCTCGCGGAGGATTGTCTTAATAGAAGATGCCCATGTGATCTAATCCCGCTCGGTGACAAATAGAAAATCGACTAATGATACACTCTCACGACCGACCGGAACATAAGATGCCATTGGAAGGAACGACAATTGATCAGCCACCTTGAGAGTGATGTAAGATTTTCCACTTAGCCCACTCAAATCTTTCGTTGAACACCTGGTGAGCGGAAAGTTTTGAATAGAACAACAGAAGGAGAGCTGAGAATACAATGAATTTTCGTCGAATACTTGGTGGGCAGTAGGTGAAAATATAATGCTGCAGGTGCAGAATCAAAGAACTGCAGAAAAAAGAGTGCTGTGTCGGCAGGGAACTTTCGTCGAACACTTGGTGGGCGCTAGCCAAAACAGTGGTGCCGAGCTGTGCTGCTGCTGCTGAAAACAGAGGCAGCTGCGACTACCGTTGCTGCTGCACTTGCAGGAACTCGCGAGGAAGAGTGGATGTGCTGCTACTGCTGATACCATGAAACGATAGTGGGATTACCCTAGATTGGGTTGAAGGAGAAGAGAGAGGAGAAGAGAAGAGAGAGGAGAGAAGAGTGGTGAGAAATATTTTGTATTTTCACTCTTGATCAAAAGAGGGGTTGACCCCTATTTATACAAAGTCACCATGAAATAACATAATTAGATAATATTTAAATCTAATAACTCTAATACATCATAAATCTTTATCTACTAAATTTAAAGTTATCTTATGAAGCTAGAATTTTCCAGTATATTGAATTGAAGCTACTTTTGCATGCCAATTTAGCATCTATAATATGAGAATAGTGAGAGTTACTTTTCACATATACTTCCATATGAATGTTAACTTAATCAATTGATTGTGATCAAGAAAGAAAGATACTTTGGGTGTGAAGCATGGTTCACCGGATCGGCCGAACCTGATCCTAATCCTGATCCCGATCTCGATCTTGGCCCATTTTGAACTCTCTTCTCTCTCTCTGTTTATTTCTTTATTTATCTCTTAGTTTTTTATTTTATTTTCCACTCTCTCTTTTTTTCTTCTTCTTCACTGTACTATGGTTTTTTTTTTCTTTTGTTTGATTTTCTTCTAAAATTTTACGTAATTAAAAAGTCCGATCCAATCTAGGCAACCGATACGGTCAATCTTGCGGATATGTGTAGTTTTTTCGGAAGGCTGATTCCCATTCCGATTAAAAATTTTGATGTGAAGAGTAGAGACTTATTGGTACTTTCACGTACTGAAAGTTTCAAGTGGAACTTCAGCTATTGTTCTTATTTGTTGATTTGGCTGGACAAACTAATGCATTATCATGTGTGGCATAGAGGTGTTCATGCATGATTACTCTTTTGAGGCTACAGTTTCTGTCTTTCCTCTAGTATTGTTTAATCTATCCTTCTCTGGATATTATTGGAGGACATAAGACATCTGAGGCTTGAAATCTGTCTAAAATATCTAGAAAAGAAGTTAATTTCTAATGATTGCTAGTTGTTTCTTTGTTTTCTGTTATGACTGTCAGGTTCCCCTTTTAGCTCCTTCCCAATTCCATTTTCTAACATAGAAAAGAGAAATAAGATTTCTTTTTAATTGAATAAAATTTATAAGCTGACTTTGTAGTGCTTTAGAACTTATCCTGTTCTCTGAAATTTGTTGAACTTTTCTTATGCAGATAGTAAATTTTCCTGAGAAGGGAGCTCGTAAGCATGCACGTAGTGACAATATACAGGTTCTTTATTTTTCCTATAGTGGTAAAAATTGTGAGTTTCAAAGATAATTTAGTTACTATTATCACCAGCATTTTCTTTCTTAAAATGAACCCTTCTTAGCTTTTCAGTTCAATCTCGACTTTCTAGTGCTATTTTCATATATTACGCATATTTTGCTTTTACCCCTCTAAAAGTTTGTTCTTTTTGTAATAGTTACTTCTTTATGTTTAGGTTCCTAGCAATACTTTTCAGTTTTGAGTTAATCCTTGTCTTGAGTACTGGAACACTTTGCTATCCAAGGTTCACAGTTTTGACCGATCCCGATTCGAAACCAGTCTATTCAGTGGGGTATTGGTTGAATCAATTGATACCTAGTGTAGATCGGAGCAGTTTTAGCTGAATCAGTCAAAACAACATAATATGAGACTCACCTCATCTCTCGAAAAACCCCGACAAAGTCGTCCAACGCTGATCCTTCAAGATAGAAGTTTTGTGATCTCCTATGATGGATTCAGTGACACTACTCTCCGACGACCTTGGATAAGTCCTTTTTCTCTCTTTTCAGTTTTTTGGTTTTTTTTTTCCATTTGTCCTCTCTATCTTTCTGGCGACCTCCCCACCTCTCTCTCTCCCTCCCCTTTCCCCTCTCCCTTTTCTCTCTTCCTCTTTGTTTAGCAAGAGAGAGAGGGAGAGAGGGAGAGAGGGAGAGAGGTGACTAAGAGAGTGAGAGATTTTCTTTTCTAGACCCCTCTCCGACTGAGTGTTAGAGAGGAGACATGGGTGAGAGAGAGTGTTAGTGGGAGAGAGGTAGAGTGAGTGAGTTTGTTTAATTCTTAGACTTAATGTCCGAGCAATTTATATTTTTAAAATTTAAATTTTCTTTTCTACATTTTGAAATAATTTTTTAAAGTTTTTAGTAATAAAATAGTCTGATACCTAAATCCAATACTGGCAGCTGAAGCAACACTGATACATATTTTTGTTGTTGTTGTAGATCCCGATTCTGATTTCTTTTTGTCATAGTTACTTCTTTATGTTTAGGTTCCATGGCAACATTTATCTTCAGTTTTGGGTTAATCCTTCTCGTGTATTGGAACACTGTGCTATCATTTGCAGAGGTAGATTGATGGTATACATTTGCTTGATATTATATGAATACTCCATGATTACCTTTCCATCTCCAACCTTGACCTTCTAGTGCAATGAAATGCATAAATCGGATTTATGTTTTCTGCAGCATAATATTTCCTCTAGCCTTCTAAATATTGGTTCTGTGTCATAGTTACTTCTTTATGTTTAAGTTCCTGGTAACATTTATCTTCAGTACTGAGTTAATCCTTCTCTTGGGTACTGGAGCACCGTCCTACCATGTGGCAGATGCAGTCGCAGATTGATAGTATACTATGTTTGAACTGATAAATAGAAATTGACTTGAATTTTGTTAGTGTTATTGACATTGTTTAACACCTTTATTTTTAAATTAAGCATTGTGAGGTGTATAGACCATTCACATCTTACTTATGGAGCTAGAATATCTTCTCTAACTTCAATTCGTACTCTTCCTGGACAATTATTACTTGCTGATGTTCTCTGTTAGCACCTAAAGATAGTTCATCTTTCTTGCTAGCCCTTGCACTGTCTGTTTCTCGCAGTTACTGATGAATAATATGCTTCATAAGTATGTAAGAAAGAACCAATTTGTGATTTTGTTTACAACAGATCTGTCTACCTAAAATGGGGGTTCAAAGTTCAAACTCAAGAATCTTTTTCTGATTTTCTCTTGTGAACCATTCTCTGTAATGTTGAAGACTTTGTTATCTCTAAGCAGCTAACATTCAACAATGCAATCGAGTCATTAAGCACTTCTGAAAGATGTTGAAGACATCCTTTTTTTTTTTTTTTTTTCTGGGAGATACTTTCCTAGGATGTCCATTTCATTATTTGATCACTTAATCACTCTGAGCAAACCCTGGTTCTTCTGTCATGTGCTACTGAGTTTTTAATTCATCATGAAAAGTTGTTACTGTGCAAGAACTAGTTTATGCAGTTCCCTTGAAGCCATCGAGTAGACTAAGCAATGGTCAAACTTTGTTTCACTTCCATCTACATAACCCTCCATTTGTATAACTAAATCCAGATGAAATGTTTTCCAAGTGATTATCTGAGTTCATGCTTTCTATACAACTATGGATGTTCTATAATTTCCATTTGCATGGGCTATTGAGAATTAAGAATCATACTATACAGCAACGATGGCCGTGCTGGTGGTACATACTCCCCTCATGCCAGTGACACGCATTTATAATATTTTTTTTTAAAAAAATTAGGATATTTAGAGATATGTTTGGCAATAATGGCCATGCCACCGTCAAATAAAATCACCGGAGTAGGAAGTTATTAAGAAAATAAAAAGAGAGAAAGATAGAATAAGAAGGGCTATGATTAGAGGAGTTGAGAGAGAGAAGTGTTAAACACAATTGTGTTTAACATGAGAGTTTTAAAAATATTTAATGGATGGAAAAAAAAAGATAAAACTAGATTAGATGACAAAACATGATAATACATAATTTGATTTAAATTAGAGAATGACAAATAAAAATTAGACATGAGTTGTTATTCCAAATGAGTTGTCATTCCATATTTGTTAAATAATGATTATAGAAATTAAAGAATGATAAATGCCAAAAGTTAATTGATGATAATTGATGGAAATAAAAAAAGTTAAAAAATGGGTTCGACATGTCATATTATGTTTATTAAGAAAATTAGTAAAGTTAATTTAGACATGATTTAAATTAGAGAATGACAAATAAAAATTAGACATGAGTTGTTATTCCAAATGAGTTGTTATTCCAAAAATAACAAATGAGTTGTCATTCCATATTTGTTAAATAATAATTATAGAAATTAAAGAATGATAAATGCCAAAAGTTAATTGATGATAATTGATGGAAATTAAAAAAGTTAAAAAATGGGTTTGACATGTCATATTATGTTTATTAAGAAAATTAGTAAAGTTAATTTGATAAAGATTGATAGAAATTAGAATTTTTTTTTTAAAAATTGTTTCTATATTGGCGCACGACCGGCATGCGGCCATACCGGTCGGCACAGCTCAACACGATTCGGCACAGGGGCGTGCCACTAGCACACCCCGTGCCAAGTGCCGTGCCTCTACCGGTATGGCCATCCATGCTATACAGTACTTTCAACTTGCTCTGGCAGTACATTCTTTAACTAAATCTTGTGCTGATGCAGATAGATACGAAAAATATTCTTTTTATATGCAGCGGGGCATTTGTTGATTTAGAAAAGACAATTTCTGAAAGGTAACACAGTTTTAAGATATTACAATTTACAAAAATTTGTTGCTTACCATGGAGAATCAGGGAAGCTTGATTTTTGACATGAAACAGGCGGCAGGATTCTTCTATAGGATTTGGAGCACCAGTGCGGGCAAACATGAGAACTGGTGGGTTAAGCAATGCCCTAGTGACTTCATCCTTATTGGAATCAGTAAGCATCAAGAAGCTGAACAATTAGAGAGAGAAAAAAATTCTTATATCATTATGTTTAGTTTCATTTGTTATGAGTGAAGATTCAACTGAATTTCTGTGTACTCATGACATGGAAGGTCCATAATTTTTTCGCAGGTTGAAAGTGACGATCTCATATCATTTGGTCTCATTCCAGAATTCGTTGGACGCTTTCCAATTTTAGTCACACTTTCAGCATTGAACGAAGATCAGCTTGTTCAGGTTGCTTCAGTCTTCACAAAGAATTTTTTTGTTGACATATTGTTTTTTTAATGTCTATTCTGACTCATTTATTGATATATGTTTTTTTTTCAATCTTCTACTGTGTATAACAGTATTAAAGTGTAGCTTAGACATGTTGGAAGAGCATGGTTGCTCATCAACAATCCCCTGCTCCTCTAAGTATCAAAAGAGCCCCTATGCACAACTGTTGAGTACCCTGCATTCTTTACCTATGGATTCAGCTGTCACTCTCAGTTTCTACAGATTTCCCGATAGATTATAAAATGTTACAAATGGTTTACTCTTCAAGGGGGTTGTCTTGGATGGAAGATTTGAACTGCAACTCACTTTGCAGTTCTTACCTAGTTGAGAAAATCTCAGAGGAAATTGAGAAAATCTCGGAGGATTCTCATAGCATAGTTAACTATGCATAGTTCTTACCTAGTTCAGGCTCATCAGAGTGCTCCCTACTATGGGAAGTTGGGTTTAAATCTTCTAATCTTGTGTGGAACATATCTCTATCACATAGTATGTTAAATAATCCAGGGCCCTGAACCTTTTCATTAGAACATGGAGCGTAGCCTCTCTTTCTCTGTCCCTCGGGTTCTGCGCATGCTTCAGATGGCTAATTCTAGCTGAAGTACTCAATTAACAACTGATATTTGGTAACTTGGATCTCCCTCGCATATTCATGGATTATGGCTTCTTGTCAATCTTTTCTTTCATTACCAGGAGCCTTTCAGCTTAGTCGAGGGAGCTGGGCAATTGTCACTTGCACAAAAATATATGCTAAGTGTATGCTTTGATCAGAAGATCTGGTCAACCTATTGGCTTATTAATATAGAGTTGATAGATGGCTTATTAAAATATCAGCCTATATAATTTCTCATCCAGTCGCTAGTTAATATATTGAATTCCTAGTTGTCTGTCGATGATCTCTAGAGCTAACATAGTGACATTGTATAACTTCAGGTCTTAACAGAGACAAGGAATGCTCTTTGCAAACAATACAAGAAAATGTTTAGTATGAACAAAGTGAGTGTTTCCATTCTTTACAGTTCCATATTCATTTTTTCTTTGGGCGATATAAGCTGCTTTTTATCTTACCTCAGATGATAATAATTCCCAGGTTAAGCTTCATTTTACCAAGTCTGCACTTAGAATGGTTGCAAAGAAAGCAGTTGCAAAAAGCACTGGCGCGCGAGGTTTAAGAACTGTTTTGGAAAATATTCTTATGGAGGCCATGTATGAGGTAACGCGAGTTGACTCGCTACCCCAAACCATAGAGTAGTTAGAACAGGTGCCTCAGACTTGATTTATGATAATTATATTTCCTCTGCTTTCATATCATTATCAGCTTTCTAAGAAGATATCAGTTCGTACATGAACTACAATACCTATCAGCTTTCTAAGAAGATTGTCTGTTTTCGTATCATTATGAACTTTCTAAGAATAAGTCAGCTTGTACATGAACTACAATACTTATCAGCTTTCTAAGAAGATAGCCACTCGTGCATGATGAACTACAATCGATGCTAAAACTGATCTAAATTTCTAGAAAGATTAACAAAGTATGAGAAGGTGTTTACTCTGATATCTGTCCTTCATGTTTGTTTAATGAATTTCTTGTACAGATAATGTCTTGCCTTGTAGGTTTTGTAGTTGGCAAATTCATGACCAAACAAAGTAAGTCATAATATAATTTTTCTAGTTTTTATTGTATGAACTGTAACACAATGTTGTATAGAGTTTGGAACATAAAATAGAGTTGGTGCAGCAAAGATTGAAGTTCAATCGAAATTTGTTTGAACAAACTTCGATCGTTTGAAGCTTGTTCGAACAACTTCAAACGAAACTTAGCTTAGAGCTATAGAAGATATTCAAGAGAAGAAGCAAAGTTGAAATAAACTTTGATTGTTTGTAGCTTATTCGAACAACTTCAAACAAAACTTACCTGAGAGCTCCAACAGATATTCAAAGCAGCTATTGATGTGGGCTTGTTTGAACCTATTTGAACATGCCGGGAAAAGAATACCAGATTAGGGTTGAAATCTAGCCTACTTGTTAGAGAGTGTAAATATGAAAGACTTGGGCTAAAAGGTTAGAAATCCTAAGACCATCGTGACGGCTAGAAGAGCTTTGAAGGAAAGAGAGGAGTTAGGTAGTGGGTGGCCATTAATACCATATCTTATTGGAGTCCCTTTCAATTGAAGATTGTTCTTGATGGTGTCTCAAGGGTTATGGACACAAGCTAACAAGCTTAAGGCTTACCAAGGTTAGAGACCAAGCATGGAAAGCGGCATATTGAGGGGGAGTCAAACAATCACTTAAGAGATGGTTGTGGATAACAATGAGTGGTTTCTAATTATTTTGTAACCGCTGATTATTATAATATTTAGTTTGTTCTTAGAAAGTAGATCTTTAGTTTTTTACCCTTGTTTAATAAGGATGCTTCCATGTTAATATTGTTGTATTTGCGTGCTCCCTTGTGTCTCATATTGTGATTACTATTTATCGTTCTAAGTGAAATACATCTCCTATATGGTATTTAAAATATTCTCATGGCCTTCTCACCATCATAAGGTTGAGGTTTCCATTTAATAATCTGAGAGGCTGAGAGCAGCTTAGAAGATAGAATGATACAGTTGTTGGATGACTTTGGTTTGGAAATTTGGTGCATGGGACAATTGGGCTACATTTTCTGACCTTTCCAGCAGGACAGGAAGATTTACTGTGGGTATTTGTTTAATTTATACCAGGTACTAAGAGGTAAGGAAACTGGTCCGGAAAGTCCTTTCTGGCTTTGTACTTTGTGGGTGCTTGCTTAATTTGAATCTGGTACTGAAAGTTATGCTATCAAAGGATGAAAGGTGCCAGTCCTGGGGATGCTAAATATACGATCGATACACAGTTTCCATTTCACCTTAAAGCAATCATAAGACAGTACAAAGAAGATGCCCTAAAATTTTCTGAATTCTTGTGAAACACAAGGCAACCTTGTGTTGCTTCTTTTATATTGCTGGTCTTAGTTGCTATCATGATTCTTATTTTTCATGATGTATCTTTTTGCAGATTCCTGATGTAAAAACAGGAAATGAGCAAATAGATGCAGTTGTGGTGGATGAGGAAGCCATTGGATCGATTGACAGACTAGGATGTGGAGCTAAAATTCTTCGTGGGTATGGAGCATTTGACCGCTACATTTCAGAAAATGAAGGGAAGGATTTACTGGTATGATTGCTGAAAGGATTTTGAAAATTTTCGTTCCTGTGTGTAAGTGGAAAAACATAGCTGCTGATTGAAGTAGGATTGTTATGATTGCTGCAATCATATTTTTGTGAGAATCTGATCGGTGGCAGTCAAACGCAATAGATCATAACCAAGATATTTATGATTACTAAGATGAAGGCTGAATTTTTAGATTGCATAACCTGATAAAATTCCTGGTCTTTGTTACGTGTTGACTCAACAAACTTCACGATCTTCATCCATCTAACCAGAGATCTAGATGGACAAATAAATGACAGACAAATTAATGCCTTGTTTACCCAAATTCTCCAGTAGAATTAATTCATACTTCTACAAGGTAGTAAATTGATTCGATGCAGTTGCAGATATCGTACATTGTTCTTCTAACAAAGAACTCTGAATGCAGGCAAACACTGACAGGTCTGAAGGTGAACTTGATGGAGAAGAATATCTGGTGTCAAGAACCATGAGTTTGTGATCCTTCTAACCAGCTTCAAATAACATGTAACACGATCATTTTTCTTTGCTCTGATATCCATTATTTTTAACATTATTTTGATGATGTAACTTTACTGTACTAACATTATTGCCAGTCATGTGAACAGAAGTCGCTTAGTAAGCAAGTGACTTCCTGCTAATTGAAGCAATGATCAGTTAATTTTTTATCAAATTTTCACAATTCCAGTTCGTTATCCTTCTTGTAAACGGATACTGCTGTTTAGCAAGCAGTGTTCTATGGCAACTAAAAAATTCAAATAAATAAATTTTTTTATAATGCCCTTGCTTCACACTGCATCTGAAGTTTTCTTTGCTAGTTCTTAAATAAACTAGCATAAACTGTTATAATACAAGAGCAAGATGGATTTGCTCTGACTGTTACAATGCATCTTGCTTTATTGAACTGATGGAGATTAAGTTTCCTTCTTCAAAGATGAAACCAAGTATGAAAAACATGCAAGATTTTCCTCCAAAGATGGAATATAAATGATCTACTTCCCCCAGTGTTAACGAGATTCAAGGCAGCGGCCATGGTCGGGAGGGCTGGAATTGCTCCTTTCTGGGTCGTGCAGATTGCTCCGCAGGCATTTGCAAATGTGAGTACCTCCCTCAGCTTCTCCTCATTCTGGGTAAGCAAAAGAAGAGAAATAGTTACCTATTGTCAAAGATATGATATATTTTGTTAGTTTGTCATCTAACAGTTTAAATTTTTGTGTCAATTGATTATCTGGCATGACAGATAGTCTGCTATTATGAAAATATGAAGTCCAAACGTCATTTAATCTCTATTTTTATTGTCTATTCTTGTGATATGATACACGTTAACCTTGAAAAGGGAGATGTCCTTGGCCATGGAAACCAGAAGAGCACCAACAAAAGCATCACCAGCTCCGGTTGTATCAATTGTCTTCACTGCAAACCCTGGTATGCTGCCTTTGAAGTCCTATATATTTGGAAGCAAGAAAACGTAGTCAGATTAAAACCAGAACTCGTTTGATTAATGCATGGATAAGGAAAATAACATTCACAATGGATAAGGGAGGATTTTGCATCTGTGAGGGTGTTAATTTATTGAACATCTTAACTAAGTCTATTTTGGTGTAAAATTTATCATCACTTCTCTTGTTTGGAGGAGCTAGAGTAGGAGTTTAAGGTGGAAATCATTTTAATTAGTAGATGGGCATATCATGGTTCCTCGAGAGGCCCCATTATTTCAGCAGCTGCTAGTCTCAACTATATGGAGTGGGCTACGCCATTTAAGGACACTACAAGAATTAAAGGTTTTTAGTTACAAATAGTTATCGACAAATAGCTATTAAAAGTATTATTAGCAAAAAGATTGAAGTTCATCTCTAAAATTTACCACGTAATGATGCACTATTATTCGAACTGTCAATATTATCACCTAAACTAGAGACAAATAAAAGTTATGATTATTTCTCCTAATTAGCAGCATATTCAACACTACTACTTGTCATTTCCTTGATATGTATTACTAATTGTTGGATCGAATTAAATGACACTAGCCTAGTAGCTTTCTGATCGATGTGATCAATGAACTAAATACATTAATGCCACATATTTCAAACAGTTATAAGGACCAATATTAACAGGATTAGGTTGAGGAGAAATAAACCTTGGTGAAATATCTGCATCCCTTCTCGCCATCAGTAACAATAAGCAGCTTGAGACCCTCAAACCACAACGACAATACGTTCTCCTCGCTTTGTGGATCTTCTTGGGTTAGGAAAGCAACTTCATCGTTGCTTACCTACAGTTATTGTAGAAGTTACAGTAGCAAGATCAGAAATGGTTGCAGCTCTCATTACAATTTTTTTTTCTTTTTTTCCTTTCTATGATTCAGCTGCAAGAAAAACTTTTAAATTTTAATAATTTTTGACAAACAAAAGTAAATTTAGGCCGTACCAATTAGGATAGAAGATGTCTTTACATGATAAACATTGATATTTTCATACGACGAACAGTGAGGTCTCTATGGTTGGCATATTGAGAGCCAACAGTGAATGTGGGGGAGATGCATAAAAAGTGTGATGATATACAGAGAGTTAGAATTACACGAGAAACACATAGAAGGTGCAAAAGACTAATTAAAGAGTGCGTGAGAGTAGTAGTAGTGAGCTGCTCTATAAAAAGACGATTAGATCTCGAGCATGGATCGAGTTGCGAGAGTGTTTTCGATGACTAGCTAGTGCTAAGCTATATACCTTGATGAAGTCAGCCTCCTCCCATATGCTCAGAATCCCGTCGCGCGCCGCCTCCTCTGACGGCCACAACGGGAGCCGCACGTTGGGATCATAGGAGCAGAGGACGCTGGCCTCCTTGGCAGCGCGCATGGCGGCCAGGTGCGCCGACCGGGAGGGTTCGGAGATGAGGCTGATGGAGCCGTAGTGGAAGATGGCGGCGCGGCGGATGAGGGCGAGGTTGAGCTCGGCCTCGGTGAGGAGCATGTCGGCGCTCGGGTTGCGGTAGAACATGAACTCCCGCTCGCCGCCGCTCTTCAGGGTCACGAAGGCCAGGGCCGTGCGAGCGTGGGGATCGAAGAGCACGCCCTGGTCGTCCACCCCGTTCTGCCGCAGGATGTCGACGAGCATGTGGCCGAACTCGTCGTCGCCAAACTAACAGCAGCCCGGCAATATTAAGAGAGTGTTAATTATTTGAGTTCTACGTGAATGCATGAGAATTCGAATTGCATGTATATCCTTTTATCTCATGGTATTTTGCATGGTTTACGTTGACTGGAAGCAGTGAAAGGAAGGTATATAAATTAGAATAAGAGTATTTTTTTTATCTTAATTATAATTAATTGTTAAAATATTAATGCTAGTTAGATTTGAGAGATGCCCATATAGAAAAAAAAAACACAAAAAAGAACTTAAGAGGTATTCTAACAAAAACCAAATATGATGAGAGATTTTACAAAGGTACGCATGCAATTAGAGAAAACAATTTCCTGTAACCAAAATTTTATTATTTGAGTTAAGGCGATAGTATATGAACAAACTGATAATATAAAATATTCTAAATTTTATAGTAAGAGTATTAATTTGAATCTAATGGGAAAAAAATGAAATACTTTTTTTTATAGAACAATGACAATCAGAAATCAAGTAGAAAAAAGTATAGATGTGTTACATGGAAATAATTTAATATTAATGTGTTGCCATATAGACCAAAGACTAGCATAACCAAGAAAACTGCCCAACCAATAAAAACTTTGATGGTGGTGGTTATAAACTATTAAGTGGAGATAAAATTAGCAAGAGCCAATAAGTTGCCAGGGTGTATAAACTTAGTGACAGTACGGATCAAGAAAATATGTCAAATAAATAACTTAATAACTCACATAAAATAACAAGTACGTTTAATTTAATCCAATTGTAGTTTATTTCTAATGTTTTTAAGGTAGTTACAATCACATATGAACATTTGCGACAAAACTTTACAACATTTTTTCTTTGAGATATTATATCATAGTAAATTTTGTTTTCCTTTACATGTAAAGTTTCACTTCTTTTTTTCTCCAAACTACTATTTTGCTGAGACGAGAGGTGCGAATTAAATGTTCCTAATGATAATTGTTTTAATATATAAAGCACTTCCAATTTGACGTGCATGTGCATGTGATGATTAAAAATGGAGAGAAAGGTTTCTCCCGATGCATTCTACTTAATCGATCTCTCTCCCTCACCTTGCCGATGAAGGCAGCCTTGCCGCCGAGCTTGGAGATAGCCACGGCGACGTTCGCCGGAGCTCCGCCGGGGGCCTTGATGAACCCGATCGATTCCGCCAGCGAAACCCCGGGGACGTCCGGCACGAAGTCGATCAGCATCTCTCCAAACGACACCACCAGTGCCGCCGCCATTGCCCCGCTATTCGTCTCTTTCACTCTACAATAGGAAAGGCGATAAAGATCGGAATAAGAGAGAATGAATGGGGTCTGTTTAAATGGTATTTGCGTCAGTTATGAAATGGATGTTATCCATTTATCCTCGCTGTGTTTCGACTATAGCGACGAATAAAAGCATTACGTGCACTTGGAATATAACTTTAGTCCCGTCTTGGTTGTACGATAGATTAACCGTGATACGTTATTCGCGGGTAAGAATGGACTTTTATTGAAATATACTTCAAAGTAGAGTTAAAAAGATATAATAAATTGATATCGTAATCATTCTTTGCTTAAGGTTGCAAATATTCAATTAATTTCTGATACACGCTCTTAATTTATATCCTTAGTTTTCTTTAAAAGAAAAAGATTATATTGGTTAACTGTTATGAGCACAAAAAATCTCACTAATATTACATGCTAAAATTATCCAAACTATAAGACTCATCCCAAGCACAACCATAACTCATAGAATGGATAGAGTTCGCGAACCAGTTTATAACTTTGTTAGCTTTCATAGTAAATATAGAATATTTGAGCAGAAGGGAAGTAAGAGAGTAATGTTTGCTTTGAGTTTAGAGACTTTTTCTAAACTGGTTCATGGACTCTTAAATTGGTTTAGTAACCAAATATTTTTTTTTATTTTTTTCACATCTAATCAAGACTAAAAAATAAGTCTAACTAATCGAGTTCGGAGCTTAACCTCAAACCAAACAAGGCTTAAGAGATCTTTAATATTAGTGATCACAATCTAGGGTGTATGGTTGATTCGATTGAGGATATTGACAAGGAGAAGGGAATTCAATTCGATGAGGATGAACGGACCTGCCCAACAGTAGATGGAGAGCATGACCTCCTTAAGGATATATCCTTTGGCAATAAATGAGGAACGGAACATACCTTGCTTGTTGCTGAAAAGGGCTCTAGTAGGCGGGTAGAGGAGGGACCCATGCCAACAAAGGCAGTCAATTCCTATAAATGTTAAAATGAGAATGCATGAGGATATGATGGGAGGAGGGTAGGGGGTGGTGGGTGAGGACTAAGAAGTATTTGCGGGCTAGAATAATAGTTAGCTCCTAGATCACAGCTACTCGACCGTTCATAGATCAAGGTGAGTGAGAGGTCTTCACGATCACGAATAAGAAAGCGAGAAAGGAAAAATCTTGCCACTAAGATATTTAAAAAGAATATGAACCAACATTCATATTTAAATGCTTAGAATTTTCTCACCAAGGCTAGCATCCGGGTTAGGAGGCATTAAAAGTTCAAATTTAGGGTAATTAATACAAATGTTAGTGAGCTTTTCAAACACTTTAAAATAGACATCAAATTAGTGTATGGCATTTTATCTACCCTAATCATGATTAGAAAGTCACTAACATAGAAAAGATAGGATTTGTACAACAATAATAAATAAATAGGATCTGCACAACAACAATAAATAAGTATAGAGGTAAGGGATCACCCTAACAGATGCCCAACTCAGGAACCATTTAGAAGGATTATCATGACCCATAGTAGAATAATAGAAGCAATATAATCTCTAATCCAATGAATGTATTTAGTCGAAAATTCATAGATAAAGCACACCTACGACCACACACCATGAAACACAATCAAAAGCTTTCTCTAAATCAATCTTAATCTCAAGGAAAATATTAATTGACTTGGAAATATGGATCGAATGAATGATCTCTTAGGGTAGACATGTCGCTCCGCCATGAAGGTAGACTACTCAGAGAAGATAACTTTAGGTAGGAAAGGCTTGATCCTATAGTCATGATCTTAGCTAAAACCCTGAAAGCAACATTGTATAGAGATATCGACTAATGGTCCACAACTCGAGACGGGCTAGTTAGGCTTATTAGTGATGAAAAATAAATAAGTTTCTGCCCAACTTGAAAGGAAGATAAGAACTCCTATAAAAGAAACATGAGAGTTGAACAAAGATCCTTACTAACCAATTAACAATATTTTTAGAAAAAAAATTTAACCTAAAATTGATTAAACCCTTGGCATTACCACTAAGATAGACCAAATATCCGATCTCACCACTGCTTCTAAGAAAGGCCTAAGATGCTCATCATAGCATGAGGCATTGAGGGTTTGAAGAGAAGGCCAATCATCCTAGGAAAGGGTTCCCATGACATCCTAGCTCTAGATATTCGAATAAAAATTCATAAATTTTTTATTATTATGCTATGGGCACACAATCAGGGAATCATCAACCAACATTAAATTCTAAATAAATTTACGATGAGCACATATTTTAGTTGAGAATTAAAAGAAAAAAAAAACTTAAAGTTGGCATCACTGTCCAAAATCCATGCCATCTTAGCTTTGCTCTGCCACTTAAAGCTAATTTGACGGAGATCTAGATCTACACATTGACAATTATGATTAACTAGGGTACAACTCTCCAGCTCTACAAGAGGAATAGAAGTCTCCTTAGCTTCTAAGTCATTAATAGAAACCTTAATCTTAACTCAAGGTTGTGATGCACAAGGATGCGAAGGTTCTAATGAGAGAGAAAATGAGAAATTTTAGACAAGTCGGCATGAATATGGTCCAGAGGAGTGGTTAGGCTAGGATAGTCAACCGAAGTCTCCTAATAATTGGCCATAATTTTATGAACCTCGAAGTAATCAAACCAACACTATTTAAAATGAAAGGGACCTCACTTCTACTTGTGAGAACAACTAACGTCAATAAGTAGAGAAGAATGATCCAAAGTAAATGAATCAGATTATATTTAGAAAAATGATCTATTAGAATAGTATAATGAAGACCCTATCAAGACACTAGAACTTTAAAAATACCAAGTGAAAGGATACTCGAGAACCCCACATCAATAAGACTCTACAAAAAATTATCATGGAATTATGAACATTGAAGGGCCTACAACCACTCTAATTGTTTTTTGGTTTTTTGTTTGTAGTTATATTTTGTGACTTTGTTAAGCTACTGAGCTGAGCTTATACCAAGTGAAAGGGATACTCGAGAACTCCACATCAACAAGACTCTACAAAAAGTTCTCATGGAATTATGAACATTGAAGGGCCTAGCTCATTTCTAGCTCACTTCGAGCTTTGTCAAGCTATTGAGCTGAGCTGATCATGAGTCAATTGTTTCTAGCTCATTTCGAGCTCGAGCTTGGCTCATTTACACTACGGGCGTCAGTCTTAAAGTAGAGATGTCAAACTAGTTTAGATTGAGCCTGCAAAAAAAAATAATGAGGTTTATGATTAGGAAGGTGAGCTTTCAAGATGACAAATCATTAAAAATATGAAGCATAGTGAGATTGAGAGTAGAGCAGCCTTTTTTCTTGCCGATGCCCCTACAAATCTATTGGATGAAACACATTAAGAAATCAAGCAATAAGCTCCTCCTCAACTTCAGATCCATCTAAGAATCAACATCAACCTGCTCTTCTCTAATAGGGCGTGGGCTCTTTGCCTTAATTACGACTCACACTCGTCTTAGGCTTGAGGAAAACAATAACCTTAACTAGAGAAAAATGTTGCATAATCTTTTATTGTTTGAAGGAGGCTCCTAAATTAGTAGGGATGAGCTTAGGGTCTCGAGGCTCATAAAGTATATCGATCAACTCATCCATTGACTGCAATCGACCTTCCTTAATGATAAGCTTAGATTGAAGAAGAAACTCCTTATGGTTGACCAGGGTGGTGAGGGGTTGAAAGGAAGAGTCAATGGGGGTGAGAGAGGAGGTGAACGGGTGAAAGATGAGGCTACAAAAGTGAAAAAAAAAACATGATTAAGATGTAAGAGTCAAACTAGCAGTAAGGGAGGGACAAGGAAAAGAGTGAGGACCAAACATAGTAAGCGAGGGCACGAGAGTAAGAGTGGGTGGATTAGGGATAGGGATGGAAGTAAAGGTATCACATCCCTAAATAGATGAGAAGGCACAAGAAGGATTCGACCACTGCAGGAGAGAGATACAACACATCCCAAGCAGATGAGAGGCAATAGAGGGGATTCAAAAAGGATGAGAGGATCAGGAAAGGATCTCTTCATTTTCAGAGACAGTGGCAAGTTAAAGGATAGGCAGCCTATCTAAAGCCATTTGAGAAGAAGCTAAAACTTCACTAGAGGAAAAGCCAACCACAGAAGGGCACTTAAATCTATAAGATCCAATTGAATCAGCATGGAGACCACTCATCTATTACGGACCAGATTTGGAACGATCCATCCGTAGGATGATTATGAAAATTTAGGTGGAGATAGCCTCGGGGTTCTAATGGCTCGAGTTTCACCTAAATCGGAGGTTGGGATGAAAAGATAAAAATAAAATAGTGAAGATATGTCAGGGAGGGTAGAACGGTAATTTCTGACGTTGTGGCGGTCGTCGGAGGGTGGTGATGGATGGCCGTGTAGTAGGGTGACCTTGGAAGTAAGAGGTGGCTAGGGTTTAGATGCTTGAAAGGGATCTACGGTTAAGATCTACTCCTATGAAGATAAAAATAATCCAACAGCAAATGTAAAAAAGATAAGGACGAAAATAATAACTGGCTAATCTCTGATTTCTCTTAATGATCATTATCAACTCATATCCACTCCTATTTATAGGAGTAAAATTCATAACGGATCGGATCCACATGTGAATTATCAGATTTATTTAAAATTTAAAACAGAAAGATAAAGCTAAGTAACTAATTTAACTCGACTCGACTCGACTTAACCTCTATGGTCGGATCGTAACATCATCTAGCAAACTAGTAATTAAACTTGCACCGAAAAAAGCATGCCAAATGGCTTTCCCCTGTATGAGAGACGATAGTATTGACACAGTGAGAAGCTCGATGCATCTTAAAAGTGATGCAAGGAGTGACCTTAGAGAGTTGTATGGTCTAAAGCATGATAACCGTCACCATATCCTAGGTGGCAGAGAAGCCTTATTGACAATAGAGGTTGTAGCCTTGTCGGTAATAAAGTTGACCTTAAGTCAACTCAATAGATGCTTCCAATTGTGCAAGGACACCACCATTAGGAGCCACCGTCGTTCTGTGCATAAGAAAGGCCTAGTTTACGTGTAAGTATTATTTATTCACTAATCTAATAAAGTTATGTACATAAGGATGAGGGAGATGGTTACCAATTTAACTCTCTACACTATCTAAAATAATAAATATAATATCTTACATAAACCAATAAATATTAATTTAATTTGTTTATTTATACTAAAAATATTAGAACTAATAATATGTCACATAAAAACTAACCATCTTCTTGTCAATTGTAAGCATTATTTTGTGCCAAACCAAACACTAAATTTAAACATGTACCAACATATGTGCATAAAATTACCCTTGAAACGCATTAACGTACCAACCAGACGGTGCCCTATGATTTAGATGTATCATGTACAGCATTACATGTGAATTCTGAATTTGAATTCAAATTCAAACCGTCTAATTTTCTAGCCGTTACACCTCTGACTAACTATAAAAGGAGGTGGCCAGATCATTTCATTTCATTTCAAACTGCTCTGTTCAGAGGATACTCTTCTTCTTCCTCTCTCTCTCTCTCTCTCTCTCTCTCTCTCTCTCTTCTACCTCTTCTACCTCTTCTACCTCTTCTTCTTCCTCTCTCACTCGTACCTTAGTAGAGATCTGGTTTGAACGAGATGCCCCCAGGTTAGTTTGATTCAAATTTCGGGAGATTTCTTATTTTGTTCTGGGTTTTGAGTTATTTTGGTATGCAATTTTCTGTTAGTATCAGAGTTCTTCTTCATGGTCTTTTTGGATTTGATTATTTTAAAATCCCGGTTACTCTTATTCGATTTCGCATTTCTTGGGAAAAAAACGTTTAAGGGGATAGTAAAATTGGTAGGAGAATGAGGTGTTGCAAGATTTATCTGGAGATGAATGTTTTCTTTAAGGTTTATGGTTTACGGGTAAGTGAGGCAGTAATCTTGAATCAAAATTATCCTCATCCTCTTGAGTTTCTTCATCTCTCTTCTAAGATTTGATGGCGAGGCAGCTTGGATGGCTCTAAAAGCAACCGCTGCAGCCATCTCCCTTCTAATTCCAGTTACTATTATTTGAATTTCGCATTTCTTGGGTAGAAACGTGTAAGGGGATAATAAAATTGGTAGGAGAATGAGGTGTTGCAAGATTTATCTGGAGATGAATGTTGTCTTTAAGGTTTACGGTTTACGGGTAAGTGAGGCAGTAATCTTGAATCAAAATTATCCTCATCCTCTTGAGTTCCTTCATCTCCCTTCTAAGATCTGATGGCGAGGCAGCTTGGATGGCTCTAAAAGCAACCGCTGCAGCCATTCCCATTTAGATGAGAGAAAAGGTAAATTGATTTGTATTTTCTATGGGTTGAATTATTTCGGTATGCAATTTTCACAGGGGCTAGGATTTCGTATTTTCTGTCGTGATATTTTGCATTTAGTTATTCCATAATTTCGTTTCATGTTATTGGATTTCACAATTCTTGACGAGAGCATTAAGGGAGAGATGAAAGTGGCAAGAGAATGAGGCGTTACATGCTTTTGGAGATATTTATTTTCTTTTATGGTGTTTTCTTTATGACGGATCTGATCATAATAAGATAGGAGTGATCTACTCTGCAGTATCTATCAGAGATTAGATTAATCTAATCTGTCTTTCCCTCATTTCCTATAATTTTCTCTAATTTTAGAAGTTTTCCTACATTCCCAGTAATGTTTTCTATATTTTCAATTATCTTAAGATGCAAGTTTAACTAGCAGTTGAATTTAGGATGCCGGTCTAGGTTTAGACTTTTATTTAATTTGATTCTTCCATATTCTCATTTATTTCTTGGATGTCTAACATCATTTGGCAGAATTGCCATTTTTTGGGGGCAAAAAGCAAAACGGGATAACGTAATTGTTTATAGTAAATCAGACAACTCTTCAATTATTTTTGCTAATATAAACCTTGGAGCTACTTTCTTTCTTTACTTTCATGTTGCTGACTTTTTGATCGATCTGATGTGAATTAGGTGAATCTGAGCCAATTAGATTTATTTTCTGTTATTCATCATTCCTCATTTTTGGTAATGTTATTTAATTTCTTTCACCTTTTAGAAGCTTCCCTTTCCTATTATTAAGATTTCTGCATATTGAGTTAAGTTTTGAAATTGAGATGGTGTATGATTCTACTTCATGTTTTCTTGCATTTGATTTATCTGTTGTCTCTGTGTATTCTTGGATGTCACATCGTTGAAATAATTGATAAAAGACTGGTAAGCCGAAGGTAAAACTAGTAATGGTGAGGGCCGTGAGGCATCATATCTTTCTTTTGGTGTCTGCCATTACTTTTCTGATTATTTTCATTCATATTGTTATGATTGGAATACTTCGTTTCCTCTTATTGTTAGCTTTTCGATGGCTCTCATTAGAATGAGAGGTGAGGATACTAACAGAGGAAGAACACTGTAATATTTATCAAAGATAAACCTCTTCCCTTCCTTAAGAATGTCTTCTATAATTTCTGTTATTTTATTATGCAATCTCATTTAGTTGGGTTTGTACCTGTGGTGATAGTTCCATACTTCCATGATTTCCTGCCTTTGATTCTTCAATGTCTGTGTTTATTTCCCAGATGAAGTACTGCCAAAAATTATTGGCAAGAAACATCAAGGGAAGCTAAATCTAGTACAAGGCATTATTAATTTCCTTGAGGTAGTGTCTTTTCATTGTTCATTTTCATTCGTGTTGCTTGGGCATTATTAGCTTCCTTGTTCATTTTCATTCGTGTTGTTTGCTTAGGAATTATTAGTTTCCTTGTTTGTTTTCCTTGAGATAATCTGTTTTTTTTTCCAATGTTTTTGGTTTTTCATTGCATAGTCAGCGAATAGTTGATTGTGAAATGAACTTGTGGAGTTACAATGAGTAATGGAATTATTACTCCTACATTCTGGTAATGAGTTGTGCTTAATGCTAATCTCATTTCTTTTGGATCTATTGTTGTATTATGGTTTCTTATGCAAAACTCTTACAAACAATTGATAGTTCTTGAATTATATAAGGATCTATGTATGGTGTTGTGATGATGCACTATAATGGTGTTGTATATTCAAGGAGGTGTGCCTGATTTTTTATGTTTTTTTTAGCTGTGCTATTTGTACTTAGGATTCTTTCCTCTATCCCTCATTATTGGCTGTTGGTTGATTGTCAAAATGCTGGTTTAAGTGCGATGAGTTGTGTTTAGTGCTTAAGAAGATGTGTATTATTGTATTGATTTCTTATGCAAATCATTACTGTCAATTGATAGTTCTGAAATTACTTAAGAATTAAGAAGATGCACCATAGCTTTAAGGGAATTGATTGATTTTCTATGTATCTGTACGTAAGGAGGTTTGACTGATTTTATGTTTTCTTCTTTGCTGTGATATTTGTCTCGAGGGTTCTTTCCTCTATCCCTCATTCCCTTTAATGCTTAATTCATTCCTTTTTAATCTATTGTTGTATTGATTTCTCATGCAAATCATTACTAACAATTAATAGTTCTGAAATTACACGAGAAGATGTGTGTCTAGTTCTGGAATTGATCAATTTTTCTGCTTATTTGTATTGTTATTTATTTATTTTTGCTGTGATATTGTACGTATGGTTCTTTCCTACATTTTGCTTGTTGGTTTGAGAATGATGAGTTGCATTTAATACATAAATCATTTCTTTTGGATCTATTGTTGTATTGATTTCTTATGTACATCATTATTGACAATTGATAGCTCTGAAATTACACAAGGAGATGTGTGTGGTGCTGTGATTATAAACCATAGCTTTGGTAGAATTGATTGATTTTTTTAGCTTATCTGTACTCAAGGAAGTGTGCCTGATCTTTATGTTTTATCTTTTGCTGTGGTATTTGTACCGAGGGTTCTTTCCTCTATCCCTCATTATTGGGCATTGGCTGATTGACATTTTGCTTGTTGGTTTGAGAACAATAAGTTGTGTTTAATGCTTTTAGATCTATTGTTGTATTGATTTCTTATGCAAATTATTACTAACAATTGATGGTGCACCATAGATTTAATGGAATTGATTGATTTTTTTGCTTATCTGTACTCAAGGAGGTGTTGATTGTTTTTTATTACCACTATTTCTATTTTCTACAAAGGATGTGTGCTTGATATTGATTATCTGTGTACTTAAGGAGTTGTGTCTGATATTGATTGTTTTCTTTTACCACTATTTATATTTCTCAGTATGGATGTTTGTTGATTGGCATTTTGTTTGTTGGTTTGAGAGCGATAAGTTGTGTTTAATACTTAGTTCATTTCTGTTGGATCTATCATTATTAACAACTGATATATCTGAAATTACACAAGGAGATGTGTTTGGTTCTGTGATGATGCACCATAGATTTAGTGGAATTGATTGATTGTTTTGCTTATTATCTGTACTCGAGGAGGTGTGCCTGATATTGATTGTTCTTTGTTACCACTATCTGTGATGAGCCTTTCTTTTATTTCTCAGTATGGATGTTTGGTGATTGTCATTTTGTTTGTCAATTTGAGTTAATGAGTTGTGCTTAATTCTAAACTCATTCTTTTGGATCTATTATTGTATTGAGATTTCTTATGCAAAAATCATTACTATCAATTGATAGTTCTGAAATTACATAAGATGTGTCTGGTGCTGTGATGATGCACAATAGCTTTAATGGAATTGATTTATTTTTCTGCTTATCTGATAGTATACTCAAGGAGGTGATCCTGATTTCTTCTTGTGCTTTTTGTATATGTTGTTCTTCTCTCTCTCTCTCTCTCTCTCTCTCTCTCATTGTTGGGTGTTTGTTGATTTGATAGCAGAAGGTTGTATTTAATGCTAAACTCATTCCTTTTGGATCTATTGTTTAATTCAGGTTTCTTATGCAAATCATTACTATCAATTGATAGTCATGGAATTACATAAGATGTATCTGGTGCTGTGATGATGCACAATATCTGAAATTAATTAATTTCTCTCCTTATCTCTCTATCCCGCATTATTGGGTGTTTAATGATTGGTGTGTTACTTAATCTAAAACCACAATCTAATGATCGTCGCAAATTTACTGGGAAATATAAATTTTTCTAATGTACTTTTTTCTTCATTTTATATCTGCCGCGGGCTTTCGCTGGTTTTGTAAATATCTATTTATGGAGGTGTTTGTTTGTGTTTCTCTGGAATGTCGGCAGTGAAACATTCGGGCCAAAGAAGGTAGGTTATAAAGTTTACTATTTTTCCTATTTAATTTTATTCATCGGATTTCTTTTCCTTAGTATTTTGGATCGTTTGATAGTTTGATCAACAACTAATACAAAAAAATCTACGCAACGCTGATACTGTAAGCATCCTGGCATCTAGGAACTTGAATGCACACTAGGGGCACATAAGCACTGCACTGAGGGAGCCACGTGTGAAGGCACACATGTCTGTTGAGAGTTCTGCACGTGTGCTCCTTTTTATGGGTGTAATAACTATCAACTTATTAAGAGCCGAATTATCCAATCACTTTCATCTTAAGATAAATTGAATATAATTATTTGAATCGGAATGATTAGAAGATGGATAGGGTGGCGCTTGTAATTAGACCACAGCTAGTTGTGAACTCCGTTAGAAATACATAGTCATATTCAGTAACTAAACACCTCAATATTTCTAACCAAGTTCAAAATCAAATAGAGAAAAGAGAAAATACAAGAGCCAAAGTTTATATTATTTTTGAATTATAAAGTTATAAATGTCCATTATTTATTTTTTTTATTACATAATTATTCTCTATTCTATATCCTAATAGTATTTTAGTCCTAAAATTTTGAAAATATTTACTTTTATAACATATGTGATGTTTTGAAGTTTTATTTATTTATTTTGCAAATATATCCTTAAAAGATTTCATATTTACTTCTATGTCTATCTAAGTTCATATTTACATATATACTTCTTAAAATATAAATAATTTGCACATGTATCTTTTAAAATTTTTATTTTTTGCATAAATATCGGTTAGAGTAAACTACCAAATTTAGACAATTTAAACGTAAAAAAATAAAATATCCTTATTTTTATTTTCAAGTATTTCTCTTAGTTAAAAGTATTTTTATCTTTTTATATTAAATGACTTAATTTAAAAATAACTATGAAGGGTATCTATATAAATAACATGTTTTGAGGGTATTTTACTTTTATACATATTTTTTATTTTTAGAATTATTTCAATCTATATATATATATATATATATATATATATATATATCTTAATTTAAATGTTTTTTAAGAAAATAAACGATTGGACTCCATGAACCATCGATTGAACTAATAACCCATCCTAGCTATGCACGTTCCATTCTAAATTTAAAACTATTTATATTCTCTTATAAAATTGAAAAGATAAAAATTATGTAATAATTAAAATAGAGATATTATATAATACGTAATATAATACCTATCAAGAGAAAACTAAAAGTGAGAAATTATGTTTTGAAAAAAACGGCAAACTAGGAAAGAACTTAAAAAAAACAAAAACTGTAATATTGAAAAGAATTGTGAATCAAGAAAAACATAGAGATAAATTACGTAATATATAAATACAGATTAGAAAAAACTAAAGTAGAAAATTCACTTTTTTATTTTAAAAAAGATCCCACGTTTTTGTTTATTTGTATTAATGCCTTTTATTTACAATTGATTTAATATGCATATATTCTATATAATTAAAATATACTTTATATTCACTAATAAAACTACAAAAAAAAGGGCAATTTACACCAAAAAGCCTCTTCATTATCGAATTGCAATTTTGGATTTTTTTACTAATTTAGTCCTAATAAATTTTAAAAAGACTGATTCTTCTAAAATAACAAAAACTAGTACTCAAATTACCTCCTTACTTTATTTACTAATTTAGGCCTAACAAATTAAGAAAAAAAAGACTTTCGTATGATTTCCTAAATCTACTTGCTCCATCTTTTTTATCTCATCGTTCTGCTATTTTCTTTTCTCATTCTTCTTCCATCTTCTATTTTTATTAATAACAATTTAAATACTATTTCTCCTCTAAACTATTATTTGGCAATCCTAAAAATAGTTTCTTTGTTCACTATCTATCTCACTTTTCTCATTTTGTTCTTCGGTGGTGATTGAAGTATTCTGAATTAAGTTAATATTTTGGTGACTATTTTATTTTGCTCAAAGTACATGTATCACTCATATAAATGTTGTCAATATTTGTATATATTTCAATACTCTAGTTTTATAAATGTGTCTTTAATTAAAATTAGTTTAAAAGTCTTATGTATTACTAATGTAAATGTATCATCTATATAAATTATGCATATCGCTTATACAAAATGTTATGCTTCAAAATTATGTAAGGTAGGCATTTATTGAAAAAGTTTTGTCCATCACTATGTAAATTGATTAAAAAAATCTTTCAAGTATTAAAACATATATAGCTCTATATAAATACCAAATATTAACGAAATAAAATTTAAAATAAAAATGTCATCGTTAGGCTTCTTCTTCGACACTAAGGAGATAAGGCGATAGTAAAAAAATTATATATATTTTAGAATATAATAATCATATTAGTAAACATAGTAAAAGATTATGCACGTCATCTATGTAAAGTATTTCCAAAGAGGCAAAACATCAGTAGAAATTTTAGCCAAGGTAAGTAGCAAAAACTTAACCGTTAGTTTTTTTTACCAAGAAATGAAAACGTTATGGCCTATATAATTTTATACGCATTACATATGCAAAATGCACGCTCCAATTTTAAAAGGTATGCATCGAGATTTTTCAAAAATGTCATGTATCGCCTATGCAATATGTACGCCTATGCAAATTATATGCTCTAATTTTAATCAAGGTACGCATCGATATTTCCTAAATACCACTACGCCTATGTAATATTTACCTATCACCTGGCAAAATATATGCTCTAATTTTAATTGAGGTATGCATCAAGATTTTTTTTAAAACGTTAAGCATTGCCTATGTAATATATAAGCATCGCCTATGCAAATTATACTTTCTAATTGCCTATTAATATGTACGCATTGTCTATGCAAATTGTGCACTCTAATTCTAATCAAGATACGCATCGAGATTTTCAAAAAAAAATATCACACATCGCATGTGTAATATGTACGCTCCAATTTTAACCAAGATACACATCAAGATTTTTAAAAAATGCCATGCATCGTTTATGTAATATGTACGCATCGTCTATACTTCAAATTATACTTTCTAATTTTAACTAAGATATGCATCGAGATTTCTAAAAAAGTATCACTCATCGCCTATGTAATATGTACGCATTGTTTATGCAAATTGTACGCTCCAATTATAATCAAAGTACGCATTGAGATTTTTAAAAAAAAGTCACGCATCACCTATGTAATATGTACGCGTCTATGCAAATTATATGCTACAATTTTAATTAAGATACACATCAAGATTTCTAAAAAATGTCATGCATCGTTTATGTAATATGTATGCATCGCCTATGTAAATTGTACGCTATAATTTAATTAAGGTACACATTAAGATTTTCAAAAAATCGTCACGCTTTGTCTATGTAATATGTATGTATCGCTTAGTCAAAAAATTTAATTTTAACTAGTGCGTACATTTAGATTTAAAAAAAAAACCCCACGCATCAAGCTATATATTTTATTACCTGAAAGATTTTTTTCTCTAATTTATGTAAGTGATAGACAAGACTTTCATCATTATAAACATTCACATTGGCTAATTTTGAACTACATATTTTGAATAGGTAGTGTGCATAATTTATATAAGTGATGCATAAGATTTTTTTACCATTATCTATGCATAACTTGCCTAATTTTAAAACTCATATCTTATATAGAAGGTGCGCAGAATTTATACATCATAAATCATCACTAAATTCATCAATAAAAATACTATAAGACTTCTTTATCTATTTCAATCAAAGTCGCCTTCTAAAAATTAGAGCAATACAAAAAATTTGATAAAATGATATACATCTTGTAGAAATTAAAAAGTCAGCATCTGTTTAAAAAAAAAAATTCTTCTAGAAATTAAAAAATAACTAATAGAAAATTAAAATATAATACACTCATCTTCCAAAAATTAATGCACTGAAATTACACAAAAATAAATTGCAGAAATTTTTGTCAATTTCTTTAGCAACAAAAAATTAAAGAACACAATATTATGTCCCAAATTAAAATGTCTACATCTATTTAACAAAATAAATGTACTCATTTCCAAAAATAAAAAAATTCTGAGAACAAAACACACAAAAATTATCACTAAGTATGTTAAACCATAAATCATCATTAAAGTCATCAGTAACATAAACAATAAATCATAATAACATAATAACACAACCTACTTGTAATAACTATAAATCATTATTGAAATTTGCATCAATTTAGAAAAAAATACTATAATTAATATTGAGTATGTTACAATATAAATTATCACTAAAGTTATCAATAACATAAGCAATAAATTATAACACAACCTAATTGTAATAATAATAATAAATCATCACTAAGTACTCCATAAATATTACATTACATTATAATTATACGATATAGTTTTATAATTTCTCGCTACTGCCTCTTGTGCACATGCACTATTTCAGCAGTTATCTTTGCCATAATTTTTATAATATCTCGCTACTAAAAGTTAAACTGCAAACGTTGTTGTAAATAATCTTTATATTGTAAGACAAATACGCTACAATCTTGTCTTCCATTAAATTAATATAACTAATAAATTTATAATAATGAATAATTAGAACTAAGATAGAATAAGGTGAAAATAAATAAAATACATACACTCCTCATTATTGTGGGACATTTATAGTGGAAATCATATTCTAATAATATTCTAGTTGCTTTTTTTAATCTACTTCGACTATATATCTTATATTAATTAGAAAAATGATCATTTATAATATGTGTTTGCACAATAATTGTACTTACCAAATTTTAACATGTATAAATAATTTTATATATTCAAGTTCTTAAGTAAGTTACCATATCGTATCGTAGGCATCTTTTATATATTTATCACTAAGTAGAGAATTATTTATAACTTTTTATACACATTTTGGACATGTTTACACTCCAATTGTTGAATTGTCTCCATTTAACACGTCATACTAGATCTCATTAATCAATACTAGACATTGGATTATTTGATATCGTGTGCCCTTGAAATGACTAATTTAAAAAAATATATATATAACCATGTTTTAGAAAAGTATTATGCTACAAAAAATTTTATGGCAAATGAAACTAAATTGCATTTATCCAATACATTTCGAAAAATTAGTTACATATTGAGTTTCTAAATTAGCTAAGTCTAATTATCATTTGTTAGCCTCAATTATAAATGCAGTGTGATTCCTATCAGCAAGGGTGGTTTTGATCTCCAACAATATTTATGCTATAAGCGCTAGGGTTTGCATGAGGTCAGGCAGGCTTTCTGTCCATCCTCGAGAACTCTGAGGGGATGGAGATCTTAATATAGCCACGCGGTCCATCTCCACGCCTTGATCACTTACTTACTTAGCCACCTTGGATCTTGTGGTAGCCATAATTGTCCGAAGAAAATTGTCTCTGATACTAGTTGTTATGAATCGGCCTAATTTGATTCGCAACGGTTCTAAACCTTGGATCCTAGCTTGATAGCCCTCCAATGGCTAGATGGATGCTAGGTTTAGTTCTTAGTGTGAATGGGGAGAAGTTGTTGTGGAAGAGGGTGGTTAGATGCTAGAAGAGGCCGACCAAAGACTTGGGCGGTGGAAGAAGGGAGGTGGGAGAAAGCGCCAATGGCTAAAATCAAGAGAGGAGAAGATAAGGCTAAAGCCAATTCCAATAACAAGATGATATCTCAATTAGAATTTCCTCCACATATATATAGAGCCTCACCCTATGGACTCCTTAATTAAAACACTCCAAACAACCCTAACAATCCCTAACTTAACCCACACTTTTGCCGCGGTGCGTTCGAATGCGCCCGATCGCGTTTGAATGCGGAATTTTCATTCTCTGTCGATGCGAACGTGATGCAGGCATTCGAACGGCCCCGTTCGAATGCGGTCCTTGCGTTCGAACGCACTCTGGCAAAAATTAATTTTATTGCTTCTACTTACTCAACTAGATAAATAAGCTCATTCCCATGAACCCAATGTCACCTGTGTTTTTGGTAAACAGTCGCCCAGGCCTGGTCACTGCGACCCCCTTTGTGAGGAGGCACCCCTTCTCCCGAAGTTACGGGGCTATTTTGCCGAGTTCCTTAGAGAGAGTTATCTCGCGCCCCTAGGTATTCTCTACCTACCTACTTGTGTCGGTTTCAGGTACACGTACCCTTTTGTTGAAGGTCGTTCGAGCTTTTCCTAGGAGTATGGCATGGGTTACTTCAGCGCCGTAGCGCCTGGGGAGCCAATATGAATCGAATCGTATCAACATACAAGGCAGATTAGGGGTGACTCGTATATAGATCAATGAGTTAGAGATACTTGTTTAATTTTATAAAATTCAAAGTTTTATTTTAGAGAAGACATCATTTTTTGTTTTTTCTCCAAAGATAATTCTTTTTCTTACAATCAATATTTATGTACTCTATGTTATTAAAAAAATAATAGCTATCAAGAGAAAATTTAGAAATGAGAAATTTACGTTGTAAAATAACTACGATTTAGGGAAAACATAAAAATAGAAAACATTTGTAATATATACAGTTCTTCTCTTTGTATGTTATTTCTTAATCCACAGTAATTTTAGTTTTCTTATAATAGCTGCTATTTTATGTTAGTTAGTTTTTTTTAAGGATTTTCTTGATTTGCAGTTATTTCAAGTATTACATAATTTTTATTTTTTAGGTTTACAAATAAATATAATGTATTTTTTAATTACATAAAATACGTACATATGAAAGTAATTGTAAGTAAAAGGATTATTATATAAATAAACAAACTAGAGGCATTTCTTTTAAAATCAAAGAAGTGAGGCTAATCATGTTGCACATAAGTTAGCCAATCTAAGGAGATACCACAGTCACTTTTTTTTTCTATCTGAGTTGATATGATCACAGTCGCTTTGACTTCTGTTTTCACTAGCGATGCTCTACGTATCACCTTAGATACTTAAAAGTATTTTTATGCACTTTTTTTAGATAATTACGTTGTCTATTTTTAACTTAAAAAAAGTTAACTTTATCTAACATAAACAATTAATTCTAATCTATGTCGCCTTCATTTTAACTATAGTTGAATTGACCTGATTCTAGTGTATATGTTTGCGACTTAGTTGTGCATTTGAATTTACTAGTTTTCTATCAAAAAATATATACAAATTAACATATTTTAAATGTTTTCCAATCAGTAGTTATTTTACCTATTATATAATTTCTCTCTTTTAGCTCTTTACATGCGTTATATTTTACGTAATTTCTCTAAAGTTTTTCTTAATTCACAATTATGTAATATATAAACTAATTGAGAATTAAGAAAGAACTATAATGAATTATATAATATGTAATACGGATCAGAAACGATCTAAAAAGAAAAAAAAATTGTGCAATATGTAAAATAATAATAAATTAGAAAAGACGAAACATATATACTTGCCACATCGGTCCTCAGTAGCATTTCGTGTTCTTCTCTTTTAAGTTTATTCCTACTACCTCTACTTGGATTACCTTCTTGTAAGTAGACAAAGTCTATTCTTTATCATCTCTGTCCAGTATTGAACACTCCGTCCTTGTTTGCCCATTGCCCAACTCCTCTTGGTTGTTAAACAAATTATTAAACTCTAATAAGCTTAATTGTTTTACCCAACCTTATAATGAGATTAAAAAAATAATAATATTCTTTTCTAAGCCCCTAAATAAGGTACTGATTTATTTTTGCTTCACTAATTGGCTCTTCTAAATTCGAACTATAAATTTGCATACATAGGCTTTTCACTTTCAAAATTACTCCCCAATGCCTATGCATCTTAATTTTCTAAATATTGCAATCAGGACTCAATTCTTCTTTTCGAATAACTTTTCAAAGGTATCAAACTTGTCTTGGTATTTCGAATACGATCAAAATATATACTTATAGATAGATGTCTTTAAAATAAACATAATCTTGTCATTTGTAGGAAGCCATTTTTTTTCCCTCTTCATTTTCCAATGTCATCTGGCATTTGAGTGTCACTCTCTAAACAATCTCCTATATCACTCTTGTCGTTGAAGGTATATCTTTATACATGACTTTTCTATTGAATAATTTGAATTTACGAGGTTTTTCCTCCCAAGATTAAAGATCAAAAGCCTAGCTATTTTGATCTTATTCAACTTCATCGTATTTTTTTTAGTTTCCAACAATTTATATTACGTTAAATGTGCTAAAGCTAGATGAGATACCTAGATAAAACATAATAAACGCTTTGTTAGATATGTTTCGACTGTGTAAATAGAAGTGAACAAACGTGAATCGCTTAATATAACCGAATTTGGTGGATCACCCATTTATCGTTCGATTTTATTTTATTTTTTTGAATCCAAAGCCAAAAACATCCTACATGAATTATATGAACAGATCTATCTAAGGAGTTTCATGGATCCTTTTCCCTTTTAAGTCGTCCTGGTTGTATCGCTTGTTAATATCAATCTTGAATCAAATTAGGAGTCTTTAAATTAGTAGTCTCTAAACTCAAAGAAATAAGAACCTAGTATTTAGTTTGTTATTCATAAATAAAGGATGCTACAATAAAACGACGACAAATCAACTACTTTCAACCTTTATAAATGCTATAATGCAAGGACAAGATGCATGCTACAGAATAGCCATTGGCATTGAACTGCAAAACTGAAGACAATCTCTTTATTGAACTGAGGGGGATAAGTTTTCTTCTTCAAAGACAAAACAGCAAAAAATACAGGGTCAAGGTACGAAAAACATGGAAACTTTCCTTCCAAAGATAGCATATAAAGGACCTAATTCCCCTTGGCAACGAGTTCCAGGGCGGTGGCCGTGGTCGGAAGAGCTGGAATTGCTCCCTTCTGGGTCGTGCAGATAGCTCCGCAAGCGTTCGCAAATGTGAGTGCCTCCCTCAGCTTCTCCTCAGTCTGTGCAAAGGTAGATAGTTAGTAAGTCTACAGATTACTGACATATATAGATGATAAGAATAGATAAGTATCAGTATATGCCAGTAATAGTTTTACCTGGAAAATGGAGTTGTCCTTGGCAATGGAAACCAGAAGAGAACCAACAAAAGCATCACCAGCTCCTGTTGTATCAATTGTCTTCACAGCAAAGCCTGATACCTTACCTTTGAAATCCTATATATTTGTAAGCAAGAAAAATAAAAGGTCAAAAATATAATGAGATCTCTTATGGGTAAATGGATAGGGGAGGGTTCTATCCATGCATCTGTTTTGTCTGATGAGTATCCATCCAGGCTGTGTTTTTTAAAAATAAAAAATAAAAAATGAAAATTTTATGGTGTCTTAATTTAACTGATACCACTAGCATTCGAGTCCTGGAATACTCTGAGCACAATTCCATTGACTAGTATCCTGACAAGTTCTAAGGACCAATATTAATCGCATTAGGTTGAGAAGAAATAAACCTTGGTGAAATATCTGCATCCCTTCTCGCCATCAGTAACAATAAGCAGTTTGAGCCCCTCGTACCACAACGACAATACGTTCTCCTCGCTTTGTGGATCTCCTTGCGTTAGGAAAGCAACTTCATCATCGCTTACCTTCAATGAATACAGAAGTTAAAAAACAATGAACAGCTCGTTACACTTTTCCTCTTTCCCTTTCTACAATTAGCTCATTAGCAATTTCATTTATAAAGTTGTCAGCCAAAACAAAAATAAAAGAAAAGGTTTTCCATTTTGCAGTGTCACCAATTAAAGCTCTCATTACACTCTGCAGAACCAACTAAATCCATCGTTGGATTCCTTATTTACTATCTATAAATTCTCTAAATAATAAAAACACGATAAATAGTTCTGCAAAATGAAACAATGATCAGGAAGTAAGAGTTGTTTCATGCAAATGACCCACTAAATTATACAGTTAAAAAACCACCATATCATCTCTTTTAAATAAACTCTTCTAAATATAGTCTTTACCTTGATGAAGTCAGCCTCCTTCCATATGCTCAGGATCCCAGTGCGTGCCGCCTCCTCCGAGGGCCACAGAGGGAGTCGTACGTTGGGATCGTAGGAGCAGAGGATGCCGACCTCCTTGGCAGCGCGCATAGCAGCCAGGTGTGCCGTCCGGCAGGGCTCAGAGATGAGGCTGATGGAGCCGTAGTGGAAGATGGCGGCGCGGCGGATGAGAGCAAGGTTGAGCTCGGCCTCGGTGAGGAGCATGTCGGCGCTTGGGTTGCGGTAGAACATGAACTCCCGCTCGCCGTTGCTCTTGAGGGTGACGAAGGCCAGGGCAGTGCGGGCGTGCGGGTCGAAGAGCATGCCCTCGTCGTCAACTCCGTTCTTTCGGAGGATGTCTGCGAGCATGTGGCCGAACTCGTCGTCGCCAACCTGCGGCAGCACGCAGTGTTAAGAGGATGAGTGTTATAATGAACCCACTCAATAGTCAATACTACTTCTGGAATTTGAGTAGTGCCAAATGTTTTCTTTTCAAATGCTATCGATCAGTAGAACTAAATTTTATTATTTGAACTCTGCAACATTGAAATATACTTTAATATCCCTATAAAATTTATAAACTTATAAGCCCGTTTTCATACAATACTGATTCCCAAAAACCACATTACGTATAAAAAAAAAAGACATGTTAGTGAGAAGATTTGATTACATGCTACTTTCAGATTAGGCCTTCTTTTTTTTCGCTAAGATTTTTCTCTTAGCTATTACAAAATATAATTATACCTTAATATAAGAGATATTATTTAATACTAAATTATTTAAATTTGATTTTTTGGAGATAGACTTTAATTTAAATATGATTCTATATCTCTATATGTTATTAAATTAAATTTAAATTAATCTTAAACTAACGAGAACATATATGCAAATAATAAAAAATAATCAAATAGATAAAAGTTAATTAAACTTTCATACGTTAATTATAAAAAGATATTAATACTCTTATTATGATGTATATACGTTACTCCTAGTTAAGAATATATGTCTTTTACTTAATAAATTATTAAGATAATATAATTATCAAAATAAAATATGCAAGGTAATATATTTAAAAAATAATAATTATCTAATAAACCGATGATATCTTTTAAATTTTTTGCCTATTATACCCTCAAGAATCTTAATAGTTAAATTTTTATCAAACCAATTAATAAACAAGAGCTCTGTAAACAAACTGAAAATAAAAAGGACTCAAATAAAGAAATAAATATATAATTAATATGAATCCGACCCATGAATCGGACAAAATATTGACTCATGGATAAATATGAAAGATTTTTCTAACAGAAACAATCACAATCAGAAATCAAATAGATGAACTCACAATGACAAAGAAATGAAAATTTTCTACTTAGCCGAGTAAGAACTCAGCCAGTGGGATAGTGCTCTGTTCCTTGGTTTGAATCTCAATTCATTAATTTCTCATTTCTTTGAAAAAAGAATTAATTATATGACAATTAAGGTGACTGGTTAGTGCACATATCTATTTTCGATTTTGATATGAATGATTTTACGACTTATGTATATAGCATACGAAGAATAAGTTGGTAAATCACATAAAATAGAACGTATATATATATTATAGTCGGATTGTACTTTATTTCCATTATTCTAAGATATTTACAATCACATGTCTACATTCAGAAAAAGCACTTTAATAAATCTCACCAACCCACTAACACCCAAGTTTTGTGCAGTAGTACCAGTACATCACTTTTTCTGGGTAAAGAATCAATCAGATTTATGATTATATTCAGAGACCAATTGGTGATTAGGTCCAACCACATTACGTACAACAGACTAATAAAGAAAAAGTAGGCGAGATAAGCTGCTGTCACCCACCACAGGGATGCAGTAAGATCCACGGCATGCAAAGTAGTGGCGGGGCCTGATGACACCTCAACAGACATGTGGGTCCACGTCCCACGTCTGTGATAGGGTGCAGAACTACGTTTAATAAAGCTGGTCGCAGCCACGTCGGAATTATTGATATACATCTACCACCGGTGTACTTACCGCCTACGTGCTAGCAATTTATTGATTTATTATTGCGTAGAGCATAGAAAGGCCAACTTGTTTATTTTACCGCCCACGGTTTCATTGGTGGATCTCATCAATACCAACGTAGGAAAGAATAAAGAATGTAAAAGGAAATATTTTTTTTACAAGTTTGCCCCTAGAATAGCTTGATATTATTTAGGAGCCATCACGATTAGACCGTTCCTGTCCGTCCATTGGCAAATCTAACGGCCGAGATCCTACGAAATGTGGCATAAAAGAGCAGCAGAACGGGGCCCACTTCTGGTCCGGAATTTGGCTCAGTGTTACTTATTAATTCCATGAAAATATACGGTATTCGTGGTAACTGCAAACCTCGACAGTTATCTATTCAGATTGATAGGATAAAAAAGTTATCTTGATAAGATTAAAAAAGAGGACTTTTATATTAAATTCTAAAAAGATACCCTTAAAAAATAATAAGAAAGATAAAGAATAGCTGCGATTATTTGGATATTTAAACTTCTGATCTAATAATTATCCATATGTAAAGTTAAAATAGATGTCTTTTTCTATTAAATCTAGTAAATCCTGGTGAGAAAGAAAGAGTTAGTAAGATTTAAACTTTTTTCAGACTTATTAACCCAGCTTATTGGACCACTTACCTACTGCCTTGACAAAAAAGTTCTCTAATCAACCTAATTTATCTCCATTTGACTTTATTAGAGGAGTTATGCACGGGATAAAACCTCTTATCGGACTTTTTGGAAACAGAGTACTAATTCAAATCCAGATCTTTTCGAACCACGCGGCTCGTCCGATCAAGGGCGGACGGCCCCGGGCTTCTGCCACGCAGATCTCAAAGCCCTCGACTCTATAAAGAGAGAGGGAAAGATGAACGGAGTTACCTTGCCGACGAAAGCGGCCTTGCCGCCGAGCTTGGCGATGGCGACGGCGACGTTCGCCGGAGCACCGCCAGGGGCCTTGAGGAACCCGGTAGACTCCGCCAGCGAAACCCCGGCGACATCCGGTACGAAGTCGATCAGCATCTCCCCAAAGGACACCACCAATGCCGCCGATCCCTCCGATCCGTTCTCTCCACCGATTGCCATTGCCGCTATTATACTCTCTCTCTCTCTCTCTCTCTCGATAGAATAAGAAAATGATCAAGATCGGAATAAGAGAGAACAGGGGGAGTGGAGAACGGGGGTTTATATAGAGGAGGGAGGAGCCCCGGTATTTAATGGTAAATGGATTTGATAATTCTATTAATTGGACGCTGTACTAGGTTGTTTTACCCTTTTACCCTTCTATTCTATTCTGATATCTTTTACGAGTTGGTGTAAAGAAAGCCGGATCTGACCCACACATTGAAGCCTTATCTAACTCGCTCATTAATAATATTTGATCTACTGACCTCTTTTAAAATGTATAGAGAGAGAAGAGAGGAGGTTTAATTTAACCGGTAATTTCGTCAATAATGGGTATAAATTGATACGGATTTATCCATTTATTTGTAGATATCGATTTTTTTATTCCCTTATTTGTTGGCGACACGTGGCATCGCTGTAGGAATTAACAGGGTTTTTGACTTTTTGGACAATTAAGAGTATATTTTAGTCCCGTCTTGGGTGCACGACAGCTTAAACAAAGTGATGGGTTATTCGCCAGTAAAGAACGGTCTCTTATTATCCATCTGTCACCCCGCGGTAGGTTTGTTAAAAAGAGGCCGTACGCTCAGCTCGTTATAAGTCCCGAACCGAGCAGGCACTGGCTATAGGTTACCCAAGTTCGACTCAATTAGGCAAGTATATTTTGTATATAGGTTTAGGATTAATGGATCTTAGATTCAACGGATAGTATAATGTGTACATATACTCTCCCCAAACTTTCTTAAGCCAAAACCCACCGGCGAAATCCATTTTTATCTTCGCCATCTCCATTCTCCACCAAAATCCACTTTATCTCTAAGCTCCTATTGATGTCTCCCTGAGGCCATCGAGTCCGCATTGCACAACGTCATCCCCAAACTCTCTCAACTTCTCAAAATAATTTCACACCGCCGGTGATGGGAAGGAGTTTGCCTCAATGAGAATTCAGTAATCGACAATGGTCGTGAGGTTTCATTGCCGGAACTTGGCGAGGATCTCCACTTCGCTAGAAAACTCAACGATCTTCTTTTCACAGTAGACGCGCTTGATCACCGTGTGCTCGTCACTAGGGAGCTTTCCCAAATAGACCTTGTTGGCGCCATCTTATTCTATGACGAGCCGCTCGTTGTAGCCGTTGGTCACCTGCTTTAATTCTGACCAAGTATAAATGTAGAGGCTATCGATGGGGTGCAGCTACGGGCGATTCCGAATTGGTGTCATCCGTAGATTCCGGCTGATTGCTTACGAACTGGAGAAGAGCTAAGCCGAGCAAAACTTTTTTCAGTTTGAATCGAGATCAATCCGAGCTCAAGTCAGAAAAAAAAAAATCACCTCTCAAACTAAGCTCAACTCGCTCAAGCTCTACTCGTTTACACACCTACCCCGTAGTAAGATGAGACTCTTTTTTTTACTAAACTAGACGTAATTTATTTCTTCAAATAATCCACTCTAAACTTAAATCTGTCTAGATTTTATTTTGATGCATCAACTCCACTGTTATCTCATAGTTTTGGTAAAAAAAAAATGCTAAATTTATATAAAACATTGATCTCGTCCATGCTTTATTTGATAATTACATATAAAATTTTCTCTTATGGGGATCAGCGGTTGTGTTGAAACGTGAAACACTTATAAATTCAGAATTTTAATTAGGACTATAGTAAAATAATTTTTTTAATAATTTAATAATAAGTTTAAGGAATAATCTATATTGATAAAAAAAAATAATTAAAGCAGGGCTAGTTTGGCCAATCACCGGATAGATAGAGTTTTCTAGTTTTTTTGTTAAAGAGGGTCCATGGACCAGATAGATAGAGTAAAAGAGAAGGGATTTGATACTAGTGCGACGTGGCCATTGAGTTTTCTTGTTTGGAAAATAGAAAGCAATGTGGGACGCTATTTGCTTGTAGTGGAAGTATTTCCGGGATCCGCTGTTTGGTCCGCAGCAGAAGATACTGACGTCTAGCCAAATTAGCCGTACACTGTAGGGTGTAGGGTTCTGATTTATCTGAAACTGATGATATTTTCAAAAAAATTTACCAAACTAGGTCTCATAAATTTATTTACGTAAACAGTTCATCACCGAAATTTTATACTGAAAGATACCGCCTATATTGGACATGTCAGTTGCCCGGCTTAAATATACAAGTTCAAAGATAAGTATAAAAAATAAATGGATTAATTTTTAATTAAATAAGGTAGAGGTAAACTAAAATATTACAATTGAATAAACTAGTAAAAATATAAAATTTAAATTTAAAAATAAAATAAATACCAATTTATAACTCCTTTACTTTCCTCACTTCATAATGTCGAAAATATTAGCTTTTTATAAAAGCGTTTCTCTGCAAGGCTTAAAAGAAATTAGTTCAGAAGGTAGGCTTTTTTAGATAAATAAGTTGGTGAAGGATCCTAGTTTGGTCAAAACTCGATGTTTTCCACGTGGTGTGTTTAGTGCCGTACGATGTGGTCCCAATAGTGAACGAGAGAAGGCTTAAAAGGTGAGGCAAATCCAAGATCGATACGATGTGTACGTGTGACTACGTGAGTGGGGCTCGATCTTACTGTACATAATCAGAAACCACGTGATCATTTAATTTACTCGAGATGATTTAAATGTAAGTTTTATTTTATGGTTTCAATCCACACACACACACACACACACACACACACAAAAGGTTTACTTTTATGGATTAGGATTCAGCATTCAAGTATTAGAATTCAAATTTAACTTGTTTTGTAATCCTGGATTCAGGTTTAAATTGTCTGATACTTATATGTTTGGATCTTGTAGATAGTTGTATTTCTTATTTCTTTTCTAAGATAAATTATTTTGTTATTCAACTTCTGTGCACTAATTAAATAATAGAAGCTTAAAAGTGATAAGAGTAAGTTAAAGTGGTTAGCCAGAATTACCAAACCATAGTTACCATTGGCAATTTGACAGTATATAAAAATACAACAATTGGTCCGTGTCATGAGTTCATAGACTATAATGAGTTAATTCTACTAAGATAACAATTTTTTTAATTAAATATTAACTCTAATATTTATGAGGAAATTTAAGCTTATGATTTTTATGACGAAATGATTAGCGTGTGTACATAAGTTATAACAGATCCTACTCAGCAACACGTGTGTATGTGGCGAATGCGGAAAAGGTAAACGTATTACAAGGACGAGCTAGTTTTGATCGTGACACTTTTCGTCCTAATTAAGTACTGCTATATCTATAATATGCGATTAGATTTAAGTTTATATTATCCATTACAAAGTTGACAGCCCAAGACCCAATATTGTACAAATTTGGGCAGCCCAAGTGACAACGTGTGTTCCACGGACAACCGGTTCAGTGGAAAAGAAAAAGGAAATTTTCACATAATTACTCTTTTAAAGTATAACACTTATCACTATATATATATATTAGAATAAAAAAATGATTCTATTGATTGATTAGCTGTCATTGTTTTTTTTTTTTGATAAAGATCCAAAGATCTATTCATTCAGATAAGGGAAGGTTACAATAGAAATCACAAGGTGGTTTCAACCAGACCTTGCTAACCCGATTTGCTAGTGCAAACCTAGCTAAACTTTGGGCCACAAAGTTGTTTTTTCTACTTGTGTAGCATATTCGTATTGATGGGAGCTCCTTCATACGTTCCAAGCATTCATTAACTATCGGAGCCAATTCCCAGGATATCGACTAATCTCTATGTTCGTTTAGTATGTTAACCAGCACCTGGCAATCACTGAACAACCAAACTTTGCTTGCCGGCGTCTTAAGGTAGACTTCCTCAATTAATAGACGCATAGCTAACATCTCACCATGCAAGCTGTTATGGCAGTTAGTAAGGAGAGTAGCTTTGCCTAAGTAGATATCTACCGGGAACTCTAAAATAATTAGTCCTGCGCCACCTTCATTTGAGCCTTTCCATGCTGCGTCTGTCCATCCCACCAAGTCACCATAGTGAATGTCAATCTCGGTTTTGTCGAGAGGAGTTAGCGAGACTGAAGAGACCGATGGAGGTGAGGTGAGGGGAGGAGAATCCTTTCGAGAGAGTAAAAGCTCATAGTAGGATAGTATTCTGTATGGGCAAGGTTTTTCCCCTTCAAAAATTAGATTGTTTCTGGCTCTCCAGATACTCCAGAAAACATTGAAGCAAAGTGCAAGAGCTTTGTGATCCTTCAAATGATCAAAAGTTTTGAATATCCGGTCCTCCAAGTTGGTGCCATCTGCGTCAGATCTTATACCAAGTTTGCACGAGAACCATACTACTCTGGCAAAGTTACATGTTAAAAGTAAATGCTCAATGGATTCCGGCTCAGAGAAACAAAACAAGCAGGTTGGGTCTATTTCCCTTCTTTTAAGGTGTAGAACTGATCTCACTAGTAAGGCACCCACCATCATTTTCCAAACAAAAAGCTTGACTCTAGGAATGCAGTATTTGTTCTGCCAAATCAGTTTCCAGGTGACTTTGGCTTGGGTCAAAGATGAGGAGCTTTGCCAGCTACCGTTGGAGAGAGAGCTGTAGGCTGATTTAGCAGTGAAGTTTCTTTTCGTCGTTGGTTTCCAAATGAGTGTGTCCTCTTTATCCCTGGAGCTACCATTAGGGTTTATTCTGCCGATAAGGATAGCTTCCTCATGGATGAAAAGGTCATTGATTAGAGGCAGATTCCATTGTCTACCGACAAGAAGATCTTTGACAGTTAGCTCCTAGGGAATGGCGGGATGAAGCTGACAGTCAGGAAGAGGGAGCCAAGGGTCTATCTTGGGGTGGATGGAGTCACCTCTACCGACCCTCCATATGACATTTTTCCTGAACTCAGCTCGCAGATTGATGATGGCGGACCAGGACCAAGAACAGCACGACATTTTCTTTGCTTCCCAGAATGAGCAGTGAGGGAAATATTTGGCTTTGAGTGTTTGTGCCCCTAGAGTGTTAGAATCAGATAGGAGTCTCCATGTAAGTTTATGTATGAGGCTTTTGTTGATTAGGTCCAGTCTTCTGAAGCCTAAGCCACCTAGCAAAATAGGGCGGCATAACATGTCCCATCTTCTTAGGTGGAAAGTCTTTGATTCTTTGCCATGCAACCACTAGAAGCTTTTTATTTCAGATGTGATTTTGTTTAAAAGATCTTTTGGGAATAAGGGGCTGCCATGAAGTAGGTCGGGATGGCCGATAATACAGATTTAACTAGAACAGTTCTTCCCGCTTGCGAAAGGAACTTGGATTTCCAGCCAGCTAGCTTTGATTGAACCTTTTGAAGCACAAAGTTTAGAGCTAGATTCTTGGATCTTTGGGTCCAGAGCGGATTCCCTAGGTGTTTGTCGCCCATGAGGAGGGACCGAGCGCTTAACTTATGAAGAACTAGGGCACGGTTTGAACTTGAAGTCTTTTGGCTGAACATGATTGCAGATTTGTCAATATTTAACTCTTGGCCAGAAACAACTCCATATCTCTTAATGATATTACTAAGCACTTCAGCCTCCCCCGAGGTCGCTCTACCGAACAATAGTAGATCATCGGCAAACAGCAAATGGGTAAGAGTAGGTGCACCACGAGCTGGTTTGATACCCTTATAAAAGTTCTTGCTGAGGGCTTCGGAGGGGAGAGAGGATAGTACGTTAGATCCAATAACAAATAGGAAAGGAGAGAGGGGGCATCCTTGTCTAAGCCCATGCTAGGAAAGAATTTTGCACTGGAGTTTCCATTGAGAATAACTTCATATGATACCGAAGAGATGCAGACCATAATAAGGTGAATGAAGTGAGAAGGAAATCCATGTAATGTAAGACATTTCTCGATGAAGCACCATTCCATCTTGTCGAAAGCTTTGGATAGATTTGCTTTGAGGAGGAAAGACCCTATTTTGCTTTTTGAAGTTTTCAGAAGAGTGATGACTTCTTGAGCTAGAATATGGTTGTCCACAATTTGTCTTCCGGGCACAAATGTTGTTTGAGTATGAGCTATAATATCAGGAAGCAGAATTTTGATCCTACCTGCAAGAATCTTAGCAATAGTCTTGTAAATAAAGTTGCAGAGACTGATAGGCCGGTAGTCTCCAACTACTGATGCATCCGGTTTCTTAGCAATGAGAACTATGGAAGTATGATTAATGCCATGTTCCATGATACCTGAGGTGAAAAAAGTTTTAACAGAATTGCAGAATGAAGGCTTGAGGACTTCCTAGAAAGCCTGAAAAAACCTTGCATTAAATCCATCCGGGCCTGGGGCTTTATCCGGTCCAAAGCTTTTGACAACATATTCAATTTCCTCCTCAAAGGGGCATGAAGATAGAAATTCAGCACTGGATGTAGGGATTTTTTTTGTAAGAGCTGGAAGAGAGTCAATGGCAATAGTCAGGTCCAAAGGGTTAGAAGAAGAGAAGATAGTTTTAAAATGCTCAACAAATGCCAAAGATATACTGTTAGGGTTGTGAATCCAATGCCCAGAGGCCAGTTTGAGACCAAAGATAGAGTTCCTGCGATGTTTGGAGGAGGCAGAAGCATGGAAGAATTTTGTGTTACGGTCACCGCTTGTGAGCCAGTCATTCCTGGCTCTTTGCTTCCAATATATTTCCTCCCTAAGGTAGAGGTCCTCAAGACTAGATCTGAGACAGTTTTCCTCGATGAGAGATTCTTCAGTGGGAGCACCAGCCTGAAGAGCTAGGAGCTTCTTCTCTAGTCTTTTGATATTAAGGGATAGACCAGTTGCTTCTTCTTTTTTCCAGCAGCTTATACTGCTGGCAAGATTGCTGAGATTTGCTGAGAAGGAGCAATTAGGGTTATAAGAGTTATCCCAGGAAGTACGATAGAAACCACGAAAGGAATTTACCAAGAACCACCAGTTCTCCGTTCTGAATTTCCTACTGTGTTTTTCTGTAAGAGGAGATGTATCCAGTAATAACGGGTTGTGGTCAGAGGAAATTGTCGGTAGATGAAGGACCCGAGAGGAAGGAAAAAGATTAGACCACGCCGGGGAGGCCAGTGCCCTGTCCAAACGTTCTCGGATAAGTTCATTTCTAGTTCTTCTATTGGACCATGTAAAGGCAGGACCGGAGAAACCCAAGTCGAGGAGACCTGCATTGGCTATATGGTCAACGAAGCTTCTTTGCTTGGCACTGAAGTTGACTGCACCTCCTTCTTTTTCTAATGGATTGCAAATACAATTATAGTTGCCAATACAACAAAGAGGAAGATTGCTAGTTGAAAAGAGGCCTATTTTGTGCCATAGTAAGGCGTTGTCTTTGCTATAAGGGTTGCCATAGACGCAGCCCAGGATCCAATTTGAGGCAGGATAGTGACCTTTGATAAGTGCAAAGATAAAGGAACTAGACTCCTCGATGATTTCCAAAGAGATATTTTCGTCCCATAAGAGCCATAAGCCTCCTGCTCTATTCTGGGAGCTAATGATGACATGATTTTTGAGGGGGAGGGAGGAGATGATTTTTTTTTTTTGCTTTAGCCTCTCTACATTTAGTCTCTGAGAGGAAAGCAATGGAAGCATGGGTGGCGTGGAGGATGGCAGTGAGATTTCGGACTGTTGAGGAACCTCCACACCCTCGACAGTTCCAAGCAAGAAGCTTCATGATTGTTGCCGCGGCGAGTCATGCTCAGTCGCGGTAGACGAAGAAGAGGAGGGAGTGGTAGGGTTGATGGGGCCATCGAAAATCCGAGGGCTAGGTAGGAGAGGGGAGGAGTGAATTCTTTTGGTGGTTGGGAGTTTCAGTTGGGCATCTGTGATTTTCCTTTTCCTTTAGTATTTGGACAATGGAGGGGAGAGGTGAGCATGAGGGGGTGAGATGCTTTGTTTACGTGGAGGTGGGGATTTTGCATGGAAATTAGGAACAGTATTTTCAACTTAGGGTAGGGGGTAGGGTTTTGGCGATATACTGGAGTCTGTTTTGATGGGAGGTGAGGGAGGGAAAGGTGAATATGAGATGGTGTCAGATTGGGTGGAGGTGGAGATATCCGGCGGGTTGATGTGAAGGTTGACTGGTAGTGATGGGTTAATGTGAAGCTCGATCGGAACAGATACCATACCTTCATACTCTCTGCACAACTCAGCAGTGTTGGTGTGAACTTTTGGAGAAGCTACAATGGTTGCAGAGGGGGTAGCCAATCCTTGGGCGACACCAGACGCTTTTCAAATGGATACTCGACACGTTATGTCTAGCTGACGAGGCTTTCTCAGGGAAGGAGAGAGACGGACTAGGGACGGCAAGATGAGAGCTTTCCCTCCCTACCGAGATTGCCGCCTCGTGCCAATTTTGCATTGGCACTCTCCGGGGAGCCAGCTTGGGGATTGTTTCACCACTAATGGAGAGAGGATTGAGAGTTCTTTGCACAGCATTGAGCTCAGTGAACTTTGGTTGGAGAAGGTCGATGAGTTTGTGCTTGAGGTGAGGGGGGTAGTCCTTTATTTTTTTCCTCTAGTGAGCTACGATGGATGCAGGCTGGACTCTCGTGACCGATCGTGCCACAGAAAAAACAATGACGAGGCAGTCTTTCATACCTTACTTTTATCTCAAAACAACCTCCATCTGGTATCGAGATAGAAAGAGAGTTGGTTAGAGGTTTCAGGATGTTGATCAAGACTCGTCCGGATGAATTTCATCCATTTCGTTGGGTCCGTTGCGCTTGATTCAACTGGTTCACTATCCTTTTTCGCCAAGAGAGCAGCAGTTTTCCTTGACATAAATTGAAATGGGATGCCATGGAACTGAACCCATATCTCAGACTTGGAGAAGTCCCAAGCTGCAACCGGGAGGTTTGGCTGGTAGGGTGTAATGATGAATAGATCCCTATTGAACGACCATGGAGTGCCAAACCAAACCTTCCACTTGTCAATCTCGAGCTCAAAGGAGAGAAGAAAGGTGTTCTTTCCCACCTCAATAAATTCCAAAGAACCTTCCATATACCAAGCTTTGATGAGAGTATTCTTCAGTCCTATCAAACTGAATGACCTTTCAGTTAGGAGTTTGCCAATCAAGCACAGCGATGGCTTCCTATGGATGGTGCAGTCTTCAGGGAGAGGGATAGTGTCTTCCATCCTATTGTTTGAGAGGAGAGAAGCAAACTGCTTCAAGAGATCCTCATCTTCAGAGGCTATGGAGGGTACAATAGATGAAGGAGTAGAGAGTAAAGAGTATAGAGGAGGAGGAGATCCTGCAGGGAGACCTAAAGAGGTAACCTTAGTAGAGAGAGAACTGGAGATGACTCCAGGAGAAAAAAAAACCTCTATGAAAACTATGATTAGCTGTCATTGTTACAAAGAGTATTGCTAGTCTAGCGGCCAAAAGAATATCCTACGAAGGGAGGGTAGGACCCTTTTCAAGTAACATAGAATTTTATATTTTTACCTAAATTCGCTAGGCAGTCCGAAAACTCATTGGTTTCGCAATAAATATAGTTTATATACGAAAAAGAATAAAGAGATAACAATAGTTTGCAGTCATTGATGATGGAGGATATATACTAAAGGGCTATATGAACTCCGTTAATGAGGTCGACCAAAAGCTAGGAGCTTATCTTGATCTAAAGGTCTCGCAAAGTTGAATGCTCACCAAGGCCTCTTTAAGGCCAAAAGCTTCAGTGGCGAGTGAGGAATATGGGCCATAACAACTACTAGCTATAATCGGGGATCATAGTGGGGAGCGCAAGATGAAGCCTACCTCGTCAGGCTTGTTAGGGCTCGAATATGAGTCGTTAGTATTAAGTTTGAGGAAGCCCCGGGGTAGGGGAGGCTCCTAATGGATGAATCAAAGAGGAGGGGAGGTCATCAACTTAGCGTCATGTTCTCAAAGTGTGCATAAGCAAGCGATAGAGTTCTTTCCCATATTACCTATGGTTATTCTTTCACTAAATTAAACTAAAGGTTATTACGATATTTTATATTTTCCTAAGACATTAATTACTGTGAGAAGGGGATAGCGATTAGAGGTAGACAACAAATGTTCTCAATGAGCCGTTTCAAGTCCGCCTAAGTTGGGTCTGGCGGCCCAATAAGCTAGATGCTATCAAGAGCACTCCACAAGGTCGGAGCCTAGTCGTAACCAACTCAAATTGAGTCTAGTTAGGAGTTTGTTCTAACAAAATTTCCACAAAAGAGCTTGATTTTTGATGGAATACTTAGCTTCCATGGGGCCTTCCAACCCTTCCAAGGCAGCAAAGGGGTGGCTCAATGCGTGTGAAGCAACAGTAAGCTGGTTTGGTAGTAGCTAGGCCTAAAAGGTTCAGAGCCCAAATCTAGTAGTTATCCCCACCTCTTAGCAGGACATAAATATTGAAAGTTTTCTTTTTTTACAAAGCTCCAGCCTAAACATGTGGGTAATTAGGTTCTCATTCCAAGTGTGATCTCTGAGGAGATCAGTAACTCCAAAGGAGTACGAGGAATAGTATATTTGAAATCCAAGGATCCAAGAGGATAAAAGTAGACTTGCATCGCAGATAATAACCCTCGCGAATCTAACTCATGACATTATGAATCATTCTCCAATTGTAAGTATGATAAGCCTTAAGAGTGGTGGCCCAACGATGGACATGACCATACTTAGCCTAAACTAGTCGAACCCAACAGCTGTTGTGACCATTAAGCATAAGAAGAACCCTCATATTAATCAAGGAAATATGCATGAGGTGCAGATTCCTAATAATGAGCCTCCTATGTAACTTAAGGTGGGCTAATGTGTCCTAACTAATAAGATAAAGGCCACGCCGGCCAAACCCTTTGGCCTAAAAAAATTGCCTAGCCAATTTAGTAATTTGGATCAGCATAGTTGGGAAGTCTAAGAGGAAGACAAAAGGTGGACATGAATATTGTTGAGGACTGAGTTAATAAGAGTGAGACGACCAGCTTGGGAGAGATTGGCTTTTTTCCACCTCTCAAGCCATATATCAATGCTAGTGCAAAGAGCCTCATGATCGCGAACTAAGAGGCAGTTCTAGGAGATAAGAGCACCCAAATTTTTTAAGGAAAAGAACTTCTATGGATCCCAAGGATGTTAACTAGGGATATCAAGGCATTAGACTTCAAAGACAGAGGAAAGTAAATGTCCGATTTATCCAAATTAGTCTTTAAGTTGGCAAGTTTTGCAAAAAGATTAAAAACAAGCATATAATCAGCATATAGCAGATGATTAAACTTAAAAGTGCCAATAGAGAATTAGTCATATTAATAAAAACAGTCAAAGTTTGAACAACCATAATAAAGAAGGTGAAATAGGATCATCTTGCCTGATACCAAATTGACCACGAAACCATTGAGAGGGAGAACCATTAATAAGGGTCACAATCACATTTATAATACAGGCACAAATCCAAAAATAAACTTCGGAGGAAAATCCATAAGCTTTAACGTGTTAAAAACAACACGCTAAAAAATACAATCATAGGCTTTCTCCAAATTAATATTAATAACCAAAAAATTTACCCTATTTTTTCTTTTTTGATGAGAAGATAGAATGAACAACCTCCTAGGCAATCATAATATTGTCATAGATGTGGCGCCTCGCTATGAAAGCGGACTGCTTAGACCCAATCAAATTAAGCAATAGGGGCCTAATTCGGTCGGCTAAAACTTTAGCCAAGATCCGATACACTACATTACAAATGGAGATTGGTTGACAGTTTACAACCTTAGACGGACTAGTACTCTCAAACAACTTCTACGAAATCATTACCAACTATGTCCTAATATTTTTGAAAAATTTCACAGAAAAACCAATCATGTGCCTTACCCACTAGCATAAACCACACGACTAATCTCAACTCCGCACTAGTGAAAAGGATGGAGAAGGTCATCCTTATAGTGAGGACTAAGACTAGGAGACTGGGAGGGGGGATCTTCGAGAAATCATTACTCCAAAAGGAAGAAGAAAAGTCAGTAAACTCTTTCGAAATTTGATTAGAATCAATCGTGAATTCATTATAAAAAAAATCCAGTCTCTTAATACAATTCCTTTGGTTTCTAAATTTAGCAGGTAAATAAAAAAAATAGTATTTGCATCCTTGTCTTTCACTCAGCTAACCTGAGCCTTGCTCTGCCACTTAAGACTAATCCGTCTGAAAAGCTACACTTTTTCGATTAAAGATAGCAAGGAAGCGACTGCCATCCTCACTAAAAGATGACGCCAACTCCTTGCTTTCAAGATCTAAAATGGTAGCCTGCACCTTAGCCAAATTAGCCTTGAGATGGCCCAACACCGTCCGATTCTAAAAAACAAGATTACGAGAAACCCTGAAGTTTAGAATGCAAGGACACCATAGGGGAGTTCGGGTTAGCCAGAGTGCTAGCCGAAGACCAGATCTCGGCGACCAATTCCTCACCTTAGGATACTCATACTAAAATCACTCAAATCGAAAAAGATTCTTTTTGAAACGCTGAAAATTCTGAGGGAAATTAAAAGAGGTGAGCGGTCTGATGCAATTCTCGGTAAATGCATGATAGAATAGATCAAGAATAATTCAATAAAATGCAGATTAAGAAAAACACAATCAAGACAAACCAAGATTCTATTGTTACCATATCTATTATGCACCAAGTAAAAGCAGGAGCAGTAAAGCCAACATCTACCGGTTCATTACAAAAAGTAAAATTGCAAAAAGTAGTAATAGAATAGGAGATTGAGAATGACCTCCCCTATCTTATCCTCGAGAGCATGCATGAATTAACTCTCGTTACAAGCCAATGAAGAGTAACAATATTCATAAAACTTACCTCATGAAAGAGCTAAAACCTATTCAAGGCACACATGCTAGCATAAATTGCGGATAAATGGCATCATGTAGGGCTTGGGTGGATGAGTGGACGAGGAAACCTTTGATCGAGGCCTTTATCCATCCTATCATGATCCCACCACCACTCTTAAGCCAGCAATAAAGAGACCGACACAAGTAGACCACATCCTACGAAGAAAAAAGGTACATATACGGGTCGTGAGATAGTTTTCAAGAAGAATAAAAATATTAGGGGTTATACATATTAATTAAATGAGTAAAATAAGAGTGTCCTTCCCTTTTAGCAATACCTCTGCAATTCTAGGAGAGGATCCTCATTATGAAACCATATCAGAGGAGCTATGCACCATCTTGCCTTTAGTGTTAACTAGAGGCTTTTGACATTTGAATTTGCTCGACCTTGATTTGGTTTGAGTAGAGCCACAACCTTGATAAGGGGAGGTGTCTAAGGCGTAGCAAGCCGTTACTTAAAAAATGCACTGGAGATACTAGAAAGTAGCTCAGGGTCACGAGGCTCATTAGAGATATCAGCTTTCTCATGAACCTAAGTATTGTCACAAGCCTCAGCTGCTAAGATAACAAAAGTCTAGGGATCAATGGTCGGAAGAGGGGTTTGAGGAGTTGGAATGGTGTTAGGAGTAGGAGGCAGAACGGATAGATGAGACATGTTAAGGGAAGCATAAGTAATAGGTCGAGAGGGAGGTGAGAGGTTAGAGAGAGGTCGAGGGTTTGAGACGTGCAATTCATGAGGCTCAGTGGGCTGCCCAAGGCAAGACTAGGCTTTGTGAGAAGCAACGAGGCTATAAGTCATATCATTAGCCACGTGTAGCACATCAGTGGTCATAAAATCCAAAGCAGCAATCAAATGGCTGTCAAAAGACATAGCCTCACATACGAGATTCGGATGGACCTTGAATCTATCCCATAAGCAAGATTTGGCTAGATTTGGTCGAACGAGACCCGAGAGCCATTGGCCACTATAAAAGCCTATGCAGAGGATGAAGTGAGAATTAAATTAGAGGCAATAGCGGAATCCACTAGAGAAGGACATATGGATTATCACAATAGGAGACGAGGTGCCACCCCATGGGGCGGGACACATGGCATCCGTAGCCTACGCAATCGACGAGGAACCCCTACTCACACCGCGCACCAAGGCGCTAAGCTGATTTTCCAAGTGGATGGCTCATGTTCCTCCTATGCATCGAGGATGAGGGCAACTCCTCCTAAGGATATGGCGTCACCGCCACTCTGGGCTACAGGTTGTCCCCACCACTCAGCATAGGAACGGTAACCTTATTGCGATTATCGTTATCAATCTACATCATCATAGTGCCCCCACCCAATAACTATTGCCTGCAGTGGCTACGCTAAGACGTTAGGACAACGGCCTTTGGGGGATCAGGGTTGAACCCTAATTCAAGGCCGAGTAAGATCTTCCCCACTCAGCTCAAACCTAGGTGGGACACCCTGTGGTTGTAAGCTTGTTGCTGACTGGCCTCCCGACAAGGTTCCTCCTTGGCCAACAATTGGGGCCGTGTTCAAGGCCACCAAGACAAGCGAGCAATAGGGGTATTTTCATAAGCAATGAGTTGAAAAAAAGTTTTACTTAGCATATCGACCTCTGTCTCTTATTTTAAAGGAAAGGCCACCTCCATGACTTCAATGTACACTCAAGCAAACCAGCCACAAACCCTAGCTTGGGTATGGGCGTCAACCTTCAGTAGTTTGCCAAAGTTAGTCGCCACCTCATAAGAATGTCCAAGGGTTAGTAATCGAAAGCCAAACCCAAGAATTGAACCCAAATTAGTGCCATGGTGATTTTCTCCCTCAACGGATGGAAATCTAGATACCAAGGGTAAAGCTTAACATAAGCCCCCGAAAAGTCCATAGATCCCCTATTAGAACCCTCACCATGTCTTCTTTGTCCAAGAATTTGAAAGTGAAGAAACCTCTCACCATCTCAATGACCTAAGGAGAGTCGATCGAGAAATTTATTGACGAGGTTGTACCTTCATTCTTCATGGTTGGCTGCCAGATGTTTCGAGTCAATGGTGATCTAGCCAAACAAGGTCCCTTGTACTATTTTCAGAAGAGATCCGGAGGACAAAGCGGCTCCCTTCAACTCCTGCACCAAGCAGTCGCTTTTGAACAGTTGAGCTCATGAGGAAGGGGCAGCAAGATTAGGCTTGGCAAGCTGAGCGGGTGCTAGCATAAACAAGGTCGCATTTAGAGGATTCGATGGGCGAGGAGGGTAGGAAGAGGGTTTGGGGCGAGTAGACGGTAGGGATAAGAGGATACGGTCGTATATTAGGGTCGAATATATTAGAACTTATGTACTTTGAATGACTTTTTTTCTATTTTATATTATTATGCCCCCCCCCCCCGTACACTTTGACCAACCATAATGAGAAAGGAAATGTAGAACATAGTGAAAATATAGTTAGCAAGTATATATGACCAGACTACAAGTAAAATTAATTTAAAAAGACTCAAATAATTGTTCTTCCACTAAGAGCAAAATATTATCCTGCTGCCAAACGTGGCCGCCAGTAATTCTTCTCTCCCATCCCAGATCCTTCTCGACGTTCCGTCCCGAGAGGAAGCATTGAGCTGGTCCAACGGCAATGGCAAGGGGCTCTTGTGGAAACTCCCGGTCGTCAAGTCCAAGGATGTCGGCAAAATCGGCCCTGCTTTCGGATACGGCGCTGGTTGTGGTATCGGTTTCGGCATCGGACTCCTCGGAGGTTCTCAGTACTTACTCTATCTCCCACTTGCTTTTGCACTTTAGGAAGTTTGAAATTTTTATACCGCACTTGGTTTGTGCTGAATAGATCTTCTTGCTGGAGATTTCTTGGACCAATTCACGGTTCACTTATTCTTTTGAAGAACTAGGAACCCTATATTGCAACTATATGAGGCGGATAAATTTTATATGCTCATTTTTGTGTCACTCAATAGGTGCAGGCCTTGGAGCTGGGCTTCCTGGCTTACAATTTGGATTTGGAATTGGTGCTGGATGTGGAATAGGGATTGGGTTTGGCTATGGTGTTGGGAAAGGAATAGCATATGATGAGAACCGAAGATACTCGAACATCGGGAAGTTATTTCGTGGTGCTCGGAATGTTTCTTCACAGTGAGTCACCTCTTAAATTTATTCATTTTGTTGGCTGTCAATTTTATATACTGGTGAAATGCTAACTTAGTTAATTTGATATTTATTGGTCTATAAATGTGGGACACCATCCACTTTTTTCATGCTAGTATGTGATGCCATAGTATTTGAACTGTCATGGTTGCAATCAGCAAATGCTAAATGAATGACGGAAATCAAGGGTCGGTAGGTGGACAGGAGTGATAATTCCTAGGATTTCATATGGATTACTAGGTGCGAGAGCATTGTTGTAATTCCTTTTTTATTCTATATGAAAGATAATTGTAAAATATTATAATGGATAATGGCTTTCTTGTCATTGCTGATACAATGTAAGGTGCTTCCTCCCTACTAGATCACGAATAAGTGACGGTACTTCTCTGTATCATATGTGCCAATGTCAAATAAAATTCCAACTCAAAACTGTGAGACCCTAATAACCATCCAAGAGTTATTTTGTGCAGTTTTTAGTGTCATTGAAATACATGCCAGATATGATAAGGACCTGTTTTTGGAGACTTCCAAATATGTCTATTATTAATTAGGCTGTTTTGTTTACTTCCAGGTTCTTATTTATCTCAATTTAAGAACTGTTCAAAATTTGGGCTGGTTCTGGATATCTCTATTCAAGTTATAACTGTTATGGAAGAAATTTCTCACTTTCAGATGAAGTAGGGCTTTGGATTTTGGAAGTTCTTATAAATTTTAAGGTACATGATGTTGGACAAGAAAATGATCTGAAAATTTGTATCCAATGAGATGAGGATTTTGATAAAGATTAGATATTTCATCATCAGCAATAAACCAGCCTTTATACATTTTGGGACATCTAAGAACTATAATTTTGAGAATTTTCAGTAGTCGTTGTTATGTTTCAAGAAATTGGTGATACAGGGTATCAAATTTAAGTGGATTATTTGCATTCCCCCATAAAATTTTGCAGTAGTCGGCTTTAATGTGTATGGCCTGAGGTACTGGTCATATTTATTATTTACATATTTAATTAATTTTTAGTCCTTAGATCTGAGTGTTCCTGAGCCCATGCACTGCTCACACTTCTTAACGCTGTTCTTCCCTTTTCCCATCCAACCATCTCCATGCACTGTTTTCTCGTTCTACCATCAATGAATGAAGTGCTCTGGCACCAATTTTTTATACTGCAGTATATACTCAGGTGATTTATCATAACTACCATTCCTAGTAAATCACTTACTTTCCAACATCCAATGCTGCCTCTCTCTTGAGCATTTAAATAGTTAAAGTATGTATGAATCAGCATATTCTATCGCTTCTCTTTTACTACAGTATAATTTAATGTCTCCCTTTTCCTATAATTTGTGACCTTGTCTGCTATTTTGATCTTAGGAAAGCCAGTATAGTTAATCTTTTGTTGTTCTGTCATAGCCCTCATGCGTCTCACTTTTATTGCGAAACTTATTCCTTGCTTCCAAGATCCTTTTGATATTTTTTGCAGAGATAAGATTGATGTCCTCATTGATGAGATCATTGAGAGCACCAGGAAGCTGATTAAAGCAACCTCAAGAGAGATGGAGAAATGGAAGTGAAGTCAGCTTGAAGAATTTTTGAAGTACATATTAGAATAATGCACAATTCATTCTACTCAGCCATCTTGCGGGGGCAGGCATTAGATGCAAATAGAATTTGCTTTTAGAAAGTTAGAATTGATGATAGCAACAACTCTGCGGATTCTTCAATTGCATCCCTAAGTATATACAACACTGGAAAGTTCCCCCTATGAAACTGTGAATGATGGTACTTCATTATAGTGTAATCTATTCATTGGCATTCGAACCTTCTGAAATGAATGTGTATAAGAGGAATTCATGATCAATGCTATCAACATCTGGAATATTAATTCTTGCATGCAGAACTTTTAATTGTTACTATATCATACCATCTATGCCATTCTAGATTAAAATTATCCATTTTGACAGTTTCCTTCAGTATTATTTATATGCTGACTGGCTATATAAAAGTTGAATATGAAAAACTGAACTACTACTTTTAAAAGTTGATCATAAAATCCTCCCAGCTTCAAGTAAGTTTCACTTACAAAGATTGTGCATTAGCTACTAGAGATCACTCTCAGAAAAGAAATCAGCCTTTAGAAGAGTGGGTCATGGTAATTCTATTACCATGATTGGGTTGGCTTTTTTTTTAATTATTTTGTGTGTGTGTTGTTGAAAAAGGCAATTCTATTACCTCAAAAAGCGCACGGAAAAATCAAGAGCTTTTTAAGAGTCATTATACAAAATATGTAGAAGAGAATGAGGGATCAAGTTCACCCAAACAGAGGAAAAACCTTGCTCTTTACCTAAGTTGGCTATGATAGTAAACAAAGGTAATAGAAGTAAGTAAAGAAGATAATGAAATACATCTGAAAAAAATAAAGTATGACACCAATTCCATGGTGGCAGAGTTTTTTTTATTAGGCAATATATTTTTCCCCGTTGCATTTATTAGGCAAAACAGATGAGTCTTTTATCTTCTTTTTTTTTTACTTTATATTTGTCTTGTTCCTAGGTATGGTATAACTATTAAATTTTATAAAAAATTAGATTTAATAAAACTTACTATATAATTAGTACAATCTTCAAAGTAAGAGAAGAAAATATGTAAGCATTTTTAGAAAGGAAAGAAATACTTGCATAAAATAATGACATTTTTATCCATAAAAAATAAAAATAGAAAAAATTCAACCCGCTATTTAGTTTTTAAAACTTTTTGAGCGTGCTCTATTAATTTAGATGAAAAAGTTAACGTTCTCGCTTTAGTTATATCTACCTAGACTAGTTTAAGATTTTTTTTTAAAGTACAATTATAGTGCTTACGATTCAATTATTTGAAGCAAACAACAAAGCCTAGGACTCGCGGAAGTGGAAGCCCTTTTGTAGGGATCACCAAGACCAATATGGACGACCTCTGACGCCCAAGTAGAAGATGCTCCGGAGACTCATCCTCAGCTTGGCACATTGCATTAGAAGCGAGGGGTAGCATGTCAGCGTATGCAGCTTGGCATTAATGGGCAGCCGACCACATATAGCTTTCCAATAAAATACTTTTAATTTAGGAGTCAATGGCTACCTCCAAAGCAATGGCCATCCATCCCAGGAAGACGTGCTACTCGATCTAGACTCGGAAATGAAAGAATCCACAGAAATGGTACCCACCAAACTCTGGCATCTAGACCTAAAGATCATCGTTGGGGGTAGCTAGAAGATTATAGTTTAAAACCATGTACCCCAAGATAGGCCCAAAGCAGGAAGAGGGGTATTAATGCATATTAGCATTCATATTAATAGAGGAGGTTGGCATGAAAGCAAGAAGGGTATTAAAGATCCTAAGGGTCACACAGAATGTTGGTAGAAATCCCATTCCGAATAGTCTTAGGGAACCCACCCCTTAAGGCCAACAGAGAAAAGAACAACTTCAAAACTTTATACCTATATATCTGGGTAAAGATGCTGCTAAATTTTCATGCAAAAGAAAAAAAAAGGTAGGATAAATATTTATAAACAACAAGTAAAAGAAGACAAGAATGAAACTTTTTTTCAACACAATCACAACAGCATCAATCTGTCGTATATTAGAACTGTCCCTGGTACAGCAAAATAACAATTACATTGTTTACATTACAATATCTGGACAAATTGGCTTCGTTAAGTTATCCACACCAATAATGTTGTTAATAGGATAAAGATATAGAAAGAATAGATAAATAATGTCAAACTCCAAGCCACTGTTGTATATCAGCACATAATTATTCTCACAGAGACTGTATCAAAGGATATCACCATCCACCAACTTGATGTGCTAGCCAGCGAAGGTCCACCACATTATCCTCTTCAACAACTATTAGCTTCCATCTCCAATAGTAGAGGAACTAACAGGTCCACCGTCTTCGTACTCTCAATCACCGTCCTGTTTTTGCTCGTTTCATCCCGGTGGTGTTAAAAGGAGAGACACTAGGGCTCAAACCAGGGCTTTCTTCTCTTAAAGTACCATTCAGTATGGCCAGTTCTCTCAATTGTTGCTTTTTATAATAATCCATGGACTCATCCTGAAACAGAGCCAGTTTAGGAGTCAATACGATAATAGCTACTTATGGTCAAGCTATGTGCCGTATGTTTTTGTGCATAAATATTGTGTTATATATATACCACAAATTTTATTTTATATCTTTATCAAAGACTTAAACACATAACTATCGAATGTATATGTACATTAATAAATGAAGAAATACATGTACGTGATATATATATATATATATATATATATATATGTTGTATGCCGTTCCTCACATGTATAAATATTATGTATCTATGTGTGAGATACATATATATAGATCGGGGACTTTCTGTTATGTTCATACCATTGGTTTTAGAAGATCCTCCAATATCTCCACAGCTTGATTTAATCGTGCATCAATTATATCTGCTGGAAACTCGGCTTCCACAAGCACATGTAATGGATCATTTAGATGTTCATATCCAGATTTATCTCTTAGTTTCTCTTCCTACAGAAATATCCAAATTTCAGAATTCAGAGAAGAAAAACTTCATATTGCTACCGTAACATTGTAAAAATGATGCTGGCTGGCAACTCAATCAGAATTATAAGACCAAATACATGGTAATCGATAACTAGTTGTTCTTTAGGTATGCTATCATTTTTATGGTGGAGCTGACCCAATCACTGGCGCGAATAACAAAGGGGACAGTTAATTAAATAAATGAAGGATAAATCAAACACTTGAAATATCAAGCGTGGCATTAGAGATGACCATATATATGCACAAGCTCTTACCACCAGTTTAATAGGACACATGCTACCTCTTAATACTGATCTCAGAAGTAGCTCTAATAAATACAAAACTGAAAGCATTTCTGTTGAAAAGATACTGAAACCACCAATTCAAACTGTCACAGAAAATTATATTGAAGGATCTATTACCAACAAGGAAAGGAGCAGGTAAATAATTGATGCAGCTGTAGGGACATAAAATTCACTATGATAAGAGACTTTATAATGGAGAGGAAACAGGTAAGAGTCATCACATTGAACATTTTCTGTCACCATTAATTTAATGTCTGATAATAGGACAGGACAATTTAAATGTTAAATGAACACCATAGATATGTCTTATTAACCATGGTTGTCTATGTTTTACAAAAGGAACATATTGAAATTTAACAGCTTTTAGCCTTTCTTACGACTTTAGAATATCTTAGGCCCAAAGCAAGACTAGCAAAATGATCACGATTGTACTGGTTATGCAAAGCTGTGAAATAAATCTAGCCTGAAGCTAATAACCTGTTATAGAGAACTGATGATATATGTTATCCAAAATTTGATAGGTTGAACTGATATCTATGCAAATACTACATCTTGAAGCATCCAACGAGACAACAGACTGAACAGTCAACCCTATGGAAAGCAAAAAATCTCCCAATTATATTTGAGCTTTTCCAGGTTTACATATTAATGAGGTTATGTCAATAGAAAGACTAATCAGATATCGAGTTTTTTGCACTTATAATTTTATGACAGCGAAGAAAAAGGAAAAGCTAATCAGTATATATTTTGATTGGATTAGTTTTCCACATTATCATGAGACAGAATTGATGCTAAATAATCATAGAAACCCAAAGAGAATAAAAAGTTTGCAACTTTATTGATTGTATGTAACATAGGCACCACTTAGAAGCATGCACTTGCAAGGTTACATACTTAAATATCGAAGGAACTAAATAGGAATTAGATAAGTTTTAAAATATTTGGAATGCATGCAACTGATGAAGAAGAAATGTTGACAAAAGTGACAAATAAAACCTAATAAAAATGTTTGACATCTTAGATATTATTGGCAGGTTTGCGGTGGACTACTAGATGCTAGTTACAGTTAATCTAGACTGAACAGCGAACCTCCAAAATGAACTGGATTCTCTGCAACTTATACAAATGAATAATGTTGTTTCTTCTTCTGGCTTATCAAGTAAAGCAGTAAACTACTCACCATCTCACTACTCATCTCAGCTATACTTGTTTTCCAAAGGATTAACTATGGATTTCCTAAAACAAGGAAATTAAATTACTGTTAGGTAATACTTACAAATGCTGAATTATACCTAGAAAAAGGCACGGTCCTGGCCCAGAACTGCAAACATGAGTCTGAGCTGCACTCTAAAGTTCTTAGGCTCATTCTAGCTTGGCTTCATTCATGACACTATTCAACTCACGTATAGCCTGAGCTCAAGCTGTAAATCCTCTATTTAAATAACAAAAAAATTGACAAAATTTCACATGCAACAAATGGCAGTGTTAATCAGATTACCTTAACAGAATCTTTCACTGAACCTCGCCCACGTATGTAAACTCTACATTGGGTGGTTGCTTCAACTCTTTTCAAGGAATTCCCTCGTGGTCCCAGCAAACGACCAACAAAATTGTACTATCCATAAGACAGACGATGATTAATTCCCACGTTAAATAGTCTAATAAAAATTAAAATGTACATACATTAGGAAACTTGTCGACTGGAACATCTAATCTCACAACTTTCTTTATGACTGGGCTGCTAGCAACTCCAGGAGCACCATTCCAACCCACGGATGATTGTTGAGGGACAGCAATGTGTTCAAAATATCCGCTGCCCTATAAATCAGATTACCATAGAATTACTTAGAGAATATAAGTTCAAAACAGTCCATAATAATTACCACAAGCAAAAAAGAAGAATGTGCAGTTTGTCAAGTGTCAATGAATAGATATTCAAAGCATAAAAAGAGATACTAGTTTAGACTGATATTGCTAAAAGCCTAAAACCATAAAATGATAGGTTGAATAGGCTACTCTCGACAAATAGGTGGAATGAATAATCTGAAAGTTTGTTAAATTTGAACTACTGTCAGAATTAGAAAAAAAAAAAAATTTGGGGTTGAGAGAGGAGGGTGCACGTGCAGCCCCTCCCCTCTCCCTCTCCGGCACGCGACTAGGCGCGGAGAGAAATCGCACCTAATCTGGATTGGATTAGGTCTGGATTTCCATTCTAATCTATAAATTAAACCCTAATCCCCTCTCTCTCTCTCCTTAACCCCCCCCCCCCCAGCCTCCTTCTTCCCCTCCTTCGTTTTCTTATTTGCTCTCACCGTCGGAGTTGTTGCTGTGGAATTGGATCGCCAGAGGAAATTAGGACCACCACACTCCTCCCCGGTGAGCCCTCTCTCATCCCTCTAGTTTAATTTAAATTTAAAGAGATGGATTAGAAATACCTAATTCGAGGAATTTCGGCCTCGTCGGCAAATTAGGCCGGTCGGCGGCTTCGGGTCGCAATCGCATCGTCACCGGAGGCTTCGTGTTCCAAGCCAGTGTCGGTGATGTTTTCTTGGGAGCCCTCGTGGCTCCAATCGACGCCGACCTCGGCATCAGCCGTCGGTGGTGAGTTTTCCTCCACCTCGTGAGGACGATGAAGAGAGAGAGAGAGCTATGAAGAAAAGTCCCGAGCGTCATCTCGAGGTGAGTTCTAGTTGATGTGGATCCACAGGGTTTAGACCCATTGAAACATATGACAGCATAAATATTAAAAAGATATTAATATGTTGAAACCGTGTAAGGTTACAAGTTGTGACATCTCTCCATTGTTATTATTGTTATTATTTAGAGAGTGTGCCTATTGCGTATCATCATGAATATTGTTGTTTTTAGTTTAATTTATTCAGCATTAATATGATTTAAAATTATTTGGTTAGTGAGTGGATTTCACTCACTGAGCTATAGTTGTTTGCTCATGAGTTCTTTTGTTTTTATATTTGTTTATCTATTTCAGGTAATAGTCAGCGGAGCGACTAAGCGAGATGTACCCGGACTCCACCTCCACTTATGATTCACCTATTTACCTTTCTGCTCTTTTAAATTTTTATGCTTTAGATTAGAAGTTTTATTTATTTAGTTTAGAGACTGAAAAATTTTAACATTGTTTTATCTTTATTGTAATTAGTTATACAATTTAATAAAGCACATTCTCATTTTGCTTATTTATTTTGCCATCGTACACGTAGAGAGTATTAATAAGGCTTCGTGCATCTCAAGCATATTGAGATGCATGGCCGGTCATGATTCCTATTTTGGGTCGTGACAACTACACATTAACTTACTTTTTGAAATTCTAATTCATTTTTCATTGCACAAAACAAATAAACTTTTAGTGTGGTTCCATCCAATGATGGCCATGCCAGTGGCACGTGCCATGCCATGTCTCCATCAGCAATACTTACGTGTCACTCACACGTATTTATAACATTTTTAATAAATTTTTTAAGATATTTAGATATTTTTTGGTCTTCAGCATGTCAATCTTTAGTTTTTAATTTAAATATATATATATTAAAGCCTACATTATAGTGTTTTATGTTTTATCTTTAAATATTTTTATAAATAACATTTTATAGAGATAAAATAACAGTTGATATAAATATTTAATTAATATGATTAAATACATAAATACATTCATTACAACTAATATTAATGATTGAACACTTCATAATATGATTGAATACTCCATAATATAATTGAACGCATAATATTAATTGATAATAATTCAATAATCAAAACTAATATCTAGTTAAATGTAGTATGACGAGGAAGATCAAAGATTTTATTTGTCGGCGTAAGAATAATACAAGAATGTTACACATCGATACTCTTCAAAACCTATTTACTGATTATATTGTTTATTATAATGTCTCACATTCTATATATAAATAAAAATTTTACAATTATCCTATGATATGATATAAATATTAAACATACACGAAAACTAAAGTTAATTTAATGATGATAGATGAAAAAAGAGAATTTTAAGAAAAGGGCCCCATATGCTGTGCAGCCGTGCCAATCGGCACGACATGGGGGTGTGCCGATCAGCAAGGGATGTGTTGACCAACACGGCCATCCTTGGTTCCATCTATATAATTTTCATCTTCCATTTACTAATATGTGACTATATGTATCCTTTCTCACTAGATTTAGATAACCATACTTACAAAGTGAAAAGAGCTCACTTCTTATAATATTACATTGAAAATATTGGCCAAATTCCATAAATGAGAGAACACCAATTACCCTAAGAGTTTATGCTTTTAGAGAATAGGGAAGCCAAAAAGACCAAAGATTGCCATGTTGCACGGCACGTACTATAAGAACAGAGGCTCTATTGCCAGCCCTATGCAAAAAGGACAGAAAAGGACGGGAGAGGGAGAGGGGCCCTCCACCAGCGATACCAAGCCATCGTCGTTCGGTGTCACCCTTCTTCCTTTCTCGCCCATGCCCTAGATGGAGGTTGCAAATGATGGGGATTCAAAAATTTGCATGAGTAGAAAATAAAAATGATCCACTACTTTAAGTTAGATATGCAAAACATATCCTTTTTATTTTTGACCCATTTGTAGTTTGCCCCATCCACATCATCTTCAACCTCCTTCTAAGACACAGGCGAGAGAAGAAATGAGTGCGACAATAACAACTATGAGGAGAGAGGAGAGTGACGGCTTCGCAGCAAAACTCTCCACCACTAGTCACCTCCTTGAGCCACTTTGCAATGATGGAGGAAGTGAAGATGGATATTGAGTAGCACACCTCGTGTCACATGCTAGTACTGTGCTAGCATGCCTTATACTCATCAGCATGGCAATCATTGAGCAAAAGATTCTACATCATTTAAATAAGAAGAAAAAACACACTTTATTATGTCTTAAGCTTAGATCCGCATTAGCCATTAGCTAAAGCTTTTAGAGTAATCAGTGATGAACAAACTCCTCCGCTTCATAAATGTTTATCATAATGATAATGTTTTTAACATATTTTTTTGTTACGAACCAGATATGGATCGATCCAGACATAATAAAATTATAAAAATTTAGATGGTGATAGCCTCGTAAGTTAGGTTCTAATGGCTCTAGTTTCACATTAATTAGAAGTCTGAATCGAAAGATATAATTAAAATAGTGGAGCAATATCAAAACGGAGTAGAATAGTTACAGCAATGGTCGAAAGGTGGCGAACGACCAAGGGTGATAGTAGATGGCCGTAGGATAGGGTGGCTGCTGGAGACGATAGTGGCTATGAGTTTGAGGTAGAATTTGGGTTACTATCTTAAATCTACTCCTAAGAAAATAAATGGCTATGATTAACTTACTACTTACTCCTAAATTATTTTACTCTTATTCCTAAGATAAACTCAAGACTAAAATAATTTCTTAATGCTTGGATATTTGGATGCTTGGATTAATAACCAAAAAAAATCCAGCCCCTCTATATACAGAGGTCAGGTACGATGAGTCATGCTTGGACTTAGCCCTAAAGACTTATACGACTCAAACTAGGACTTGTCTTAGAGACTTGCATGACTTAATTGAACTTACCTTATTAGCTTACATAACTTAACTAAACTTGCTTTAGTAGCTTGCATAACTTAATTGAACTTGTCTTAGTGGGTTACATAACTTAACTAGATCTGTCTTAATGGCTTACATAAGCATTAATCAATTAAAAAATAAATATGCTCAATCCATCGAGCTCAATGTCCTCATGATCTGATCTGACCTGGCTCGCATCATTTTTATAATAGTTGCCAAAAAACATTAGCTACCTATGTTTTTAATGCACAAAAAAAAGAACTATACATATGGGGATTATTTGCACCAAAAAGTCTTTAAGTTTTGGTAATAATAAGATTGTTTTCTTAAAACTAAGTGTCCTTATTTTCTAGACTAGATGCGTAGCTTTCTATAATGGAATGAGTGAGCATAATTTATATAGGATATAGGCACAAGGGCCCAATCTTGCCATTTTGAAAACTCAAGAGCTTTTTTTTGTACGAATGGCCATAAATATGGCCACTTCAAGGATAATCCAAGACTCATCAAGCATACATTAAGTTCATCAGTATCATTAACAACAATTTTCTTTTTAGAGAGATGAAAACGCAAGAGACTATGTACAATACAAGTAAAACCATCACACAAGTTTCTTACCTCCACAGTGAATTGTTGAGACAAGATCAATTAGGATCAACTTCAAATTTACCTAATATTACATAACTTCACATTGTAATACTATCTTTGATGCAAACCGAGTGGATAGGTGGGCAAACAAAGAAAGGAAAGGATGAGAGCCGATGGTGGTGGGACTCTCAACTAGATGGTTGCTGACATATGAGGGGGTTGGCCTTGTGGGCAAATGGTCGATGGCAGCAAAGGAAAGGAAAAAAGTTGTATGTGGATAGAGATGGCTAGGATTGAGAGGGACGAGAAGGGAGAAACCACAGACGAGAGAGAACAGGGGGAAGATTAATTTAACTCAGTTCATCATTCCATTCATGTCTAGAGTTATAAGTCATAAGGTCTTATTTATAGAAAGTCCCAAGGCAACTAAAACAAACTAAGAATTAATCCTATCCATTCAACTTCCATCTCTCCCTCGAATTTGATTGCAGTTCCACCCTAGATAGAATATAATATGTAGAAAATTAGAATAGGAAAAGTGTAGATCATAATGTCACCGATCTAATACATCTTGTTTCATATTATTCAGATGTCGTATGAATATTTCTGATTATTCTACTAAAACTATGCAGCTTTTAAATTTCTACAATGACTAGTTTCGGCCTAGTATCGACCAGATTGGCCGAAACATACCAAAATTTGGACAGAGAGAAAGAGAGAGAGAGAAAGAGAGAGACAGAGAGAGAGGAGAGTAACAAAGAATAAAGGAAGAAAATAACATATATAAGGTCACCGGAGCCGAATCTACGGTAGAAGATTTTGCTAGACGTTGATGGAGACGAAACTATATCAGAGAAGTATCGACTTAGAAGGGAGAAGGAGAGAGAAAGAAAGGATGGAATCAGAGAGGGAGAGAAAGGTAGTCGAAGGAGAGGATGAGGGAGAGTTAATAAGATAGAGATATAATGGGAAGAGAGTTTGATAAGAAAGAGAGTAGTACGTAGGAGATAAAGTGAAGTTTTTTTTTATTTATGTTAAAAGGAGAGAGAGAAATAGCGATTGAAAATATAATATTTATTTTTAGTTTTTAGACTTTATATATGAATAATTTATATTTATATCTTATTATTATTTTTTCTAAGAATTTTAGAATTTTTCTATATTTTAAAATACAGACTGATACGGATAGCCAAAAAAATGATACGGATTCCGATGCTTGGAATTTTACTTAGATCTAATCATCTCAAGCACCCAGGTCATATCAATCTTCCAACAATTGCCACTTTCAAGTAAATGCCCCACCCCAGAAGGACACCCTCATTATATTGGCAAAACAAATTTAGACATTGACGTCTGCTAACATTTGTGAATAAAACTTCCTAAATCTCTGGTAGCAATTGTTTGAATTCAGATTTTTCTGTTGCAATTGATAAAAGACATAATCAAGTAGCCAGAATCTTCTAGCAAAATCAAAATGTCATCAAGGCGATCTATGTTCAAGCAGCATTTTCATATTTACTCCGAAAATTGTACCATGGACCATAAAGGTCAGACGGTTGTTGTACCTTATAAAGCATTATAGAAATCACACTGCATCCATAAACAAGATATAACATAGAGAATCCATGTGCAAGTTTGGTGATAGTGGGTGGTTTCCAGGTAAGGGGGTTCAAAAAGAAAAAAAAATATGCACAATTTGGCAAATTAACTAACCCAAGGTAGATGCACAGGATTTCATTACCTCTGTTTGCATTCCTGACCATCCTTCCAAATCCATCAGTCCACTATTTGAAGGGTGCCCAGCTAATCTTAATGGACTGCCATGATCGATTCTTTCAGGATCAACAAAATTTTGATTAGGAGCCATAGAAGATGCCCGTAAAATCTCTGCATTGGATTAATATGTCGAGAAGTTCATTAGCTACAAATCTCTAAAAACTATACCCATTCCAGAGTTAGCAATCAGAAGTTCTAAATTGCTCCTGTGAGGTAACCAATTTAGCAATAAAACCACATATTCTGCTATATTTGTCTCTCAAAGTCTCAACAGCAAAACATAAAGAAACAGGTACCAAGAAAATAGTTAAAAAAACATCAGTGCATTAGGCCCATAAAAGGGGTTTACCAAATGACAACAAACAATAATGTCTAGCAAATCTTCCCCATATTGCTCTTGGGTATGAGAATTGAGAATTAGTGGTTTAAAACTTTAAATAAATAGGTCAAAGAAAAACCATGAAGACCATATAACATCTCATATTCTTAGAAGGATAGTCAATGGCATAATGATAAGAATTAGATCGGACATTGACCCAGTTAGAGGTTGGGTCATTGATTCAACCAATGAGTCACCCAATCGGATTGCTAATTTATTTAGGATTATTTTAAATATTTAACAAATATATTTATAGTTCTAAATAATTCAAAAAATTTGAAAAAAAAATCTATAAAAGCAATATAATTGTCTTTCTTCCATTATTTAGCCATTTTTTAACTAATATCTATGTTTAAGTACATCAAATCATATGACTTGTACAAAATCGTATCTTAATTACACTTTTAATTTCTAAAAATATAATTCTTTCAATTTAGGACTAAATTATCCTTAGGTAAATAATAGAATAGTTGAATATTAAGGACAACTAGGTATATTTATAAAAATGAGGAACCCAGTCAGTTCGCAGAAACTTGCCCGGGTTGCATGACTCGCTGATTGAACCACCGGTCAGCCAATTTTTACTGGGTCAATTGCATTCTATTCTGATAACAAAACCTAGCTGGCTTAGTAGTCGGTTCACCGGTTTCAATTTTGATAACTATAGTCCATGGCTATTTGAAATTAAGAAAAGAATAAGACAGCGGAATGTCATTGTAATGCTTCCCTGAAAATATACTTGGCAAGATAGGAAGAGCAAAAATAGACAAAAAATTTAGTTATGAACAGACTCAAAAAATCACATAATATGATGAGCAATAAAATAATTCACAAGCCAAGAGAACATATGATATAAATACACAAAGTGCAGTGGCATAAACGCAATAAAAGTTTCGTGCAACATACCAATAAACAACCAACATCTAAATCAAAGGTAGCATAAATGCATAATAACAAGTTAACCTAAAGAAAGAAGAAAAAGAAGGAAAAGCATGGAGGATACCTTGATTTAAAAGCTTGCTACAAACTGGCAGAACTGGCATAAATGGTGCTAATTTCTGCTTCTCAATGATCAGCTCAGTCAAATATCTGTTCAGAAAAGGGCAACCCTCATGATTGCCAGGCCTATTGATTGTTGACTATTACGAGCACTCGGATAACAAGTTACATTTCCAGAAAATGACATGATTTCAAGTTTTATAAAACTAATTAAACATATGCAATTCTTGGCGAAAGCATGCTTGAATCTGGTTCCTCATGCTTTGACAACAGGCATAATTGGAGGATATACTTATTTTCCTTGCAACATTTTCCAACTAGACAACTCAAATCACAATCGGAACTTCAGTGAGCAAGAGAAAAATCAGAAGATACGAAATCAAATCAAACAGGTAATTAGGATATGCTGATAACTAATGTACTGTCTTTCACAAAATCAATTATGCTTTTTCCAAAGGTACAATTTTAACCAGAAAAATAGAGGACGAGAATAAGTATACAATAAGTCATCCAGCTGACTGAATTTTTTTTTTTATGAACGAAAACTATTAAGTGGCTGATACAATGGCAAAGAGATAAACATCAGAATTATGGTACTACAGTTCCTCAATTAATTATTTCCCTAAAAAAAGGCGTGCGATTAGAAAAGTGAATGTCTTTCATACATATAAGCTACACATCGTAACCAAATAGCACCAACCTAGAGAGATATCTATCCGTCAGTCAACAAATCACCCTTATAATAGCCCAAATCATCAAAATTACACCTTTATAATCCGATTAAACAAGGACACAGAAAGCAAGCATGCCCAATTGAAGTTTGATCAAAGATAATAGAGACCCACATCAGATTCCAAGAACAGGATGGAAAAGGGCAGACCTTTCTCTCTCTGAGGAGGCAGGAGACCTCATAGAATGGTGGGGAGATGAGTGGACACCTGAAGGAGAGTACTGGAAATAAGTGGCAGGTTGGATTCTTTCATCCATGGCCAATAATTCCAGATTGGCAAGAACAAAGAGGAGCTCAAGATTGATAGCAGAGACGTCAGGAAGACAGAAAGAAGAAGAATTGAAAGAAGAAAGAACAAAATAATAATACTAATAATAATAGCTGATTCTTATCAACAATGGGTAGGTAGTTCTTCTACTCCCTTGGACATCCAAAGAGGAGACGAGACAAACCCAAAAGAGGGCTTAGGATTCCCTTTTCTTGCACTATATATCAAATCGAAATGATTGAGTATTTTTTTTTCCTTTAGAAAATTCGTCTTAGTTTCGGTTAAATTAACCCTCTTGTCTCTTGAGGGCTTTCTTTTTTTTTCGGTAAAAGGGGGCTCTTTGACTCTGGTGAGTGAGACTGCATAGTGAATGGTGATTGGCTTAAATCTTAGCCGTTCAGTTGCTAGATCCCATAAATCTATGAGACTGTGGGAACAAGAAAGATTTTTTTTAAAATTTCTTTAACTTCGTTTTAAATATTTGTGTTCCTTTATTTTAATCATTATTTTTTATTTCTACCAATGAATACTTGGACTTCATGTTAAAAATTTTAAGAAAATTTTTTAATAAATTTTAAGGGTCGGAATTTCATGGGAGGATGATATAACGTGGCTGTACTTTTATCACCATAATTATCTTTATTTTTTTAGAAATACTTCAATACTCATCAAATAATTATTATCCGGTATTGATTCCAACATCTAAACTTGATCACTTTTCTCTTCCTTTTCTCACGTCCTCCTCTACTTTCGACCTCTTATTGCCGTCGGCATCCTTCACCGTCTCCTCCGACCAACCTCCAGCATACCGATGTCTTCTCTCAAATCGCTCTCCTCAACCTCTTATTCCGTGTTTGACATATTTATTCTGAATTAAACGAAGTTTATTTCAGAACAAGAGTCTTATTGCAGCTAAACGAATAGGAGAAAGTCCTCTCTCTCTCTCTCTCTCTCTCTCCTTCCAACTCTCACACTCTTCTCTCCTTGCAGAAAATTAATTAACTCCACCAGGATTTGTCAATGAGCATATTCTCAGAACCGGTCGAGCATGGCAGGAGAGCCGTGCTGTTTACTCGCAGACTAGTAGTAAAGAGGTTCGCCGGCCCCAGTTTGCTCCTGCTCACAACCTGCTCGTCGGCGACTTCGATCATGATGTTTGAGCTATGAAGGTCGTAACTTAATTGGTGTCTAGAGTCGAATCGAGGTGTACGACAACGCCACAGGATGCCGGAGGAACGACGTCGCGCAGCCCGAAGTCGACGAGGATTCTTTTCCGTCGATTAATTCCAGCCTCTCTTCGAATAACTAAGTAATTCTAGTTTTAATTAGTTTCCGGTCTTTTAGTTTTAGTTAAGTATGCTTTGTCTGCTTGGATGCCTTTGTTTAGGCCCAGACATCCATCTTGGTGGGTGTATTTGGATCAAAGATTATAATTATGCAATCGTTGAATTCGCGTGAGACTATCATTTTATTGGCAAATATTTCAATGTGAGCTTATTAGATCAGAGATGTATTTGAAATTTTCCTAAAAGAATGATGCTTAGCCTTATCTATACACTGTTTATTCTGAAATGACATATGGTATTCCACCTATAGTTTTCTTTACCTTTTAATTTATAACATTTTCTGTGTGTGTTGTAATAGACAAGTAATACTCAATGCTAGAGATTCCTTGCAGTTAAGCTCACTTTCAGGAGTTTTCACTTGGCTTTTCTTCCTTATTAAGTAGTGCTTATTTTTTTTCTTAATTTGTTTCAAAGAATAAGTTTGCGTCGAGGTTGACAATCAAAAGAGTGATATTTTATTGTGCTTAATTATAATATGAAAAGCTGATCGACTTTGTGCAACAATTTATTCTTGATATCGAGTTTTCTGATTCTTACTAAATTAAATTTTTATTGGTTCGAAATTGATAATCTTTAGTGCACTTGACAACTCTCACTCTCACTCTCACAGCAATTTTATCTTCTTACTGGAAGAATGGATGTGGACTGTAGATTAGTGAACTTTTGAATTCTACCTTGGTTTTGCTGGTCTATTTCTTGTTTCAGTCCAATTCCTTGTCATTAATATTGGGCACTACATTATATCACATATAGAAAATATGTTTAGTGCCACAAGTTTCCATGCCATAAATAATGTTGATCTGAAGCTATCATGCCTATGTAGACTATGTTAACAAGCTCTCAATCTCCTCATTATACATCTAAACTTTTTAGTGTTTCTATTATACCCTTAAATATCAAGGGAAGGGAAGAAAGAGCCCAAGATTCAACAAATAGGGGCTATTTATATATAAAAAAATTCTCTTATGTCTTAATAATAATATGATTCAGCTCTTAAAATTGAGTGAGTTTATTTTTATAACAAAGTACACACAATTTACTTTAAAAATACATTAAAAAAATTATTTTTTCTATTTGGAGAACTGGAGGGTCTTTTTTAATAATAAAACAACTAGCTAAGAAAATATTTTTTAACAAAAAAGTTCTATTCTAACTGGAGTAAAAAAAAATTAACTCTTTTTAAGTGAAATTAGCTGCACAGAATAATTGACCCCAAATGATTATGATGAATAAGGGCTTGATTATTCTTGCTGTCTTTGTTACTTATTTCCAATTTTACTTTATATTATTTTCTATATTTGTATCATATTAATTTTGGTTCATCTATCTAAGGAGATGCAGTAATTTATATATGTATATAAACATATAGACAAATCATATTGTCACAATTTTGTCTATGATGTAAAGAGATAATATAATTATCTAAATTCTAAGCTGCTCTATTTCACTGACACTTCTTTTTACTAATAAAAAAATTCACTGTGACACTAGGTGGTGCTGGAATTTAACATTTAACACAATAATAATTCTCTCAATTTTTCATCAACATCTAAGATTTTAATGTGATGAGACTATAAAATGACATCTTTTTTCTAATGTATAGTTGTATTAGACGCAAGGAGAGACAGGTCCAACTTTAATTCTTGTAAGTCAATTTGCAAACCCAAGCATCATTTATATCCAAGCTTTGGCTGTAGAAATTTCTGTGTGACCTGAATATATAATAAAAGTAACCTTAATGGATTTCTTGTTGATGAGGTTATGGTAAGTCTGCCCCTCCATTACCACCGTCTGATTACAGAGAATTCTCTCATATTTTCTTTTCTTTTAGGTGATAATTTTATTATTATAAGTCTGAAACATAGGAAAAAAAGAATGTGAGAGATAAAGCAACAGATCTTCGGTAATTCGGCTATAGTGATCGATAATATTTATTGGTTTATAAGGCCTATTATTTAGGAATGCTCGAGATGGATTTCTTCTCATCCTTTTTGTAGGACTTGTTTCATAAGTAGGAATAGACTCATCCACATTTAGATCACTTCGAGGTTGAAGTAGGATTGCTGATATTTGCTAAGATAGTAGTAGATGCAATGGTAGATCATACTTAATTTTAGCCTCATAGATTTTGTTCTCAGATTACATATGTTCCATATAAATCCTACCTTTAGTAATCTTGCGAGTCAAATCCTACCTTTACAGTATTTTCAGATCATATGAGTTTTATGGAAGGTGTAATCCATATGGTAGCCTCTTAAGCCACTGCAAATAGGATCTTAAAAACCTTGTGGATGAGGCAGAGTTTCATTCAATTATTTTAAACAGCCTAATAAACATAAGAAGAGGGAAAGTAGGACCACAATCTTTTCAAATAAACCGTATACTTAGTTACAACAATGAACAACACAACAAAGAAAATAAGTCATCAAGTCCTGGGGCACAAATAAAATACATCATGAAGTACATACAGCCCATAAAGAAACACAAGAGCAAAGATCTAAAATTAGCCAACGATTCTATTGGTCCGGCAATCAAAAACACATGGCCTTGCAAATTCTTGAAAGGCTGGAGAAGTTAAGATCTCCAACCTACAAAGAAGAACTTTGAAAATGGTCACATACGATCAAACAGGAGGGAGGGAGCACAATGCTATGCTCCGAGCTAGGGATTCAATGATTTGCCGACTTGGAATCAAAATGACGATAGAAAACTTAATTCCCACACCAACCTATCATCCAAACCGCACCCAAGTAATAATAAAATAGCGATAGACATTAGCAACCACGACAAGATAGGCAGGAGGCTAATGCGGTGGCCTCCCTTCCCGAACCAGGACCCAGCCTTTAGAACCACATCGACAAGAGAACAAGCCATGTAGGTTGGGAAAAAGATAACGAAGAGAGAGGACAACAGTTGTAGAGTCGACACCGAAAGTGTCACGTGCTGGCGGCCACAATCTAATTCTAAAAGTCACAAAAATCTGATTCAAAATAAGTAAATAAACTTACAGAATATAAACTTCAGTAATTCAGAGTGATGGCACAAAAAATAATGGACTTGACTAATGCGTGCGAACTGAATTAAGCTGCACAAAATGCGTGTGTGAGTTAATTTACATATATATCTTTAACTATAAAATAGGTACTCATTTTGGGGCTTAAAGCTCATGATCAAAAGCTTAGCACTTATATACTATAGTAATACTTCTCAAATATTTAATATGATATTAAACTCATTTTAATTTATTTTTTACTGTCATGATACCTACTTTAAAGTCAATTTTTAGTCACTTCTTTTTATGAATTTAAATAAGTGAATATATAACATTTAAGTACGATTTGAGCTTTTAATTCCATCATTAATCCATCATTAACAATTTATAAATCTGACTTAAATTTGGGCTAAAAATAAATAAAATATTTATGTTTAAATATATAATATTTTCAAACATCACAATAGAGTAGGAAGGAGAGGGGTGAGGGCGGAGAGGAAGTGAAGAAGGGACTAACGGTGATGAAGACTTAGAGGAAGGTAGATGAACAAACTCAGAAAAAGGAGGAACCGAGGGATAGGGGTGGGCGATGACAACAAGGCTGGTGACGAGTCTCAAATCCGGCAAGCACTAGTGGTGAACAAAGAGTGCGACCAGAGGAAGATATGAAGGTAAAGAGGTAGTCGGTGACAAAATGAGTGCGGCAGGAGAAGCACCGACAAGTGCCAAATTCGGTGGGGAGAACTTGGAGAAGGGGACGAGGTGAGGACAACGACGAGGGTAGGAAGGAGATAACGAGAAAAAATTTAGCGACAGAGACAAAGAGCAAGTCACCACCAGTGCCGGAGGCTAGGATAACAATCAGAAAATGGGAAAAGAACTTTTAACAATAGGTTGGACCTATTGTTATTCAACAACTTTTATTCATGGATACTTCTAACGATCTATAATTTTGCTACGATTAGTTTTGTAAACAATTGTTGTCCGGTGATAATTCTGGTGATCCATGCTTTGGCCAGGATTAGTTTTGTAATCCTATTTCTATCTTAATGCACTCTACTTTATCAAGAGATTAAAAGAAACACCAGCTGTGGGTTGACTAACAAGTTCCAACTTTGTTGTTTGTCTCAATCCTAAGGATATCAGAAGGCTTAGAAAAATAAGTTGAAGATGGAATCTTCCTTTTCCCTTTTACCTTTTCACCTTGTTGCTGGTTTTCTGACAAACTAAACGAAACAAAGCTTAGAGAGCATCAATTTTTCCATTTGCTAAGTGGTTGTCACTTTAAAAAAAATGATCCATCTCCATTTCTCTTCTTCTGCAAGATGGATGCAGTTAGTTCTAAGGTCTTAAAATTTAATTATTTTCACACTTTGGATAAAGCTCAACAAGTGACTCAATTTATGTGGAAGAAACTTCAAGAAGATAGGGCTAAATAGGTTGGGGAAAAAGGAGTTTGATAGGAACAAGAAGAAAAAGATAGGAGGAGGTCATCATCCTGAATGGAAGAAAATTATTGAATCCCTACAAATATCCATACTAATAAGTGAATAAGATAACCAATTATATAGATTATCTGTGTCCATATTCATATATGAGAATAAAAATGGATAAGGATATCAGTGCCCTTGTAATTCTTCAGATCCATGTCATGGGTTTTGATCCAATAAATTATGAAATAGTGGTGACATTCCAGGTCTGCTTTCTGGATAGGTCATAACTTTAAATGTCAAACTTCAATTCAAATACCAACCCAGGCTACCATTTAATCCATCATATTTTGTGTGATATTTCTTAACACCGTGATCATCCATACCTTTTTCCAATAGTATAGGGTTAAATACAGCACAAAAAGAATAGAAAGAATTTTCTCCAGCGCCTGCTGCTCTGAACTAACCTAAGTGGAGTAGCATGACCACTCAAAACTATCAATTATTAGAAAAAGTAATCTTTTAGGTTAAAAGAAGCAGGGGAAGAAAGTGATAAAAGTTTTTAGTGAAATTATTTCTACTAAGTATCATGATTTATTACTGTTTGGTAAAACGATAGAAAATTTCGACGGATAAAATGGAGGTAGTTTTAGAAACTCCGTTATCACCCCGCTGAAAATTGTTACTTTTTATTCTCGATAGTAATTTTTAAATTTTTATATTAAACGCTGACCAAAATAGCGACTCATATTTGGAATTCGTCGTCCTGGTCAATAATTTTGGTAATATTGGTAAAATGCGTCTAGTTTTCTATTAAAATTTTAGAGTGTATTTAGATGAATAAAAAAGTATGAGAGCAAGTTTAAACTCTCTAATCAATATATTAGAATATAAATAATAACTTAAAGAACCATAATTTTTATACTCTTATATTTTTATATTCTAACATTTTATTTACTCTAAGTTTGAGATATTTTGATAGGCGTAAAAAATAAATTTAACTTAAATTTATAAAAATTTTAATATTTTAAATAATAGATGAGTTTAATATAATTTAAACTCACGACTTCTACTTTGATATCATATTAAGCTTCTAACTAATCTAAAAATTAGAGAATACTGATTTCATTTTATTAAGCTGAATTCTTTTGTATGATTAAACATTATAAACGATGTCAATAGAGATGGTAAAATAATATAAATTGAGAGAGAAAGTTTACCGGACACGGTGATAAAGAAAATATGCACAAAGAAAAATTGAGTGATTTTTGTTCAAACCATCAATTACAATTTATTTATAAATTTCCAGAGGATTTAATGATAGAAAAAAAAAATAAGATAGGAGTAGGTCTACATGCACCTAACGAAGCTAAAAGCTTCCATGCCCTTCGTAAAGTTCTAAGTATCATCCATATTATATAGAGTTAGGCAATTGAATTTTTAGGTATACACTCACATAGAGCTATCAAAAAAGTTATTCGGCTAGTGAGGTTTGTGAGCTTAGCTTGAGCTCTAAATGAGGCAAGTCTAGTTTGATTTTTTAGCTCGAAAGGTTAATCAAGCCAAGCTGAACTTGAGTCAGCTCACTTGAGTTCGATTCGAATAGACTCGATATATAATATATGATATGATATTATATAATACCAAAATAAATATATAAATGTTATATATCATAGTTGTTTAAAACAACTTCCATTAACCCAGCCAAGACTTTTAGATGTTTAATTCCATATAAAAAATTGGGTAATGTAGATATGACTTTAAAACAAAAAATATCATTCCCTCTAAATGTAATAAAATTAGATGTTGGGTTAGCCTCATATGACACAAATATTTTGGATCAAGCCATCGGCCCACGTAAGCCCATTGAGCTCACGAGCCGTCGAGCTTAGCTCGAGCCGGACCGAGCCCAACTGAGTTTTTTGAGGCTCAAGCCGAGCTAAAGCTTTCCACCTCTCGAGCCGAGCCAAGCTGAGCCCAGCTCACTCAAGCTCGGCTCGTCTACACCCCGTACACTCACCCTCTAAACCAAAATATTTCTTTGATTTAGAAATCTGTATAGTAATCTTTGTTTTTCTTTTTTAATTCAAGAAGATACATGTGGATATATATATATATATATATATTTCAAGATGGTCTTATGAGTAATAAAAAAAAATTAAAAAAAAATATATAAATTAGTAATAGCTCAAAATATCAAAGTGGCAATATCCAAATAATACGAGTGGCCAATAAAAATTAATATGAGTGGGTCGATATTCCAAATAGTTCGAAAGGTCAAAGTTGACGACAAATCGGCAGTATTAATTTTTATTTTTATTTTTTATTTTTTGTCCTCATGCATGCAGTATATTAGAACTCAATCCTCTGCTTGGTCTTTGAAACGTACTGCGGGGAAGTGAAGCGAGTAGTAGTTTTAGTAATTTTCCCCACTTTTTATTATTTAGTTGAAAAGAGTGAGTTAAGACATGGCTTACTTTTTACGCTTCTAATTTAGTTCCAAACTATGGTGAATTAAGAAGCGACTTCCAAATAGACTCAGAGAGTTTTAAATGTAATCTATTGATCGAGAAGCAATTTATATAAAATTTTCTCACTTAACAATTTTGTAGATGGAGATCATACAACAAGAATATAATTTAAAAATTCACAATCCCCCACCAAAGTCAAGGTGAGCACTATAGCTAAAGAGACTCCCAGTTTACCCAAGCAATTATCTTGTCGTTCCTTCTCATGCAAGGAAGATCTACTTCATGCCAAATCGTTCCCCTCCTTTCCCTCAGTGTGGCCTGCTTTCTCCTCTAAGAAGTGGATTAAACAAAGGATAATTCAAACTCCTTCCTTCTCTCATTCCTCCTTTTCTTTATTTGGAAACAAGTGCTTCCGTTGTGTAGACTCAGGTCACTGGGCTTCTTCCTGTTGAAAACTGGTCCGGTGTTTCTGGTGTGGTTGCCTCCGGCATCGTTCCTTCTCCTTCAGACATTGATCTGCTCTGAAGATGGAGGTTCCCTCTAGGGTGGAAGAGACCACAGTTTTCCTCTCTTCTCCCTTGTCTGTCAAGAAGACTTATTCAAAGCTCCAGCGTTCTACGATTGTGCTGGCTGGCCATGCACCTTGTCACTAACTCCGGTCCGGTATTGAGAAGGTGCTTGCCTACTATGTGGAAGTAGTGGGCTACAAAGATCGGGAAAGGAAGGACATGTCTCAGTTCAGCGTGATCGTCTCCTGCGAGAACCTATCCCACATTCCCAATGTGTGGGCAGTAGCTGGCAGCTTTAAGCAGCCGACATTGTTCAGGACTCCTTTGCCACCTCGTCGGCTGCTATGGAAATGATGTTTGAACATTAGGGCTTCCCCATGCACGTACCCTCTCTCTATAACATTCCGCTCACATCCCAGATCCTGTGTGGGAATATGTTTGCCTTTTCATATAGTTTGGTGGACTCGATCCTCAAGGAGATCCAGGTAGACAATTGGAGAGTTTTTGACCAAAAGTGCTCCTACAGTAATAAAAAATTCCGAAAGTAGAATTCTGTTCAAAATTATTACTCAAACTAGTACGATAGTGAAATCATTGTCTCAACAGTGATTCTTAGTAATAATCAATTTTCAATAGGCTAAAATATAAAGAAAATATTTAAATTATCATAGCTTTGCGCTGTGAAGATATTAAATATATCTATAAAATAGTGATTTCCCTTAACCAAATGCGCTCAGGATCGCAAAATAAAGATCATAACTCTCCAAATGTTAATATCAAATTTGTTATATAATAATTTATAAATCACTTTCTCTAAAAGCAGTTTATATAGAAATAATGGTGAAAAAGAAATGTTCGTCTAAAACAATAATCTTCCTAACAACTTTTCAGTATATTAGAAAATTAATTAATCTACTAAAAACTGTTGTATGATAATGGGACTTCACTATTGTACTAGTTTAACAAATAGTTTAAACAGTGTGACGTACTTTATAAAATATTTTATACTGTAGTAATACTTTGGTCAAAAAGTCGAAAATTGGAAAGGAAATAAATATCATTTTACTTAACAAAAGCTTCTTTCATCACCCAATTTTAGGAAGTTGGGAGGGGTACCCCTACTTGTTACAAGTTCTAATTCACCTCCAAACAATTTATTGCCTGTGGGCAAATTGTTTATGTGTTGGTGGCAACTTGACTCAACTCAATTTAATAGCTTGGTAATGTATTGACTTAGGAGAGCAACTCATCGCAGCAACTAAAAGTATTTGTGACTATATTTGCGACTAAAAACTTAGTGAGACTTAAGTGCCTTGCCTTTAAACAATTGACTCTTTACTTAACCTATATCTAGCCTTCAAACTCTTAAATATTAAAAAACATTAAAAAAATACATTAGAAAAAAAAGCTTCTTTCTTAACCTTTGTTCCCTCTAACCTATGGAGCCTTAATCTTGTGCATTCTTCCTTTTAATAACCATAACCGGGCTTAGCCCATTATTCTCAACAAAAGAAAAAATTGTAAATGAAATGATTTAGGATTCACCGATTTAAATGAGTTTGCACTCGTAAAAGTGTAAGTTACACTGAGATCGTCAGAGATGATCCTTAGCATATCCAACAACAAGAACATAATCTCACCAAGGAGGAGTAATTTATTTAGACAGGATCAAAAAAGAACATGTAATAAGGTAATAAGAAAAGAGAGCCTCTGCTTTGTGCAAAACCTTACAAGTACTAAAATATAGATCTTGAAGATCTTTTATTAATAATTGTAGCTTTATTCCCAATTAGAACTTTTTCTCCAATAAAAAGAATATATATATATATATATATATATAACAGATCTCCAAAACCAAATAAGAGGAGCACTAGCTTTCATATTCGAAGATCCACAAAAGTCTTCCAAGACAGGTAAATTCAAGAAACCGCGGGCAAAGAAAAGATATCAATATTCACCTGATAATGAACAAACACGTCAAACCACCTGAAAACAGGAGCAATAATAAATTTACAAAAATTAGGACTTACAAAGATCACCAATAGAAGCTTCCGTTTTATAAGTTATTACAACAAATTCACCAAAAATGTACTAAATCCCACACTATAAGCCTGCATGGAAGGCTACGTTTGGATTGCAAACTCTTGCTCACTGAACTCTTCATAACCTCGATTGCTAACAATGTGGAAAAGGATAGACAACTGGCCAGGAAAGACGCATCTTATGACCGGGTTTTAGAATTGGATCCTGATTGTACCCTCTGACACACTTGACGGCGCAAGAAATTCATATAATCCTGAAAATGAAGGGTGCTCATAGCATCAAGATTGTAATGATCAAATGAAACTAAAACAGGAGAAATCAAGACAAGTCCAAAAAAGTGTCTGCTGATGACATGAAATATATAATGTGCATCTACATGTATGAAAACTACAATTAAATTGACTTGAGCATGAATCACATAATGGACTCAAGATATTATTTTTCCTTCACTTCATGTTTTGATTGTATCCCAACTGACGTCAGCAAAGAGAAATAGATACTCAATTCAGATCAAGAAGATAGCCCATGAAGAGGCCTATGGATAAGAAAAGGACCAAATGTTGTTTATAGCATTCACAATGGCTAACAGCCTGAAATCTGGAATATACTTTGGTAAAAATCTGAAACAAGTCTAGCTCTAATTGTGATGTTCTTCCCTACTATGACAAAACAGCAGCCAAAACAGGAACAATCCAGAAAAAGAATATGGCTATCAAGTATGACGATGACTACTGCATCCAACTAAATATTTTGCAAAACAGAGTTACAATAAGATGAAAGAAGTACAGTCACTGAAATCACACCCTAAATAAAAGAAATAGAAAAGAACCTGATCATAATTTCTGATAATAAGAAAGTCCAAAAGTATGACCCATGCTGTATCACCATTTATGTCTGTTTACACTTTACATTTGCAATTTAGTCGCCAACAAAAAGGTGTAGTGTCAATGTATCATAGAACTTAAACTACATGGTAGCACCTTGCATTTTGGCATAACAGCAAGGGGTTAAAATATATTTTTCCCCAATTTCTAATAAATGATGAAATGGCCAGCTTTCAATTAGTAAAATGTTTCTAGGGAAGCTAAAAGGATCATCGTTTGCATCAATGTCAATTATTAACTGAGAATGACTTGTACCGTTATTCTATATAGATCTAGATCAAAGAAAGATATTGAATAAAAGTGCCAAGAGAGTTTTGATATTAAAGCAGATAATCATTAGCTAAATCTTGGAATTTCAGACTGCAAGAACAAATAGGAAACTTAAAACATACATTTGCTAGATCAGTATTGCAGCTAAGTTCTTCAACAAGATCCTGGAAGCTGTTATCTTCACCATGCAGGCTATCAGCACCTTCAAGAACAGCTTCAAAAATATTTCCAGGAGTATCATGTTGTTCTATTCTTTCACGAGCTTGATGGAGATCAATCTGACAATTTAATATCAATAAGAGAAACTGTCAGTAGCACGTAGAGATACTTCAAGTCATACTATCTAGGACTCCACTAGAGAAGCTTATCTCTTACATTCTAGAAATGATACAGAAGATCGGAAAAAAATATAAGGCTTAATACAAACTATCGAAATAAGTAAAAAGAACAGGAAATTCATGGTCCTGAATTTGCTTTCCAATACAGTTCTAAGAAGATAAGTTCTTATTGTCTATTGTCAAGAAGAGATGATGCACCAGGCCATACAAAAGATTCTCCTAAAAGACAATACAGCCAACTTTAATCAAGGAGAAGTAAGCTGAAAACAGTCATGAAATAATTGAAAAGGTAAATCATAAAATAGAGGACGTAAAAAGAATCAAATACTCATGATATGAGTTTCACAGAAGACTAACATAACGTGTCTACAACCAGAGAAAAAGTTTCTATAACCAAAGAAGAAGTTCCATTTTTTCCTGCTAGGATAAGATAACCAAAACATCCATCCCTAGATGTCCTATATCATGCAGTAGTAAAATTCACCAGTTAGTTCCAATCTGCCCCATGAACAATAGGAAGCACTTCATTTAGACTTTTTTCCAAATGGGAGGTAGGCTATGTTCCACAGAAAGTTGGGCAACAAAAATGATAATATAAAAGAAATATTATTGGTATCAAGTTCTGCACTTCAAAATAAGTAGCAAAATTTGATATGGTTCAACAAGTCAACTATATAAGGTGGTGCAATGGTTTGAAGTTTCATCCGAAACTGAGATGTTTTGCTGTACCATTTCACATTTAGGTCCTATACAATTTGATACTCCCCCCTTAAACTAGCATCCATCTGAAGCATAATAATAACTTTTCAATGTATGCTTTAAATTCAAAGCTGGATTTGACTTGAATCCAACTCGCACCTGACTCAATATCAACTTCATTGCTTAAATGTTATTAAATTTTATGTGATGCGTTAAAAAATAAGATAAATAAGACTAATTATCAAAAGAAGTCTGAAACCAATACAACAGAACTAGAACCCAAAATATTTTGTTTTTTAAACAAGCCAAAACCCAAATAGAAATTGAAGTTCGAACTATGGGTGGTACAAGTGTGTATGTCTGCAAAGTCGAGCTACTTATATAAGGAAACATCCAAGTATGCGACAGACGGAAATATTGAATATGGAACATCTGTGGCATCCTCCTTAAAAAAATGATTATGGAAGGCCTTAGAATTATAGATTTAGGAAGAGATTTAGAAATGTTTCCTCCTTAGAACATTATAGAGATGAACACAGATTTAAGAACACAGTATTGCCATGCTGAAGGCATGGGGTGTGCTGATCTTGGCTCCTTTGGCACACAGAACAGTCTTGACAAGTCGAATAAACATTTCTAGGGTTTTAAAATAGGTTTTAAGATATAATATAAAGTCATTCAATACTAGATATTAATGCAACGTATGCAATTAGGTTAAATAAATTTCTAATCTCATCATTTATCCCATTTTTTTCTCAAATTTCCTGAGGTGGGGCAAATAGCTTCAGAAAAATCAAACCTTCCCTTTGATATCTAAAATTTAAAGTATAATCTATGCTGATCAAGCACCACAATGCAAGAGGTATAAAAAGAAATAAAATAGACCCCAAATTGATTTGTTTAAAGTAAGATATGCTTAATTCCTAGTGGCACGATACATATTGACCTATGCCAACCGTGGCAATAGACACGACAATCCATGATGCTAGCAATTATTGCTTATAAGAAATAAGAAGAAAGATCAATTATACACCTGAGCATTTCTATCGTGTGACACATCAGCAGTACGTGTTCCACCAGCTTGTGTCTGAAGTCCAGATTGCAAACCATTAACTGTTGTAGGGCGTGCCAATCCCCTGCCAAGAGCTTGTGACACAACAGGCATCATCTGTTGAACCATTCTTGAAAAATCAATTCCACCTCCGCCCCTACCTAAACCTGGAATCATGCTTCCGAGGTCTTGGTCTTGCCCTTCTACCTGTTGCACAATGTCATTCAATGTGTTCCTCATTGCAGGTATCTGCGTACACTGCTCCATCATGTTCCTCAAATCAGAAGGAGAGCCAACTCCAGTCTGCTCAGCCACATTCGTCAAGAGACTGTTAAATGCAGGGGTCTGGAGGACATTTGACAACATGCTGTTAAAATCAATTTGTCCTTGGGCACCACGTCCTCCCAATGACATTCCTTCCAAAACCTGACTGATAGAGGACACAGGAGTAGAGGAACCATGTGAATCAATTCCATTTGCATCAGAGCTTTGGGAAACAAGGGTTTGCAGAACCTGTTGGCCCTTAGTAATAGATTGCTGGTTTTGGTTGACTAAAGATGTATCACGAGATACATTACTAGTGGTGGGCTTTGCTGGTTTACCCCGTTTCTGAGATATTAAGAAAGCATAAATATATAAGATAATGAATGCCAATATTATTCTAACTATCATCAATACTAAAAAGTGCATTAAAGAGGGAAAAATCGTGCATGCTACAAGCAAACTAAGTCTTTTATCACCTTGGACTGCAAACCTCCAAGACCCAAGCCCAAGGGTGGCCTGTCACTCTCGACATTCCTACTGGACCGTGCACGCATTTCACCATCTGACTCTGGATTTTGTTCCCCAGATTTATCAACTGATGAACTGCTAGCTGCACAGGGTTGGCAATTCTTAGAGTTGCCTGCCAAGCTAGTAGTTAATGAGCCCACCAAATCTGAAGGTCCATTATACCCCAAACTGGGAGAAAAACCAGGACCCCTTTGCTGGATCTGAGAATAGAAAAGCAGATAGATCAATAATTTCTTTAATGGAAGAAATCGCAACTGATGTAACAATGGAAAAATACCTGATTCTCACATTCTTTCATGTTAACAGAAGCAACTGTTTGAGCAGAATCATCCCTACTAACATTGTTGATATCGCCCACACTATTATCCTGACTACTTAAATCAAGCTCAACTTTGTTCACTGGCAAAGATTCTGGGAAAATGATAAAGGTGATACAAGGAAATGGAAAACATTACTTCCGCCATATTTTAAAACAGAAGTTCATGCACCAGAAATTCCAAAAATCAAAGTACCTGTTGAACTGGTAAATGGTGTGATATAGGACTGCATGCTAGAAGATGATGAGCATTGGCCTTCAGTAGTGCTCAGAAGTTCACTTCCTATTTGTGCACTTGTTGACGTAACAAGTGAGGTACGTTGTACTTCATTGTTGGCATCTGGATGAGATCCTTGAACTTCAGAATTTTGGGAAGAAAGGGAAGAGAAAGGTTGACCTCGTTCATTCCCAGAAAGGGCACTGGAAACACGTGCACTAATTTGTGCTACAACAGCAGAGAGACCACTAGCTCCTGAAGAGGTTTGAGGTGCAACAATTGGCACAAATCCAGAGCTCACAGTTGGATGAGAACCTTGAGAAGAGGCTGATTGGTTAGGGAGTGATGATTGAGACCTCACACTGACAGGGTACATAACATTAAGGACATGACTTGCAGTCTCAGAAGGGGAACGTCCTGGTATAGCAGTAAGAATAGTCCTTGGTGGTAATCCTCGCATTGAATTTGAATCACCTGAATTATTCACATTTTGAAATACTTGTTCTACAATCGGCTGTTCTCCATGACCAACGTTCCCTGAATTTGTCCTTGTATCAGCAGATGCAACACCGGATGCAGCAGAGGTACCTGGTTTTGTCAAAGAAATTAGCTCCAATAGAAGGAGATAGTTGCAGGTTGATAGATTAGGTCACTCTAAAAAGGGAAAATAACCCTCTTACCAGCATGAATATGGATGTTGATGTTCCTCGAAGGATCTCCACCACCAAGCTGACCTGAAACTCCATTAACAATTGGAGCAGTGGATGCACCAAATAAGGAGCTTGTCTGAAGAGGAAAAGGCTGCACATCAAAAGTTATATGTTACTACAATGCGGTCAACAAAGTTTTCAAATGACGAGATGACAGAAAAAGGAACAATTTGAACATTCACCTGAACCATTATAGGGTTTGGTCCTGTCGCAGAAATGTAAACTGATGGACCAGCATTCACAAAAGACTCGGCCTGCACCATCAAAAGAGTTTAGCTTTCTTCACAAGTCAAGCTCACATACCTTGAAGAACATCAGCAGAAGACCAACATACAGGAGATTGTCCCATCCGAAGTGTCATTGTTGTCCGGCCAAGCTCCAAAAGCATGGCACCTAAATGCTGCATAGCTACTCCTAAATGCATTGCCTCACTCTGAATCTGATTGCGCACTGCTGTATCAGTAGAAAGAGCTTCTCTCTCTAGGCGTTGCGCAATGTGCTTTACAGAAACAACAATAGAAATTGAAAAATTACATTTTAGTGAATGCTTATACATAAATATTTTACAGCAAAAGTTAAAGAGACAAACATCTTAAGATAATTCTCACTAAAGTCCATGGGAAGGATTTAAATGGTCAGGATATACAGATGCGAGAAGGAGCATCTATGAAACCAAAATTTAAAAAGCAACTGTGGCATGCAAATAGTCATGCCACCAATAATAGAATATATAATTTCAGGATAATTGCACTTTGTGATTTTCACTTTCATCCCCATCATTTTTTCTCTATACAATTGGGAAGGATGGTCGTGCCAAAAGCGTGTGCCATGCCGAAATCTGGTTACCACGAGCTGAGCCACTCTAATATATTATTCAGTCTTTATATATGTTTTATGTTTGAATATACATAATAAAGCCTACATTAGAGTCTTTTGTACTTATAATATTGTAAATAACCTATTTTATAAAAGATATAGCAAAAGTCAAGTAGAAAGATGATTCAATAAATAATATGATTGAATAGATTAATTGACAATAGCTCAATAGTTATAACTAAAATCTAGTTGAGCATAGTTAATCCAACATGATCTTATATCAATTTTGACCCAATTTAAATGAATTTGTCATATTAATTTTGAATTTTTTGAAATTAGGAAAATTTTGGCGGATATCTAATCCTACTAAAATGTTAGCTAAAAATTATAAAGTTTGGAATCAAATCAACTCATATAGAGTTAATCTGATATGTTCATATGCCAATTTTGACGCAATTTAAATGAGTTTGACATTAATTTTAATCTTTAAAATTTGGTGGAAATTTTGGGAAAATCAAAATTTTCATTTGATTCCAATATTTTAAAGCATACTTATAAAAACCGAATCCGTCCAAGTGGTCAGACCAGTGAACCGACTATTAACTCGGTTCTATTTTATTATCAGACCAGATAAGCAATCGATCGAGTATAAAGCGACTAACCTAGTGGTTGAACAAGTGACCCATGCAACCCAGCTATTTTTTGGCGAACTAATCGAGTCAACTGCTTTTACAAAGTTACCCAATTATCCCTAATATTTAATTATTCTATTCTATAAATGAATGGTATTTTAGCCCCAAAATTTTGAAAATGTTTTAGTTAATAATGTATCTGTGTTTTAAAATTAGCTTTTTTTGCACACATACCCTAAAAAGGCACTTATTTACTTCTACGTCCCTCTAAAATTTATACTTATATGTATATCGCTCAGAATACACAATTTTTGCATATATACTTTTTAAAATCCTTATTCCTTGCATGAATATCCTTTGGAGTAAATTACCAATAAAATTTGAACAATTTAAATGTAAAAATATAAAAATATCCTTATTTAAGTTTTCAAATATTTCTCTTAGTTAATAGCATTTTTATCTTTTTTTATTAAATAGCTTAATTTAAAAAGTAATTATGAGGATATCTATATAAATAATATATATTTTGAGGGATATACATACAATTATACTACTTTAGTAGATATTTTTTTATTTTTATAATTATTTAGAACTATATATATACATATATATATATATATTATTCAAATAATTTTAAAAAACCAGCAAATCGACTAAGGGAACCACTGATTGAACCAATATCCCAATGACACGAACTCTGATCGAGTCAATATCCAATCCAATTCTAATAATTATGTCATGGATGGTTGTGCGGCTACGTAACCAGCACGTGGCATGCGACACCCCTCCAAATAATACCACCACTCGTCATTGACTTTGTCATCAAGCTACCCGTTGCCGATGGCTGTCACTGTCGCCTGAGCTTACGTCGAGTGCCCTAGCCCGAGGGAGGAGGAAGAGAGATCAAGAGATCCGAATCCGCAACTTAAGTTTTTAACCGATAACCTTCCCTCCCTCTCTCTCTCTCTCTCTCTCTCTCTCTCTCTCTCTCTCTCTCTCTCTCTCTCTCTCTCTCCTCCTCCTCCTCCCCCTTGGGCTAGAGCACCTAACATGAGCTCGGGTGACAGCGAGTAGCGATCGACAAGCGGCAAGTGACAACGGCAACGACGAAGGAGAAGGTGAGTATCCCTTATTTTTTTCTCTCCTTCACTTACGGCATGGCCGACAAATGCCGTGGCACATGCCGTGCCTGCCAGTGGTCAGCACGGTCCGTGCCTGTGGCACGACCATCGTTGAATTATGTTTTAACTAGTAATTTTTGTAGATCTAGCACCAAAATGCTAGATCTATATATAATGACCCTTATAAATAATAGATCTAACAAAATTGAGCATAGATCTATCATTCATAGATTCCAAATTAGTTCTAAAGTGTAAAGAATAAAAAATAAAAAATGTTGTACCAACTAGCAAGGGTTTGCACAAGTTTATGCCAATTCAACATGCACTCGTGCCGACCGACATGGCTCGACACACCTCAGCATTGGGATGTGCAAGTTTTGGCAAGGAAAGTTTCAATTGGTACACCCATCATGATTAACAGGACCTCCTCAACTACCCAAAATTATCAATTGTTGATAATGTTAGAAAAAGTTACAAAATGATTAGTATACCCCTAAAACATCTACTCCACTGAAGGGTTATTGGATCATCACTATTCCAAGAATGGTTAAAAGGGTTATTGAGGGATTGTTGGCAGTGGTGTAAGTAGCGGTAATAGAATAATTTATATCTTATGTCAGGGTTTGGGGAGAAAGAGCATTACAAAGGTTAGTGATGGTGCTGAAATTTATATCTAGGTTTGGGTTTGGGAGAGAGATGAGGAGAATTATAAGGATTAGTCATGATAGTTGTAGTGGTGACCGGTGAGATTTATATGTAAAATTATAGTTTGGAAGAAACATGAGAAAGTGGAAGAGGATATTTTGATCAATAATAAGGTCATGTGCTTAACATGTGACAATTTTCTGTTAGAAACCCCAATAATAAACTTACAAATGGAACCATCTAAGAACTTTCTCTCGAAAAAAAAACAAAAAACAAAATAAACTGACAAAAGGATACAGTTGATGATTTTGAATAGCTGAAGGGAGTTGTCAAGAAAAAAAAATTAGGGTAAAAGTGAAAATCACCTATATTTGAAGGGATCAAAGTGTAATGATCTCTATAATTTAAGTGGACAAAATATACAACTAAAGGACCATAAAAACTTTGCCAGCATGCACATTTGCAGTTGCATACCAAATAGATATCCAGACTAAAAATACTAAAAAAGTATATTATTTAAATTCATTATATATTAAACATAGTCATTGAAAGTCACCAAATAAAAGGGTTAAGGTCGCTAAATGATATGCAGAAAAGTCATACTCATCAATATTCCCTCAATAATTAGAATGACAATATACATACATCATTACCGTCTAACCTGACAAGTCAATGTCTCTAACAAGTACAATAAGTTGATGACTGCCAACAACAAAGCATCAAATCAAACATGATAGATATAACAGAACTTAGCAGTGTAAAATAAGCTCTTTGACAATGAGACAGCTCAAAATCAGTTTATTTCTGGCTCAGTTCAAGCTTGCTCCCTTGTAAACAAATCAAGCTCAAGCTCATATAGCAGAGTTTGAGTTACTTTTGGTTTGCTAGGTCTTGGCTCAAATTAGCTCATACAAGTCTGTATGCTACAAAAGCATATAGTATATATATTTATGTGGATACTTCATATTTAATCCCTATTTTTGACTGATGATTGATGATATAGATTAAGTGAATAATAACTTATAGGTGTCTTTCTTGCCCTCTTCTTTTATCCAATGGTTGAACCTAGATGCCAGCTTGGGTGCCTAATCATATAGATGTAATAGAAGGTCTAATCATTTTGGAACCAAAACCAGGCTTGAGCTGGCCCACTAGTTCCACTCAAGTTCAACCCGAGGTTGAGCTTGGCTAATATTAGTTTCAAACCAAGTTGAGCCAAACTCAACACACAAGCTCGGCTTATTTAAAAGTTTAAACCCAAACAAAGGGCCAAAAAACCGAACCACAATCACCAAGATTGGAGACACATGAAGATGTCACACAGTTTCAATCTGTCAAAACTCAAAACAACAATACAACATAGAGTTGATATTGCTTATGAAGGCATATGAACAATGGTGCATGTATGGTATATGCATGCAGATATACTGATGTGATCATGCCGCCCACTTATGCATATGATGGTCCACATTCAATGTTGCACATTGACCAGTTGACCTGCCATCACCACCTATACAATTACATATGTACCTACAGGGAACTTCTTCAAACAATGTGAGAAGCAGAGGACCATTCACTCTACGACAACATAACCTGATGTACGCAGTTTCCGGTATTCTCCTGGTCCCTTGTAATCCTCACTGAAAGGAAATTTACATAAGATATGGACTAAAAGGAGTATTCTAGTGATATCGGACAAGGTTTGCACAAGTCGATTGTTGCCCAGAACGAGGATGTTGAATATCGGACAAGGTAGTATAAGTATCATATCAGCCCTAAATTGGGTAGCCTCCATAAAGGAAAAGGTATGTGAGAAACGCTAATATGGTTTGAGCATCCAAAGAAGACCATAAAGCACACAAAATTAAGAAGGGTTTTCAGTCTACTCAATTTTATTGACAAGAAACTGGGCTTCTTGGCAACAACTTTGGAGGGCTAATACAGTCAATAGACAGTCAAAAGTGCAATGCAGCAGTTGATCCATTTTATTGAAAAGGTCTTGGATATTGATGAAGTCATTCTTGAACCTTTTACTGCTATGAAGAATAATAAGTTTTCATGACCATTCAATCAGAATGGATAATAAGATTGCTTTTCCTTCATGTTTAATAATACATAAGTAGACTTACTTAAGACATGCGTCCAATCCATCATATCAGTTCTGGTCCAAATAATAATATAATGCCAAAAATTGTAAATAAAGTACTCCAACAAAGTCCAAGATAAGAACATACAGAAAGCGCAGATGTTGCATTGCCACTAAGAAGTAGTCGTGCTCGCTCAATAACTGAGCCCAACAGCTGAGGAGTTGGTGGTCCTCTAAATTGCAAAGACGCATCTTCAGTTCTCGGAGGAAATTGAATGTTGGTAAGTGTAGATGACTGAGAACCTTCATAATTCATTTAACATATTAAACATCGTAACCACATATTTCCCAGGTAATGAACATCACAAACAGTGAACTGACCATTATTTTGCAATGCTAAGTCCATGCGACCAATGAAATCCAAAAGAGTTGTCAAAGAATCAGGAATAACCTGAATAAAGAAAACCAATGTATCAAAGATGATATGAACTATGAAAAGATCAGAAGAAAGATATTTACCATATGCCGAGATAATGTCCCAGCAGGTCGAAATTGTGATATTTGAGCTGGATGATTGAGAATTGCAAATCCTGGCTGTACCATGTTACCCAGCTGAGCTCTATTACTAACATTCCTTGGCCCTTCTGTTTCTGCATTTGGAGGGATCTGATTGGACAGATAAGAACATACATCACTATGGCAACTAAAAACTAAAGCAAATACTGAAGCCTCAAAGAGCCCACATACAGTAGGAGATGAATTGTTGCTCACTCCTCCAGGGGGAGCAATTGTCCCTACCCCAAAAGAACGCAAAAGTTCCCCAACACCCTACAAATAATTGATAAGGCAGCTTAAATTAAGAAATATGGAGCTCAGAGAACAAGAAATACCAGTCCAACTTCAACCAGGCAAACAGCAACAGAAAACATACCCGAGCAATATCAGCTACTATTGCTTCTCCATTATCAGCAATATTAACACTCCCAACGACAATGCCATGTGCAACTTGTCCAGCCCTATTGGGCAGTGCACTGCCAGTAGAATCATTCCCTATAAATGGATGAACCACTTGTGAGACACTAGACTACCGTACAAAACAAAGTTCATTGTTAAACAAATAATAGAAACTAGTGAAATAAAAATTAAAAAAAAATCAATAAAGAATGACACAACATGTTCTATAACATTGGTCATGCTTGATGATTGAACTTTGGTTACCATTAGTAGGAGTGCTCTCTCCCGAAGCTGTCCCAGGTGTATGTTGTGATTGAACTGGTTGTCTAGCAACCAAATGTAGTGTATGCCCATCTTCCACATCTATGCATTGTCAAAGGTAAATATGCAAGTCTAACAAAAGAAAAGGAAGTGGCGAAACTTATTGAAAATATATCAGCTTCCAATGACATGCAAGTAAAAGAATAGAAAGAAAATTATGAACATCCATTTAAGAATAATTATTAATCTGAAACACCAAGGCCTTGTTTGGTTTGAGACTAAGTCTCAAACGCGATTAGTTAATCTCATTTCTTAGTCTTAATTTTTTTAAAAACAAACTTGATTAGATATGAAAAAAATAAAAAGATATTTAGTTACTGAACCAATTTAGGAGTCCCTAAACTCAAAGCAAACAAGACCTAGAAGTCCCCCAAAAAATGTAATATGATAATATAGAATATATAAGAAAATTCTTCCATTGAAAAACTAAGTGTAAGGGTTTCTCTACAATATCAAAGATTGCCGCTATCTAGAATATGATTGCATGACAACAAGGAGATGAAATTAGAAAACAAGATGTTGTCGTCCAAGATGCAATAAAACTTAGGTTTCCTACAAATTTATTTACCAAATAGAGCACTAAAGTAAGGTAGATCTGGGTTCAACTTCAAGCCTCACAAAGTTGCTACTGATGTCTGGACTGTTGGGAAGTGCAGAGGTGTAGAGAATGCAAATAAGAGGTAGTGGAGAATGTGGATGGCTGCCTATTTTTGGTTCCTTTGGTCTGAAAGGAACAGTAAAACTTTCAAAAAATATAAAACCAAGCAACTTGCAAAATTGATGCATCAAGTTAAAAATCTGTTTATTTGTTGGACAGGCATTAAAGGAGATGATTGGCAGACAAAAGCTAGGCTTCAAGTCTAAGGAAGGAAGGACACTATCAATTTGGATGACTAGATTTGTTGCTTTCCTTTTGCTTTGATATGCTTTGTCTGGGTGTGGCATGTTACATTTCCACATTTTTTGGTTCTATTTTGATACCTGGTGTTAGGTGATGTGTATATCTGATGTAAACAGCTTGTGCATCTACCTCAGGTAGATACTATCTTGGATGTTTTGAAATGAAACTGAGCATATCTTGACTTTTGTCAAAAAGAGATATTTACCCCTAAGGTAGGACATTCTCCAATTTTCAAATCTAAATTATAAGTAGGGGATGAGAATCAAAAATCTTTATTATGGAAAAGGTACCGATATCAAGAAAATCTACATCTACAGTTCCTCCCATTACCAAAACTAAGGTTCAAAAAATCGGGATCGGAATTGAGATCAACCTTTCGAAAAAACGATACATACCGGCAGGATCGACCGTATTAGTAATCAAATTTTTTAATTACGTAAAATTTAAAATATTATTTAAAAATGCATGAAAACTTCTAAAAATTTAGAAAAAAAATAACTAAGAATAAGAAAATAAAGAGAGAAAAACTATGATGCAATAAAAATTAAAAAAATTAGAGATTAGAAAAGGAGTGAGTTGAAGAAAATCAAACAAAAGAAAGAAAAACCATAGTGCAGTGAAGAAGAAGAAGAAGAAGAAGAAGAAGAAAAAAGAAGAAAAGAGAGAGTGGAAGAAATAAAAAAATGAATTAGAAAATTATATATCAAAGTTCGTCGGAGTTTACCAGAGTTCATCGGAGCTAGATCTTTCTATAAGAGAAACAATGGTTATATAGTAAGGAGAGAAAAAAAAAGAGTGAAAGAAAGAGAGTAAGAGAGAGAGAGAAGAAGTTCAGATTTGGCCTGGATCGGGATTGCCCGATCTGGCAAACCATGATCATAGCGTTGATAGCTTAAGATGGAAAAGGCAAATTACATAATCTAAAAGTGATCTCATAGGATGTGATCGAGAGAATTAAAATAAATTAAATCATGAAATGAAAATAAAGGGATTGAAAAGAAGAATTGGCACAGGATGTGAAGAAAGAGTTTGAAAGATAATGTCAATGCAAGATTTTCACAATAACACACTAATCCTCATAGTTCATAGTGATATAATTCATGAGTTCCATTAAATAGTTTGAACTTTTGGTTTTCTTCTCGATTCCAGTCTCTTAAAAACCATTCAGAGTTTCGACACATTCTAGTTGTTCACTCTAGTTTAGCGGTTTCGCATCAGCTTCTTTCTAGCGTATAAAATAATGAAAAGACTCAAAAACTCAAAAAGAACACAGGACATTTCAGAACCTTTCAGAACATCATATAAATCCTGGTGGGATCAACTACTACAAACAACAAGATCTTGCTGTAATTAAGAGAATGGGGAAGAAGATTGAAGGAGAGAATCGAATTATCAAAAAGAAAAAAAATATAAGGAAGAAAACAGTACACACCTTATGCCGCCTACCCTCTCGAGATTAGCTTTTTCTTTGGCAGATTCTTGTAGTGGTAGTTGATCAGTTATTATCAGAGGGAAGAGGAAGAAGGGGTGGGCTAGACCGTGAGCTAATCAGGACTTGGGTAGTATTCAAGTGTGAAAAATAAATCTGAAGTGCAGCTCAATAACTTAAAAGTAAGATCTAAAACTAATGATCAACATTCAACTGGTCCTGGCTGGATCCAATATGTTTGCACCAAAATAGAACAGTTTTGGCCAAGACACAACATAGTTCCACATTTTCTTTTAGATTTCAATGGAGATTCTGATAAGTCAACTGCATTTTTACATTCTAGCTTCAAGACACTTATATCAAAATGTTAAATTCTCTCATTATTTGTTAACCAAGAGGTCCCATGTGTCTGAAACTTCTAACAATGCACAGCATTTAAGTTATATATAAAAAGCTGCATCTTGAAACCTAAAGAAATAGAGGAACAGGAAAGATGCAACATCTATGTCACTCATGAAGATATTCAGGTGTAACATGATAGTTTCAGAAAAACACAGGAAGTAAAGAAATAGTGAACTAGTTCCATGAATGTCACGGAAAGAGAACCTTGAGTGTAAGGCGTCTAAACCAGAACTACATGCTTCATTCATTAGGAAAGCATATCAATTGTCAAATACCAACTATCTGATGCTTTGCAGCTTTTGTTTGCACTGTCCATGATATCATACCTGAGATACTCATACATTTCTTAATATTTTCTTCTTTTCTTTGTTCTTTTTAACTTCTTATGGTTAAGCTCATAATTAATATCATAAAGAACTTATGTACTCCAATCTTGAAGAAATGATACTTGAGTACTTGACCATTCACCATAAAAGAAGTCCAAATATTCCCACTGAATGAGATAAGAGTTGGTTTTACTGATAATAAGAATTTAACTTTTACCGTGCACTTGACATAGAACTCTAGGGAAGGAAAGCAATGCATTTTATTTTCATGGTTCTCACTCTGGTTGTCAAATGCACAATAGTCAGAGTTTATTGATGACCAAAGTCACCAAACATTCACTATAACTAAAATGACGTTCCTTTATAGTCACACACCAAATGCTAGACTAGAGAGAAGATTCAATAGGTGAATAAGACATTACTCTAGCATTATTATATAGATCTTTCAAAAGTCTCTACTCTCTAATGCAAAATAAACTACAGTTAATTAAGATAAACAAGAACGAAATACTACAGAGAAAGGATACGGTATTCGGAGAGCAGGTGATCATCCTTTAGAACTTTTCCTCTAAAAATCAACCGCTGCTGATCCACCGGAACACCAGTTGCATCTACTATCTTATCCTTCAAAACTGGCACTGGCATCTGAAAAGACCTTATAATTTTAGGTTAATAAAGTCATGAGCCAACTTCAAAAGGTAGTTTAAAAAGGAAATTTTGTATAATGTCATATTTTGATGGCATTATGCAAATACATGGTTCCTAACAGATAAAGTGTCAAATAATTATAAAGTAAGATGTTTCTGCCTTGTTCACAAATATCAGTATTCCTCTCATATCATGTCCGTACTTACGTCATTACGTAAGAAGTTTTAACAAAGTCCAAAAGGTGGTGGGATGAGTCAAGAGTTGTGCATTGATTCTGAAGTCCAAGACATGATTATTCTTGGTTTACATAGTAATTCAAGGAGTACATTATGGTTCAAGACATAAGATGACAGGTTCCACTGCAAGCAAAATGTTTGATTCCTTGTTTCCTGACACTAAGTGTTCTCCTTTTCTTTCTCTTCCCTGTCTGTGTTACTTTTAGTGCTGCTACATTAGGTTCAGATGTGAGCCTCCCTACATCAAGCTGTCTTTATAATAATCACACTTGTAGATTTCCTCATTGTATACAGCATAAATCCCACCATATCCCTTATAAATTAAGCAAACGGCCATTTTGCTACTAATAACTCTTTGTACACATTGACCATCCTTCTAATTCATATAATTCGTCTGGAACTCATATAATTTGTTGGTGCTTTTAATGATGTCTAATGAACAAGGATTAATCAGGTCTCAGGTCTCTCAGGAGGTTCAACCTTTCAATAAGATTGAGAAAGATTCCAATAAGTTAAAGTGTCTATGAAGATCATAGAAAGTTGAAACCAATGTTGCAAAAATCATCTACAGTGTATTGGTGGTCAAGCCACTGACTCCAGTATGAGGGTACATACACGGATGCATATGCAGTCTTGCAGTAAAAATATTAAAAATAACTTTAGATAGTTTACATACTAGTGTATTGAATAATTTATCTTAATAAACTATTGAACTAATACATGGAGAATCATCCTCACAAAATCCAATCCATGAAGGTATGCTACTTTCCAATCATGTGATTACTCAAATATCTCCAAGTACTGATAAGTTGCATCAACAATTTTAATCAATAAAAAATTGTTATGAAGCAAGATAGATATCACAATATTTCAATATATTGCTTTCAAATGCACATAAAGGCACATATGCATATGCAGTAGTTAGCAGTCAATATACAAGCGCATATACATATGCAGTCTATATGGGGTCCAGGCACAATATTGCATATACGAGGCAGCTATCAGCTGCCACCACTTATGTGGGTGTATATGCCGTCTCTACAATTACCTTCTAAAACAACAGTTGAAATACCCAACATTACAAGAAACTCAACATTATAGGTACATGTTAAACACCTATAAAAACCAAAAAATAACAAACAAACAAGCCTTTAATGCCAACTATTTAATCTGTGTCAGTGATATGGACCCTTTTCCGCAAGCCGTCTCTATTTATTACAAGGTTGAAGGTTTTGTGTTGTTCAAGACTATAAATACAAAGCAACACCTCAGAGGCTCTAACATAATAGCTCTTTTATTATAGCATTTATCAGTTACTTATTAGCATCATCAATATCAAGGGTTATCTAAATTCATTTTGGCATGTAAAAGGTAAAACAACCAAAATATGCAATAAGAAATGTTTATTGCAAAGTATCTCCAGATAAACATAAATCTATAAAAATTAGCTCATATTAAAATAGTGCACAGAAAAATTAATACTAAATTTTAAGTTAAAAATATTACATACATCTAATGCCATAGTGATCAACATGTTTGCTTGTCATAATTCAAAAAACAATTAGATATACACAATAGATTGTCGCAACCTGTTATTCTAGCAGTCTCATGATACATATGACTCTATGAGCTCCATGCTTGTGCTCATAATGTTAAGTACTGTTACAGTCAACCAATTTTAACTTTTCATAATACAGGCAATGGTAAGTGATTGTGTAAATTCAAGCCTACCAAGTATCAAGAGTGCAATTTAGAGATAGAATAGAGCATTACATCTTTGTTCACACGAAATTTGTAGATCCGTGAATCCAGAGTTTTAATATTGATTTCGATTGTTGATTCTGAACCATCACCAACCTCTTGCCTCAAATTGCTGCCCTCCTTGAAAGCTTCATCAGCCATCCTATCAAAACTGAACATCTTTAAATGCGTGCAACATAAAAATGACAAACAGCATGTGATTGCTTAATGAGTATATCATACAACTACCTTTTCCATCCAGACGGAAAAGCAATTGCATAAGAAATCACTTCTGAGAAAGGATGATTAATCCAGAGGAAGAAATAGCAAATGGTGTTCAAACAAACAGCAGAGACACAGCATTACATTAACTGACTGCATCATGTAAGATTAAAAGTACGTCTGTGTATTTAAGAGATTACATCTATTCCTCTACTCTCATAACAAAAGAAATCTCATCATGCTGTCAACAATCTCAACCAACTATTGTCACCATATTTCTTTTGCATGTTATATGTTTTTCTCCATCATCTATTGATAGGCTTATAAATAGTGTTAAATATTTAAATTAGGGAAAAAGTCGACCAACCAAACCCTACATCCATTCAATATGTGACACATACTTGAGGTTTTCGCTTTTCATAATCGTGATGCTTATGATTGCAATCTAAAGGAAGAGTTTATTCCACTGGCTCTTAGGGTTATTCATAGATATGAAGACAATTCCTTGTAGCAAAAGCTATCTTTATCCTTCTTATAGATTGTCCATGTCTGCAGGATGGTTTACATCAATTAAAGAAGCCTTTACAGATACTTGCATCTGTCCCTTATTTCTTAGAATCTGATCTAATAATGAAATGCTTCTTCCAAGTCAAGGGTAATATTCTACCTAAACCTGGCCATCAGCAGTCAATTGCAACGTGAACATAGCAATTCCGGTCTTTCTTTTGAACATATACCAACAGCAACTTACATGATCACACATCTAAACTTTCAGCAGAACTAACTCAGCCTATAATGCGTTTTCATTTTACCAACCCTGGAAATGAAAAGATCAGCTTATCTCCTAACGGATTCATCACTTGCTGCAATGGCATCGGCTCAACTTTATATCAAACAAGGGAGCCATAAACAAGAAGGTATATTGTCGGAAATTCCCGTAAACCACCAAACAACCTGCTGCAACGTATCCAAGTTCTCAAATTTCCTTGGAGACCTAAATCTTTTTTGCAGAGCGTCAAATGAAACCAATCCAAAATCTATACGCATACGTAAACTGAGATCAAACAATACCTTCCGCAAAGAAGGATGAGATCAACACCAATAATCGAAGAAATACTCACCCGGATCAAACTCCACGCGACAGGGGGATCGACCCGTGATTCCGCAACAAAATCGGTGCGATTTGGATCGGGATTGCGATCTACTTTTGTTCCTTCTAGAGTGGATTAGGGGAGATGGACGGCAGGAGTATTACTTTCTATTCTCGTCTCCTTTTTCCTTCTCTTGGATTCGTCTTCCGTGATGGCGTTTCTGGAAGCGTCTAGAGAGCGGTGTTCCGGGACCTCAAACCTCAAGGATTGCCGTCTTTAATACTGTGAGATCGAGCGGTTCGTTGCTATGACGAAATAATCCGCGTTGCCTACTGTGCACGAATATTAAAGCAGCCCATGGGCCTTACTGGACCTGGCCTGATGCTCTTGTTTGGGTCAGTCTTCCTTAGCCCGATCACGCAATCTCTCGAGGACTCGAATATAAATATATTTTACCATCTATACTTATGCGTAAATTTATTTTACTCACTGTCCATATATATTTATAATTAAAGTGAAATCATTAGAAGCTTTCATACTAGTTTAGCTATTTCATTTATTAAACATGCATAAAAGAGCATGACTCGTCTAAGCTTTATGGCATTTAGGTGTAAACCGGTATAGCGGTGTAATTATTACACTTAATGTGACATAAAAATAAAAATATTTCTATAATAACTAAAATGTCCTATATAATTGATGGATGATGAGAGGGTTTAGATAGTTGATTGAAGTAATGTCCTTCGAGGATAGATAGTAATTAGTAAATATTGAAGTTTTGGACAGAAGAGTAGAAGAGAGAAAAGCGGGTATTTGTATAGACGGGCAAGTTAATAAAGTATTAATGAGATTGGGGTTTAGCGCACACTATCATTTATAATTCAATCGGGTGCACCATATAATATGGTCAACACATCAATCACACACATTTGATTGCTTCGATCGCATCTATTAAATCTTATTATCTACTTCTGAGGGTGATCAAAGCAGTCTGATATATGCAATTGATATATTCTCATGTATTTAACAATACAGTCGTGACAGACCAACAAAAGTCAACCTGTATGAAATGTGTGCATATATGATTCCTCACATATAAAAGGCCTTCTAATAAATATGTGGGAGGCGCTAGCTTTCGACACACTTAGGAATTTTTTAATTTCTTGTATTTAGAAATACACTTGTATTAAAAGATAAACGTTTCTCTAGATATTGTATCTAGAGAAATAAGTTGCTTGTTTATTTAATTGTATTTCATAACGTTGTATTTATTAAACACATATTTAGTTAGTTTTATTTCATAATAAGATATTTAGTATCTAAATATTTAATTAGAGGAGAGGAAATATGAGTTAGGATTGAGGACGGAAATAAGAGGAGAGGAGATATATAGCTTGGGGTTGGGTTGACATCAAAATAAATGGAGAAAGATAGTAAGATTGGGATGGCTAAATGTAATATTTTATTATCTATTTAATTCAAATGTATGTTAAAAAGATTGTACACGAGTCTAATTAATATTTTTTAAATTTAGTGTATCGAAAGAAATAAAAAAATTTAGATTAGACATATGTAGTGTCTAAAAAAGCTCTTCAAACAGCCCCCTCGTCAAAAAGTCTTGCTATTAAATGACTGAAATGATGGCGTGATGGCGGTGGTGCCGAATGCCGACATTAATGGTTGCTTGGTGAGCCTTTAATCTTTGTTTACATAAATAGAAAAGAAGTTTCTAAAAGAGGGCAAACGTCAACTGGTCAGACCTCCTGTGTAAGTTTGACTTTCTAAATTTGGCCGTTCGACAGTTGACGCAGTAACTCATCTCTCTCCTCACCTGCCTCTGATGCTTGCTTCCGACGAATGGATGCTTCTCGCGTGAAGAAATATCTCCTCCACAAAGGATTTATCTTGTGCAAGACTCGCACGACACACAGCTCAAGAATAGAGTCTGATAGACCACAGAATTGAGAAGGCCGTGGTTTTCAACTCAATAACTATTAATTTCTCTTTCCTAATTATATAATATTAAATAAAATTAATCAGAAGTACCGATCATATCAATCGAAAATATGGATCACTTTGTATTTATCGAGTACCACTAAATCTATATCATTCTCCCCAGTAAATATATTGGAGGGGGAGGACTTGCGGCCATGTAAGCAGAGGTGCCTTGACGACGCTAATGTCGGTCCACTATCTTCAATGGCGGAGAAGGAGGTGGCCGGTCCACTATCTTCAATGGCGGAGAAGGAGGTGGCGTTGAGCAGCGATGAGTTTAGATCTATTCGAGTTGGAGAATTCAATGGCAATAGGATGGGATGAGCTGCCTACATTTGGCATGGCCACCAATCAAGGTAAAAAACCAAGCTTAATTGCTTAGAAAATCGTAAAGTTTATGGGAAAAAAGGGAGAAAATTTTTAGCACTTGGATGTAGATTTTCTTTTTTGGTTTTTCTTTTTTAAAATTAAAAACTTTTCATTGTTAGGTACTATAGCTATTTTATTTAAAATAATATAATTTTTGGGCTTGTAGTTTATATCTTAGGAACACTCTATTCTACTGTCAACTTGGAATGATACTTCAAAAATAAAATTTATTCTAACAAATTGAAGGTTCTAAAGATAAATAATAAAAATTATAGTGCGCTAACCCTAAAATTATGAAAATAAATATGTGAAATTTAATATTTTCTATTTTAAATGGTTGGTTTATAGGGGGTGAAAACGGATCTCTTTAAGTCCAACCAGACCAGCTACCCGATTCCGATCGGATCGAATATGAATAGAAAAATCTTATCCAATCCAGAAATAGATATAGACAGGAGTATAGTAAAATGTCCAAATTCGGATTTAGATATGGATAGTCTGTTAAGAAAATATTCGGATCTAGATACGGATTGGGTATAACTAATACTATTATCGAATACGGATTCGGATAACGAATACACATTTACACCCTAGCCCTGCCCTCTCTATCTTCCCCAAAATTGAGCCCGTACCCACCTCCGCCCCAAACTCTAAAATCTCTCCTCGGTGTCCTTGCCATCACTTATCACTGGGCACTATCACCTCCCTGGTTGCAGCATCACGAACCTCACCTCCTCCAGCCCCTACTCGAGCTTGACGGCTTGCCAACCTAAGTTCTCCGCCACCATCGCATCTCCGCCGTGACAGAGCTTCACTGCCATTACTATTTTGTTGCTTCACCAAGCTTATCATCCCTCCTCTAGCTCGTCGTGATCAAGCTTCACCGCCATCACCACCAAGCTCTGTCACTTCAACAAGCTCTGCCTCCTCCCTCCTCGAGCTCGCCGTTACCAAGCTCCACCTCCTCCCTCTTCGAGCTCGCAGTGACCAAGCTCCATGCGACCACTCTATCGTCGTCGCCAAGCCCTACATCCTCCCTCCTTGAGCTCGTCGTCACCAAGCTCCGCCGACATCACCACTCCGTCGCCATCACCGTGCTCCACGGCCATCACCACTCCGTCGCCGTCGCCAAGCTCCATCACTTCACCAATTTATATGTAATTTAATAGGTAATTTGAGTTAAAATCTATTTATAGGTACTTTGATTTATAGCTCAGAGTTAAATTATCTATTTTTGCTGGTTAATTAGCAATTGGTTTATTTTAATCTTCTTTTTTACTTGCTTAATTAGCATTTGGTTTATTTTATTATTTTGGGTTCAATGCAGTTATCTAGTTATTTGATTCTGAATTTTATTTTGAAAGTAAAATTGTAAGTTTACATATGATTCTAATTCTTGTTTTGCAGTTATCTAATTCTAATTCATTTTACTGAACATCTAATTCTTTTTTTAAAAGTAAAATTGTAAGTTTACATTCTTCTTTATTAATCTATGCTTTTGATAGATCTGTGCTTGTGTTCATTTAATTTTTTTCGAAGTTAATGTTAACTTTCCTCTAGACTTTGTATTTGAATATATTTTAATTTAATTTTTTAAAATTAATGTGAATGAAGTGATTGTATGTTGAAGTTAATTGAAGTTTGTAAAGTTCTATTTGTATTAATGGTCAATTGAAGTGATTTGTTATTTTTTTATGGTAATTGTGTCTAGAAGAAAGGCTATAATCTGTTTAAGATTCGATACGTATCTGTTTTAGATCTAATCCGTATTAGAAAACTATCCGATTCGTATTCAAAAATTACCCGTAGTGTATTCGAAAATTAATTCATATCCGTTTAGTTATGATATAATTTTAATTTTTACTATCCATCAAATATCTATATCAATAAAAAATATTGATCCGGATGTGGGTTGTTAAGCACTATCCTATCAGTATCCGATCTATTTTCACCCACATTGGTTTATATTCAGTTTTTTTTAATTAATTTAAATAAAATTATTTGTTTGAAGAAATTTTCGTGACTAGAGGAACTAATAAATTATTCCATCAATTAATAGGTTAATTGATTAGGAATTTCCTCCCAAGCATGCTCAAAGGTGAACCCTTTACTTTCTCGTAAATAAACACCTCTAAATGATTTCTTTCTTTTTTGTTGCTAGGATGCGACATATTTATATTATCAAATTATTAGAAAAATAATTTGAAAATGTTCTCTGCCATACCAATTAAATTAAAAATATTTTATTTTTAGAAGAAACAAATGAGAAAAAAATTCTAGATGATTTCAACTAATAAAATTTGAATATGCTATGTACATGCTTTATCTTTCAATCCTAAAATATATTTATATGGAAAGAAAAGAGCATATGGAAACATTTTTTAGATTTTAAGTGGGGCTAATTAGTAGTGCTATTTATAGATATACACTAATGAATTCTTACAAAAAAACATTCCCAAATTTAGAGTATATCTTCCCTAAAGGGGACAAAATCTAGATATGTTTTTTTTTTTTTATTCTTTTGAAAAGCAGCAACTATCATCCATATTAGGAAATATAGCTGCACCATATTAAAAGATTATAATTTTGTCCAATTTCTTGTCATATGATACAAATCCTTTATCTAATTTTGCAAATAAATTTTAATTTGGACAAATCTAGATCATAAATTACTCCTAGCTGCCAAAAGAGAAATAACCCAATTTACTAGGTAGCATTGGATGCAAATTAAGTAAGCAATTAAATATTACTTCAAATGATGAAAAATTTTAGTATAAATCCTTCCCCATTGTATTGTTATTGAGTCACCCACACTATCATCCACAAACTAAAGATCAAAAGTCTAATGTGCTAATACTTTGTAAGCTTATTAACTTTTCCTCTTTTAATTTGTTTATACATCTCAAAATTCAAAATTGACCTTTTTTTATCTTATATTTCTTGTAGGAAATTTCTCTTATTTTGTCTGCAAAGATGAAGGCTAGCCACATACTACCAATTGTCGTTGTCCTCCTTGTTCTCTCCACTGGTACTTATCTGACTTCATTAAACTAATAGTTTTCTAGCTTATATATAAATATATATATAAATAATAGAGAAAAAATCATGAAATATGAGAGCAAGGATGAAACATAACTCACCTGCTATCTATAAACTCAAGAGAATGAGGGTAATTTTTTTCTTTTATTTTATATATGTCACCCTACATTTTGTCTATACGATTAGTAAAGTCAATATCGTTTTACTTTAAATAGTGTCTCCCATTTGTTAAAAAAATACCAACTTATATCATATTATTTGATAGAAAGATACAATTAGAAAACGAAAAAAAAAAGGATATTATTTGTAATATTCTTGATGGCATAGTAATCATAATACGTTTGTTTTACAATAACAGGCATGGTGGTTGAGATATCTGGGCGTGTGTTTTTCCCCCCTGAGCACACTTGTTGGAAGACCATCCAAACTGGGCAATGTCAAGCGGCGACATGTGACACTACATGCCTAAAACAAACACAAGGCAATGGTGTCTGCAATGGTAAAGATTGTCGTTGCTCCTACTCCTGCGATGGACCTCCAAATTAAGATTTAGATTCATTTTAAGCAGTCATTATGTTGATCTAATAATCTACGTGCTGAAGCCAGAATAATACAAGATGATATTATTTTTATGCTTTCTTTCCTCCTTCTCTGACTCTTTTCAGCCATTGTAATGGAGAAAAAAAATTTATAGTCACAGCTTTTGCTTAACTTTGAGCTATCAAAGACTGGAATAAGCCTAAATTTAGTCAAACCCAAGCCTAATTTTATTATTAAGTTGGCATGAGAACTATTAATTTCTCTCTCTTAATTGAACGGGTGAAATTAAATGATATTAAATAAAATTAACCGGAAGTACCATTTTTTTATAAAAAATAAAAAATAATAATAAAATGGTAGAAATTAACACTTCTATTATTAAGAAAACAGTTATAAGGATAAGTAATAAGAAAATACATAATTCTAATTTTTTTATTAATTAATCTAATCCCATATATAAAATATCTTATATACCCTTTAATTTATCATCAGATGAAAATTATTTTTAATAACTAATGGGTTGTATCGAATTCCTCGTTCAACTTTCCTTTTTTTCTGATAAAGATTTGAAGTCTATTTACTTCTTGGGCAGTAGTTGACTTATTTGTATGAGGATATCAAAGTTTGGATACTTACTGTAGATGTTCTAATTTATTTAATAGTTATGATACTTGTTAATTAAAAGAAAGTGGAATAGTATTGTTCTTCCTATCATATGTGCAAGATTCGAACTTCCAAACCCATTAAAGACCCCTCCTACCATTTTTTAGGAACTTGTGAAATTATTAATTTCAAAGCCACAATTGGCAAGAAGTTGTACTACAAATATATATATATAAAGCTACAATGCTTCAACCAAGCAATTAATTAACCCCACCAGCACAAGTTCAACCAATCGTAGAGGATGTCTCGATGCTAATTTATCACAAAAGTAGTACTCTTGCAGTAAAAATTTGCATCAAATTAACCTCACTTGAGCAGTAGTTTAAGATTTTACTAAAATCTTTTCAAATGTTATATGTTCATTATTTTTCTCAATATATTGTTATTTTCACCTGATCTATTGAGTTCTTTTAAAAATATTATTTTGTCGGATAAATTTAACTAATCATAATTAAAACTAACATTATATTTACAATATAATAAAAGCATATTATGCAAGAAAAAAATGTAACAGATATTTTATTCTAAATTTCAAGAAAGAAGAATATTTTGATTACGTACATATATATTTTAAGTTGAACAAAATCATAATATTTTCAAATAATATACTAACAATTAAGATATGTTAAACAACTTCAGTTGCAATTATGTAAAAAAAAAACTTTACTTTAATCCAGTTATCGGAATAGCAATCACCTACCAAACCACCAGTGGTCTTTGCACTCTTCCCCACATTGCCATTAACTACTCTTCAATAGAACAGTTGCAATGCATTAACTACTATTCCGTTTCATCTCCACTATATCAACCTCCTCTCCTCTTCACTCTTCATCAATCTCTCCCTCTAAATCTCTCTCATGGCCACCGCACTTCTATCTCCGGTGATGCTTTTCTACTGCTCTCTACTTCTATCATCACTATTCTTTGTTTCTAGAGCTCATGAGGGAGTAGTCCAAGGCAATGCAACTGGAGGCAGTGATGCCCAGAGAGAGTTGGTCCCTGCCATGTTCATATTCGGAGACTCTCTGATCGACAATGGCAACAACAACGACCTTGCCTCCTTTGCTAAAGCTAACTACTACCCCTACGGCATCGACTTCGCCGGAGGGCCGACGGGGAGGTTCTCCAACGGCTACACCATTGTAGATGAGATAGGTGAGGACGAAGAGCTCTTCAAATCTGCTGCATTTCTTTGAGTTTAGCATTGGGGTCGCATTTCATATGCATGCATGTAATTAGTCTTGTATAGTGTTTAGTGTTTGAATGTCTTCATGTTATGCCTTTAAATCTTGGTCTTCTGATCTTAAATCTATTTTATATATATATATATATATATATATATATATATATATACATGTATATATACACAGCTGAGCTTCTTGGACTGCCTCTAATCCCTCCTCACTCCCAAGCCTCTGGAGAAGGCCTTCTCCATGGCGTCAACTTTGCCTCGGCTGCTGCAGGAATCTTGGACATCACAGGCCGAAATTTTGTAAGGATATAAAGGAAAACAAAGTTCCTCTTTTGCATGCTTATTTTTCTTAATTTCGTATTTGTGTTCTGTCTTTTTATATTTAAATTGATGAAAAAAATATTTCTCAGTTAGAATTTTTATGAGGTACTTACATAAAATGTCTGCATGCAACGGTGCACAGGTGGGTCGAATACCATTCAATCAACAGATCAAGAACTTCGAGGCGACGCTCGATCAGATCACCGACAGCCTGGGAGCCGATCCGGTGGCGGACGCCGTAGCTCATTGCATCTTCTTCATCGGGATGGGAAGCAACGACTACCTCAACAACTATCTGATGCCTAACTATAACACCAGGAGCCAGTACAATGCAAACCAGTTTGCTGACATCCTTGTTCAGCAGTACTCCCAGCAGCTCACCGTAAGTAAATATTATATGCATGCCAACATATGTGAGTTTCCAAGTTGATCTCAGGAATCTTATGCATGTAAAAGGCTGTAAGCTAATCAATGCAAAATATGCACTTAAGATGGTGAATTATATATATGCACTAGTACTAGCTTTTTCCTATCTTTCCTTCCTTCAGAGCTTGTACAACCTTGGAGCTCGGAGATTTGTGATCTCTGGAGTTGGATCAATCGCTTGTATTCCAAGCATACTTGCACAAAATCTTCAGAGCCGTTGCTCGCCCGAAGTTGACAATCTCGTACTCCCCTTCAACGACAAAGTCAAGTCAATGCTCAACTCCCTCAACGCCAATCTCCCCCATGCCAAGTTCATATACGTTGACATATATCGATTGTTCAACGATATCCTCAGAAGCCCAGCATCTTATGGTAATTAAATTGATCTATCTTTTGTCGATCATTTCATTTATTTTTTTTTGAAAATGCTTTAGATCGCTAAGCATGAATTTATATAGGAAAATAATGCTCGGGCTCAAATCTTCCATTTTTCCCTCATAAATTATGCCTACTGCTATTTTTCGGATTGCATACTCCTAAAATTAAAATTATAATAAGGGAAATGATATTTGCAGAGCAATCCTTTTAAATGATAAAACTATCCTCTTATGATTTAATAGGATGAATAAGGCTAAAAGATTGAGTACGGGTATAATGATCATTTTACTTATGTTTGTTCTGGTAACTGTAATCGTTGCTCTATAAATATTAGTTCCTTTTGGTAAATGTCATATTTAACCATAGGCATAGTGGTGCATAGTGCTAATCAAATGCAAACAGGAAACTTTAGAAGTACAATAAAAGGTATGGTAGATTTTTTAGGGGCACAAATAATAACTAAGTAATTTCTGCAATCTAACACTCAATTTCCCTATTTCATTAATTACACAATGGAAAATATTAGAGCACTCATAAATAATTTACCTCTTTGAGCGATGGAGTATAAGGGGTTTATTTACAGTGCAGTGAGAAGAGGAGCGTCTCACCTGTAATAGAAAAATATGTACAACTTAAGTTATGTATGGGTTGATTAGTTACATAAGCTTTTAAGAAGAGTGTTGTTTTACTGATTGTTATTTATAAATAATGTAGCGATCGACCTTAATTCCTCTACCTCAACAAGCCCTAGTATGACTAATAAAGTTGCTATGTAAGAAATGCACTCTACTTCTAAATTACACTATCCAATGATGAAACCCTAACCCTAATAGAAGTATATATATATGCTTGAAAACTTTGTAGGATTTAGTGTGATCGACCGCGGTTGCTGTGGCATCGGCCGCAACAGCGGGCAAATAACATGCCTTCCCTTCCAGACTCCATGCCCAAACAGGAATCAGTATGTGTTCTGGGATGCCTTCCACCCAACAGCAGCAGTGAACATCATCTTGGCAAGGAGGGCTTTCTTTGGCAGCACTGATGTCGTCTACCCCATGAACATACAGCAGCTGGCCAAGCTAGAGCTTGAGCCAAATTAAATTGAAACTCTCTCTTAGCTAGCTTGTGATCATAAGGAGAGATAGTATAGTATAGGCTTGGCTTGAGAGAGATGAGCAAGTGAAGTTGTTATCACTAGTGCATCTACATGCATGCGTGGCTAATGTACACTTTAATTTACCATGCAGCTAGTTAGTTACATGGAAGTTAGTTAATCCAAATGCATGCAGAGATACAAGTCTCTCTTAGTTTTTTGGTTAATTTATTTCTTCTCCCTTCACTGTTTGATTTCAATTTGCATTAAGTTTTAGGGAAAAATGACATCTCTTTTAGCTAGCTGTGCATTGTTTATATCAATAAGTAGTCTTTAGTTCTCAGCCTCAAATAGTATGCACTTATGATGAGAATGATCCTCCACAAATTAGTTAAATCTATAAGAATAATTCAAATTAAAGATTCATACAATACTAAACACAAGCTTTTATTATAGGGTTCTTTTGCATGTATACCCTTTTAAAATTCCCTTATTTATGTATAAATACCACCTTAAAACACTTAAATTTGTATAGATACTCATAAAAGTTAAAATAAGATATCATTTTTTATTTATTTAATAGTGGACCAAAAACACACATTCTCTTTTCCATACTGCTATCAAAATTAGAGCAATTTTGTCATTCCATACAAAGACAATAGATTTTGAAGGGTACTTAAATAAATACCAAATTTGGAATATACACTAAAAAAACCCCTTCTATTTTAAACACACACACACACACATATATATATATATATAATGAGTGGAGGGTTGTGAGAGCTTGAGAGAGAACAATGTGAGTTTCCAAAGTGAAGAAAGAAAATGAGACTCTCAGCTTGGTCCCGTAGCTCAGTTGGTTAGAGCGTTGGTCTTATGAGCCGAAGGTCGCGGGTTCGAGCCCCGCCGGGACCAATCTGGATAATATTAGAATGTTTCAGAGCTTCAATTAAAGTTATAGAAGTTTCTAATTTTTTTCCCCTCCCTGCCGAGAATTGTTGATTGATGTTAAATTTTTTAGCAATAGCGCTTATCTTGATTATTCTTTTTTTATTATGTAAAAGTCTAAAGGTTAGATATGGGTTAGATAAAAGTTTAATCTTGTCTTGATACAGAGATATTAAACTTCACCGAGCTTTAGCCAATATTAAGCCACCTAGTCTATGCTTCAAATTGTGTGTGTCATCGAATTATTGCTTCAAACTAAACACCGTTGAGACATTGCTCCAAGCTGTAGTGCTGTCGATCTGCTCCTCCAAACCAACTGCAGCACAAAGCAATCAATCGAGTCAAGTTGTTAAGCTAAGCCACCACTAATTACTAAACAATTTTTCTCGACAATAATTGTTTTGGGCTAGATTCAATCATACAATCTTTTTGGTTGTAGAGAATAGTACCTACAAACTCTACTAGAGTTAATTGGTAATAACATGTATCTTGATACATATAGGAAATTAGCATCAAACCTCAAAGACATAAAAGATGCGACAAAACCAAGGCCAAATGAGAAATAGACGGTAGAGTCAACGACAAAAAGGAGGTGACCGGAGGAAAGTAGCAGAGACGAAATAGAAAGCTAGCTACCACATGGTCTGCTGCTAAGGGGATGTGAAGTCAACATAGGGGAATGTTTAGATTAAGATGACGTTGGTGAGATGGTGGTTACAAAGATAGAGAAAAAAGGAAAGAAAACAAGATAGAGAAAACAAGGGGAAAAGACAAAAAAGAGGGGATAGGATAGCAGAGAACGACAAAGAGACGAGAAAGGATGAGGGGGAGGAGAAAGTGATGGTAAGGAGAGATGACGAAAGAGATGGTAAGGAGAATGGCAAGAGGAACAAAGAAAGAGAGAGGAAAAGAGAAAAAGGTTGAGCGGAGGAGAAAGTCCCTCCCCTTCACCTAGCCATTTAGTTAGAAGAGGGCGAACTCTAATATGGATTATACGATCTTTTACATGAAAACTATGTTAAAACTATGGATCATTTTTACTCAAATCAAATTAACCACTAATAAAAGCAAAGATAAAAACCTCTTATAGATTACCCGCTGAATCTCACAACTATAATGATTTGGTTCTCTTCTACATAACCAAAAAAGTAAACCATAAGTCATCCAACTCATCCTCACCTTTTTAAGACTACTAAGCCCTCTCGTATTATTTCTATGATAGAAATTTTGAATGTAGACCTTAGTACAAATCTTTTACTAACTAAAGATCTCTTGTTCGCTAAATTTTGTAATGAATTGCTTCATGTGGTTGATTGTACTAATCTCTTCAACTTTTGAAATTTTACGAACTTGTCTCAGTTATTTTTGAGATAATGACTTGTATCAATAAACGATGATAAAACGATCAAGAAGAATCCTTAAGCGCTCAAATTTTATCTTCTTTGATCAATAAAGAACTCTCTTATATACAGACCAGGCTATTTGAATGCTTACATGGGTAAATAGCTATTTTACTCTCGGGCAGACACATTCGAACGCTAGATATGTGTTTGAACGAATGAATGGATAGTTGAATGTAGAGTTTTCGTTTATATGCTTTTGTATATTTTTTTCATACTACTTCAACAGTCATCATGACATTAACTGAGTACTTTAATTGTGATTTTAAAACCATTTCGAATATTGTAACTTTAAAATTAATCTTTTATTTTAATATTTTTTATCAAATATCTTATGCCTTGTAAGTAGTTTTTATTGATTAATATAAAGTTAGTTAAATTTTGAATTGTATTATGCGGTTCAATGGTAGCAAGAATTTAGTGGGACTTACGGACAATATTTGTTAACTTTTTTTTATTTGTCTATTTTCCGGTGAAAAACCTATTGCGCTTGCATTGGTTATATATATATATATATAATATTGTATGAGTTTTATATAACTAAAGTTGTTCGAACACATAAAACAAGCAAATTAGAAAATCTTGATTTCCTTTCCCTATAACTGATATGTTTCACAAATGGCCCACCATCCTAATTAATGTGTTCAATATTAATTCCTTCCTTATAACAAAGAAATAAAGCAAAATTAGAAGAAGCATAAAGTATAAGAAGCATAAATCGTAGCTACTACTGTTCAAGGGCAGAAGGTCTTGCCCATATTAGTAGCACCTCTATGGCTAGGAATAGTGAAGTGCCTCAAGATTCCCTCCTCCTGCCTCATATACCCTTCGCACAGCAACTTCTTACTGAACTCATCCTCCACATACCTATTCACGTCATGCACAAACACATCGGTGCTCCTCCCCTCCGTCCTCCACCTCGCCGCCATCCCCGCCGTGTATATCGCACCCATTCTCCCCGGCGCGCCCGGTTGGTACCCGGTCGGCGCGTCCACCATGATCACATCCCACTCCCTCTCGTACACCACCTCCGGCAGCGACCTCAACGCCAGCACGCACCTCGAACTCCTCACGTCGCCCACCGTCGTGCACGCTGGCAGGCCCGCCATCCCCAGAAGCTCCTCCGCGTCGCGCACCTTGGTGTCATACGTCACGTGGTACGACTCCAGAGTCGGGAACTTGAGGCGGACGGTCTCGATCCAGTCGCCGTCCTCCTCGAGGAAGACGGTCCGGCCGCCGTAGTTTAGGGCGCTCCACATAGGGCTGTCGTGGCCGAGGCCGAACACGAGGAAGTTGCACGGGGATTTCTCCCTGAGGACTCGGGCTGTGACGTTGATCTCCTTGAGCTTTTGCTGGGGAGTGATGCTTGAGGTGGTGTAGTGGATGATGGTATCGGCGAGGAATTCTGGGATCTTTGTGCAATGGCTGCTGCTGCTCTGCCTCTCTGAGTAGTTGTTGGAAAGTGGACTGGTTAATAGATCGTTTAATTTGAGCATGAAGAAGACAGTGAAGAAGAGGAATAGAGCAATGAGGGTGGGCTTGAGGTAGAAGGTGCCTTGGATCTTGGACCTCATGGGTCTAGTTTTGGATGATCAATGTAATGGAGATTATGGAATGGAAGAGATAAAGAGAGGCATTCATGTTGATGTGCTTTTATAGATAGATAGATAGATAGAGGTTAATTTAGAGGTACTGCATGCACGTTTGCCTCCTACCAGCAAGAATTTCGTGCAACTATGGCCGAAAATGATCGATCATGCATGTATATATGAACAATACATGTGCGAAGGCATCCAGTTTTAGATGTGACTACTTCGTGCATGCTTCTATGTTTGGACTTTGGACGACCAACAATTAGAGCTAGCTAGTTGGAGATCATAATATATATGCATCCCAGCAACTAAATTAGCTTAATTACACATTTAACATAGAGATAAATATATAGGTTGTGCTTGTGAGCTAATTTAGTTGGATCTAATCTTAAACTTAAGGTGATATTTTCTTTGATTCCTAAATATATAAAGTTATTTTCTGAGGAAGGAGCGTGCTCTCCACTTCTCATATTGATGGTTTATAACATAGACATGCAGACCACTACTTCAGCTCTCACTAAGATCGGATTGCCTGCATCCCAGGTTGTTGTACTTGACTTGGCTCCCTATCTGGCAGCCAATAGAGCTGCCAAATATTCTGGTTGTGGGAAATCCCTACATTCTGGAATACAGACTATCTTCTGCTCTTCTTACATCGAACCAATCATGTATGTATCTTGCTGTCCTGTGCTCGAGGTACATGGGACAGGATCGTGGTCGAGTCGGATGCTGACTCCATCGATCATAGAGCTGCTGACTGAGATTGGGAGAAGAACTTCTTATAGATTGTGGTCGGAGAGTGGAACCCTTTTCTGTCGGATGAGTTTGAGCGTATTCTCCGACAACATAGGTTGGACCTTAGTTTTGACCGGAATGTAATTAAGAGTATTATATGAATTACACATTATATTTTATCTATTTTATGTTTCACATTTCATTTTTAATAATTTTATATGTCGATCCATTTTTTTCTCTATAATTCTCGTTTAACACCTTAATATTATTTTAACTAATTAATATTAATTAAATTACTAAAATACCATCACAATTATTTTTCTCCTCTCTACCCCTCCTCTTAAGAAAGTCAAGATTAATTTAGATATTTATAAATTATTTTATATATTATAATAGAATATTTTTTTACTGGAATAATTTAAATTAACGGAGGATATTAAATGAGAATTATAAGAAAAAAGTATGAGTTGGGTTACAAAAACCTCAAATATGAAGTGTGAATCATAAAATAGATAAAATATAAGGTGTGATTTGTAAAATTCTTTATAATTAACTATCGGCTTATTTTCATCTCTTTAAATAAATAAATAAGCTGTGCCAAATTCATAGCTTCAAAAATGTGATCACGAGAAGAATTAAAACAAACTACTGGATCATCGACGCATTGATTATGTGCATTTAACAATCATCGTTTTAGTTTGAAGTTTTGATCATTTTCGAGTTTCTTTTTTTTTTCAAATTTAAAAAATAATATTTCAAAGAGAGACATGCAAAATATTAAAAATTAGGATTTTCAAATTTCTAAAATGAGTAGAAAAATATCATATATAAATAAGTTTATTATCATTGACTAGCAATTAGGATAAACTAGATGTAATCAAATTTACTACCCTAATTAGAGTTATTAATATTTTTACGATAGTAATAAATAAATTAAGACATATTGCTCATGTTACCAAATATATCTTATGTGATGCTAGGCAAAATTAAAGTTATGCCACACAATATATTTACATACTATCATTAAGAGGAAAAAAAATCAATGAAATGGAAAGTGATAAAGTTAAGTAACCAATGCAAATTTTAAACCTAAAGCACTGGTCAATCATCATAGCCATGTATTCATGTGATTAAATCTTACAAAACCCTAAATGCGTCAACATCTTAGTTTTAGTCGAAATCGATTAATTATGGTCAAAATAGACCGTTCCAACTTAATACTGATCATTTAGGTATCAATATTATTTTAGATAGGAACCGACCAATCTCAATCCATTTTTGGTTTTAATCGATTCTTGAAACTTTGATCATGATGCACCTTTGTAGACCTGTTGGCATATTCTCTACTTTTCGACACAATTACAATTGTCGAATACATGTAATTATTGTGTTGGCTCATATTCTACTGTGTGCTTAGATGAACACAAATTAGTCAACTTAAATTGAATCCCTGGTGCAATGCTAAACACTACTAATCTTTTTACTCTATTCTAAATAATTATGTCACTTTTTATCATCTTACTAAAGTAAAATAGTTTGTATGGGAAGTGTTTTACTCTTTATTTTTTTTTAAAAAGAGAGAAGATAATACAAAAAAAACTTTGGAATATTTGATATATTAACACTTAGCATAATTTACGTGTAAAATTATAAGATATATCTCATAGTGCATGATGAATAGACAAGATAAAAGTATTTATGAACTAAGTTGTAATGAGAGTGAATATTACTATACCATCATGCTACCACAGTTCAGTCTATTTTGACCCAAAACCATACGGTTTGAGTACAGCAAGGATCTTGTTTTGATATTCACCTGGTTTCCTCTAAAAGATACTTATGTTTTTGTTCAAAGGATCTTTTCTAAATCTCTAGCTATTTTAATTACTGCTTACTGCTTACTGCTTACTGCTTACTGCTTACTGCTTACTGCTTACTGCTTGATAATAAGGGTTGTGTAGCCTTTGTTTACTTAGAAAATGTCTCTAATTGACGAGCAATTTTTATTGACTTTGTGTAAGAGATGATGACGAGAGGAGCTAACGCGAGCTTACATTTAGCTGTTTCTTGTCATTCTCCTCAGTGGTGTGCACAACAAGATCATTGCCCTGCCATAAAAGATAAGCCCTCCACTAATCAATCTACCGAGTAGTAATATTGAAACATAAGCTATTTATTTCTATACGTTGTTATAATTTATTTGGTAGCTCTAAATAGAATTATCCTCTTTAATTATTATACTTATAGATATTTTTAGACCAATCTTAAATTATTTCTCTTATTGTTGTATAAATTAATTCATCGGTCATTAAAAATTTATAATATCAAAATTTAGTTAAATAATCATTAAATAGTGTTGAATAATACCAGGAGTTAGTTCTCGATAGGACGACTAAAGAGAAAGCGAATAGACGAGTAGTTGAGAACTCTGAACGCTACCAACAAACTTGGTAAAATAGCAAGCCAGAAAGCGAAAGTAGGGAGGGGTAGATAATAACTTAGTGGCAGAAGAAATATTATTATATTGATAAGTTATAACATTATATCAATTTAATTAATAACTAATTCCTTAATTTCTAAAATAAATAATTAGGTTTAAAGTAGGTTTTACATCTATGTTATTAAATATCATTTTCCTGATAATTATTTGTCTAATATTTAATATTTATGAATATATATTCTTTCTACTAATTAATTTATTTAATGGGTTAATAGTTTATTGGGTTGTAGATATTGTGGTGATCCAAAAAGGCTAAAAAGGGTCGAGTAGGCCACGGGTCCATTCCATCTTCGTCTTCCTCGCGAAGGTGAGGAGGAATAAAGGGGGATGGGTAGAATTAAGTCTCACCGAAGACTCTTCCCCCCTTACTGACGGAGTGTGGTTGGCCAGAATCGGCGAGCTTGAAGTGGTGAAGCTCGTCGACCCTTCGACGTCGCCAGCCGAAGGGTGCGGCGACGGTGTCACCACCTCAACGCTAGCGGCCAAGGAAAGAGACTGAAGAAGCATTTTAAAAGAGTCCTCACAAAGAGGGAAATGTTCTAGGCAAATAAGTTTCGGTCGAGAACATCAGAACCGGAATTGAATCCGGCAGCCGCTGGTGGAAGGCCACATGGCGCAGCCTCCCTAAAGGCCCCGGTAACCCAAAGGTGGGTACTGACGAGTAGATCTTCACCTGAGGAAGCTCCTCGCACAGGCAAGGTGATGGCTTGAGGTCACCGGCCAGAGTATTTCTTCGACTAAGCTGAAAAGAGGAATCAGCTAATCACGGCTAATTAAGGCATTAAAACGAAATTAGACTTGCGAGTATATAGATGACCGACCGGCGATTCGGATGGACTTGTATCCTTGCTTCAGCGAGGCTCTGACGGTCAACTCGGATCGTCGAATAGTCGACGAGGGTGGCTGCAAAGATAGGAAAATAAAGAGAAGAACGAGAAATAGAAGAAAAAGAAGAAGAAAATGGAGAAGAGAGGAAGGGTGCCATCGCGCTATTCCACCTCAGCTCGGTGAGGAAGACGAAGAAGGGGGTGTTGCGCACGTGTATGGCGCATGAAGACAATAGGAGAAATCCCATCTTAGGTTCCAATCCATCCAATGTTTTCAGACATCTCCACTATTGGCCCACTAAATTTCTTTTAACTAATCGTTTCGATTTTCGAAGATGCCTAAACTTTATATTATGTTACACCAATCCCATTAGAAAGACCAAATTTTAGAATGTAATCAAGAGCGAAAATTATATGTATTATTAGAAAATTCGTATATGTGCATATAAATTTTATATAAACTTTGAGCTGAGATTTAAATAAAGTCCACGTATTATTATTAATGATGAATCAATAGTAATTTATTTAAATTTTATAAAAAATATTAACAAAAATTAATTTTATAATGCTAAAATAATAATAAATAAAATATGAGTTTGGTACCGAATTAACTATTTGTACCAAATTTCACTTCATACCGGTTTAATCTAATTTGAATGGTTTGTTATCACGGGTCGGGTTGAGTGGATTCGAGTAAAACCGCTAACCCGCCTATATGGCCTATATTACTATACTATCCAACCCCCTAAACCTAAATCGTGCTCTTCTCCTCAAATCCTTGCCTGAAGCCCTTGCGCCGTCGTCTTCGCGTCGCTCTCTTCCTCGTGCAGCGGCGACGAGGGTCAACCTGCGACTGAGGGCAAGCTATTTTTTTGCAAATGATCTTTTTATAGAAGGAGAGAAACCCAAGTCGCTGGCTTTGATTCGAAGAGTCTCTTCTTACTTCGTGGGTGCTACGGAGCTGAGAATAAGGTAATCTCAAAGGCTCCTTTTCACACTCCCACTTACTATGATTTTGTCTTCTGGTCTCCATTTGCGGTCCTTAACGAAAATTTCTCAAATTTAACAACGAAACGCAAGAATACTCTTATTTCTGTCGAAATGATTTTTCAATTTAGTGGATAGTTTCTTAGCAATCCAGTTCTGGGCCGCAGTTTCTTGATTTGGGATGATTGTAGCAGGTCGATTGCCTAATTAATGTTTGCTTTCAGTTCTGTTTCTTTACTGTAGTAGGGCTGCTACTCGCTATTAGTCACAAATCTTGTATGGGTCTTTGAATATAACGGGTTCTGAAGTTTTCTGCTGCACAGTATATCTTTGTATCAATAATATGTAATTTTCTGGAAATTCTTCTCTTTTAGGAGCATTGTTTTAAAAAAGTAAAAAACTCTCACTTTTAAGTTTTAACGCCTAGGATCCCGTCTAAGATAGAAAATACCTAGCCTCTGCCTAGGCGATCGCATTAGCATCGAATCACATTTTAATATGTAGATTGATTCTGAAATTCAAAATTATTGTACATGTTGATGATTTAGTGGATTCTAATAGCTTATTATAGTTCTTAACTAACTTCTTCTCTAATTATTGTTATTTTTAATTTTTTAATTTTCTAACCATCATGAATTCTGGTTGCTCGTCTAGGCACCGCCTAGCGCCTAGGAACTACATAATCCCTTGTCCGCCATACCGCCTACAATCTTATAAAACCATGCTTTGGAGTGGATCTTGCTAGCTGATCTAGTGAATTTTCTTTTCTCCCAAAGTTTAATGTCTATATAATACTGATTAATATCGTATTTTGTTGCTCAATTTGGTAGTTAAGTTTGCATATAGGATTTCATCTTATTCGTGTTGTTTAGGCAGGTTAAATATATCTTATTGATTAATAATTGTGTCTTACTTTGAATTTATGTGCAGTTGGTTTATGTAGTAAATTTGATTCCGACATTGGATATTGTGGATCTGTTTGTTTGCTGAAATTTCCTACCTTATTGTTAGTAAAAATACAAGACTCTTGAGATGTGAGTTCCATAACATCACAAGAACCATTATTGCAAATTTGGGCTTCCAAGAGCTGAATTTAGTTATTTTATATTAGATTATGTCTTTGATTTTGCATAATTAGTACTTTCAGTGACTGAATATCTAATTTCATGTAATAGTGAATAAAGCTTCATTATGTTCTAATTTTTTATTGATTCTAATAGAGAAATGTCAACAAATGCTGAGGGGGGAAGGAGCTATGCTCGGAGAGACCTGCTTAATAAGATACAGTCAGAGGTCCAAAAATATTGGGAAGAGAACAAGGTTTTTGAGGCTGAACCTGGCAGCAAACCCCCTGAGCCAGGTGAGAAGTTTTTTGGTAACTTCCCTTACCCTTACATGAATGGCTTGCTACATTTGGGCCATGCCTTCACCCTCTCCAAGCTCGAGTTTGGTGCTGCCTATCACAGACTGCGTGGTTGTAATGTACTCTTGCCCTTTGCTTTCCATTGTACTGGAATGCCCATCAAGGCCTCTGCCGACAAACTTGCACGGGAGATAAAACAGTTTGGGAACCCCCCTGTGTTTCCTTCCATGGAGGAGGAACCAAGCAATGAGGTTGCTGATGACAGCAAAGCTGAACAGGAAAACATTGTTGCCCCTGATAAATTTAAGAGCAAGAGGTCCAAGGCTGCTGCCAAGTCCAGTGGAGATAAATATCAGTGGGAGATTATGACAAGCTTTGGTCTCTCAGATGATGAAATTGCTAAATTTCAAGATCCGTATCACTGGTTGTCTTACTTTCCCCCTTTGGCTAAAGAAGACCTTAAGGCTTTCGGACTGGGATGTGATTGGAGACGCTCATTTATAACAACTGATATGAATCCATTTTATGATTCATTTGTTAAATGGCAAATGAAGAAATTGAAGAACATGGGAAAGATTGTCAAGGATATGAGGTACACAATCTATTCTCCATTGGATGGCCAACCCTGTGCAGATCATGATAGGGCGACCGGTGAAGGTGTTCAGCCACAAGAATATGTCCTGATTAAGATGGAGGTCATCCCTCCTTTCCCCTCAAAGTTGAAGGCCCTGGAGGGTAAGAAAGTGTATTTGGCAGCTGCAACATTGAGGCCTGAGACAATGTATGGACAAACAAACTCTTGGGTGCTGCCTGATGGGAAATATGGGGCTTTTGAGATTAATGAGACTGATGTGTTCATTCTTACACAGAGGGCGGCATTAAACCTTGCTTATCAGAAACTATCCAGGGTCCCAGAGAAACCAACCTGCTTGCTTGAGTTGTCTGGATATGATCTGATTGGTTTGCCAATAAAATCTCCTCTTGCTTTTAATGAAATTATATACTCGCTCCCCATGCTCACCATATTAACAGATAAGGGTACAGGCATAGTGACGAGTGTTCCCAGTGACTCACCAGATGACTTCATGGCATTGCAAGATTTAATATCAAAGCCAGCTTTAAGGTCAAAATATGGAGTCAAAGATGACTGGGTTCTGCCTTTTGAGGTCATACCTATTATTAATATCCCTGAATTTGGGGACAAATCTGCAGAGAAGGTGTGCCTCGATCTTAAGATCAAGAGTCAGAATGACAAAGAGAAACTTGCAGAGGCTAAAAGATTGACATATTTGAAAGGTTTTACTGATGGTACAATGCTGGTTGGAGAGTTCAAAGGGAAAAAAGTTCAAGAAGTGAAGCCACTGATAAGGAGCAAACTTTTGGAGTCTGGCTTGGCAGTAATGTACAGTGAGCCTGAGAAGAAAGTCATGTCTAGATCCGGGGATGAGTGTGTTGTGGCTCTCACAGATCAGTGGTACATAACATATGGTGAGGAAGAATGGAAGGAAAAGGCAGTGGAGTGCTTAGAGAATATGAATACATTCTGTTCTGAAACACGAAATGGTTTTGAACATACACTGAGCTGGCTGAATCAATGGGCTTGTTCACGGTCTTTTGGACTAGGTACTCGTCTTCCATGGGATGAGCAGTTCCTTGTTGAATCACTTTCTGATTCAACCCTTTACATGGCGTATTATACAATTGCTCATCTGTTGCAAAATGGAGACATGTATGGATCAGATATATCTTCATTCAGGCCAGATCAAATGACAGATGAAGTATGGGAGTATGTCTTTTGTGGTGGTCCAGATCCAAAATCTGACATCCCTTCTACTGTACTAAACAAAATGAAGAAAGAATTTGAATACTGGTACCCCTTTGACATCCGAGTATCTGGGAAAGATCTTATCCAAAATCATCTTACATTTTGCATCTATAACCACTCAGCACTTCTTCCCAAGCATCAGTGGCCTCGTGGTTTTCGTTGCAATGGGCATCTTATGCTAAATTCAGAGAAAATGTCAAAATCAACTGGGAATTTCAGGACCCTTCGCCAGGCTATAGAGGAGTTCTCCTCTGATGCCACTAGATTTTCTCTTGCAGATGCTGGTGATGGTATGGATGATGCAAACTTTGTCTTTGAAACTGCAAATGCTGCAATACTGAGGCTTACTAAAGAAATTGCTTGGATGGAAGAAGTATTGGCTGCCGAGTCATCTTTGAGAGCAGGCCCTCTGTCTACTTATGCTGACCGAGTATTTGCCAACGAAATAAATTTCGCAGTTGTAGAAACCGAAAAGAGCTACAACGGCTTCATGTTCAGAGAAGCTCTCAAGACTGGGTTTTATGACCTTCAGGCTGCTAGAGATGAGTATAGGTTTTCATGTGGAGCAGGAGGTATGAACCGCGAGTTGTTGTGGCGATTTATGGATGTTCAGACAAGGCTTATCACTCCTATCTGTCCACACTATGCGGAGCATGTGTGGAAAAACATCTTAAAGAAGAATGGTTTTGCAGTAACTGCAGGTTGGCCAAAGGCAGATACCCCAGACAACACTTTAAGAATTGCTAACAAATATCTGCAGGACTCTATAGTATTGATGAGAAAGCTGCTCCAGAAGCAAGAATTGGGTCCCAAAAAGGCTAAAAAAGGTGCTCCGGCTCCTCCAATACAAGAAAACAAGCTGTCAGTAGGTCTGATATATGTCAATGAGCAATATGATGGTTGGAAGGAAGAATGCTTGAAGATACTCCAAACTAAATATGACAGAGAAAGTGCTTCCTTTGCTCCTGACAAAGATATTCTTGAAGCATTAAAGTTAAGTTCTATTGGACAGGATGCTAACTTTAAGCAGATCCAGAAGCTTTGCATGCCTTTCATCAAGTTTAAGAAGGATGAAACGAAAGGTGTTGGTCCCCAGGCTCTGGATTTGAAGCTGCCCTTTGGTGAACTTGAAGTTCTCCAGGAGAACTCTGATTTAATAAAGAGGCAGCTGGGTCTTGAACATGTGGAGATTTTGTCTTCATCTGATGACTCTGCTCGTCATAAATCTGGCTCATACATATCCTTGCTAACTCAGAATCCTCCATCTCCCGGAAGTCCTGTTGCAATCTTCCTTGGCAAATCAGAATTCTCTACTATTGGAGCTCAACATGGATCTTAAGCATCATGTATAGTGCAAACGGTCCGTTATAAGGAGGATAACGAGGTGATGTGCCTCATATTTTTGGACTAATAGGAGTTTCTAGCATTGTTTTGCTTTACCACAGAAACAAATTTTCTGCGTTGTTATTTATGGATTTGATCTGTTGTCTTGTGTGAACATTGCAACTCAAATGTTATTGAATGTTTTTGTACGGTAGTTATGCTCAGTTGTTATTTTTCTCCTGTAATGTAATCGTTTTAATATAATAAAGCTCTTATAAGAAGGTTACTATAATATGATCAGCTGCCTAGCGTAATCTGGGGACCTGAGTTTGGCCAATATTTTACATCTTTTTGAAATGATTCTTGTCCAGTTCCAAGAGCAATCTACATGCTCTTTATATGATTGTATTGGTGGCATTTAATTTGCAGTTTAATATGGTATACAAGTGATAAAAGTTATAGTATGCTTTCAAATTTGTTATTCTTCTTTTTAGTTTATTTAAAATAATACTAATTAAATTTTAGATACACCGTGAAACTAAATAGAATCCTAAAACAATCTTATTCGAGACACACACACGACCCACAGCAAGAAAATTTACACAAGCGACAATCATCTGAGTAGAGAAAGGAGGAGATGACTTTCAAACAGAACATTGAAGCCATATCATCGAATCTCACCCCAAGAGAAGAAGTAATAAATGTACGATAGATATATTAAATATATGAGTATTTTTGTCATAGAAAATTTAATATTATTTTAGATGTATTAAAAAATCTATCTAATTATTTATAATTTTGTCTCTGTCGAGGACTTTTAAATTTAAGTATGTGTTTTATCAAATATAAGGAAGAAAATAACAGTTGCAATACTTAAGTTGAAAGTATACAGATATTTAATAGAGTTGAGTTAAACTATTCGAGGGTAAAATATAATTAACCCAAAATATTAAAAGTTATCATCACTAAATTTGTAGTCTAATCCTACAAATACGAATTAGGGAAATAGATTAAGTATTTTATTTGTTTTAAATATTATTTACATCTACCGTAAATTTATTATTTCTTTAAATACATTCTAGTTAATGTTTATATCGACAACAGAAAATATTCTATTGATTGTGAAGATAAGAAAAAAATAAAAACCCTCAACTTTAAAATATAGTGCACCATTTAATTTTATCTTAATTAAAAAAGACTTATTCAATGGTATTACAATTATTTTTCACCTATAAACTATCTGAACTTATCTATAGAATAACTGACATATAATAAAATTAATGACAGGGTATTGTTGAAAAATTAAAAAAAAAAAATATAGCGGGTCAAATGATAATATATATATATATATATATAGGGTGTAAATAATAATTAAAGTTCTGAGAAATTTAAAACAAAATGTAGAGCTCGAATGATAATATCTATATAGTAGGGTGTAAACAATAATAAAAGCAAAATATAAAATATTTTTATTAGATTTCCCTAGGAATTATGTCCCATTTATTTGGGAATAAATAACACACTTATTTATGGGGGTTATTTTCTCTCTCAACTCTTTTTTTAATCTCGTGCGTAACACGTGCAGCATGATTCGGGAACAAGTGGATCGGTGGTGGGCCCGATGTGTGTCTGGCTGGCCGAGTCAGCCACCGAGTGAACCCGAGTTGGAGTTTAACTCAACTCGGATCTCTCTCAGAATCATTCCTTTGGTGAGTAATTGATGTTGGGTTTTTCTTTTTTAATAAATCTTTTTTGGTTGATGTTTGGTTTGACTGCATACGAACGAATTTTATGTTATCTAGAAATGCTAACTCTTATTTAATAAATATAATCTTTTGAAAATTTTTAGATTTAATTAAAGTTCATATATTCGAGTACTAATATCTAGTACAATTGGATAAGTAAAGTAATATCACAGTACAACATCTGGATCAGATATATACAACAAGACTAATAGAGATAATTAAGCGCTAATTAATTTGTGGTGAGATAATTAAGTTATAATTTAGAAGAAGAAGAAGAAGAAGAAGAAGAAAACGACGACTTTAAGTGTCTGGGGATGCGAACCACAAGCTTATCTCTACCTGCGGTGACCGCACCTACTACTACTCTTTCCTCCATTCTCCGGTCTCTCTCCTCGATCCTCTCATCGTTTCCAACGACCCCCCCTCCCTCCTCCCTTCTCTAAAGATCCGAAAACAAAGGGAGAATCTCGAGTTCTTCGGAGGAGTAAAGGATGGACGTGTGGGCTCTCAATCTCAAGAGCGGCGGATTCGTTCTCGGATCCCCTAGGAAGTACGATATATCTCTGCCGGCGGCGAGAACGACCTCCTGGTGGAGTGTCGCCGGCGGGGTTAGGGTTCCGATGGTGGGAAGGAGGAGGATGAGGGGGACGGGGAGGGAGAGGTCGTTGGTTGTGGTGGTGAGTGCGACGGGGAAGAAGAAGAACCATGACAACCCTTCTTCTTCGGGTAACGTTTTCTCTTCTCTTTTTGCATGATTTGGCATTTGGGTGTCGCCTTTTGCAGTAATTAAATCCCCAAATATGGGTCTTTTACGTGGATTTTGGTGAGGAAGATTGGAACTCTTTGATTATGACGTGGCTGGAAGAAAAGAAAGAAGTTTTTGTTTTTCTTTCATTCTCTTTTTGGATGTCCTAATGGTTAATTTGAGTTAGTTGTTTGTTAGATTGAAAAATAGGCATAATTTTCTTTTTCAAATTGGTTTGGAATTCTAGCTCGTACAATCTGCTCTGTTGAAACTTCTTCCTGGTTTCATAAAATTTGATAGATGAGCGGATGAACTTCGCTTCTTGTATAAGCTTCTGCAATGTGAGAAGTCTTAAAGCACCTCCTTTTCTGATTAGGACTATGTGAAAGGTTTCCAAAGCATTTGTTGGCTACTTGATGACTTTTATGTCACACTCTTGCATGTGGTTATGTTATGCATGCGAGTTATATCATAGGGGAATTCTTTAGGTGATCTTTTCTTTCATCTGCGTGTGAAGTCCAAAATATCATAATGATCAAAGAGTAAAACTTAATAACCACTTTTGATATAATTTGCTGATTTCATAGCTAGTGTGAAAGCCCCGGTTATGTTCCTGCTTTCTTGACTTCCAATTTCTTAAATTCCACTTTTAATTTTTTTTTGTTCTATAAATGCAATTTCTTACTTAATACTAGTAAAGTGATCAATTTTGTAGGAGCAAGCATTCAGCAAAAATGTCAACCCTTTTTTATCTTTATACTTTCATTCCTATAGTGAAGAATAAGATGATGTTCATCAAAGAAATCTGTTAGGTCTGCAAATAAATAAGCCATGTTTCTGACGTTTTGAAGTTATAGAGTACACATTTGTTAGTTTCCTCTATTCCTTTTATCCTCAGAGGCATTATTTAATTTCTAACTGAACATTTCAGAATATTTTGATATGGCATGCATAAGTTTGGTTCCTGTATGTTGTTTCGGATCTTGGTTTTGCATTATAGATAGTTAGTTCTTATTTTCCTTCTAATTTGAAATTTGATTTGAATACTGCAATCATCACTGACAGATGCATTGATCCGAAGCAACCTTCATGTGTTCTCCAGTTTCATTCTTCTTATGTCTTTCTGAGTTTTGATCTTTTTCTTTATCTGGCAGCCTTTTTTCTTGGCAGCTTCTTCAGTTCCTGAGGTTGCAAGTGTATTATCTGGTGTTCTGGAATGAGTTCACCCTTTGCTTTGTGGCTTTGCACAATTCTTATGCATATGAATTGTGCCATAACTTCTAACTTAATATCCTTAATACAGTTAAATGGTAGATTGTAATTCCTTTTAATTATTGGTCGGTGAAGTTTCTATGCGAGAGCTTGTTTGCAGGTATAGTACAAACATGTGGGATGAGATCCACCCTTACATTCTTATACTTTGCAAACTTGTTTTTGAACCTACATCCCAGTACTACATTGACATGTTGAATAGTGTAAGCACCTCTATATGCTAAAGACAAGCATTAGCTCTTGTTCTTCCTTAGATTCTTCTGTAGGTTTGACCAGTGATGTCTATAAATGTGATACTACTTAGTACGCTCCAATAAATGGTTCAAACCCTGTTGGAAAACAGGCAGTATCTCTAACCTATTTAAAGAAAATCATCCAAAATGAAAGGACCATAAACAACCCTTTAAAAGAAGAAGATTGATCTCTCACTGGAAAAGATAAGATAAATATTAAAAGAAAGCCAGACTATTATTTTAGCTTATGTTTCACCATTTTTTTTTTCTTTTTTGGTCTTCCTGATACTGTTTCATTTGTGTTGCAGTTTAAGCTATACTTTTATTTTAAAAAAAATCTTTTTCTTCAGGTTGTATTAAATAAATGATTTTAATTCCTCACAAGAGTCTGAAAAGGAACAATTTTAGGATCATTAAAGTAGGCTCTGGAAGCTTTTGACTAGAGTGTCAAACCTGCTTTAAAGTACTTATTTTCTTAGCTCAAAAGCCCAAACTCACTTTATAGGTACTTTTCCTTTCTTTGTGTAAGTAACTTCAGATACCCTGATTCATTAAAATATGTAACCTCATGTTTTCTTGTAACAATAGGTAAATGATGATCATTACTGGGATTTAGGCAGCGTACTAAGGTCTAGCACTTTCCTTATTCAAGATTCCTGAGTAACCAAGCAAATCTAATAAAGGCAGACAAGGAGGATTTCATCAGTGCTTGTGGGTGTGCTTTTCAGTCAGAATTATTATTAAAGAGAAGTATGGAAAAGCCATGCTGGATATCTTCCTTCTTCCTTTTCTTCTCATGATGTTGCTCTCCTTGAGAACCCTCTTTTGCTCCCTCTCCTTTGTATTGCAGCTGTTCTATGCTGTTTATTTGAGAATATCCTGTATCATGTACATTGAAGTTGTTTGGCTATAGGCACTCATGTGAGTTTTGGATGAGCCATTCAAGTTGCTGGTTATAGGTGCCCATATCATTTACCTTTGAAAATTTCATATTATATTAAGAAGGATCAGAATCAGAAGATGGTTGAAATGCATGTATATAATGGAATCATGAATGTGACAAATTTGAGGAAATTAAAATTGAACTTCTTTAGGGCTGGAGGCCACATTGCCTTCACTAATGTTTATGAGGAAAAAGACTACTTCATTAGTTCATTTTTTGTCAGTGTGTTGGCGCTGCAAATCTATTATCTTTTTGAATTTTTATGTCCATCCAATCTGCAATTTGATTTCCACACTTTTGAATTGCATGTTTATTCAGAAGATTTGAACTGAGTCAATGAGAAATATCTCAAAGATGGAAATTGCTGCTGACTTTTTCCTGTTAATCTATTTTCTGAAATCGAATCTTTTTGTTGAGTGACTTGCATACTTTATGATTCGGATGTTGGAGGCAGTGCCAAACACAAGTTATTTACTTCTGCAGGAAACGGTGATTCATCTATTCCTCAGGAAGATTCTCCAGAGGGAAGAAATCCAGGGAATGACAAATCAAAATCTGACTCCAAACACAAGTCAAACCACACCTTGTCTGACTGGAGAGATTTTAGAGCAAATCTTGTGGCTTGGGAGCAGGTTAGTTCAGATTGAATGATCTCTACGATGCCTTGCTAGATGTCTTCCTCTATTGCAACTGGTGTTACATTTGATCTCATGCTATGTTTATAGGATTTTGTGATGCATGTTATTGACTTATCAATAACCAAGCCAGCTTTGGGATTGCCTAATTGACCCCTGCACAACATATAATTTAACGGAAGAATGATATTTTTATTTTCCCTGGATCTACCCTCTTTGACTAACTTTAAAATGGAAGGGGAAATGACCAAACATGTCTGCTACCAAATACAAATCAATTTATGTTGAAATCTTCAAGCTGATTTGCTTCTTCTCATTGAAGATCTTCAATATTTTGGTCCTCTCATTCAGAAAGAGGATGAACTTTTTTTGTTGAAGTATCAGAAAAAAGAAATTGTCTAGACCCATATTAGGAATGGTTTACCCTCCCTTCTTCCACTCTGCCCTGAAGACCGTTCAGTTGGAGCCAACAGAAATCCTATCCCAATACTAAAACTGACAGGCAATTTCCAGTACCCACCCACCTGCATTACAAGATCTGAGGTCAAAGAGGGGGCAGTTTAATATCTAAACAACCAATGATCCACCCTTAGGATGATTGATCATTGCAATTTTTCTTCATTTTAAATAATTTGATTATTTAATCCATAAATTAGTAACAATAGTATTATACATAAGCATATTTTGAGTTGCTCATACTTTTGGTTTGCAGTGTCTATGCAAAACTATTTAAACAAGAATTTATTGTGTTCCGTACTTCCATTTCAAGTAGGTAACGGGGTAGAGTTCTTATATTATTAACTAATTGGAACTAACAAGAGTGTATGGTGCACAATTTATGACATGGTATCCAAAACTTAAGCATCTACAAGCTGGAAATGACATAGTTGATATCTGATTTCTTACCTGATATTTAATTTTCTATTTGACGTTTAATGATGCACCCTCAACTTAGTTCTTTTCTTTTTAAAATTGTTATTACTCTTGGTTTATAATTACCTTACACAATGAATAAATTTTCGATAGAACAACTATATGAGAACTGTTATTTTACAGAGTTATTTGCTGTCTCCTCTTTAACATTTAGCATGTGTCATGCAAGTGAATTATTTGATAGGACTTTTTAAAGCTGTTGCTATAGGTCACCCATTATTTTCCTTGGAAGGCCACTGAGAGTGGAAGACAAATAGTCGTCTAGTTCACTGTATTTCATTATTGTTTCAAATAATACAGTGGTTACAGCTATATCTGTGTACTGGGTTTTTTCTTTTTTTTTGTAATCAATTTATTGTAATTTTGAGAAAACTTCTCACTCAGGAGCAATCACTGGATTCTGATGCTCTTATCAAGGGAACAGCCTCTAGTGAGCAACTGCAACGCCTTAGTACAAAGTGGGCCCATCCCATTCCAATGCCAGAAACTGGATGTGTGCTAGTTGCGACTGAAAAGCTTGACGGAGTCAGCAGTTTCGAAAGAACAGTCGTCCTCCTCCTGAGACTGGGATCCAGAGACCCCAGAGAGGGCCCATTTGGTGTCATCCTTAACCGCCCACTGAACAAGAAGATCAAGCACATGAAGCCATCAAACTCCGACTTAGCAACAACTTTTGCAGACTGTTCTCTCTACTTTGGAGGTCCCCTTGATGCCAGCATGTTCTTACTGAAGACAGGTGAAAGTTCACCAATCCCAGGCTTTGAGGAAGTTGTCTCTGGTGTATGCTTCGGTGCCAGGAACAGCTTAGAAGAAGCTGCTGCCTTGGTCAAGAAAGGCATTCTTAGGCCTCAGGACTTCAGATTCTTTGTAGGATACGCAGGATGGCAGTATGATCAGTTGCTAGGGGAGATTGAGTCAGATTATTGGGTTGTTGCTGCATGCAGCTCACAATTGATAACCGGGGCAGCGGCTGATTCTTCGAGCTTGTGGCAGGAGATTCTGCAGTTGATGGGCGGACAATATTCAGAATTGAGCAGGAAGCCGAAGCAAGATAGCTCTTGAAAGTTTCTTGTAGTATCATGCAAGGAGATTACATCTATCATTTGTACAGAAGTGATTAAAACTGAACAAACAGTAGTATTTTTTTTAAAAAAAAACTCTCTCCTTTCCTATTTCTGTTAGAGTTCAACTTGTTTGATGTATCTATATCTAATGCCCTATTTGTCAAAATAACGGTGCTTTTCCTAGTGAATGATGTAGAGTTCTCTTTACTATGAGGTTATGACAGACATATTGCGGTTGACTCATTTTTATGTGTTGAAAGAGAATTATCTCGAATTCAGCTAGGTATGTAATGATCAGAACTCTTTATTCACTCAAAAAGTGGAAAAAGAGTTGGCTCTTAAAAGATTGCAGTTTTGAATATTATTTGTTGTTTGATTTAGAAGTTTGTTCGACTTCATGGGTTCATTGAGTTAAGAGTAATTTAAGGCGCTCTTGATTCATTTTATGAGTTATGCAATAGTGATTCATGCAATACAAGTTAAGAGTAATCCAAGGTGCGAAGGTCTCAAATACATTTTTGGTGATTAAGATTTTAGTTAAGACTTTTTTTCGCAGCACAATAATTCGACACAAACTTGATGAGTCGTATTTAATATCTCAATCATCTAAAAATATATAACTCATTTATAATACGAATAAACACGTTTATAACTCATATAAATCTGTGAATAGATACATATGTTCTGGAAAGATGATTTAAGATGTAGATGTAGACATATTACGCTAGTAGTTATTGTCAAAATGGCATTAATACTGTGATAGAAGTCGGAATTGGCAGTGGGGAAGGGATAAACTATTGCTTATGTGTTCACATTAGTATAGCAATGCTAATATCAATATCATGAGGATGATTCCATGTTGCCATCTTGACCGACCGAAATGACAAGGATTAGCGAGTGCATTGCCGGCCCACTATATGATCAGTTGACCACTCCACAAAATTTCTAATGTTTACTTCCCTAGGTAGCACCTACAGGGCTCCTAGTTATATATATGTTTATAATTTATATATATATATATATATATATATATATATATATATATATATATATCACCCAAGCTTGTGAGATAGTGATATGGCATCAATTTAATTGAAACACTATTAAAATTTTACTTCTCTAATGAAAAAAACGGTGAATTATATTATGATAATCTCAATTTTCACCCCCTTAAAAAAATAGTGGATATATACATCCTCTGAATTATCTAATTGTATTACAAAATCCTTTCATTAGAATTCTGTTAGATAAATATTAGGAAAAATTAGCTAACTATAGATGGATAGAAATACCACTCCAATTTTATTTTCTCTTATTATAAGTAGATTTTGAAGTAATTAAAGAAGATTAGTTTATAGTTTAATATTTGGAGAAGTTGTCACAGAGACCAATAAAGAGTTAGTAATATGTTCACTTTATTTTTCTTAAGTGATAGCTGAGGTAGTGAAAATATAATTAACCAAATTTAAAATAAATAAAAAGATATGAATCACTGATGGGCCCATATATGCAATAAGTGAACAAGTGAACCTCCCATAATTCAACAATGGAATGATCATATTCCATCTTCTCTTTCCTTTCTATAAGACCAAACAGTAGAACATGCAACAGTATATATCCAGTCTCTACAACAGTTCCTCTTAATTCTCTTTGTCATGGAAATTGGAAAGAGAGAGAGCCCTTCTCAAATTAGTCTTCTAAAGAATTCCTCTTAATTAAACATCCTTCTACTGCATCATGCATGCATGCATGGCGTATTGGCATGGGGAGGACATCTCTTTGCCTTAAAAAAAGCAAGCTTTCTGAAGTCTCTCACCCCTTAACTCGAATTATTTCTTCAAAATAAAAAAGTAATAACAAAAAGATTAGATATAAATCTCCATATCATCCACACTTATATCGTCCCCATGCAACCCAAACTGATCACCTCCTCTCTCTCCCCAGCTCACAATCTCCGATCCACCACCCACCCCTCGGCCAACCTCCGGCAGGCTCCCGCGCAGCTCTCCGGCGGTGGCGTTGACCGCCAGTTGCGCGTCGACCGCCATCCCGGAGTCGGAGGCGACAGTTTGTATCGACCGCGGGGATAGCTCGGTCCACGAGTACGCCGCCGCCCGCTCGGGGAAGTTGAGGCTGCTCGACGCGCTGGGGCCCTTGAGGAAGAACACGGCGGTGTCGTGGGCCACCGCGGCCGCCTCCGGCGTCGAGTAGGAGCCGAGCCAAAGCCGCTCGCGAGTCCCGGGGACGCGGATCTCCGACACCCACTTGCCCCATCGCCGGCGGCGGACGCCCTTGTACTTGGTCTCCTCGTTGACTACCTCGGCGGTTCGCCTCATGTCGGACTGCGGCGTGGTTGGAGGCGGTTAAATGGTTTGGTTTCTTTTAGGCGTGGACTTATTTTTGGAGTGGCGGGGATTCTATTTGGGAGGGGTTTGAATTGTTTCATGTGGGTATATATAAGTATAAAGAGAGAGAGAGGTGGGGTGGGAGTTTAACCATGGGAGGGGGTTTGACTTCTTTTTTTCAGAAAAAGAGGTGCCACTTTGTGGTGTTTGAACGAAGGGGTTGACCTCAATAGGGTGAGAAAACCTGACGCGGAGTCAACCCTTTCAAAGGTCAATAGGGTGGCATTCATGGTGGAGGAATAACCACTTTAACCTGGTCTAAGGGGAAAGCCTACTTGATTGTTAGAATGACGAAAGGTTAAAACAAAGAGCAATTAAATCTGTTAATAAATTAAGGGATATATAAAATGTGACGATTTATCAATAAATAAACTAGAATTTAAGTATTTTTTTATTGCTTATCTTTATAATTGTTTCCTTAATAATCTAAGCGTCGACTCCCAAATTATTATTATTTCTCTCTTTTATAAACAAATGAATAATTAAGAGAGAGAAATAAAATAAGACTAATTTATTCTTATAATTTAAAAGAGTGACGAGTACATATGACCGATATTTCTTGTTAATTTTATTTAGTAGTATTTAATTTTAACAGTTGGATTAAGAGAGATAAATTAATAGTTCTAATTGAATCATTTGTTTTAAAAAATAATTATTCTAGATTTACCGAACAAATAGAAGAACTATTGTTAGCATATCAATTGCATTTTTTTTTTCTAATAATTATAATTTCATATGGGTTCTTTGTATTTAATTTTGAATATGACCATGATAGTTGGATGTAGACGATTGATGCGATGACTATCCTGACAAATTGGCTAGTACTTAATCCCTAGTCCTACGATAGGTTATTCATGAATTAACATATTTATTACCAACCATCGGTGGCACATATAAATGGTTGATACCACCTCACGGTAGAAGGTCATGGCGCCAAACCCTAGCAGGGGCAATTAGAAATTGTTATTTATTTTTAGGTAGATTTAATAGATTAGCTTAGCTAAATAGTTTGGCTCAGACTTAGTGATGCAAAAGATCCATCCGGCAGCGTAGTAGTTTGAAGCATTAGCTTAGCAATATTTAGCTTAAAAGTATGATTTAACAATATAGCACAACTTAGTGAACTACGTTTATGTTCAGAGAGGGCTGGTCTTTGTCCAACCCATAACTAGCTTTCATGCTTTTAAATTATATATATTTATAAATTAGTCTCTTTTTTATGGATAGTAACAGAAACAATTCTTCAAATTATTTAGGGGAATAGTATTTACATAGCATAGTTTTTCTTTTGTGTTGAACAGTCTATTCCAAATGACAAAAATATCCTTGTATGATTCTTTTGGGAGTCTAAAGTAATATAACATAAATATGATAGTTATTTTAGTTATGATTGCTTCTGTTGATAATAATTTATCTACTATCCATAAATAAGATGAGAAAACATTTAAGAACAACCTTTTCTCATAATTTCTTTTGTTAATTTATCATTACTTTTGTCATCCATAAGTCATCACATGATTCATATTTGACTAGATTTACGACTTTTATACTCATATATGATTAAATATTAATATATTAAAATATTATTATAAGTAGAGGGGTGTTTCTAATGGTTTAAGAGGTTCAAAATGGACTTATTCATCTTATTTTAATACATCTACCCCTCAATATAATCGTTTAAAGAATAAGATGAATATTCCATTCAGATTTCTCTCAACCAGTCCAACCAAGTATACGTATACGTTTGGTTGCGTCACTTATTCAAAACTGAGACCCTTTTTTTGTTTTTTTATTCTCGAATTCGGATAATTATCGATCACATGTTGCTTTGACCACCCCCTTCTTCTCGAGAGTTTGATAGATTCATAGGGGGTCTTTATCCATGATCACATACTTATCCGCCCTCATCTCGGCTATTCCTTATCGAACTTTGTCTAATATAAGTGACAGAAGATTTAAAGACCTGGTAACTGAGATTTCTTTTTTTTTTTTTTTCGCTTCGCTTCGCGCCACTTGTGGTCGGGGAATAAGATTGAGATAAAAAAAAATTAAGAGAATTTTATATATTAAACCTTATATTTTATCTATTTTGTGATTCACGTTATGTTTCTGAGAATTTTATAAACGGCACTTTCTTTTTTCTTATAATTTTCATTTAACACTCTGTGTTAACTTAGACGATATTAAAAAAAAATTATTTTTATTATAATATATAAATTAATTTATAAATACCTAAATTACTCCTATCTCCTTCGTCTTCTTTCTCTCTTCCTAAAGAAGAAGAAGAAGAGAAAGGAGGATGATGAGAATGAGAACGAGGTGAGGAGAAGACGAGGAAAGATGGTGGTGGTGATGGCAACTATGGAGAAGATAGGTGGGGAAGATAATGAAAAGATAGAAAATGAGACGGAACGGTAAAGATATTTTTGTAATTTAATTAATATTAGTTAATTAAAATAATGTTATGGTGTTAAATGAGAATTATAGAGAAAAAAGAAAGTCGAATTATAAAATTCTTAAAGATGGGGTGCGAATCACAAAATAGGTCAAATGTAGGATTAATTTATAAAAATCTCAAAAATTAAAAATAAAAATAAAAATAAGAAAACTTTTATTCTAATTCTAATTTGGTAAGAATAATACATAAAATTGACCTTTATTACTAACTGGATTAATAAATAAAATTGATCTTATTACTTTTTTTTTTAGAAAGTTGGGGACATGGACTTATCACTCCTCTCCTCGTTCATCTATTATAAAAAATATTTTAATTATTTGATAAATTATTATTTTTAATTTTCTATCATATCAAGTATAATTATTACATAATATACCAACTTACAAAGAAATATTAGAATAACTTATATCGGTATAAGATCTTCTATGCAAATATAAGAAATAATTACAGGACTTAATTTGCAAGAGTAACAGAGATGCTTTCTAGAATGCTAGATAAAGTCATGGAATAAAAATGCATGCAAGAGTTTTGGACCATTATCGGATCCCCAACTAATCAATTTTTGGGCTGGAAATCTTAGCCTTCTAGCAGTCAAATTTCTATTTCACCTGTTTAACTGTAATACTGTTAACTTCTCAATCTTATAATAATAATAATAATAATAATAATAATAATAATAATAATATGGATTAATCTTTCTAATGGATAGTAAATGCTACGACAAAGTCTATGAGACTGAGTTCTAATCCATATGAGTGCTACGTAAAGAAAAATCGCTTTTAAAGATAACGATTTTATCCAACAAAAATTATGAATTATATGAGCGGTTTATAATAATCCATAGCAAAGTAAAATATGATTGTTAAAATTACTTATTCATTTAGCAATATAAACGCTTTTTAATCCATGCGTACTAACTCGGATAACGACTATTATATACGTGTAAAAATTATCTTATTGATTAAAAGATACGAAGTCTAGTAAATAAGTTTTTAACTCACCTATTTGAGAACTTTGTTAGGTGTGCAAACTTTAAATAGTCAAAAACTTGAGGGAGGACAACATAATGCCAAACAAACTATAAAAGTAATTAAAAGAAAAATGAACTCCGCCTCTTTGACCCAATTAATTAATAGTGAATTTTACAAATCCCATCTTATATTTTATCTATTTTTGAGTTTTTTTTATAACACGATATTTACTTTTCCTTATAATTCTTCTGCTAATTTAAATAGTACTAGTAAAAAAATATTCCATTATAATATATGAAATAATTTATAAATACCTAAATTACTTATGACTTCTTCAGCGGAGGAGCAAAACGAAGAAAAATTAATAATGAGGGTATTTTAGTAATTTAGTCAAGATGTTAAACGGGAATTATAGAGAAAAAAGAGAGATCAGGTTATAAAAGTCATCAAAAACGATATGTAAATTATAAAATAGATAAAATATAAGATATGATTTATAAAATATTATAATTAATAAAACCTCTGCAAAATAATTTCTTGCACCACTTAAGGTATGACCTACCATTAAACGGGTCAAGCCATTAAATATAAAAATAATTTCTTGCACCACTTAGGTACGACCTACCATTAAATGGGTCAAGCCATTAAATACAGAATATATTCAGATACGAGCCATTTGCATCACTTAATTCTTTTATAAATTTAGTCTAATTTCTTTCATCGAAAAATTACGGTGAGAGTAACTTCTTTTATCGACTTTGACTTTTTCGCCTTTTTTTTTTTTTTTTTTATTTTATCTTCTATCGTTTTCAAACATTAGTAATCTCTAAATGCCAAAATGAGAGGGTCGGGTTGTGGGAAGAAAAATGTATGAAACTTGAAAGAATTATTACAAAAAATTGGAAAAAAATTTCATTTGTTTATGAGGTGTAAATTAAAGATCATTTTAATCAATCTTTTTGTTAATATTAAAATTAACATCTGCCAAGCAATTGCGTATGGGCGAATAAAATTTCAGAAGGAGATGAAATATCTTTTTCCCAAATTTACAATATGGTTCTATTGCTCTTTGTTTGCCATTAACTAGCCTTTCTTTCTCAGCCAAGGGATAAGAGCATGAGTACAAAACAAATTGAAATGCATTCTTGTACACCTTCTTATGTGCTAGAAATATTTCAGCAAATCATCTCTCAAATTATATAGCACCAGTGATACCAGTTATACATATCAAAACTCTAACAGGTATGATGCTACAGCAAACAACTATTCTAGTATTCTTACACAATTCTTTTATTATCGAACGTAACTCATAGTGAAATCAATTACATAAATCAACAAAACGAATTAATGAATAGTGGGGACTACCGCGAAAACCACCTGTGCACACTTGAACAGGTCTCTCCTCTTCATCATTCTTTGGTGCCTCAGCATACTGTCATGCCGATGGCGCAATTCAATCTCCGCGAATTCCTCTTACTGTTGTCTCAATCCTAAAGGTAGATGAAAGGATTTTAAAGAGGCCATCTGGATTGTCTGCTTGAACCTGAAAGCAGAAAAAGAGAAAGGGGAGAGGAGCACTTTAGATACCAATTCCATTCTGCTATGCATACATATAACTATGTGTAATGTAGTCATCGCAGTGGAGTGCTTCTGATTTTATAAGCAAAGAAAGAGGAGCACCTCACAGGATAGATTCTGAACCTCTTGATAATCAATTTTTAAGTGACTGTTGCTACTAAATGATATCTTAAATTAGAGTAAGTTAAAGGTCCACAAATAGAAGAACAATTAGCCAAAAAGATTGCAGCTAAGCTACTGTAAGTCTAAATCATGCTGGCATCCATCCAACGCACACACTGGTCTTTTTGAAAATGGCAACCCTATCCATGAAAAGTCAAGTCTTTAATTTTAGTGAGATAAAAGGATGATGTTAGAATATCAGCCAGGCCAATAGATTGTTAACCACAAAACAGCTAATGCAGTAAATAGATTCACATGGAGTGGTTGCTATAGCATGTGCATACAAATATCTAGTTGTGTGGATCTGTTTGCTTGCTCTTATATATGAAACCAATTCACCTAGCTCATCGCATCACGAACAAAATACTACTGTGGAGCCGGTTGGTAATTGCTATAACAACGCATACGGTAACATAATGCCTGTAACTGTTAGAGATATACCCAGTGTCCAGCATCTTCGAGCACATGCATTTGAACTCCAGCCCCCTCATCCGCAGCCAACTCCTCTGCAGCATGAATTCTTTGAAGATCTTCAAGAGCCCATCTGTGCAAACTTCTCTCAGCTTTCAAGAAATTCACATGGACTCCCCGAGGAACATTCTCTACGATTTTCCTGCATCAAATGGAATCATGATAAGAAATAATGCATACATTTAAAAGACTACAATCATTAGGATCTAAAAATCAAATTATTTAAGGAAGGATTACCATAGATTTGCTTCTTCATAGGACTTGTACATCTCAGCAATGCCCTTGAGGTCAAAAACCCATGAGAAGCCCCGAGACGATGCTGCACCAGGTTGACTAATTGGCTGGAGATTAGTGGCCACCCACTAGAAGAAAATAAACAGAACTTCTTATCACAGATGTTGCAGATCAATGTAAATAAAGAGATGTATCTCAGGTTGAATTTAAAGGATAGCATAACACTTGCAATTAGCAGGTAGGTATATAAGGTTAACACCTGTTTTGTTTCATCTCCCATTGGAAGAAACTAGCCAACTGTCTAAGATTTTCAAAGCTGAAGCTTGTGTAGGAGGGATGGCATAATGTTTTAACATCACTCAAATGCAAGTAATAGTTGACAACTAAGTCATGCTTGGTCATCAGATTTATATCTTGAACCGTCTTAGTTTATTTTATTCACTCACTATGTCACAGAACCCTAATTGAGATCTCATATATGTTCCAACAAACCAGATATAACTTTGCCACCAATGATAAATGTTAGTTGGCTTTATTTTAGTAAAGCCAACGATAGTTGTGCTAGTGGCACGTGCCGTACACCATCAGCACGGTATGTGCAGGTTGGCATGGAGCATGCCATTGGCATGTGTTTATAATATTTTTAATAAACTTTTTAAGATATTTAAAAATATTTTTGAATGTTCGACATGTCAATCTTTAGTTTTTAATTTAAATACATATATTAAAACCTATATTATAATATTTTATTTTTAGATTAAAAATGACATTTTGTTAAAGATAAAACAACAACTAAATATAAATATTATTCAACACATAATATAATTGAATACATTCATTAAAACTAATATTAATATTTGAACACTCCATAATATGATTGAATACTTTATAATATAATTGAACACATAATAATATCTACTACAAAATATTAAATGATGATAGTTCAATTATTAAAAATAATATTAAGTTAAACGTAGAATGGTGAATAAGATCAAAGACTTCATTTGTTGGCACATTAATAACATAAGAATGTTGTATTAAATACTATCGATAATCTTTAAAATTCATCCACTAATAGCATTGTTTACTTAATGTCTTACATAATCTTCATACAAATATAAATTTTACAATTCTCCTATGATATGATATAGATAGTGAACATGCACACTAACGACCAGGACTGGCATCGATACAAGCACATCATAAGTATATGATGATTGTAGATATTGAGTATAATAAGAGTATTGTGACTCTAGTAGGTGTGATTGATATGATAGTGATGATGATAAACTTATTATCCTGTGAGCACACCTCTTCTATTATCTTGCTACCTATAGACTCAAATCTTTCCCTCATCTAACTATAATCATGTTGAGCTTGAGATAATCCTTTTCTTTCTTTTGTCTCTGATAAATTCTCCATCATGGTTGTCTAGATCTACCCCGTGATTTTGATCTTGGGTGGCATGTGTAAAGTTTTCCTCTTTTGTAAAAATAATACCTCTAAAAAGATTGTGTAACAAAGACGCATGTCTCATCTTTATCATCATCGCTATTAGATTGAGTCATATTATTATCACCATCACTATTATTATCATCTCTAGTCTCATCATCTTTAATTTTATTTAAGCTTTCTAAAGGATTAATTGATCGTGAAGATGATATAACTAACTGATAACCAATTGTGAAGATCCAATTTGACTAGTAGTTAATTGATGATGATTGATGAAAAAAAAAATAAGTTAAAAAAATAGGCTCCACATATCATATCATATTTGTTAAGAAAATAACTAAAATTGATAATAATCGATGAAAATATGAAGAATTTATAAAAAGGACACCACATCAAGACAACGACCAATACGGCTTGGCACGGAGGTGTGCCAAGTGTCATGCCACTACTGGCACAGCAAGCACCGATCAGAATGACCATCCTTGAGTAAAGCTACATAGCATGCTACTATAAGCAATCATCAAGTAATCAAGAGTAAATTTAAAAGCTTAGAAAACGTAACTCTATTAGGTGAACCTCATGCAAGGAATCAAAGAAACAACTAAAGATGGAAGGTATTATACATTGCATGTATGCTATATTGCTAACTGCTAGAAATGTTTACCCGTGCTACATCTGTGGAAAATCCTTCTTGAACGAGAGCATCGACTACTTCTTTCTTCGAAGAAATCTAGCACCAGAACAAAAGCAAGTAATAGTAAGGACATAACAAACTCAGGACACAAAAAATACCAGTTAGGACATAACAAGCTAAAGTGATGGTTCATTGTTATTAAAAGATATGTTATAATCTAATAAAATGTCAATGCATAATATCTACTAGTATAGAGAATTAAAGTTGTCAGGCTATACTAAGATAATGGAATGTCAATACATGTTGAGAAGAAAGTAAATATTCTATTGCACTTGTAGACCAGGTTTATTTCAAAAAGCAGAATCAACATATTTTTATAAGTGAATCACCCACGAGGATGAGCTGCATTAGCATAGAAGCCAGATTCATGCTGTTTAGATCCTTTAAGATATAAAGTAAGACAGAAGCTATGAGAAGTCGGTAGTAGATTAGATCAAGTTATTATGTATTCCAAAGTAAGAATAGGGTGAACTTTTAAAGATTAAGAAAAACTAACAGAAAAGCCAACAAATATTTGACAAGCCTAAATTTAAGTTTATGATAATCAATATTAGCATTTACAAAAGGGGAAAATATATAAGTGAATCTGCTAGGATGAGGCGGAAAGAATGGGATCTAGAAATGTTATTTGGATTACACAAACTTTCACTAACCCATGCAGAGTCCTATATGAAACTCTAGGGGAGGGTGCTAGAATGAAGTTTAAGACCTAATGTGTATCTGGAAACTAGCTTGATTTCATTCTAGGCTGATCTTATTTAGTCCTATACTGGTTTCAAGATAAGAAAATAAATACGCATATGATTGCAGATTCACTCCAGCATCTGACAACTAAAGACAAAATGAAGAAAATAAAAGATAAATTTACCTGCTTTGGCATCCTACTTAGAAATTCAATTAATTCACCAGGATGATCTTCACCATCTCCACCAGCACGAACTTTCCCAGGAGTTGCATCAAGAACCCACACCTGCATATGGAGATATGAAAAGGGAACAAGGACGGCATTCAAAAGCATTAAAAATATCGATACATGTCGCCTATGGTTGCACATAATAAAGTTGTATACTTACCCTAACTGGCCGAGCAAGAGGCTTTGCAGCTTGTTCAACCATACTCAAGGCCACTGATTTGCATATGAAGAAAATAATGGTTAGTCTACTCTAAACTTCCGTTAGAGAGTAAGTTATTCTACTTTTAAATACTAAATGATGATCACCACGAGAACAACCACAGTGAATAGATTAAGTACCTTTACCACCAAAGCTGTGACCAACTAAGACTCGAGGAGTCACTCTGAGTTGTGCCAGCTGTTGATGTCAAACATGCAAGTATTTCAAGGAAAACACCACACTAAACTAATAAATTGTAAATGAATAGAAAAGTAATTGTAAATCATGCATTAACAAGAAATTAAGGTTATTAAATGTGCCATAGACATAGAATGCAATATAAATAGCAACTGCGAATGCTGGGAAGCGATTTACTTCAGATAGCTGGAACTCATTGCCATACTAACTTATTACATCTGCCAAAACCTAAGTAAACAAAATCTTTCCCATTTATCTCCTATCTCATTTACCAATACTTTTGCCAACTGTCCTATAGATACTGTTGCCAAGTCCGTATCCATTTCTAATTTTTGTTAGTTAACACTTAACAGTCAAAACCAAGTAACTGTCTCATGTTCAAATTGTTACATTAGATAGTATAAAATGATTGTTCTCTAATAACTTAAGCTTTTAAATTAATTAGTGAATTCACATGACATTAGAGTAGAGATTTTTAGTTCGAATTTTATCAAACTCATCTTTTATTTAAAATATAAAATCTCCAATTATTTTATTTAAAATATAAAATCTCCAATTACAGGACTTAGTTGGCGAGTTCACACAAACTATATCTCATTATTTACTTGCATCACGGGCATATATTTAGGAACCCTTATCTAAAGATTGGAAACTAATTTTACGAGCACAATGGGATAAGCATGAACAAAGTATTTCCTTGCTTTACTTTACTTTTTAGCTTAGATAATTCATCAGCAAAAGAAGACAAGAATGTTCTAGTGGTTGTACTTTTGTGTTGAATTCTGGTGCTCTCCATTAAAAGGAATTGACAGAAAAACATTGTATGCTCTTCATAAGAGTAACAAATAGGGTGCTCTTCAAAAGAGTAGCAAATAAGACAACAAAAGAAGACGATTTCAAGTTAGGATAGAAAACACACACAAGTTTTAGAACATCAAGAGCAGCTGAAGCAATAGTATGTGGACCACTTCTTTTAACTGATGCAGAATCACCATGGCAACGCAAATCAACTAAAAGGAACTGCAAGAAGAAAAGTTCAAGATCAAAAGAAATTACAGGTAAGAAAAAATCCCTTATATATTGCATAATTGACAACAACAACAACAACGATAACAGAAGAAAAAAAAAAGGCCTAGATGGCTGAAGTCAACTTGCAAGTCTAATTTGACTTGTAGCTCTAAGTTTCCAAACACTCCAATGAATCAAGGTGAAATATTTGAATGATGAGGAAAACCTATAAAATTAAATCTTGCAGTATGGTTTATTTGAATAACGAGTAGCACGTTTCTTGTTGTCCACCATATGCAATTCAGCAAGGTGCTAAATGGTACAAAGAATTGGCATGGCCTAATTTAAACAAGCAATACCAGCTAGCAAAACTTAAAACCTTGACGAATCAAAAGCATACAATTCACAACTTGTTGGCAAGAACCTCATGATCACCAGTCAAGTTCACATTACATAGTAGTGTGAGCCCTTTCACCACATACTTCTGGCTATGGCCTATGGCTACTGTAAATGCCTCCAGGGAGTCAGGGACTCCTGGGTGAAGCACTGGGAAGTCTTAGTATTCTACTCAAGCATGCATTACGCCTAGACAAATATTGATGTGTTATTACACTTGTTCTTGTTATTTGCGAGTGCCACAAGGAATGTAATTCCAAGGACGATACTATGGGAACTGCCTTTGCGTGGTGAAAGGTATGCATGGAAATGGGATGAATGAGCTTTAAAAGGGAACATGACGTCTAAACCTCACCAAGATGATTTATAAATTACCTGCCACATGGGAAATTCCTGAGCCAACCTCCTTGCAAAAGATCCTGAGAAAAAACTTATGCCAGTAAGAAACAAGCATTAAGAAAATACTGAAATATACTAATATAGCTAGCAACAACAAGTACGAGTCTTTGTGTCTATATATACAATAATGAACGGAATTGGACAATGAAGACGAAGAAATTAAGTTTCAAGAACATGCCAATATCTCCTCACTTATCAGAATATCTTAACCTGGCCCAAAGATGGCCTTTGTGCAAAAAATATTAAAAATTATTATATATTAGATGACATGAAATTGGCCCAAATAAGAAAAAGAAGAAAAATGTAACTTCATGTGGTTCATAAGTCAAATGTCAGGATGAAGCTTGACATAACTAAGATCAAGGTTTTGTTCCGATCATCGCCGTGCCAACTGGCACATATGTTGCAGCACATGGTAAGTGGGTGTGCTAAAGATATCCTTTGTGCCTCTACTCTATGTGAGTTGTTTTCAACTAAAAGTTGCAATTTATTGCTTATTTCAGCTGCCAATACAAAATTAGGGTTTTCCCAAAACTTCACCCTAATTTAGAAACAAATCTAAAAAAACATTGCAGAAAATTATCAAATCGGACTCCAATTGTACATGATTCAAGTAGATCTACATCTCTTTACTTTAAGTTACCACAATTTTGTCCCCTTATTTGAATCAAACATCTATGGAAACTTTTAGCTTCAGAACAATTATGTTCCCTGATAATGTGCACATTTCTATTTCTACAGAAAATTGGATATGTCACACCAATATCTAGGGCTAAAAACTTATATTTAGCCATTAAAAGCTATTTAATCTCTAAGCAAGTATTTCAGTTACCCCAGTTCTTCCTGCTGCCAAGAATCCCATGCAAAAGAACAGCAGTTGGTGGATCAGGTACTGACTTGTCCATGAAACAATTCCACTGCACCTGTATGAACCATATTTTAAAACTGATGAATCCATAGCAAAAGTGAAGAGAACAAATGGTTGGGGACTAAACATTTAACTTACAAGGTTTCCTTGAACCAAATCATAAGCCTGCAGAAAATGCAGAACAAAACTCAAGTTAACAGGAAATGAAGAGAAAAGAACAAAGCAAGTTCGAATCTATTGCATGAAATGGTTTATGCATATTTACATTCTAAGCACTTGAAATTGTATCCTTTTTCTAAAATAATATATGAAAGCTGCAAATTACCAGCACTCCGCTAGTTTTCGCAACATCAGGTTGATGAACAATTCTGTCATCGACTAAGGCCATTCGAGTACATAAACATGGATGAGAGGATTTCCTCCTGAGGTTACTGGAAAGTAGTCGGCTATGACATGCCTTTTCCTAAGATCAAGCAAAGATATTATTATAAGTACAAAATAACTTCCTCAAATCACTTTTAGTATTAATTACAGTCATACAATTTAGCAGAATAGCTTTAACAATCACTTTCATTTCCAAGAGAGACCAGTGACCAGAAGACAACAAAAAATATTTCACAACAGAGTAGCAGGTGGTTATATCATCTGCAAGAAGGTAAGAATTTGCTACCAATTGATTCAAACCCTTTGACCACCTTCTGAACTTCCTTAAATGTTCAGTTAGCTGTAAATAGTCCATTCTAGCAGTGTCTGGTATATCAGAAATGAAGCTTCTACCGTTGGAAAATCATAATATAGGCATCCTCCCAAAAGGTCTAAACTAGAAGTAGAAAGTTAGTATTATATTTATGTTAAAGTCCATTGACACAAGCAACTGATGGTTATAAACGACTCAGCAATCTAGTTATTGGGCATCCAAAGCTACGAGCTAGCAATGGACTAGTACATATTAATATTATATGGTGTCAACGCTCAATGGTAATAGTTATTGAGGACATGGTGGAACCATTTTTGAAAAAAATGCACCTTCAATTATCAGCATCCTGAGATGTTTGATCCTTCAGAACATAAATATGGCAAAATTCAACTAGAGGAAGCCAAAGCATTTAGAATATCTATGATTATGTACTAAAATATGGCATTTAGAATATCTAGATTATGTACTAAAATATCATGCTTTAATATAGAACATGAATCACTACAAAAAGCTTAGAGAAAACAAATACATTTTTACTATTTCTAACATTGATGTGCTTCTCTTACTGATCAAACATCTAAGTTATATCCCAAAACTATATTATTTAGGCTACATTTTTTGTTCGTAAGCTCCCATTTGTTGTAGCTCATAATTTCCTTATCATTTAAGCTATCCTCATAGTACGAACAAAGCTCCATTAACTGACGAATACTATAACCTCCTTTTCCCTATCAATCGTTTGTTCAACATACATAAATCCACCTAAACTTAGAAGCATTGTCCTCAAGTGAAACACTAACTGATAATTACGAAATAACCAAATTCACCTCATACTCAGAGCTAAAATTGCATCAACTAATACGATAGTCCAAGAAAATTCCACCTATCTAAGTAGTTTTACAAAATTTTATCAAGTAGAAAGAAGTTATCATTCCTACTTCCAGTAAATGTTTTATATATATAAAGATTCTCTGAAAGAACAACAAGAATAAAACTTGCCAATATTACGATCCAATCTTACCTCACGGTGGTTTAAACCCCTAAACCTAGTCGCTAGGTCTATAAACCCAGAGGTCTGACCAGCGAACGCCTTCCGTCCAGCAATTGGAGCCCAGCTCCTCTCGCACCCGCACGGCGCCGCGAGATTCGAGACCCCCGCCATCTCGATCGCCTACTCGCGGACCCCCGAGGAATTTCTCGCGATCTCCTCCAGTAATTAGGTTTATGGGCGGAAAAAATTAAAAAAAAAAAGAAACTAGGGATTTTGCTTTGGCTCGTAGCTATTTGGGGGAGAAAAATTCGAGGCAGGAGGAGAAAGAGAGAGGGCGGAGGCGTCGAAGCTGTGATCGGTGGACCTGCGGGGCTTGGGCTCCACATGGCACGTGGCGAGACCGTGTGGACTAGGATTTCTTGGTGTATAAAAGCAGGTCAAAACTTCGAGTCAACACTTCAGAATCTGACCAAGATTTGATGTCCAGTTCTCATCAACCGCTCGCAAGAATCACAAACCACCTATGGAAGAAGAAGAACCCCTTCCCGCTTCCACTCCCCGAGAGTTCTAACCAAGAACACCCCAAAATCCACTCCATTTTGGACTCCCTCAAGTCCCTCTCCGCCCTTGGCCACCTCTCCCAAGCTTTCACCACCTTCTCCCTCCTCCACCTCCACTCCCCTTCTCCTCTCCTCCTACTCCAACCCCTCTCCTCCCTCCTCCACCTCTCCGCCTCGCAAAGAGCTTTCCCCCAAGGCATCCAGCTCCATGCCCATGTCCTCTGTCTTGGCTTCCATGACCACCCTTCTCTAGTCTCCAAGCTCACCTCTTTCTACTCCTCCCTTGGCCTCCTCTCCAGTGCCCACTCCATTGTGTCGAACTCCACCAATCTGTATGCCCTTCCTTGGAATTTTCTCATTTCGGCCTATGTCAGAGATGGGTTATCATCGAACGCCATCATTGCGTATAAAGAGATGGTCGGGAGAGGCGTCGTACCCGATTGCTTCACCTACCCATCTGTTCTTAGGGCCTGCAGCGAGACGCTTGACTTGGAATTGGGCAGAGAGGTGCATAGATACATTGAGAGCTGTGGGATGGAGTGGAATTTGTTTGCCCACAATGCTTTGGTTGGTATGTATGTGAAATGTGGGGAGTTGTGTGTTGCACGGAAGCTGTTCGATGAGATGCTTGAGAGAGATGTTGTGTCATGGAATTCGATTATTTCGGGTTATGCATCCAAGGGGATGTGGAAGGAGGCTTTTCAATTGTTTGAACGGATGCGTGAAGATGGGTTGGATGTGAATTCAGTGACTTGGAATACAATTGTTGGTGGGTATATGCAAATGGGTGATCATGAGAAAGCGCTTGGATTGATTTCTCAGATGATAGGTAGAGGAGCTGATGTAGACTTTGTGACGCTGGTAATAGGTTTGAATGCTTGTTCTCGAATTGGGTCTGTGAGGTTGGGGAAGGAGTTCCATGCTTTGGCAGTTCGTATCTTATGTGATGGGATTGAAACCGTCAGAAATGCATTGATCACAATGTACTCGAGGTGTAAAGACATGGAACGTGCTTATCTCTTGTTTCAGATGGCTGGGAATCGGAGTTTGATTACATGGAATGCCATGATGGCAGGCTTTGCTCTTTCAGACCAAGCAGAGGAAGCCTCTCAGCTATTTCGCGACTTGGTCGAATCTGGATTACAGCCAAATTATGTGACAATTGTGACTTACCTTGCTCTTTGTGCTCGTGTTGCAAACCTCCAGCATGGGCAGGAGCTGCACTGTTACATCACCAAATACGAATTTAAAGGCTACCGACTGTTATGGAACTCTCTTATTGACTTGTACTCCAAATCTGGGAGGATCTTAATAGCACAAAGGGTTTTTAACATGATGGATGACCGAGATGAAGTCTCATACACTTCGATGATAGCAGGTTATGGAATGCAAGGGGATGGGATCAGTGCATTGAAGCTATTCGATCAGATGATTGATTTCGGGATCAAACCTGACCATATAAGCATGGTTGCTGTCCTCTCTGCTTGTGCACACTCAGGGCTTGTGTCTGAAGGAGAAATACTACATTACAAGATGGTCAATTTATATAGGATAAGACCCCAGATGGAGCATTACTCCTGCATGGTCGATTTATTTGCACGAGCAGGTCTATTGAAGAAGGCAGAGGAAATTCTTGAAAGAACCCCATTCCCCCCAACTGCTGCAATGTGGGCAGCACTTGTTGGGGCATGTCAAGTACATGGGAACACAGAGATTGGAGAAAGGGCTGCAAGGAAGCTTTTGGATATGAGAACCGAAAATGCTGGGCACTACGTTTTGATAGCTAACATGTATGCAACTGCTGGGTGTTGGGAGGATCTTGCGACAGTTAGAACGCGGATGAGAGACTTGGGTGTCAGGAAGGCGCCTGGTTTGGCATGGGCTGATCTGGGCAACGGGTTCCACCCTTTTGCTGTAGGTGATACATCGAACCCTCTTGCTCCTGAGATCTATGAGGTTCTGGAGGAATTGTCTAGCCAAATGAGGGATGCAGGAAATGTCAAAAATCTAGACTTGGCATGCATTGAAGGACTTCTGGAGTAGAAAAACAATTATGGGATGGATTGTCACTTCTAAGATTGTTAGATTGGGTTATTAGAGAAAACTCCAAATGTGGTTAAACTAGAAAGTTAAGGGATTCAGAAGGAATACAGGAACAAGAAGTAATTGCAGTTGTGGTCTGTCTAGATGAAATTTCAGGGGGCATATCAGGGTTGAAGCAGACTTTCTATGTTCAAATCTTCTGAATTACTATTGTTAGACATGCAACAACATGATTTGATAATCCAACAGAGCCAATATCAAAATGCTTTATCAGATCAAGTTTGCGGTAGGATAAACCAATTAAGAGTGATTGCAGTTTCTTTTCCCCATGTGCTGACAGCTTTTGCATGAAAGATGTTGCTTATCTTGGGTACCAATACTCTCAGGAATCGTTACAGAAGACTACCACAGAGCTGGTAATCTAACTCATTTTTGAAGATTTATGGAACTATTAACCTAAATTTGCTTCAGATTAATATATTCTTTCTTTCAAACCCAACTGTCGTAGGCTGGGGTCTGTAGTCATATATTCTGGCATATAAATATTCATTCAAGAACAGGAATAATTCTTTAAGATGGTCATCATATTAAGCTTTTAGCCATATATCAAGCTTCCATCTAAAATTACGCAATGAATGGAATTTCAAATTGTAACTTGTTCTCCAGTTAGACTTGGCATAAATTATTTGAAACAAAGAGTTTTCACTGGTCATGATAAAGAAACTCTCAGTTCTTCCATTGCACTGAACAAACTTGACCAATATAACAGGAGACTTGTACAAAAGTTTGTGTTGATGTGAGAGTTGTAGTTAGTCTATCAATTCATCATACTCTTAAATAGTACATTCTTCCTCTTATATGCATATTGGAATACTCCTAACTATCCTCTAACCTCGATTATAATAGTTTAAGCACGGCCAGTCTAGTTTAATGTTTCTATTGTAAGGGAGGAGTTGTATATAATCCATTAATTAAGTTATTTTTCCTTTGGTGTTCATATGTTCAATATAATGCAATTGTAGAGAGTAGTTCAGCTATCACATTCTAGTCCTGTAGAAGCTTAGAATCAATGAAATCATTTCCAGCTAGTTTTTGTTTTTTATTTTTAAGAGAAGGTTTAGTTTCATTAGCTAACACGAAAAGAGGAAGGATAGGGCGATTGCTTTTAACACAAGCCTCACATGTAGCTACTAGAGTATTACATACTTATTTTTTTCGCTCAATTCTATAAGATTTTTATATTTCTTTCACAAACAAAGAAAGGAAAGATATTTTGCAGAAATTATTTTTAGTCATATTTATAGAAAAGCTACCATGCTACTGATTGATTAACAAAGATTACTTGTAACTTAAATACAAGTAATTTTTCTGGGTGTATTTCCTCATCTCCTAATCAAACCACCATTTCTGGAGTGGTTTGTAGAAAAAGTTTTATGATAGCCACTTTGCTATCTTCTTCTATCTAAATATAAATAAATAAATAAAAAACAAGAGATAGGGTGGAATTTGGCCCAATGTTAAACTATTGATCTGGTGAGCACCAAAATAGGATGCCTTCTTGTCTTGCCCATCTATGAGCAGATAGGAACAAAACCGAGCTCAAGAAGTCAATGTCGTGCTCTAGTGGTCCGTGTCTCTACTTTGATCCATGCAAGGACGTGTTAATTGTCCGGGCCCCAACATGGGCCCCAGACCTCTGAATTATATCCTAACTGTGCAATCTGGCCCTTAAAACTATCTAAAATATAACAATCTCACCTTTGTGTTAGCGTGTAGTTTGTTTCATTAACATTAGGTAGTAGTATAAGTGGCCAATCATACTGTACTTTTTAGCTATTCCCCATGAGAAAGTTTTCTAAAATCAGATGAAAGTAAAAGGGAACCAAGTCTTTTAATTAAGGTCAAATGGGAGATAAATGAAATATTCTCTATTAACAATAAAAAAAATTAATTCAGAGTTTTTAAGGTATTAAAAATAAAACAAAAAAATGGAATGATAATATCCATATATATAATAAGATGTGAATGATAAGAAAATCAAAATACATGGTGCTTTTAATAAAATTTCCTTATAATTTAATATCACATTACATTGTCGAAAAAATAAAAAAATATACAAGAAGAGCATACGGTACACGTTCTAAGGATGTAATATGATATTAGAATAAAGTTTGAGGGGGTTAAAAGATAGTTTCGCTTTATATTTGTTTTGTTATAAAATTTGGCCAATGGCATTTAAGGCCATGCCTTGTATACAAGTTGTACTTGGCCGAGCCGCACCGAATCAACGGCTCTGATCACGCGAGGTGGATCTCCATTCTCCTCCGCTTCCGCTTCGCCTTTAAGACGACTGTACCACTCCAAAATGTACTTCGCTCTGCATTTATCATAGAGAGAGAAGAAGAAGAAGAAGAAGGAGAAGAAGAAGAAGAAGAAGAAGAAAGAAGAGGGATTCTTCGAAACTCGAGAGAAAGCTTTCAGATCTCTTTGGATCTCCATCAGGTAACGCGCTCTGATCTTCCTCTTGGTCTCTATCTCCTTTTCTACCTTTTCTCGGATTCGAGTTGATGGAATTCCTATGGAGTTACTAATTTTAGCAACTCGAAATTTGAGCGATTCTTCTTAGTTCTTCCTCCTCCCGCATTTCGAATCTAGAGCTTTAATTGGGTAAGCATTTCGTAAACATTCGAGCTTCCTCGTCAGATGTCTTATGCTATTTGAGTGTTTTTCGAGTTTAGAGAAGCTCCGATCTGATGCTAAAAGCTCGAAATCTAAAGCGAGTAAGCTCGGAATAAGATGCAGTGATCTGAATTTTGGTAGCGTAGTGGATCTCGAAACGTATCCCACGGGAAACGCTTCCTTCCCTTCGTGCCGGGGAAACGACTTGAGTGCACTTCCTTCTTCTTTTTTTATTTCCCTCGCCTATCGGGAACTCTTCCTGCTGATGGGCCCGGATTGACCTTTTGATGGGTGAAGCCCAGCAACCAAATCCCATCAATATCTAGGATCTAACCGTTGGTTGGGACTTGATGGATGATGAATGGATAAGATGCCTTTTCCCATTTAGAAACGTTGCAATCCACTAGTTAGTAAAAAAAAAAGCTTATGAAAGAAGGAAAAGAGGGTAATGAGTAGCACAATAATGGACGCCCGTGCAACAATGTGAGTTCCGGATCCTCTTTTGCAATCAATGGTGGTGGCCCCTTTGATTACCCTTGGGACTTCCTTTCTATCCGCCCTAATGATGAAGTCTCGCTTCGCCCTTGGTTAATTGTAAACGCCCTAGTGGGTCCAATTGACTCTCAACTTTTCCTACCTCTGCTTAGTGTTATCTTAGTACTGCTATTAATGACTAGACTATTCTCTGTATCTAAAATTGCGACTGTGATTCATGATGGTTTGATTAGCGGTAGTTGGGTCAAATCTAGAAAATTTAAGTCATTGGCATTGTTTAGAGAGCACGGATTCGGTGTGAGCCAAATCTATGCAGTATCTGAAGGTTCAGATTATACCCAAAAAGAAATATAGGGTTGTAAGATTTGAGCACGTAGAAAGGGAACACTGAATTGGTACAGTGGGGTTTGCAACTGACTATAAATTTCATTTATGCTACTTTGATGGTTTAGTTGAATGGAGGTCAGAACCGAGATAGATTTGAACTGGTATAGATCTATAATCTACAACTGATCTAGGAGATCAAATATCTTCCTGAGGCGTTTCCTCTTACCAAGCATAAGTGTTTGGTACAAAAAGCAATATCAGTATGTGGATTATGATTCTTTCACATAAAAGTACTCTTCTCAAATTATTTATTTTTCATTTATTCTTCTCCTTAACTGTTATAAACTTTGGAGAATTAGTGATCAGATTTTCCAATATCATTGAAACATTTGACTAACCAATCTAGATGGAAATGGAGATAGAGATGAGAAGTTATGGTGCATCTTTATATTTTGACCCTAGTTTTAGGCTGACATCCCTAGTAATAGTTTTAGGTTTTTAAGACATTTCGCACGTCACTTGTTCTCCGAAGAACCCCAAGTGGAATAATTGTTCTATCTAATTCTAAATCCTTCGCATGTAGATTCCATTTATCTTCTCCTAGTATAAATATATCTACTACTTTGCGACTAGTGGACCGGACGTGGGGTCCCTTTTGGTGTGTATTAAGTTATTAGAGTCATCCTCCCTTTGTAAAGTTCCAAGAAAGCAATATATAGAATAATTTACTCATCGTAATCACATTCTTTGGATTCCATAGCATCTTCCACTGTTTGCCCCATGTGCTCCGCATGTGCGTATTTCGACCTCGGCCATCCTCTTTTCACTCTCCTGGGATGAGGTTATTAACTTGTCTAGTGAGCTCCAAGGCTACTAAGTCCAGAGCCCCGTCGTTCCAATCTCCACCGACCCAATCAATAGTGGCTTTCCTTCCTAAATTATATCCATTATAGTTCCCAGTAAATATCCATTATCCGATTAAAACTTTTTATAACAAATTGTAAGATTACAATAAAGAATTGCCCGAAAAAACCTCTTGCATTCCAAACGAGCATTTCACCCTAAAGAATTGCAGAAAGAAGTTGCATTACCTTTGTCCCAGTATCTCTTCTCCTGTTAGCCCATGTGCTCTTCACGTGGGTATCTTGGAAGGGTCCGTTACGTTATCACTTGTGCTTCCTACTTGGGTAGCATTTTTAATGTGGTGACCTGTTGTATATTATCTCTGTGTCTGGAAGTGCATGTTCTTGGTATAACAAAAGATACCATGCTAAGTGCAACCAAAGTGGTGCTATGTATACGAATCAACTGTGATCACTTGCACGTTATGTTCAGTGAATTGGCCATGTAGCCATGTGACACTGATACTTGGGGGCTAGGGTACAGAATCATCAAACAGAGAGATCCCAATGTAAGAATTTTCTGGGAGACTAGTCTGGAAATTCTTCTCGGTAGACAGCTCTTTTTTCTTTTTCAAGATTTAGAGGAAATCTATGACGTAATTCTTTATTAGTAGACACAGTTGTCACGGAGAACCTATAACAGATACATATCCGATCTATATCAATCGATGTACTATAACATGTTTAGTCCATATGTATTAAGATAAGACTATAGACATCTTGTTCCCTCATTACAGTCTTTGCATTTTAGACAGATAATTACTAAACTCATATGCTTGGTCTTCCAGCATGTTTATTTCTTTCTTGTTTCTGCCCCTTTTTACTTGATTTATCTTACTTTGTGCCATCATGATCATATATCTATGTCTTACCCAATGTAATAATCCCAAATATGAAGTCATATGGTTGAAAACAAGTCGGATTAAATATGACCCGATCGAGAGTCTCATATCCAAGTTTTGCTGGATATGGGTTGAGATTTTTTTATTTATCTCAATATCTAAATTCGTATATGTATCCGGATAGTCTTGTGGATACAGATATGGGTTGATAAGTAATATCTAAATTAGTATTCGTATATCATTTAGTTTAAAAAAGGGATAACTTTATTTAAATCTTTTGAACTATCATTACTTTTTATATACATTCTCTGAATTTTTTTTCTTACCATATACACCCTTTGAATTAAAATTTTCTCCTAATTTAGAGGTCTATATGGTTATTTTTTAAAATTTTAAAGAGGTATATATAAATTTTTTTTTTTAGTTTATGGTGTGTATTTGGGTAATTAAAAAGTTCAAAAAGTGTAATATTTAAAACAGTGATCGTTCAAAGAATCTAAGAAATTTTTTTTAATATATTATGGAAATAGTGATATAAAGTCTTTTTAATTACTTTTATTTTTGAATTTCTAATCTAGTTTTTACATATACTTACTGTTTGCCTATAGATTTCAGTAATTATAGCACAAGTTCTTATGCACTTCGAAAATACATATGATATACGTGACGTTCAACCCGATAATTAAGTTCCCTATCCGTTCACTTTTCATATCCGAAGGAAAAACATAGACAAAGATCTGATTTTACCACTATTCGATCAGTATGTGTTCTGTCCGTTTTCACCCTTACCGGCTCATGCCAATGATGTCCAATAATTTCTTTTGCAATCATTCAATTAAAGCAAGTATTCGAGGGGCTTCTCTGCCTGACTAGAACCTTTTAAAGTGTCAGAAATAGCATACGAAGTATCCATAAGTGGAGTAGTGCATATATTAATGATCAGTAAGCCATTCCTGGAAGCACATTATCAGTAGACAACACATAAAGGGATAGTAGAAGATTGCAGCCACAGGTAAGGAGTATATTGTTCTTGAAGCGTAGTTAAGGTCTCACTGGCTGTCCGCTGCATTGTCTCCTTCTCTCCTTCACGAAGAAAGGCCATTACTTACGTCTCAAATCGGCGTCCGCCTCCTAAGGCATCCATGCACTACAAAAGAAGAAATAAAACCTAATCCTTTTCCTTTCATTTTTGAGCGTTGTGCGTGGGTTGGCTCGTCCATTTCTATTTCTCTGTACCTATAGACCGAATGCCTATTTCTAGTTAGACTTATCACGTACGTCTAATTCTGATTTGCTTGGCTTACATTTTAGTTAGGTCGGATTAACTTTTAGGTCAGGGTGTTTGATTGATCAAGAAATTCCCTATTTAAAGTGGGACTGGAAAACGAAGTCAAAAGTCGTTTGTGGTTTAGGTGTGCATGGGCTCTCAATTGTTAACATCCTTCATCCTCGGCACACCTACCTATGACCAAAAGAGAGGTTTACGATCGGTTTATTCAAAGCTCTAGAACATAGAGATGTGAGTTGACAATGACAACCGTTGTTCATCCATTGGGCATTTATTTTATCTTGATGGTGATTCAAAAGATCGATCCAATATATGGTTACAACCTCCTCCTACGAATAGGGAGAATAGTTGTAGACTAAGATGTTGCCACGTCACCCTAGTTATAGATAGAGAAGCTAGGTAACAAAAGAGTGCAGAAAAACACCCATTGCACTTTGAATTATTAGCATGTTTAATATACGTGAACGTCCGTGATGAAGCAATTCTCAGAAATTGAACGGTTCAAACGGTGCATTTCTTGTTCAAATTGATCCTTTACCAAATCTATATCGAATTAAAACCCAAATCTGAGATATTTCCACTCAGAAAGAGCGTGCATGATTCAAAGTTGTTTCAAAAAGTAGAGACTTTTCAGAGCAGTCAGTTATCAAAAAGGATTTAATTACATATTCACCTTCTAACTATCACTTAGTATTTACATTGCATTCCTAGAAAATAAATACTTACAATTTGCTCTTTTAACTATTTAGAATTTACAATTTCCACCCTTACAAAAGAGTGGAGAATATTATATTTTAGAAGTCTACATTTTTATCTTTCTAGGGTAATGTAGCTCATTCATTGTCTGGTGGGTGGAATTGTAATATATCATAATTCTAACTTTTAACGTATGGTGAGATGGGTTGGTAAGTATTAGAAATCGAAAGAGTAGGTTTTTCTCGAGAAATTTTATTTTCTCCAGTGGACCGGTCGGGTAAGCACCTGTTTTGGTTTGCCGGGCCCTGTAGAGTTAACCCTCGGCTTTACTTAAAAGCCAGGGATGGGCCACTGCCGGTCACCACGTGGGTTGCCGGTCGCCGTTTCTGGCCCCAAGCGAAGGACAGAAGAATAGCGTGGGAAATCGACAGAAGGTCTCGAACATCAAGGAGCTAAACTCTCTTGTCATTATCCCCCACCCTGCCTCAAGGTTTCAATAATTAGACTTGGGGTCGTTTTCATGCCAGTCTAACCAAGGCTCTTCCTATCCTGTAAATTATCCGACACTTAAAACGAGCATCCTAAAAATGTTACATCACCTAAGAAGGTCCTAAAGCTATGTAGCTGATAGTGCTACCCCTACACCTCTCTTATCTCCACGAGAGCAGTGAATTAGCTACGTTTCGGTGGTGGGTAGAATTTGGAAATGAGTTGGTGTTGATATCGATCCAGGCGTAAAAAGTACTAGTATCTTCACCTACCGAGCTGCGCGGTTATCTCCTTATAGCCACTGACTTGTGAAGTACACATGGAATAGAGGGAGAGAGCTTGGTGTTTTGGCCGTCGGTGATCTCAATGGCTATTGCTGGGTTGATGCAGTGGGTTTGGAGAGACTGGTTTTGGTTGTTGAGGTACAAAGAATGCAAAGATTTGTTCTTTTTTTTATATATATATAATCTTTCTCCTTTTGTTATATTTTGGTCCCGAGTACATTTGGTAGATGCTTGCTTCCATTGGTGTGAGCTTTTCTATCATATTTCTTGTTTCATGGCTGAGATTTTTAATTTTGGGATCTGGGTATTGTTGGTGTACGTATATTATCCTCTTGCTCTTGTTATTTTAGGGGATTAGATGTTATTTTGCTACAATGCTGAGGAATTCGGTAGACCCATAATTTTATTTCCCTCTTTTTTTCTTTGTTGTTGCGTTCGGACACAAACATTGCGTGCTAGACTCAATGGTGAAAGGTGAAGCTTGATAATCGTGTAGAAGCAAATTAAGTTCTTCTAATTGAGGGGAAAAGGCTTTAGGTTTGAGACGGTTAGACCAAATAAAGGCTGTGGGGGTGCAGAATGCAGCTTTTCTAGCTGATTTATTATCTTAAATTTTTTTTCCTTTTACAGTGATGCAATATTCGGCTTGTTCTTTATTTTTACTTGTTTCATTTCTGAGATGATGTTGGAAACTCGGAATGACTATGATCAACTGTTTAGCTACTTTAGAAATTTATGAATGCATGATTCTTTTGGCTAGTTTAGAAGTTTTGGAAGTTGAATATCTCTACTCAAGATTCTCCCTTAACAGATTGCAAGCAAAAAATTATGCTGACTGTTTCTTTTTACCACGACCATACTATCCTTCTATTTTGTCAAGGTTTAGGGTTGTAAAACCATCTGCAGAGGTCCTACAAGCCTGTTTTTAACTTACTTGAACCAAACTTCCTAGCACAGCATTTCAATTCTGTTGGGTTTTTCGGTAAATAGATGTCTAAAGTCTTAACATGTTATGAAAAGCTATCAACCCTTCTTATAACTCTGTAAAGCATTGAAAAAAATGCAGTTTTGTCCAATTTGAAAAAAAAAAATGTATGTTTCATCTTGTTGCAGCCAAAACTTCAAGTTGGAAGTTCTCAGGGCCATACTCAGGAACCTTGTTACAAAATAGACCATAATTGCAGTCTCAGAATTTATAAAATAAATATGGAATAAACTGTATGATTCATATTTTGCATGGGGGATACTCTATTCACAGGATAAATTTGAAATCATCTGTGGCATCATGATTTCTTAAAAACTGTACATTCACTAGTCCATTTTTGTATGTGGCTGTATGGAAGATTTTTTTCAATGTGGAATAGCAGGAACAAAAGAATTCTTTTGTAATATTTGTCTATTTCATATTGCAGTTGAAGTATGTCGAACTTTGAGTTAAAAATAATCAAATCTATTTAGCTTGTCTTCATGAAATTTCTTCTAGTTTACCACAGAATAACTATAACTTTTGGTTTTGATTATGTAAGGTGTAAAAGTCCCTCGGGGAACTAACATATTTTGCTTCGTCAGATCATCTTACTCCATGGTTTTAAGTTAAGCACCTGATATAATCAGATGGCAACTGATGTTGATCAAGCGTACTTTGCCTGGCCACAGGAGGAATTATCTGATCGGAATGACTCTCAAGTAAATCCTATTCCCTCTTTTGTATAATTCCCCTTGTCTACATGTTGAAATTTTTAGGTCATTCTTGGGATGGTAAATTTGGGTGACTCTTTGTTCATGTAATGATAAAGGAACTTCTTTCATATATTCAGTCTTTCATAGTTTGACATTACGTGATTTAAATCAATATCAATTGCAATTTATAATAACCATATTACTAAGTTGATATTGGACCATGCATGACATAAAGTTAGTAGTCAACATTTGCAAGTTCGGATACACACATCCAAGTATGATCATAAGCAATATCTATAAAATAAAAATATTTATTGTCTATCAGATTAAACTGTGTCAATGTTATCATCATTCGTGTTGGTTCAAGATGCAGTGTTTAAATGAGATGTATTTGAATTTTGAAATAATTGTGAAACTGTTTTCAGGGTATTTCAGTATCTCAAATGCTTGATCATGGTTCCATATCTTTTGGAAGATTTGAATTTGAGTCATTATCATGGGAAAAATGGTCGGTGTTTACTCATGATAGACGCCAAGAGGAGTTGGAGAAGTTCAATGGTTTAGTTGCCCAAAAGAAGGCATATTTTGAAGAATACTATAGAAAACTTCGAGCATTAAAGGCATTGCGACAGCAGCAGAACCAGCAAACTGAGCTTACTTTGGATTACAGTGGTGATGGAAGTATTTCTAGCCAGACAGGAGAAGATGATGAGATAGCTTCACAGCTTGAAAGCCTCAGAGACGGGACTGCAAACATTACTGACGCTCCTGGAGAAGCTACAGTTGCAAGCACCTTTGAGCAGGAAATAAATTTCAGTGAAAACCCTAAAGTTGGAAACTTCGATCCAGAATGTTCATCACATCCTGCTTCATCAAAAGGAAGATTGGAAAAAATTGAGGAAGAAAGAAAGGTACAACCATTTGTTAAAGAATCCATTACGAAATTTGGAACCTTCGAAGGGTTTACAGAAAATGGCAGCAGTAGTCTTAATAACAAAGAGATTAGTATGGTACCTCAGTATCCACAGTCGGATCTCGAGCATAGAGCAGCTCCTCATCAGACTATAGTGGAGCCTACAAATTCTCAGGACAGAGACTCAAAGCTTAGACTTCCTAGAAAATCAGTACCAGAAAAAGCAAAATTGCCTCGCAGAAAGCCTCTTGATCAACCAGTTACTAAAAAGGTATGCCCAATTTGGATGTATTCTTGTTGGCGATCTTTTTATTCTCCATTAATCAACTGGAAGAAGTTGGAGCTGACTAAAATTTTGAATTTGTTAGCTTTTATTAATCATTTTAAGGAAATTAAAGCTATGAAAGAAAAAGAATCTGGAGGGTATGACACAAAATGTGTTGGAGTTATCTCAGCATGACAACAATGATGCGAGAGTGTTTATCTCCCAAGTCCCAATTCATTATTGTTGACTACTATACTTTTTTTTTCACCATTTAACTCTATTCTAACTCCATCAACAGAACTCCGTCGTACATTTTCTCACCATTCTATCCAAGCACCCCTTGATCTATGCGGTTCTTATCTGATAGGTCCAAACCATGTAGAACAATTTTCTTGTGTTTTTCTCTAATTCAAGCTAAATCTGATACATGTATGTGTTTCCAATATATTTGGCACTGTCACTTGTTTTTGACACTTGGAATTATACAGTTAGGAGGATCACCTAGTCAAAATGTATCATCTAGATTGGTTGATACTTGATAGATTGAAATAAGCTAGCTTCTACTTAATCACTCCTCAATCATTTAGTTACCATGAGTGTACAGGCATTTTATACGAACATCTACAACAAATCCCAGTGTGGCTTATTTTAAAATATGCAGAACAAAATCAACAGCGAAGCATTAGATCAACTGCATCTTCTTTATTATGCTGATAATTAGGTTTTCTGTCTGCTGTTTTTTAGGAGTCTGCTCCTTCCACTCAGTTGGGTCTAAACTCGAGACAGAAAACCAAGTCAGACATGATTCAATCATCAGAGAGAACAAAACAAACACTTCAAAAGACCATTGTCAGGGCAGATGGCAGCAGTCATAGAACAAAAGAAGCTGCTGCTAGAGTTACAAGTACCAATAGATCTACCTCAGTGGTTTCACACAGACCACTAAAAGAAATACGCCCCAACCCGCGTCCATTCTCTGCTACCAGAGAAAGAAGAGCTGCTGTCAGAGAAAGTACAGTCAAGATTGATTCCAGAGCCTCAAAGAGGGAAGTACTGCCACCAAATTCTGCAAAGGGTGGCCCAAGTTGGCAGGTAAGTTCCAGTCAAGCGCTTACTGCTTCTTAGAAGCTGAAGTTAGTAATTTTGTCCTCATCCTTTTCTCATCCAGATGCAAGTGGTTTCTTTCTGCTATTAATTGTCAAATTCCTCTCATGCCACATAATTTTCTAATTTCATGACATGAGTAGAGATTACAAAATAAATATGCATTCATAACTTCTGCTTTCAGCCTTTAAGTTATTTCTATATGACATAATACTCTGATAACATGATAAAGTACCGGGACTCCATGCATATATATATATATATATATATATATATATATATATATATGTTATGCTTGTCAAAAACACTTTTATAATCCTTTGGTATACCTTGGGTTTTGAAAAAACACATACCAAGATAGAGAGGGATAATATACTCCTCACTTTTTCTCACATTAAGATGATGATTATAAATGTGTACTCAGTGGTTCAAAAGTGTTAAAACCTTTCTTTTACAACTTCCGTGTGTGTGTGTATTCTAATGACAGTTTTGCTTCATTTGTACTCCTGCTTTAACTTTTAAATGTGCCATTTCCATAGGGTACCCCGAAAAAGCTGGCCATACCCAGTACTGTTAAAAGCATTAGGACAGAAACTAACAGGTCAGTTCTGCAAACACAGTTTTGGTATCATTTCAGAAGATTTAACTTTTCATCCTAGATTATGACACTGCTATTTCTCCAACATTTATTTGAATTATCAGGGACTTCAAAAAGGCGTTAAAAGAACCTTTGGCAATGGAAAGCCAATGTACAAGCTCTAGGAGCACAGAAGCACATTTGCTTGGAACACCAAAATCGAGGTAAAAAAATCTTAAGACCTCATCAGCGGAGCATTTCATGAATTGTAGAATGGATTTATGTTCATGTTACCACCTAGGATGTGATAGCAAATATGGAAAGCTTCTCATCATCTTTGTCTACTTCTCTTCATATTGATTCAATTTTCATCAACACCCAGGTCAATTAACTTTCCTCCAAGGAAAATGTCTAGTTCTAGTTGTCGAACAGAACTCCAATTCATGGAAACCTTCGGAAGGAACAAGACAAAAGAGGTAAGTAATTTGGAAGGATGCTTCATTTTGCTTCTTAATTTTGCTTCCTGTGGTACAGTTGGATAGCATAAAGAAGTACTGTCACCTTAGTTAGCCACCCATATTGCTTAATGCTTTGTAGCTGATTAGCTATTAGAAAATAAAATATAAAACCACCTTGCTTATCTGTCATTCACATTAGGAAAAGCCTCCATCCATTTAAATCAAGTCCATTATTTGCACCCATCAAAATGTCTTAAACCTAGAAGTGAAGGAGAGTAAAAATGTAAAAACCATAATTCTCTGATAGTTTAAGCTCTTGGAATGTTTGGTGAGTTAAAAGTAGCAATGGGACTATTTTTTCTGTTGAACAATAACCAGTAGTCATTTCTCATGCAACATATGGTTGCTTCACTTCATATGATTACAAATTTATTTTATCTTCAAAAGTTTCTAAAGAATCACAAATTCGCAATTAATCCTTGAAATTACAACATTATAGCTTGAGTAGGTGAATTTCTGAATATAAATATGACTATTTCTGATGTGGTTCTTTGGATATGTGATCTAAGTAGGATGGTGGAAGTTTCTTTGCCAGTGAATTTCTATTGCTGGCATATTCATGAAATTTCAAATATTATAGATGATCTTTGTATCGTGAAGATCATGAACCTAATCTTGTAGGGAAACAAGGAGACAAAGTTGACCCAAGCTCAGGGATCTACAACAAAGACTATCATTCCTTCACGTCCCGGAAGCTCAACAGGAAGTCAAAAGGTAAGCCACATTCCTTTCGAAGATTCCAGTTGTTGCAGGAGAAACATATCAAGCTTTATATTTCTGGATGTCATATCACTACTTTGATCTGACACATTGCTGCATCTCGAAGGCTCAAACCATGCTTTCACCACTATAAGCAATCTAATATTTGTTTTACATTAAGTACCACAATTTGCTTGTTTTCTACTGATACTTTATTCTTGTCCATTCTAAAATTATAGCCACTTCCACCCAAGACCAGTGATCCATCATGCATTGGGAGCAAACGACAGGTCAATAAACTTTCATTTAATGGGAGGAAGCTAAAGTATGTCTCTCGTCACACGCAACGAGTTTTCCTTTACTAAGGCCTGCTTACAAGCAAGTTTATCATCATGCTATTCTGTATAACTTGAACAAACTGATTTTGTTGTGATGTAGGTGAGGCACCAAAGTGACAACGATTTGGCTGAAGGATTTCAGTAAGAAGCAATTTGCATGAAAATGAACCATGGATGCGAACATCATATGCACATTGTAACAGTGGTTTTATTTATTGTCTGGATGATATTATATTGTATCATCTTTCCTTCTCTTCTTAGCTAGAGTACCTAAGAGTAGTAGTCTGTGTAGCTTGTTGTATTATATGTGCAATATGTGCCCTAAGAGCTCTATAATGTATATATCTAAAAAAGAGTGAAGTCCTGAAAGAAACATTAGAATTTTCTGGTAGCCATTGATCACCCAGCTGCTGCAGTTGTATAGTTTCCAATTGGATGTTATCTAAATTAGATTTTAGGCCTGTTTTTGTATACATGGAATTGATCTGGGCTGGGGTTAGTTGTCTGGATTTGGACCACTGCTCCAATATTTCATAAATGCTAACAGGATGAAATGATGTTCTGGCTAAAGGCTTTCTACATGTACGTCTAATTGGAAACAGTACATTTTGGTTATTATCTCAAAACAAGATAAGAAATCAGTGAAATATCATTCATACCTCATCACAAGATTTTGAACTTGCTCCCTGACAGTTTCAGCATTTTTGTTTCCTCTAAGAGCTGCTATTGCTTAGTGTGACAGTAAGACTTAGTCCTCTTCCTTCAGAGGCGCTCAGAGGTTCAAGCTGATTTACAAAAGCTTTGAGATTCAGAAGATTAGAATTAACAATTCCCATAGTGACTTCAAAATCTAATGTAAGTATATAACTATTACTCATTCTCATTGATTTTTCTGCATTGTAGTTGTTTTCTATGCTAGAATATATTATTGCAAGTAAAAAATATTGATGGTACTAAAAAAAGAGTTTGGAACTTGATCTTATTATCTTTTCCTCTTCTTTTCTTTTCTTTTTTTTTTCTTTTTTTTTTAAACTTTTGCACAGCCTACACCAAACCTAGCCTTCAATGCATTTATTCACAAGCCATGAAGCCAAGCAAAGCAAGATCCCCCTTTTGACTTCAAAAGAACAAATAACTCATGAAGCTTTGGAAGTGAAAGTCTTCTCTAGCAATTGTGTCTTCCACTTAGGTATCATAAAATCCTAGTGAGGAATCAAAAAAAGGTTGAGAAGCCAATGAACCCTATTGGTGGGCAAGATGCACTATACCTCCCCAATAACCTTAAGGCCTAAGACAGGAATGGCACTGTGTTAGATGATCCCCTGCAGCTCGGATGCTGGGATTTCCTGCAGATGGGGGTACCTGGCCAATCCCTTGTTGGCTGCCATTTTCAATTTGCTGCCTAGTCTTTGGGATGCAGTAAATTCCTGCAGTTAGGGTTGCAGGCCATATTCACCCAAAGCTTGGAATCGGATGAATGTAGTGAGCTATCTCAAAGACATTTGACCAAAATGGTACGAGGTTATGATAGGCAAAGATTTGCTGCACCTTATAAGATGGACAAAGATCTAGCTAAAGGCAAAGTAGTAATTTGGACTTTATTCCAAAGCTTGGGAGATAACCAAGAGCTAGCTCTAGCTCTACTTTTATCCATTGATTGCTTGATACTTCTTGAGCATATCATTGTATCTTAAGCCCTATTTTTTCTTTCTTTCTTTTTTTTTTTACATGGGTCAAAAAATTTTGAACTTTCTTTTTAATAGATCATGAGCATGTTTGCTAATCTTTTTGAGTTAGACGAAGGAGCTAGCACTCTATAGTATATAGATTAAAGAATTGAGTCAATCCTTCTATGATAAAACTCAAATAATACACATATAATGTTCTAATAAAAAGGTTTACTAAATATCAATTTCAATATTTAAACTCGTGATCTTTGTTATTGGCTGATAGGATCTGACTACTTAGCTTAATGGTCTGCCAATTTTTGTCACATTTTACAGGTTTGATATGGGTTAGGCCAAGGCCTCCTTCAGTTTGAAATCATTTATTTAATATTTATAAGCATTTACTAACTCACCTATTACACTGCAAGAAATGAAACTTACCATTTCTATTAGTTTTAGTTGAGGCTTCTATTTATTTATTTATTTTCAAGTAAATTATTTCCCTTTTTATTCTAGGAATTTTGGACAAGGATTAAAGAAACAAATATATATATTTTTAACTTATCCAAGGATGAAAATATGCACATATACATATATACATATATATATATATAGGGCTAGGTTACAAACTTCAAATGAATTACTTAGAAAAGCAGTTAGTTTAATATGGTTTAAACTAGAAGATATGTGTTATCGGTTGACAAATGCTAATCATAAGATGCCCTTCATCTTATAATTATAATTCTGGAACTTCTTCTTGTCAACAATTGGTACCCCGGTTCGTAGTATTTCGTCCATACATTTACATTTTGATCCTCATAGAGGAGGACAGCAGTCTGGAACAAATTCCGCAAGACCTTCAATTAGAAGGCTATAACTTTTGTCGAACTCCGAATCTCCCTCTTTGAGATCTGGAGGAGGCGGATAGCTGTCTTCCTGCCTTCTTCCTAGCGAAGGATAATTTCTCCTCTCTTCTTTATCGGTAATATCTACTAGAGTTGTTCAACCCATTTTTCTCAAAATAAATAGCTTTGGAAAGTATTTAAGTTTCTTTTTTGTTCCCTCCCTCAAAATGTTAACATAAAACCTATAGTTCAACTCATATTACCTTTCTAACCATTGATCTCAAGATCTATAATACTATAAACCCTTTAGTCCAACAATATCCTTAATAATAATAATAATAATAATAATAATAGATTTAGATCTACAAAGGAGCAAGGCAAGCAATGAACAACTAGTATGTCTGATGGGTAGTAATGTGTCCGTTACCTAGTGGTGGGACACTGCTGTCTTTAATGTTCCAATCTACTTGCTCCAAAAACCAATAGCTAGACATCATGTGCAAAAATAGTATACAAATATACAAAATGAAATAAAGATGTACATATATAAAAAGTTTAACGGCTAGTACCTCTGGGATCTCCTAGTTCAATAAATATCATCAAATAAGTACATAGGAAAGGAATCAATTCACATTCAGACGAAGCCACATGCAGCATGTGATATAGACCTTGTTTAAAAACTTTGTTTAAAATTAAAAAAAAAATAAAAATTGGAGAGAAATCTATGAATTAATTACCTCAATTTTTACATAAACATTGCACGAATAAGATAATTATGGGCGGCGGTATATGAATTTTTAATCCATGATTTAGAGTTGTATTGTTTCTATTCTTTTTTTTCTTCTTCTTTGTATTTGATTGCAATAATCTGATAGAGTGTGTGTGATCATAATCATGAATAAAGAGGTATTTAATTATTAAAATATTGAGTATGGAGATAAAAAACTTTACTTTTGAGTTATTTTGGGAAGCTAAATGAGCCAAAACATAAGCACCTTAGCTTGTGTTTCGGTTCCATAAATTTAATTTCGAACTAAAGCATAAGTAAGCTATCTCCCTCGTGTTCAACCTGCGACACTCCTAATTATATTTAACCTCTCTAGACTCTTAACTACAAATTTTTTTTTGACAAAATCATTTCTTATATTCTATCTATCATATTAGCATCTTACGTGCATAATTTATGCCCATTGTAAGAATTAATTTGTTACGAACCGGCTTGATTCGATTCGTAGCAGTTCTGTACGGAATTTGAGATCTGTGGGTGGAGACACGAATTCCTAGGTATAGGATGGAGGTAATGATGGAGTAGAGACCGAGTAATTGATAGAGGTGGCTCGGTAATAGATCACGGTGGTGGTGGTTTGCAGATACGAATGCGATAGATGATTATAGGCTATGATTGGCCTACAACTGTGGTAAAAATTATACAGAAGGTAGAGACGGTTAAGATAAAGAGACGAAGAGGGTGAAGTAGGCATGTCCTAAGCTAGACGAGACCGTGCCAACGGAAGAGATGGTGCTGGTTGGTGAAGAGGGAGGAAGGAGATGTAGAGGCGTGCGGTCTAATTGAGAGAGATGCCACGGCAAAAACCAATTATTCAACTTGTATATATATATATTTGAAAAAAGCTAAGTCTTTTTATCTAGCTTATAATTAATCTCCTTCGGTTACCTGTCAATCTATTATTTTTTTTTTTAAAATCACTACTTTTATGTTTTCTCTATTTATGCTTATCCATGCCGACAAATCTACTAATCCCATATTTGATTAATGAATAACCGTGCAATTATGATTTTGTTTATATGATACGGTATAATATAACATTAATATTTTTTATAATACTTTATAATAGATTGAGATTAATCTCACTGTTGTCACGGAATTGGCTAAGTAAGTCACCAATAAAAACCTATCCAATAATTGTGGTGGCTTCTAACGTGGACGTAAAGTTGGTAGAGCTAATGACCCTTTGATCGATATCGGACGACTTAGATCATCAAACATGTCCAGACTGGACCTGTTTAGCATTTGGGAAAAGAAATTGGAGTTTTTCGTAATTTTCCATCTCCTCGTTGTCCCGTTATACCCGCCAGCTAGTACGCCCACCGCCTTCTCCCGGTCACCCTTGTCCCCAGGACCCACTACAGCCGGTCAATTAAGTACTCACTTTTCTGGCCTACGTATATCACGCGGTCGATCGTCTGCACTTCCATTGAAGGAATTTCGTGCATGGCGACACTTGGCAGCCATTGGTTGGCTACCGAACAAGTTAATATTTCTAGAGAAAAGGTAAAACTTAATCAATTCATTCTATTAATTAACCGATTTCATAGGCATTTGCAAATAAATAAATAAATAAATAATAAAAATAAGCTATTGTGCATATTTCATTTTTATTATATAAATATATATATCTAATATAAAAAAGATAAATAGCTCAATCTCGTTACTATAAAAAATTTAAGAGTTTTTTTTTAATGCAAATAGCTCCCTGGATTATTCTGGGATTTACTCTTTAAAATTTAAAAATGCCACAAAAGATGATCTTTGCAGTGAGTGAAAACACATCATAATAATTCTAAAAATGGCAAAGAACTCTAATTTTAACGATAAAAATAAAGGATTAGTACATACTAAACCCCTGAATAATGATCAAGATCAGTGTTCCTAATAGCTTCTATATATTCTAGAAGCTATAAAAAAATAATATATATATATATATATATATTATTTTAGATTTTTATTTGTATAAGCCTGGTTGTCATAAATCGGTTGGAAGTCACTTGCATGAAGTATTAAAATGCTTAGAAAATCTGATAAAATTATTAAAAAATTATCACTTAGCATCTCAAACAAGCTAAAAATAATAATACTTAAATAATTTTATATTTTAATTATACTCTATAATTTAAAGAGGGCACTAATGAAATTCTTAAAATGGCCTGAATTTATGACGGTGTACAGTATTAAAGTTTAGATAATATATAGTTGGATTGTTTTTTATTTTTCAAGGTATAATGTGTTAATTGCCATGGAAATTATTATGCTTTTTTTTAAACTATCACTTTGTTAGTTAAATTTTACAAAATTTAATTAAAATATAACTTAGATCTAAAGCAGGTTATTTATTAAAAAAATAGTTTAAAAGCTATCTAATATTAAATATCCTATTTTATATCCTAAAATTAAGAAAGGAGATATTTTTATTATTTGATATTAATTTAATAATAATAATAAATTGATTAGGAACATTCTGTTAAAAATTAATTATGATACTTTAAAGAACATAGGCGTTAATTACGATATTTTGGAAGTTTTCAGCGGCTATTATATAAAAAATCTGTTACCAAATTATACAGGGGTGAAATTGTAATTGAGCATAAAAATAAAACTTAATTCTGGAAATTTAATTTAATTTATTTTTACGCCACGTATATATGGAAGACTACGTAGAAGAAGTAATCGTTCTTTATACGGAGTGAAGAAGAGTGAGCTTACCTACCGTTAACCGCGGTAATCTTCCCCAAGTCCCAAGCCCATGGGAGTGGGAAAAAACAACTGCCAGTGCCACGTAGGCATGGGTAACCTAAACGGGGCCCGGGCTCGGATAAAATATCCAGACCTCAGCCTCGATACCCGAGCCAAATGACAGCTAGTGACAGCCTGTCAGCAACCCTTCTCTCTCTCTTTTTCTCCACCTCCTCCGTTCTGTTCCACTTCCTCCCTCTTCCGCTCTCTCTCCCTCTCCCTCACTCACTGCGATTTAGGGTTTCCATCTCGGTCCACACGATCGGAGATCCAGTGCAGAGCCGGCGGATCTAGCTTCGACGCGTTGAGGGCTCTCGCTTGAGCCCGGAATCGCTGGATTTGGTGGAGATTCGACCTTGGCGTGCTCGATATTAGAGTTCTTGCTCCGCTTCGCACGTGGCTGCGTCGAGGACCCGATGAAACTCCGGCGGGCCTTTTGATCTTTCCCTTGAGGTGCGTGATCTTTGAATTTTCTTACGATTTTTATCTATCTTTTTTGTGGATTTTTTTATGCTTGTTAATGTCGCTTTGTGAGTTTTTCCATAGTTATCCGTAAATTTCTCTCCTTTTTGCTGTTGCTGTAATTTAGAATATTTTGTCTGCCCTTAAGATAATTATTTGATACTTAGGATGGCGGTTTAGTTGAAAACCACTGTGTTGTGTGTTTTATTTAATAACTCAGCTTCTTTAGTGAGATAGACTAGCAAGCAGAGATAAACAAGACGTGTTAATTACTGCTGAAGTAGCGATGATTTGGGTAAAAAGTTTCTTGATTTTATTACTGAGAGAACTAGTGATTTTAAGGTCATAGTTACAGAATCATACGAGTTGCTTTTGTTGCCTGGTCCAAAGCTGTTGATCTGGAAATCTCTTTCATTCTGGTGTAGGTGAAGTACCATTTTGAAAGCCTAGCAAAGATGGATTCTTTTTATCATATTGGTCATAAATGCCATATATGCTGTCGTTGATCTGTATTCTTAGAAATATTTTTATTTTTATATTGCATAGTATATTGTTTCTTTCCATCTGTGTTATTACTGGAGTCTATAATTTATGCAATAGACTGAGTTTCTGCATGCCATGTGAATATGGAATCTGTTGTTTTGATTTCCCCTGTGTGCCTATCGTCAATGCACATTGGTTCTTGGAGGATTGATATAGAAGAAATATAAGTTTGTTTTCCTGCTGTCATTTGCAAGTACCCAATAGGCTAGGTGTCTTTCATGCCAATTGTCAGTCTACCAACGGTTTAAACTTTTCCTTCCAAGGTGGTAATGGACTATGCTCTGATGAAGATTCCAATTCAACACTTAGCAGATTCTTAGCCAAAGAAAGTCTCAAGGACCTAACTACTGATCCAGGAGGACGGCAGTCCATAGGAAGACCTGCACTATTGAGGAGGCAGCACAGCTTGCAGCATCTGTGGGCCATTCTGGTATCGATGCGAGCAGAGAGCATGCGTGGAATCCGTGTTCCGGGTGATGCCCCAGACCAGATTCGCTGCCGATGCATTCGGTGTGGTGACCATTATTCTCTTTGTTCTCTTTGTTATTCTCAGTCTACTGTGCATCTTCCAATGTGTTTACTTCCATTTATGCATTCGAAGAGGGGGCAATCTCCAGCTTGGTTATTTTAATGGTCCCTGGATCACCCGCATTGCTCTTATTTTGCTTTCAATTTGGTGGGGCTTAGGGGAGGTGTTTAGACTGGATTTAGTGAAAAGGAGGCTCTTTTCCAGCTTAACATGGCAGCGGAATGTTTGCAAGGTTTACATTGTATCCAGTCTAGGTTTTGCAGAGCCAAGCATTTTTCTTACACTGGCATTTCTTCTGCATGCCTCGTTACAAAAGAGGGAGTCAGGCAGTTTGAACCAGCGATGGAACAAAAAGACCATTGGCTGCATCTTCCTCTTCTGTATTCCAGTTGTTATCATGCAAGCTCTTCTTGTTATTATTGGACCAAAGTTTGTTAATGAGGAGAATAGCGATGGAAGAACAAAGATGTCCAAGTACTTTGCGCAAACTTCTTTTGTGCATGGCGATCATAATGTTTGCACTTATCCGTTGTTTGGTACTATTTTACTAGGCCTATTTGATACCCTCATGATCAGCTATGTGTCATATATTGGATCTCGGATATTGTCTTCAGTTATCAACAAGAAATTGCGGAGAAGGGTCTACTGGTTGATATCCTCTGTAGTTTTCTTCCTTCCAGTGAGGGTGCTGCTCCTAGGGTTTTCTGTCCTACCATATCCAGGGGACTTGGCCTATGAGACCATTATATTTTTGTCCTTCTTGACGATGTTATCCTGCATGGCCGTGGGAATTGTGATGCTGGTCTACTACCCTGTGACAGATTCCTTGGCTTTGGCTCTGAGGGATCTAGGGCATGGAGAAATGACAGAGATGACACCTTACGATGATTACTACTACTTTGAGACAGCCTCGCTTATGACCAATCAGAGCCACCATGACATCGAAAGGAACTCTGATACATCTACAAAGCGCGGCTCCATATCCTTCCGCACCATGATCAGGGATGATCCACCCACATCAGATGGCGTAGGTGAAACCAGCTTCTCCTCTCATGGCGCCCTCCACATTGGCTCGCCCTCAGGTTCTTCCCCATCAGCTGCCAGGCCTATGCTCCCTCTTAGAGAAGTTCCTAGATATTGAGAGGAGAAAACTACAACTGTTCTTACCCTTTTCTTTGGATTGCTTCTTTTTTGTTCCTCTAATTAGTGATGATAACAGTTTTGTGGTAATGAAAAGGTTTTGTGTAAAGTTTTAAATTAGCCATCAATTATCACTTGAATAAGCTTCAGAGTAATATGCTGAGATATGTGGGAACTGATAAGCATGAGATGAGCTGTCTACAGCCTTTGTGCAGGATAAGGAAGTCAGTAGGTTGATTCTCTCTTTTAAGCTGGCTTAAATAATAATATATTTGGCCAAGTTCTTCTGTGGCTTCCATTATCTCTTCATTCACAGTTACAGCTGTTGCTGATTCATGACTGCAACCACTTTGAATGCTCCTGCTTGACAATTCATCAAAGCTCTTTGACAGAAGATTGCTACGCCTGTTCCAGTGGGCAGGTGATCTGATTTGAGAATTAGTGGTATCTAGTAAGTAAATTCTTTTATTGAACCTTATTGGCTGCCTTGATATCTGGACTAGTCAAAACCGAGTTAAATAAATTTGAAAGGTTGTTATCAGGGCTCTGTTAATACTATCTGTAGTACATCAGTGTCATTGTCTTGGATTCCTCCGGTGTCTTGGATAACAGAATCTTGTCACCAATGTCAATCCAAACATAAACAGAGAACAATGGAGATAAGGAGAATAACTTGGTGTGTGTATAGTTGTATCAGATTGATACTAGTATTATTACATGGCGGTATGGCTTAGTATGGTATGACTTAGTATGCATCAGTTTCTGTATGTGATAAAAGGAGTCTTTGATGTGGTCCAAATTCTGGAAGCATAGAACATGCAACCATGCCCAAAGGATGTCTTTTTCTGCTTGAAATTTTGTAATTTACACCTTGTCCTGTAGTGCAATTACTATTCAAACCATCTTTAGTTATTTTGCATTTTATTTTTATTGTTTTTATTTATTTATTCTTTTTAGAGAGAAAAAGTAGAAACTTAATCAGATTCTAATTAAATTGATATCATTAGAATTTAAATATGAGATTACTCGTAAACACGACATGAGCCTTTTAACTATCTGAACGCTATTTTATGACCAAAGGCCAACCAAGCTTGACCTCCAATCCTTAGTAGCAAAATTAGTTTTAAATCAAGGTTGAGTATAACTAGGGTGGATTAGGGCTTAAATCATGGTCAACCTCCATGTTTAATTACTCAAATTCCCTGGTGGCCCAGATGCTTCTCTGTCATAGCCAATCACGTGGCTTGTCTGGTAAGCGGCAGACCAAATCGCTTCCCGACACGTGCCAGTTCCTCTATCCTCCGTATCGTAAACGTTTCTCTTGTTCTTCCGAGCAAACGTTCTAGAACGAACTCGGATCTCCAAAATTACCCAATGCCCAATAGAAAACCGATCCCTCTGCGACTCTTGCAGTGCGTAATTGCGTCAACATTAATACTCTTAATAATATATTTGGGTAAATTATAGTTTGACCCTCTTTGATTTCAACTTATCCCTATATTATATATATATATATATATATATGTGTGTGTTGTTAGTCAATAAATCATATTAATTTCACAAATCTATGGGCGAAGCTTAGTCTACAATAGTCAATAGATTGTCCATTCAACAACTTAAATAAGGAGGAAAATATTGATAGAAAAATTAATCGTCGCGTTGAGGGTTAAATACTTAAGTTTAAGGAATATGACAGTTGACATTGGATGAAAACACGCGGAGTCAATAGTAATTTGACCTATTATACTAATTATCATGCAATATATATAATTTTTGTAAAAGAGGAGAGTGTTATTTAACCTATTTAGAGTCATAATCTATGTGAAATCATAAGATTTTCATCAAAACTAGTGCTGGAGTTATTTTTTTTTCATTAGATATGTTAAATTTTTATCTATTTGATTTTAAAATTTCCTTTTAATTTTATTTTATTTTTTTCAAATTTTGCAGTGTCTAAAATATAAAAGTAAGAAAAAATAAAGATGAAAGGAGCATAAAATAACAACAACAAAAATAAATTTTATTTATTATGAATGGACCATATTGAAGTGCTAAAAACAATATAACTATGGCCTGCCCAATCAACTATCATAGTTGCATTTGTAAAAAGTTTTAAGTGCCAAAATAAACTCCTATATATATTATTTACTATGTGTGCTAGAAAGCAAACTAAGTCAAAGGCACCACAATCCAACTGCAGCCTAAACTACAATTCAAATCACATCCAACAATGTTTATTAGATAATTACATATAGAGTAGAACTATAAAAATGTCTAAGAGCTGATGGAAATATCTTGTATTTGAACATCAATATTTTTATTAACTTTGAGCCAAGATTTATGTGAGATCTATATATTATTAATAATAAATTCATGGTAAAATTAAAAGAGTTTAAAGATTGCTTTAATATTATATATTTACTTATTTAAATTCACTAAATAAAAATTGACTTTAAAATAAGTAGCATGGCAACAAAAAAGAAGAAGAAGTGAATTTAGTACTACTATATTAGATATTTAAGAAATATTAGTATGGTATATAAGTGTTAAGCTTTTTACGAGGATAAATAATATTTTGGCCTTAAGGATAATTTGATCTTAAAACAATAATTAGTATAAATAATTTTATATTATATAATATATAAAATTATTTAATTTAATTTTCCAAGGAGAGCTACTCTCAATAAGCGTAAATTTATTAAGATATAGGTTCTATTTGTAAATTTGAAGAAATATTTGGATTTGACTATAATAAAGGCGAGCTTTTGGAAATTTTAGCTGCGCATCCCTAAACGAGTCGTTTAGCATTTGGCTTTCGAGATAGAGAAAGGTCCGTCTTCGTCGGCGTGCGCGACCAAACCCTAACCCTAATCTCTCAAAAATGGCGTCGTTCGCGGAGGCTCCTCCGGGGAATTCAAAGGCCGGGGAGAAGATCTTTAAGACGAAGTGCGCGCAGTGCCACACCGTTGACAAGGGCGCCGGCCACAAGCAAGGTCTCTCTCTCTCTTCCCCCTTTTTCGCCTATTTATTTGGAATTTTTTTTCGCGTATTTGGTTAGTTATACGCTATCTTTTTCGATCTTTCTTGGAATCTGTCGTTGTTGCTGTTGTGAAATTTGCATTTGCTTTTTCTTTTAGATTGATAATGTTTGGATATTTTTTTTGTGTGTGTATGATTTATATCATTTAATCTTCTTTTGTGACCTATAATTTGTATCTAGTTGGGATGGCTTTACGTGTTGCAATTGCTTATCTAGATTTAAACTAATGTGCATGTAAGATGTTCCTTTTCGTTAAAATGAGTAATACGGGTGATGACTTTGTTGTGGTTCTTTTAGTGGTGTTATTATCAATTATTTGGGGTATGCTTTGATTGGAGTGACATCGAGTCTCTCCAACCGGTTGCTTTGGTAGTTTTCTCTAGTTAGCTCTTGTGTCTTCTTCTGATTGTAAGGATGAGTTGTTCACTTACGCATTCTGTTAAGGCTTTTCTAGTAATTATCTTAGAAATAAATGTTTACAAGCTTGCTTTCCTTGGTGGGAGTAGGACCAAATCTGAATGGCCTTTTCGGGAGGCAATCTGGTACGACCCCTGGTTATTCCTATTCCGCTGCCAACAAGAACATGGCTGTTATTTGGGAGGAGAAAGCATTGTACGATTACTTGCTCAATCCTAAGAAGGTATTTTTTTAATAATTTTGTTACTGTATTGTTTTAAATTAGCTTGCTATGTTGTCAGATTTGCTGATCTGTTGGTTTAGATGTTTTTCCTGCATTTGTTTGATTATTTATGCAAACTCCTTTTCCTATTTACTCACTGATGCAATAATTTTAGCATGGTATGTATTTGGGAGCACTAAGTTTGATGCTATGCTAGTAGCTCCGTAGTTGATTTATCACCTTTTTTTGTGTGTGTATTTTCCCTCTGAAGTCTCTTGTTTGAGTTTGTGTATCTTCTACGGTTAGGATTAGGTTACCACTTATTAGTATTATTAGGTGATGGTGGAGAAGTCATTCTCTGTTGCCTAATTGTTTTTGGTTGATTTAAGAACGATGATGGATTTTCTTTTCTTTTTTCCTTTTCTTATTTATATTAGAGAAATATTATTCAGTGAAATGACTTAGATGAAAACCCAGCATGATAATTACGAGGTAAGTAGTTTTGACCCTTCCAAGCACGCCAATCTAGCATTTATTTCATACATCATGTATGACTACCACATCTTTCTTGAGTTGGATTAGATGTTCACAACTCAAATAATTTTTTTGAAAGGATGTGGAGGAATCTTTCTATCTTTGATTTTTACATGTATTTGCAGCATTCATCTAAAGGCAATAGAATTATTGGTAACCTTTTCAGTTCTGATATTTTAATGGATCCCTTTGGACATATACTAATGCTTGCAGTCTTCCTTGTTAATGACAATTATCTTCTCGGTTGCTTGGTGTCTGTGGGTAATGCATAGCAATGACCTGCACTTCTGCCTTGAGAGTATGCAAGTTGCTCACTTTTCTTGGTTTCAAACCCTAGAAAGATTATAGATGCTCATGAGACTATATCTTTAGGTTCTTAAAGGATATGAAATAAATAGTGATCTTAGAACTTGGAAGCAGATACCATGATTCAAAATGATTTAGACAGTACCTTACTGGAGTCTTATAGCCATAATGATAGATACTTTTTGCTGGGTGGTCAAGGAAGATGTCTTATGCCCTTCCATCTAATGGTTCATTGGTTCTTTTACTCAATGATGGCATTTTCATTGTTGACAATTATATTGCTTTATCGTCATTCTTCCATCTGCTCGTCCCACCTATCGTCTCATCCCTCATCATATTGCGATCAAGGAGTCAGAAGATAGAATGGAATCTATAAGCGGGGTAATGTTTTAGCTACTACTGAAATTATTGTTCAAAAACTAAGATAAATGCATTTATGAATATTATAAGTTTTCCATGGCATTTAAGTTTTTTAAAAGATATAATGGCTTTATACATATAAATTATAAAATCTAAATTCTACATGGCATATTTGTCAATGAAATAATAATGGGAAGATTGAGAATATTTCCAATCTCATTAGTAAATATGAATACATCCAACATGTCTATCTGTGGTAGATGAACAAGAATAGGACCTATAAGACCTGGTGCAAGGTTCTTAGCTACAAATTTGTATGAACTTTCATTCTTTTAATTTTACTTTCAAAAGAATTATTTTCTTTATCTTGTGATTTTGTCTTGACTTACTTCATCGGAGGATACTTACTATCTTGACATTCAAGCTTCCTTTAGCTCCTCAAGACTATATCTGGGTACTGTCTGCATTCTATGAATATGGTGATCAGCGTATTCAGATGTGATTGTCATTGTAAAACTCCACTCCTCTTCACTCTACTCCACTCCTTCAATAGTGAGCGTATAAAAGTACACACGTGTACATTTTGTACCATAATTGTAATATTCCACTCCTTCCATAATGGTTTTTGTGATGTAAAGAAGCCATCTTCTGTTCTCAATCTGATAAATTATATTCCTCAAACTGAATGGAAAGTAATCCTATCCATATAATTTACCCTAATATGATTGATTTTTTTGTTGCAGTACATTCCTGGCACCAAGATGGTTTTCCCAGGTCTGAAGAAACCGCAGGAGCGTGCTGATCTTATCGCATATCTCAAAGAATCCACAGCACCTTAAGTTCATTTGTCATCACAATTGTTTCTCTTCTTTTATAGCTAATAAAAGGTTTATAAGGTTCCTCCTGCTTGTAAGCAAGGCAGTGGAAACAATATTATTTCTTGACGAGTTCTTCAAGCGGCAGCTGTCTTGAGGGAGATTGGTATTCCCATAAGAGCATTCCTTTGACTGTAGCATACTTCGTTGGCATATTTGGGAACAATTGATAACTTACCATTCAACTTTGTTTTACATCCAGCTGTTAATGAACTGTTTGTTTGCAAGTGGTTTTTATTGTATTATAATTGCTTCCTGCCTGTCGAAATATGGTCAAAAAGTCTCGGTGAGCGTGCTCCACGTGAGATAGACTGCCTTTTAACAGGACACAGTTTAGTTTAATTTTTTTTTTAAGTTTTGTTCGGAATAAACTATCGCTGATTTTTATGTATATTTCCTGAATTTCTTTTATTATCTACGTATACCTTTTACACTAAAAAAAATTATATATTATGTTTTGAATAAAGGAAAAAACAGTTACAGTAGATCTCTAAATTAAAAAGCTCTTTTATTCAGGGGTGTTATATGTAGGGGTGAAAATGGATCCGACACGGATCGGATAGTGCTCAACCCATATCTGGATCCGTATTTTTAGTTCGGATACGGATATTAGACGGATAGTAAAATTTAAAATCATATAAATATTAAAAAATTATCCGGATAAAGGATCGGATCTTAAACGAATATTGATTAACGAATATTGATTAAATTTAAAATAATTAGAATATTTTATTTAAATATAATTAACACAAAATTATTAAGAGTTTTATTACAAATAATTTTTTTGTATGTCAAATATATAAAATTAGAGAAATTAATCTCTATAAATAATATATAACGTATTATTAGTAATAATATTAATACTTACTATTTAAATAAGCAAACTAAAAACTGTAAATCATTTAAAAAAATATGCGGATAAACGGATATCCGATATCCGTATCCGAAAAATATATCTGACCCGTATCCCAATCCGTATCCGAATTTTTTTCAAAAATTTTATCCGTATTCGAATCCGATCCGAGTCGGGTCGGATAGCGGGTCGGGTCGGAGTTAATCCGACCCGTTTTCACCCCTAGTTATATGTGATAAAAAAAAGTTAGAAAAGTATTAGTGAACGACGATAGTTGATTTTTTAATATTTATAGGAAAAGCTTGAATGCAAGATATTTTATTCCTTCATGTTTATAAACTTATACACAAAAAAAAAAAAATAAGACAGTTTAAAAAGGCCTTACAATTTAGCCTTACAATTTGGTGGACATTAATAGCAACATGAAATTATACTATACCAAGCCCAAATATAAGACAGATTGCAACACCAGTTGGCAGCTCAGTCATGACACTGTAGCCTCGTTTAGTATGTAGTATAAGATATAATTTAATAATTAAGTTAATTTAAATAATATTTATATTTTAAAATGATATTATTATGATGTTAAAAACATTGTTATGGAATTAGGAGCGGTGCATCACTGCACAATGCAGCCCAATGTTGGGGACGAACTATTCTCCAAAATCAGAGGTCATTAACATTTAGTTAATTATACTGTCTTGTTAGAACTAAATTATGATGATAGTAGAAATATGACTGTGAGATAAGGATATATCTTTAGCGGTATCCGATGACGCAGGGTCATGACATCCACTGATGATTTAGAGAGGGAGATATAGGTTTAAGATTGAGTCCTTAGTTTGATGGCCACAGACAACTGGTCATATGCAGCGTCGCCAGACATGTTCGAGCGACATTACCATTAGTATATATATATATATATATATATATATATATATATATATATATATAATCATCGATGTATGAGTTGATTAGTGAGCATGTGTTTGTGATATGATGGATAACTCTGAGGATATGTGAATTATATAGTGGATAACTCGATGAGCATGTAATGATAATTTATCTGTGTAAACATAATGAAAACTAGTATTTGAGATTTCTATAAACATGTGAATTCTAATGATTAAGATTTTGTGTGAGTAGGAGATATGTATTATAACCTTACACTTGTGTAAGTTTATCTTGATATAATAAGGAGTTAGCATAGTCAAGGTTAGTATAATATAGCTCCTATAACTTGCATTTACAAAAAAAATTATTGTAAGTCATTTCAGATATGCTTATTTTATTCGTTCTCAATTACGGGCATGTATTGGAACATCCAAATTGCGATTGCATTGTTGTATATTATATAAATTTTACTTGCTGGGTCATGTGCTCACCATCCCTTGGTGAAATTATTTTAGAGTTATGGGAAGCAGACGCGAGTAGTGAACGTTAGAGTTTATCTCATTTTGTTAGTTGGACCTAGCCCCTACAAGGGTTTTATGATTTAAGATATATTTTAGACATGTATTTTTAAAAGCTTGTTATGGCCTGTGAAATTTGTATCCGGACTTATATTTTTGTTTGAAAACATTTATGGTATATAACCTTTCTTTTGTATACGAATATTTTACTAACAGGTCACGTGAAGCACCATGTGAGGGATTCACCCATGTGATAAACACGATTTGTGTGTCCCAACTTAGTATCAGAGTTTATGTTTACCATAAATTTGGAAAGTCTTCCATTGGAGGCAATCAATCGAAAAGCATATCTCCTCAATGAAATGGAGATATCTCGTAATAGAGTTTCAAACCTGTTCTTGGCCCGTGCCAACGAACCACCCCTTGCAAACAACGATAGAGAAGTGACACCATCAACAAGGATGCCGAAATCGAGGTAACCAGGCAATGCAGACGAATGTGTGGGTTTGGAGAAGGTTTGGCTATGGGAAAAGGGTAGACATGATCAAATGGCCCAGCCCGCCCGTGCCCGACCTGACCCGGCCCGGTTTGGACCGGGCTAAGCCCGACCCGGACCCGGTTTAGGCCCAGCCCCCCGAGCCCGAACTACCCATGGGCGGCACAGGCCAGCTCTTTTCCCGCCTGACCCGGCCCGAAAGCCCGCCCGTTTGGCCCGCAACTAAGCCCGCCCGTTTGGCCCGCAACTAAGCCCGCCCGTTTGGCCCGCAACTAAGCCCGCCCGTCTGCTACAGTACTTTGCCCTTCTGCTACAGTAATTTACCACTGCTACAGTAAAAATATTTTGGTATTATACCATTTTGCATTATTTTAAGCACACATTTAAAAAAATTTAATTTATTTTAATTTTTTTAAAATGGAGGAATATAAATATATATATTTTAAAATAAGCTAATTGTTAAAAAAATTCTAAAAATAGCTAAAATATGGGTTGGGCCAAGTGATTGGTGGGTCAGGCCGGCCCGGCCCGACCGGTTAGCCCGATCTCTCATGGGCCAACGGGCGGTAACGGGCTAGACTATTCTAGCCCGGCTCGAACCCGGCCCGGCCCGAGTGATTGGTGGGTCGGGCTATGGACAAATACTTAAGCCCGGTTGGCCCGAAGAGCCCGGCCCGGCCCGCCCCATGATCATGTCTAGAGAGGGGTCTAGAGGGGCGCCAGTAGAGGAAAGGGACATAAAGGGAAAAGGATGGCAGCGAGGGCAATAACAGAGGAGTGAGGAAAGAGTAGACAAAGAGGAGAGAGGAAAAGAGAAGAAAATGTTAACAGGGTGGAGGGCTCTCTAGAACGGTAGAAAGGGAAAGAAGGTCGTTCCCTTTCCTAGCTACTTAGAGCTAAGAGAGGAGAGAGGAGAGAGGAGAGAAGCGGAAGACACCAACGGCAAAGTAAAGCCCTCGAGAAAAGAGGATGAGAATGCACCTGTAGCTCAAGCGGAACTAAGACCAGCGCAAAGCAATCAAATGGCTCAGAGACAGACTCTTAGCTCAAGTTTACAGTTTAGTTATTGTTGGTGAACATAAGTGATGCTATTGGATTAATTTTGCAAGACCATGGGAAAAGCTCTTCTAGCATTGATTGCGAAACAAAAACATTATTGTCGACAGTTCAGCACATCATATTGTACCTCGTCTTAACATTCGCACATAAAGATCCGGGGTCTTGCAAGCCTGGTTCTACCTATGATATCTAAATTCTAGCCTAGATATTTCGTATTTTAATTGTTTAACATAATTTAGCTGCACCTGGTAATCTTAACTTGAACCTGTGATTGAACGAACATACGATCAGGTACCCTGGCTCTGTTTATGTTTTTTTTCTCACAAAAAAGAAAATGAAAAAGAAAAAGAAAAGGACATGCATTGACTTACGTGCCGTCCGTCTATACCTTATATCACCCGGAAATAAGGATCAATATGAGGGCTATAAAATTGTTTAGCTAACAGTTCAAAGCTAGTGAATAAAACTAGGGACTAGGGAATGTTATCAAACAATCGGTTGCGTGAAGCTTGTACAAAAACATCATATACTCTTTGTGCTGCACAAAAGTAAAATATAACTGCTACTGTTTAGCTGTACTCCCAGTTTCCCATTCCAGAACTACATACCAGAAATATTAGAGACAAACTGTTTACAACAAAAGAAGAGAAGCACGCCTGTTTGCTGCTATCCATTTCTATAGTGACAAACTTATCAATAAGAATTAAGGCTAAACTATATTTTATCTCCTGAATTGAGTTGATATCGTACTGTACCTTAAATAATAGAAGTGCATAATTTGCACCTCAAACCATCTAAACATAACCTGAGGGAACCTGACAACCCGAACTGTTACACCAAATGGTGACAATTGACAGAATAAGGGGCAAATTGTACACTTTACGAAGAGTTAGGTTATAAAATCACTTCCAAACTAGCTTGGCGATACTCATTTTATAAACTTGCAGAAGAAAGCTCATACTGGTCTAAGCTATTATAGTCCTCGATTGTAAACCAATAGTGATGTAATAAACACACTTTTGTCGCATAAAGATTAATAAATTTAGAAGATATTTTGATAAATACCCAAAATGTCGTTTCCAGTGGATAGACGAAGAGAGGAGCAATAAGAAAGAGAGAAAGGGAGGAAGAGAATTATTAAAATGAATGTTTTTTCAAAAGCAAAATAATAATTAGATTTTGTTGATAAATATAAAATATTGAATGGAAAAGGAGAAGAGAGATAAGTATTAGTAAACTAGTATTAAGATAAACTGTTGTTTGAATACTAAACTAGTATAGACATCACTACATTAATAAACTTATTAGAATAAACTACATTAATAAACTTATTAGAATAACTAGTATAGACATCAATATATTAGAATAAACTTATGTTTATTCCATAACCAAACAGAACTTATAAAAGAATACTGTGATAATAGGCCATACCCTAGGAAGCACAGATGCTTTCATACCCTTGACATCCATGTCGGACACTTCCTTAAAGTATCAATTTTTAAAAAAAGAAGAATTAATGTTACAGATGCTTCTACTTCTTTGAGATTACCACAATTCCAACTAATATCCAACCAATGAGTCCAAGTGGAGACTATTACCTTTCATTTCCTATCATATCTAGAAGGTTTTATTTGTGAACAGAGGCATGGTTTATGCATTTCCAAGAGGCCTAATTAGGAAATTGTGCTACAATATCAATTTCTTATGATCTACAAATCAAAATTACTTGCTTATCTTACATCTAAGTTATCAATATACTATATAATTTGTTATGAATGATAGTTCTTTTTTACAGATAAATTGGAGGTCTCTGTAATATAAACTATCATACCTGACAATAATATGCAAGTCCTCATCTGAAAAAGGTGCAAGTACCAAGTGCACTAATATATATATTAGTGGTACTTGCACAAATATATATGAGCTAAGCATTCTAAAAGTACCGTATCATTGTTTTTCAAGATTTCCCATATCAACATATTATCATATCATGTCTGGACGTTGTATCCGTATCCAAGCTTATAGCTCGACACCCCAAAGGTAAATAACAAGAGGAGCTAGAATAAAATAGCTATATTCTAAAGATGTTCAAAGTTAATTAAATATGTAGAGCAAGATTATAGGTGAACAATATTCCGATTACAGAAAATAAGCAAGATGCAAGACTAGAAAATTACACCTAAACGTCACTGGCAGTGAAAAGTCAAAGGATAGAATTATACTTACTGTTGACCACCATAACCAGGCTGCGGAGATGGGCCTTTTGTGTATCCAACAGGTGCACTCCCTGGATACCCACCATAGCTCATCTGCTGCGGCGGCATTAACTGCTCATACCCTGATGGATTTGATGCTGGCTGTACATACCCTGCCTGCCCATATCCAGCCTGGCTGCTTGCTGCAGTTGCACCATATGCTGAGTTTGGAAGGCCATTTCCATACCCAGCATCGGTTGGCCCCCCTTGGTATCCATAGTTCACATTGTTAGAAGCTGGCTGATCTGCGTAGCCTTGCTGGGATGATGGATACTGCCCATAACCAGCAGATGGTGCACCTTGTTGAGTGTTGGAAGCTCCGTGCAGTCCACCTTGGCCAGCATGCTGTGAATAACCAGCTGGTGCGGGTTGAGTATATCCATCTGCGCTACCTGAAGCTGGTCCATAAGTTTGACCATAAGCAGGAGCTGGCTGTGATGGTGCATCTGAGCCATATGGGTATGATTGCTGAGCGGGAGCAGCACCTGGCCCATAAGATGATGGTGCTGGCCCTTGGTACATGGTGTCCCCTGGCTGACTAGGTAGAGGCCCATAGGATTGTTGGCCATACAGATCGTGCCTCTGTGGGTAGCTTGACTGCAATGCAGGCTGAGAGCTTACATGTTGTTGTTCATAGAACTGCTGGCCTGGTGCGTGGGCATCATATTTTGGCTGATCATACCTGTGACCATAAGTCTGCTGCATAGGTGCGGACTGTTGATATGGAGTTAGCTGTCCATAACCAGTAGATTTTGGCTGCCCATAGTAACCAGGTGAAGTGCCAGGGGCAGGCAGAGTGCTGAATGGCTGGGTGCCTAATGCTGGGGATCCTTGTTTGTAATAGTTGTAACCACCAGCCTGAGATGGTGCCTGTGCTGGAGCACCAGCCCTCTGATCCCAGTTTGCACTCATTCCACTCCTCGGGAGAGGCTGTTGTGAATAGCTACCATAACTCTGAGGAGGATACTGTGTGCTCTGAGATGGATACATACCTCTCTGCTGGTACTCAAGACCCATTACTGGTTGCATCCGAGGTTGAGGGCGAGGTCCCCAGTGGGTTGCTGTGCTAGGTCCATGAGGACGGTAAGTCTGCTGACTATACCCATCAGAGTAAGGTGTCGGTCTTGGAACCTAATTAAAGCAGGTATTCAATGAAAACATAGATGCAATCTCAGAATTGGATTTGGATTATCAATAATCAAATTATCAGTAACGCAGAAGACAAAGTAGGAACGAAATGTAAGATCACTACAAAAAGAAATTACAGATTTATTCAAGCTCATAATTGATAGGGAAGTACTTCTCTATGAATAGTTATAAAAAACATTTTAAAAGAGAAAATAAGCATTAACAATCAAGATAGTTAATCAAGGGGAGAAAAAACAAAAGATGCACAGCACTGTGCATAACTTGATGACTGAGTGTGGAGAACTAATCTAGAACAACCTTGCCAGAAAACAGTAACAGTAATCTTACCAAAATTATTGAGTTCCAAAAGCTCCCAACAAGGCACTTTTAAGAGCAAAAAAAAAAATTGAAGAAATGATATATAGCTGATGTCTTACAAGATGAATGAGAAATGGAAGTTGACAAGGATAAGCTGATACCGCACCAGAAAACTATTAGACAATAACTGTTGCTGCAAACACAAGAAGGGGAAGAACCAAGATTGCCATTACATACAAACAAAAAGATAAGATTCGGCAATAGGTGATTTCATAAGTTACTCTAGCTTATATCAACATATCCATAATCATCAGATGACATTCACTGTGCAATCCAACTCCTTATGTATTACAGCAAGTTAAAAAGTTTCAAGACTTGCTCTTTATTTCCATGCAATAGTACCTTAAAACTTGATGTCAAACCACTGATATTCACATTTATGATATTCCAATGCAAAAATGAACATGCATTGGTCATCATACCAACTGATGGAAGATCATGATTGAGTGACAACAACAGTCACAAACACTCGTATGTGCTGCACCATAGGAGTTAACACAAATAAAAATGTCAGAGCAATTTGATGACATTTACAGGTCATGAAAAGGTTATCTTATATGATTTCACATGCATTAGTAACATCCAAGGAAGATACAAATCTAGTAAAGAATAACAGAATCACAGTGATGCACTAGTACTAAGACATGACATGGATATCATGAGTACGACCACCAAATAAAACTTAAGGCATCGCTATAGTTTGTTGAGATTACAAATTGTCATTCTTTGAGTCTTGAAGCAGCCTTACCAACTACATGACCTCTGCAAAGGCAAGGAATAAAGCCTGACTTCCCTCTTCTGTAGATGAGGGTGATGTGGATGGTGTTGACCCCCATGCGTAAAGTATAGCTGTATCTGCATTATGAAAGTCAACCAATCCCAAATTGGCACCTTGAGCATAAATAAACCATGGATATTGGCATCAAGTGATTTCCAGACGGATCATGCAACAAGAGGGCAAGCCTTGCCAGATTTACCAAGAGAAATCAGCAGTCGCTTTTTAAAATTTTCTTTTTATATGCAAGGAAGATGTTATACAATCTATACTCAAGTCAGAACAAGGTTGAAAGCTGAAGAAACAGTGCTATCACATGTAAGTTTTGCAAAGGCAGTTTCCTATGTTGAAGCATTGATGTCATACTGTACACAATGGAATACCCTTGAACACGGCTAAATTCAAGAGACATGCCCAACACTGAGAATTTCCCACCATGATTTTCTAAATTCCAATACATCTTAGAGATCAAAGCTCAAAAAAATCTCATTCTAATAGCTCTAGTGAAACATAACGAGATACTCTTAGAACAAATGTATGTGGATGGTAATTCAAAAAGGGGGAAAATGGCTGGATCTGAAAATTATTACGAGAAAGGTGTCTGATAAAACTCATGACACCTGTATTAAGATGATCTTCACAATGTTATAACATTTTATTCTGGCTATGCTAGATCTGCCCCATTTAAAAAATGCCTCACATGTTTTTTTATTAAATAGGAGGCTCATGCGAGCAAACAAACTGAAGCAAATAAGAGTTCCTAGATACAGCCTAAAGCCAATAGAAATTCTCCACTAAACATTTTTCCTCAGATACCTTTGCAATCATTATCACAATAAATCAGTAAATTTTTGGCCACTTCCATACTGTAATGTAATACATCCATCATTAATTTGATAACAAAATGACTCGTGGAAAAATGGATTGAATTTCATTATGATGCTGCCTTATCAGTGTGTTCAGTGATGAAGATAACATATAATACATTAATCACCACTTTTCCCTCTTCAGCATAATTTAGGGTAAACAGAATTTTGCAGAAGGCCGCTTCAAGTTGCAAGAATTTAAACTTAGAAATGATAGAAAACCAAATTAAGTTGTTTGGAAGGTTATAACATTTCTGAGACCAAATTCTGAAGGTTTGACTAAAAATTTAGAAGTAAACATGGAAATTTGATGATTCTTCTCAGAGTGCCGTCAACTCTACATTCCGCTCCATAGACGATTCTATCCTTGAACAATCACAAGGATAGAGTGTACTTGCAGAACAATGAATAATACTATCATCACTATTGGCAAGACAGTCTCTTGACTACCATTGAAAGAACAAAGCAATAATCTAAATTTGCATCAAGTATAAGGTAGGAACATGAAGCAATTAAATGGTAAAGTTCTTCAGGTAAAGGTAACAAAGAAAAAAGTACATTCTAGTCCTCATCTATCAGCCGCCTTATTCATTAATTTATGGTATATACACCTAGAAGAATGAAACATAAAGTCGATTTCAATAGGATGCCATCACAAGTTATTAATGAATTTACCATATAAATGATGTCTAAAATAGAGAGATCAGAAAAGGATGTCATGATGAACAGACTGTTTAGAAGATGAATAAGCTAACACGCCCAACTCTTGTTGTCCAAACCAATAAAACCTAGTATCTGAAGAAGAACACAAGGAACAATATTCTTATGCCTGACGTGATGCTAATCGCAAATATTGATGCATATCATCTTCAACTACACATAAGAATTCAAACACTAAAATATGACCAGCTATCATTCGAGAAAAGTCAAATACAAAATCCCTTGTTCCACTTTTCCCCATGCCAATTAACCTCACTAGTGCCTGATGGAATGGTTGACAATAAATGAATAAGATAACAGTCATCAAATATACAGAAGCTCTCTGAAAGCATACTAATTTTCTTCTTTTACCAGCCACCTTGCCTCCTTGGCAGGTAGCACAAGTTCAAACTATGCACGGCATGCTTAAACAGAAAAAGAATAATGACATCTCAATGATGATTTCAGCAGCTCTATCATACCATTAGAAACTTTTAAAAAATGATTATATGATATCTATGGTTCAGTAGCATGACCATATTAAGTGCATCAATTGATCACCTTAGGCCAACAAAAAGCATTCTATCAATGTCGGATAAAAAAATAATAATTGGGAATATATTAGCTCACTGGACAGATTGTGAACTGAGATAATCTACTATCTAATAGCTAATATAGTAATGGACTAGGAAAAAATATAATGTTTCTTAGTAATGGAAAATAAAAAAAACCCTATTTAATTTAAGGGAAACAGATAAAAAATTGCTAAATAGAACTTCATAAGCACCTGACTGATAACTTCCTTGATCATATCTTTTGCAACTTCTATTTGTTCCATTTTTCCAGTAATCCGTACAGTTCTTTCCTTGGATTCATCACCCTCAGGAAGATGTTGGGGTATCAACTACATGGGAAGACATTTTTTAATATTAAGCAAAAATACAACCATCAATCTTCATGGAAATGTTAAAACAGCAATTTTACCTGAATGCGAGCACCGGACCTCGTCTGTAGGTTCTTAATTGTTTCTCCACCCTTTCCAATAATTAATCCAACCTACATATTGGAGAAGAGAAGATGTTAAGAAAGAAAAATATTTATATTGATACCAGGACAGTTTAACTGACCTTCTCATTGGCAACTTGTATCTCTATTTGCTCAGCACCTGATTGTACAGTACCAAACCCCCTAGCCACAAGTGCAGGGGAACCCCCTGCTTCAGCCTAGCAAAATGAAAAACAATAGAGACAGATCCACAGAAACTATTAAAGTAATACGTTGGGAGATCTGAAGCCAGTCAAGAAGCCCTTATTAAGAGGGAAGGGTATAAAACTGATGCTAATACTAACCTCAGTTATGACATCCCTAATCAGCTGCTCAGCCTTACTGATACTTTCAAGAGACCCTGTCAATTCAACAGGTCTAGTAGAAGACTGTGGATCAGCTTCAACATCCCTTGTTATCTGAATTTTAGCCCCTGAATTGATTTGAAGAAACCTAATTGTCTCCCCAGCTTTTCCGATAAGTACACCAACCTGTACAAGGCATCTTAACCAGTCACTCAACAAGAAGAGGGGAAAAAAACAGATCTATAATGAGCTGGAAATAGCAGAGAGAGAAAGGTCTATACTTATACTGCGATACAATAATGCTTAGATTTATTCTTTTCCATCTTACTTCGTGGCAAGGAGAGATTGCGGTTTACAGTTCAATCTAGCAACACGCATACACGGCATGTGCATGCATGCATGCACGCACACACAGAGAAGAGAAAAAACTCAATAACAATAGTCCTAAATTTTTTGTAAGCAAATAAAGTTCAGAAACACCTTTTCGTCTATCACAACAGTAACCAGGAGAGACACCAATTCTTAATGCATTGTGGAAGAGACAACTGTGCAAATCAATGTCAAATATGGAGGGATACTACTAGGTCCATTTTCATAAAAGGTCATGGTGCCCCTATTGGCATTTTTAGGCTCTAAGTATCTATCTGCCATACTATCTGATTTGACTGTCTTTTAATGTTTTCAATGAAGATAAATCAAAGGATGAAGAAAATAAAATTTGCTTAAATAAATACACATGATATTTAATCAGAAGAAGAGTGCATACCCTGACATTTAATACTTAAAAAAAGTAATAGTAGACAATTTTCATAAAGCAACCACTAGACCAAGGGCCAAGCACATATGAAACAGAGGAAGAAACCTAAAGTACTGGGTTTGACGAAAGAGCCGAGAAGAAAAGTAGCAACTAGCTTGTGGGGATCCTTGGCTTATGGACAAAATAACTTGTAAGGGAATTTATGGCCTAAAGTAGGACAAAGAAGAAACTCATACAGCTATTCGAGGAAAGAGAATATGCTTGTGGCTGTGGTAAAAAGAATAACTAAGGTCCAGCTAAAGAGAAGAAAATAAGAAGAGAGGGCATATGGCAGAAAGGGAAGTAGTATGGCTTTGTTTCAGGGCCGTTTGAGATAGTAAGGGAGAGAAGTGAACGAGAGAAAGGAGAGAGTTAGAACAGTGTTCTTACAATTGTACAGAGAAAGAAATGGCTCATTTATCAAATATGACCACTTTCTATCTAATATTATTAGCCTAGTAGTCCTTTCCTTGTGGATCCTCTTTGCTTATTCACTTTGATTGATATGATAGGTAAATGGTTTATGTGATAGTTGTGGAACTAATAACCGCAATTTGACTTTATTGTGGATGTATTACATTCCAAATTAGCGGTGAATGTTTCATTAGTGCATTAAATTTCATGAATGTTTCATTAGAGAGCACCATTGATATGGTTCTATGGCGCATGTACAACTACGGTGATTTGCAAGAACATATGCATTCATAGAAATTTTAAGGTTGCATATGCTAGAAGATGTGAAGTCAATGGTTTGTACATAAGCTGCAATTTTTAAATCTAACTATAGAACATAGAATCTTCACTTATTCTCTTATACTTTGTAATATTATGTATTGCATTGTTCAAGAAATATGTTAAGCCTATTGAGGTTTAATCCTTCTCATAAATGAGAAATGTTAAGCCTATTGAGGTTTAGTCATTCTCATAAATGAGAAAAAAAATTCTGCTTCGAATGATATATCGGTCATACGTTGCTTCTTGGTCAAAAGAAATGCATTAATCAGTACATAAAAGATTAGATTTTATGATACAAGAATTAAATATATCTAAAATGATTCAAAGAAATGGATTTTAGAAAGCCGAAATGCCATTAAACAGAGAAGGCCACTATCTCAACAAAATGACTGCACCTTGTTATTTGGAACTTCAATTTTACGGGAAGGCATTGGCAGAGCAAGCTCAGAAGTGGCCAGATGTCCTGTAGAAGAAATATCGTCATGCTGGGGAAATTCAGCTGTTGTTTTTGGGAGATCTTCAGCAGAGATAGGCTGTAAATTCTCTGTTGATGTATGCTGGCCATTCATTTCTGGCGGAGCTTCTTCTCTCCACCCTTCATGTCTTCCCTCAACACCTAAGAAAAGACGGAAAAGAAAGTAATTCTCACATTAATGAAGGTTCTTCGTGAATTAAGAACAACTAGATTATATTTTAAAAGGCGGAAGTTCTATCATGCATGAGTACCGATTTACGATATCACCACAGTTTCTATTGTTGGGCTAACAACTCCCCGCCAAAAAAAAATACTAGGAACCATTTCTTAAAAGAAATAGCAAACAAGGTCAAAAACATAAATAGTGAAAACAGAGAAACCAGCAATGTATTATAGTAGACATTTTAAATTCAACTAAAAGGAGATTCGAATTACTAAACCCTAAATTCACACCTCAACTAACGTTATCACCAAGATGAGATATCTAATCGCAGAAAGTACCAAACGTTATGCTCTAGATTAAGAAACTATTCGAGAGCAACAGGATTACCCAATCCATCGGTATCCCCATCCACACGCTGCCGTTTCGCCTGGCCATCTGGCTCCTCCCCCTCCTTCGTCTCCTCCGGAGCTGCACACGAATCTTCCGGCTTCTTCTGCTCCTCCTCCTCCTCCTTACGTTCGTGCGCAGCCTCCACTTCCTCGTGCTTTCTCTTGTGATCCGGAGCAGTCTCACCCGGCACGGAGACTTCCTCCTCTTCCTCTTCCTTTCCCTTTTCCTCTCCTCTAACTTCTACTTGCTCTCTTCCCTCGTCGCCCGGCACCGCCACTTCCGGCGGCGCCGGCGCCGGCGCCTCCTCCGATTCCGATTTCGCAATCTGCAATACCTCCGTCGGCGTCGTCTCAGGTTCCGCCATGGGGAAATGGGGTCCGATGCGTGTGGAAAAGAAACGGTAAGGGTTTGGTTAGAGATATTTCTCGAGGGGTTTAGCCGTTTGGGAAGCTGTGTGCACTGGGGTGGGAGTTTCTACATATAAATATATGTGGAGATGATGGATCCAAAAGGGCCACGTGGGCTTCATCAAGCGTCAGCAGGTATCAATAGCTAAAATATATGGATCAGTCGACTTTGCAATTTAATGGTATTTAGCTTTTTCAATTTAGCCCCTTCACTACACCAATAACTTTTTTTTCTTATTATACAATATAAAATAATAACAGTTAAAATTATAATAACTCCGTTTTAGAATATAAATATTATTCATCAAAATTATATTTTATACCGCACATTAATGTAATTACTAATTTACTATTAATATCTATTTAATCAATCTACTTATATTAAATCAAATATTATTTATAGTAATTTTATAAAAAAATATAACACATTTTTTTTTTCATTTTTTTATATAAATTTCAAAGTTAATTGCTACACATTTATTCTAGAAGACAGGTGAATATAATAATAATTATTTTTTAAATCAAGACATAATTTTAGAAATAATAAGGATGGATTTTTATTTTAGATTTGATCTTATTCGTAAAATAAATGGAGCCTTAGTGTATAAAATGAGTGTGTAAAATATTCGAGGCACATTGTATTATAATAGAGTATACGCACTTAATGTATGCAATACACGTTATAGTCTATTATCATTAATAAATATAATTAAATTAAAAATCCCCTTTTATAGTTAAAACTTAAAAACTTAGGGAAATTATAATTTAACTGTGTATGATTTGATCTTATATTAACTTTTCCAATGTATCTTAAACTTAAGCAGCTTTCTCCTCTATAGTTCTGATCAAGTTGCAATGGTTAGTTAATTGTTAAATTGAGACATAAAAAAAATCTTTAGCCCATCATTTATGGAACACCCAAAAAAAATTAAGCACGCGCCTTCCATTTCTTTTTCTTTTTTTTCTCTCTTCTTCCTTCTTTCCTTCCCTCCCTCCCCATAGTAGTTTCCTTCATCTCGCCGGCTTGAAGCGTCGCCAAAGTTGCTACTGCTGCAGCGAAACGGCTCGCCAATGAGTCCTCCTTAACCGATGCTAATTAGTTTATCTTAGTTGCATTTTTAGTATTTTTTTTCCCTATCTTATTTCTTGTTCAGTCTCATTGGTCAATTGGCTGACCAGCAACCTCGGGTCGTAGCTACGCCAATCTTAGGATCTTCATCTCATGAAGCTCTTATGGTAGGTGCCCTTTGTGGGCTCTTCTCGCCTTGGGAGAGGCCACACCAAGTGGCTTCTTCCCACCGGCTACCTTAGGTGGATCTGGCCTCTATCGGTGCCATCTCCTCCCTCCGGCTGGTTGAAAGTCTCCCTCTTCCTGAGACAAAGCTTCTAGCATTGCCTTTGGTGCCAACTTGGTCGGGATTGTCGAGTGACTCTTCCTCCTCACCGTCGGCCTTAGTATAGGGCTTGCTCACCGTCGGCTGCCTCAACTAGTAGTGTGCCACCTCGTGTGGGCTAGGTGTGTCACGTGGTGTCAGTTGGGGGTGTCGTTGGCGGGGACCGTTGTGACCCCCCCCTGTGGAACCCGCAGCCTACCGATGGCTCCTCGCTCGACTTCTGATCAGGTCACACCTCGGGTGCCATACTCATCGTGGGTGTTAGTCGGTGCACCAGCCTCGACTGCCGGCGATGGGGCACATCGGCAGCCATCTCCTTCCTCTTGGTGGCTCTATTGTTGGGTGAGAGGAAGAAGGTGGTGTGGGTGTTGAGCTAGGCTGTCTAGCCTAGCTCAGGCTTGTGTTGGGCTGCGGCCCAACCCAAGTTGTTGTTGGGTTGGTGGGTTGAGCTGCAGCCCAACTCAAGATAATGGTGGGGTTGGGCTATTGTCAGCCCAGCCTATGTGGGGTTTGGACTAGGCATAGCCCAACCCATGGTGTGATAATGGGTTGGGCTGCGGCCCAGCCCATGTTGTTATGGGTTGGGCTGTAGCCCAACCCAAATCGCTTTCTTTGTGGGTTGGGGGCTTTGGGCCCAAGCTTGGTGGGTTGAGATGTGGTTTTTGGGTAGTTGCAGCTTAGCCCATTGTCTTGTGCCTTAGGCTAGGCTATTTATTTTATTTAATTTAAGTTACTCTAATCTTTTCACTTATTCATCCATGACAACCTAAGACCTAAACATTACTCCTTTTTTTTAGCGGATAGTAGTGTTCACTATATTAATTTTTTTTATAAATAAATTTTAATAGATTAGATTATGGCCTGAGAGTGCCGTTGCAAATAACATTTAACAGGCACTAGTTCCAATTAGAGTTTAGCATTGCTAATTATAGTTTTGATTTAAATCAATTTTATAAAATGAGTCGGTTGTCTAGATGTATCTATATTAATTGCTCATATCAGATAATTAATACAAATCTATGTAGGAAAATGGTATTAAGTAAGTTGCATTAATTAACGAAGCTTATTAATTAAATATTGATTATGTGATCTTTTATAAATTTAATAATATCGATTTCGACGATAATTTGAGGAGAATATTTTTATTGCGTTTATTAACGTATTAGACTTTAGTACAATTGTGTCAGCTCTAACTGATTAATAAAGGTAGGAATTACGAGATGGAACTACCCAAGCCTATAGTGAACATTAATAAAATTATTTAACTTTAGTGGTGGGAAGTATTTGTGCTTATGCTTTTTATTTCTCTCCTTATCGAGGTGGACTCTGTAATCTATGAGGATAATTCTGTGGCGCAGTGGCTTAGTATTAGAAAAGCAGTTCATGCAAGTAAAACCTCTATAATCTAAGAGTAGTGTAAAGAATGGAATAACTTACCTTATGACATCATCTCATTTATAGCATGCATGTGCGTACATATGTCATGCATGGTAGTTTATTTTTCTATTTGATAAGTTTTTGCGTACCATGATTTTTTACGCATAATTATTGAGCATGAACATGTGTATTAGTACATAAATTATGATAATGATGTATATTTCATTATACTTGTTGTATTATATAATATCATGCCACTTGTACATGTGCATAACTATAAAGAGGGTGACTATTGTGTCTCTATAGTACTCAATACCTCCCTAGCCAAGGTTAGGGGCTGGAGATATTATTATACTTATATATATTAGGGCTCACGCTTGATATTTTAGTTTGTTGATCCCAGACAATTAGGCAGCCGTTTCACCGAGCGATGGGTGATTTACTATCGATCAACGAGAGTTATACCCTTTAGAGTATTTAAGATAGAGAGAGAAGGGTAGAATGACGTAGACCTAGTGGTACTCGATGATGTAGGGTGAGGGCGTCAGTGAGCAATGAGTCATAATTTTCGCACGATGGTGTGATGATGTGGAGCCGAGGGTTTAGATGGTAGCATCGATGTGTGATATTGACATTTGTGATGGGCTTACGACTGAAGTCCTTACTCTGCGATGATAGACAATTGGTCATGCTATTCATCGGGTGATAGGCTGGTGATTCTACCGCTAGGGTCTATCATACTTTGGGGGTATGTGAGTGGTTGAGTGTGAGGATTGATGTGGCGTACGGGCGTAGCTCTGCATGAGCCTATGTTATAGACTTAGTAGTCTGAGATGATGCATATTATATGGTGTGGTGTTGACATGGCCTATGGGCGCAACTTAGTATGAGCTCGAGTTTGAGCTCCGAAATATTAAAGAGTTTTTAAAACTTATTTATCTAAATAGATCCTACATCAAACTTAATGCCAAAATGAGTCTGTAAAATTGTAGTCCTACATAAAATGCCGATCCAGCTAAAAATAAACTGTTAATCATATTATCATTTTATATTAAAAATGCTGAAGAGATAAGAGTTTTATGTAGAAAAAATTAAAAAAAAATAAATAGAGGAGCTACTATTTTTTTTATTTAATACCAAACTACAATTTTTTTTTCTTCTTGACGAACTACAAAATTTCGAGTAGAGAAAAAGAATACAATTTAGTTTTTTTTTTTCATTGATTAGAGTTTGTTTGTAGGATAGGTGAGTTGAGCTAACATTCTCAATTACAAGCAACAAATGAATCTTAGCTTCTATCATGTCATGCGTACCACCTCGCCAAGAGGTCCTTTTGTGCACAGTGTACAACTCCACACCCTCTCTAGAGACTAGAGGACATCTGGACGCCAACTATAAATAGCAACTTTGCGACGATTCCATATACGCGCGATTTGAGCTCTCTCTCTCTCTCTCTCTCTCGGCCTCTTGACTTCCATCCCTTTCAACGGGATACCACATTTCCGACGTCCAACAACCATTCAAACCCTAACCTAACATTCCACTTCTTCCCCCCTCTCATCGTCTCCCCTTCTTGGTTCCACCATGTCATCTCGAGAAGTATCGAGTAAATCCACATTTGGTCGGTAAGCTTTCCAAGCCACCGTTCTTTGCCTGAGTTGATCTGTTTTGCGACGATTCCTAGGATTAGTTTTGCATTCTTGCTTAATTGTGAGTTGCTGTGGTCACTTAGGGAGATTTGGTGGATTTGAGTGGTCGTGGAATATTAAGTTGATGAAAATTTTATGAGCTTAATCTTTCCTGCTGGTTAATTGATTTGTCACTAGATATTTGGTTGATTTTAGGGTTTTATTGTGAACCAAGTGTGATTACAACGCCTATTTCGGTTTGAAACTTGATTCACTTGATCTCTTGCGTGATTATTCTTTTCTTCTTCTTTTTCTTTTCCTTTTACAAATGCGTAGATATCATTTGGACGCCAATTAATATCTTTTTAATATTCTATATCTGATGATAAAAAGGAAATTTTTATGCTCTTGTAGAGCTCCTCAGTTATCATTTCAATGACAACTCCCGATAGAGAGCGTTTCAATCAAGCTATACCTTCGTTCTCGGATTCTGCAAGTTCTGCTCAGGCAGAAGCGAGTTTACCCAACTCGTTGAAGAATACTCCTTCAAACATAGCAAGACTGGAGGATGTGATCGAGCAGAGAAAAGGAAGGCATAAGTATCTTGCAAAGACAAAGAGCCCTTCTGATGGCATAGAAGTCCGTTGGTATTTCAGCAAAGTTCCTCTTGGGGAGAAAGGTGCACTATTTTATCTAATGTAGTCGCAATTATAGACTATTTAGTTATAAAGCATTTTGCACTTTATTTCTTTTCTTTTTATTGCTTTGTATTGAATCTGCATGAGAAAAACAAAGAGAAGTAGGATTAGAAATGGTTGGATGAAAGAGCTAGTAGCCTAGTACCATTTAAAGTGTATATATGTAATGCTGTGATTAAGCATTGTGATATTTGGTAGCGAATGTTTTTATGGTCTTTAGAAGCTTTGTTAAAGTCTTTTTTAAGCCCTCTATTTTCTCACGCACAAGAATCGATATATTTGGTACATTGATCATTCCAAATGGTTGAGAACTTGAGACATGCTGCTTGAAGTTTCGTTCTCTAGCAAATAAATGGAGTACATAAAGGAACAAAAAGACAGAAGATGTAGGAATTTGAGGCCTTGATGATAATAAGTTGCCTGCAATCACTTGTATAACAAGTTGAGATTGGTAGTTTCTGTTATCTTTCTTTGATAATAGAATAAGTCCAATAGAGAATTTGTAATCCTTGGTTGCTGAAGACAAAATTCAACACAATTATATAGGGGAAGGGCCCATCTTCTGTAAGTTCTGGTAACTGATGTGCATTTGTAATCCATATCAAAGGTAATGCATTGAGGTAAGATTATGATTTTATGACAGGTTATATCTGATCCAATAAGACAAAGCGTGAAAATATATTGGATTTGTCTAACAAAGTATCCTCTACCAGTAGTTTTACTATGCTTGTTGCAAGCTTGATACATATGCATCTATTTTGTTTCTTTCTTTTCTTTTCAGAGCTTTCAGCTTCAGTTCCTCGAACAGAGATAGTGGGGAAAAGTGAGTACTTTCGTTTCAGTATGAGAGACTCTCTTGCATTGGAAGCTTCCTTCTTGCAGGTATCATTTTATACTAGAATGAGTTAAATTTTGTTAAAGGCTATCAATGGACTTGATTTTCCATGGCAATGCAATCTTTCCTCAGTTTATGTACCTTGTCTTTTTTCTCATTTGAACTCCAGTTTCATGTTTGCTAGGATGTCTTTTTTGTTATTTTCTGAATTTAATTCTATATATTTCAAGGATTACTATGCTAGTCGGCATGATGGGCACATGCCCTCTGAACTGTACTTTGCCATTTGCTAATTCCTGTTAATTTATCAACTATTTTAAAAGCTTAAATTGTTAGAGAATAATAATTTTTATATTTTATATTTAACATCCCCCCACTGAGATATTTTAATGGGCACAAAAGTGGACTTGATTTAAATGCATGGAGGGTTGTATATATTAGATGACAGATGGGCCTAATAGGATTCAAATTCAGAAACTTTGTTCTAGTACCATGTTAACTCACTAACTACTTTAAAAACTTAAACTATTAGAAAACGATAGTTTTTATATTTTATATTTTATATTTTATAGCGCCAACACTAACGGATGCTCCGTGTCGAGTGGCTTCCTATTGTTGATTTGCCATACTATTTAGGATTTTTTTATAGTAATATAAAGTTTATCTATTCCTTTAATGTGAGTTTCTTAACCTATTCTAGAGGGAGGAAGAATTACTTGCTTATTGGTGGAAAGAATATGCTCAATGCAGTGAAGGTCCAAGCGGATCTTGTGCGGCAAGGAATATGACTGCTGCCCAACAACTTGATGAATCATATGTGGTGGAGGAAGACAGGGTTGGTGTTCCTATAAAGGGTGGCATTTATGAGGTATTGATTGCGTTTAGTCTTTGTGACCACATATTATCTTTAGTTTTGCTAAACAATTATTCAACAACATTTCTGACCATGAATGAAAATAACGAATAAATATAGTTAGCTAAATGAATTCTTTAATGTTACGAGTAGTTGAATAACATGAAGTAAAGTAATATTTCTTACCCAGGCAAATAAGAATCTATCTAATATTCTTGAGATAAAAGGTCAATCTCAAGCAAGTTAAACTTGGATGTAGATACTAGTGAGTCTTATTTTTCCTTGCATGAATATTGAATACAACAATAAGTAGTTAATTCTAAGGATGGTTGTGTGCCGGTCCAGCACGGTTGTGTGCCAATTCGTGCCAACGTGGAGTCCTTTTTTTTCCCTATTTTTATTGATCATTATCAAGCAACTTTACTATTATTCTTATATCGGCAAATGAAGTCATCATCATGTGATTGAAGATATCAATAGTATTTAACACAATATTTTTGTATTATTCTTGTGCCGACAAATGAAGTTCTGATCCTCCCTGTTATTTTATATTCAACTAAATATCAATTTTAATTATTGACTATTATCAATTAATATTATGTGTTGAATGCTATTACGTTTTTAATTATATTATGGAGTCTTCAATCATTAATAAAAAATTTAATGAATGTATTCAATCATATTATCTGTTGAATAACATTTATATTTGATTATCGCTATATCTTTAATAAAATATGTTATTTACAAAAATAATCTAAAGATAAAAGATTGTAATATAGTTTTAATATATATATTCAAACAAAACATCAAAGATTGACGTGCCGAAGATCCAAAAATATCTTTAAATATTCTAATTTTTTATTAAAAATATGTTAAATGCATGCCAGTCGTATGCAGAGCAATGCTACTGATCGACACACTCTGTGCCAATGATGGCATGGCATGGCACATGCCTTTGGCATGGCTGTAGTTGGTTAATGAGTAGTTTTCATGAAGCTTTATTTTTTTTTTTTTTAGTTATCTGCGTAAACAGTGATTATATATCATCTATATGCACAGTAGCTTCTGCTCTAATTGTTTCTTTTCATAAAGCTTTCAAGGACAACCCGCCCCAACTCCTAAGGACAATCTGTTTTCACCAAGTGTAGAATGTGTTGGAGATTGTACAAACTCAAAAGATTCAGATATTTTCAGTTGTAGAATAAGCTTCATCTTTCCTGGTCTTAAACCTTGACTCTTTTATTCACCATATTGTGGATTATTTAAGCCTTCAAAGTTTGATTAGATGAGTAGAAAGAAGCAGAAACTTTGAATTTCAATTACAATAAAGGCTTCTGTGCCATGAATTCTATGGATTATTTCAGGTTGACTTAACTAGGCGACATTGCTTCCCAGTTTATTGGAATGGCGGGAATAGGCGTGTCCTTAGAGGTCACTGGTTTGCTCGTAAAGCTGGTCTTGATTGGATTCCTTTACGTGAAGATGTTGCAGAACAACTGGAGTTGGCATACCATTGTAAGGTATTCAAGTCCATGATGCAATGTTCATGACGTCTGATACTGTATGCTATTGCTATCGCATTGCACTTTTCCTGTCTTACTTGCTTTCAATTGTAATGCAAATGTACAAGCACATGCTAGTGAAGAAACCTTTCATTTTTAGACTACGTAATTTAGTTTGCTGTATCGAAAAATTTAAAGTTTTGTATTTTCTGTCTCTTTGTATGGAATGCTATTTTGGTTATTTATTCATGGACTTTCTTTCTCTAGTTCTTATGCATTTTGCAGACTAATGTACTATATGTACTTACTGCTATCTTGGGCATTTTTTTTGCGAACTCTATGTTTTGATCTACATGTGGGTACTTCATGCCATTAGATAATGTTTTTCCAAATGACAAAAGTAAGATAGGGTACAATAGATATCATAGTCGGTATTATGTGTTAGACGGATTAAGATGGATGGAATAGTTTGATATTGTTTATGACCTGAGGAATGCTTGAACCCACATTTCTTTTTTTACATGCCATTTGAGCACCGGATGGAGATGGTAACTGTTTCTTGCAGAAAGAGAAGCATATTATGCTGTTATGGAAATAGAAAGTTCCAAGAATATTCTAGCCTGATAGCTCTTAAAGCTTTCATGCAGCCTTCAGAGCAACTTACTCACATATCTCCTCATTTTACTTGTTACCAAAAAATGTAATTCCATGTTTTAATTTTCTTTTCTTATTTGTTATTCTTAGGAAGAAATCAAAATATCTTACATTCTGGAGATACTCCACTGTGATTTTACTTTCATTTCTATCAGGTTTGGCACCGGCGTACATTTCAACCTTCAGGCCTATTTGCTGCCCATATTGATCTACAAGGCATCTCACAGGTAAATAATATGCAATAACCAAAGAGATTATGAAACAAATTGTTGATACTTGATACTTTATTACTATGTTTAGAACAAACTTCTGCAGGGCTTGCATGCTCTTTTCACAGGGGAGGATGATACCTGGGAGGCCTGGCTAGTCTTTGACACCTCTGGTTTTAAAATAGGGGGAGGAAAAGGGATCAAATTAAGACGTGGTTTTTCACTTTCTGGATCTCGGAAGCCAACTCAGGTTAGTATTCTATAGCGAGAAAATTCATGGTTCTTATCCTATATTATTGAAGAAGAACCCAAACGCTCTTTTGGTTAAATCGATATTAGTTTTGGGAATTTGGATCATCTTTTAGCAAGTTGGTGTTTTGTACTTGGTATTCAAATTATTACTTATTAGTTCCTTAATAAGTTAATATTACTTAGTTCTTTTTACCTTGGTAATTACTACATTTTGTTCGTCACCACCTCAACAATTTGTAGTTGCTAGGTTACACTGCAAAGTTGAAGGCTCAATGGAAGAAACTTTAATCATGCACTATTAACCTGATGTCAATAATAATAATAGATTATAGATGTCAGACCTTTGAAATAAAATCAAAAATAGATTTATCTACCAACTTGGTTGTCAACTTGTCATTTGTGCTACCAAAGAATAACGTTGAAGACCTGAAGTTCCTCTAGACATGAAAAGAGTTTAGGCAAAGGAAGGTGGTATCTTCTTGTGTGAAGTGGTCTTTACTCTTTCTTGTTGCGGCATAAAAAGCTAAGGAGCTAGAGAAATATCTGGCAACCAAATATTTATATTCTCTGCACTGTTATTAGGTTAATCACTGGAGAGAGTAGATATTCCATTGTGCAAGAATTCACATACTTTAATTTTGTAAGATTATATATTACCACACCTCTCAATTAAGTCAGGCCCTGGTGGAAATAAGAAAGCTGTTATTTTTGAGGCATTTCTCAGAACAATATTTCCTCTTTGAGAAAAAAATGCTGCTATTGTAGCAACTGGATCAAGGCAGCATTTTCCTTCACCTGAATCAGAATTTCTTGAGCAGATATTAATATATTATCATCATGTGCAAGTTAGATGTGAGTATGTTGTACACTTTGATTATTGACAGGCAAAACAAAGCTAGGGAAGATCACAATATCAACATTAAAGCTGATTTATACTTATCTCATTAGGATTACTAGCAAAATTTAGCTGATTTAACATTTGAAGAATGATTCATGTTCTTTATATGCTGATAAAATTTTCCTTAAGAAGTTATGATCCCTGGAATACTTTATGGTGTAGCTGAAGTATGCCTTCAGATGGTGTATAAATTTAAGTATTTAACAAAGGGAGTACTATTGAAATCATCCAAAGGTTAAACCTTAGTTGGCGTTTTCATTCTCTAGTGATTTTTTTACATTATGTAAATCACACAAGAACAGCTGCATCAACTTTACGTTTGAATCATAAGGTGCCCTAGTTGCTTGTTTTCCATTATCAGCTTAACTTATGTGCCTATCAGCTTCTTTCTTGGCCCATAAGTTTTGGACTAATCATGATTGTTTGATCACTGGATTGTCCCTAGGATGAGCTGCGCCAACAAAAAGAGGAGGAGATGGATGACTACTGTTATCAGGTTATTGTGTTAATTATTGGACATCTCACATCTTGCATAAATTTTTCTCTTCGATGATGTGATTCTTGCTTTTCATTCTCTTAAATCTCTTATGCATAGTATCTGTTATGATTATGTTATCAAAGCTCTTTCTCAGCTGAAAATTGAGCTATATAATATCTGACAGTTTCAGCCTTGATAAATTGGGACATAGGTATGCCGAACAAGTCCAACCTTAAATAAGTGCATTCTATTTTTTATTTGTTAGGATCAAATACACAGAGTTTGCATACAAGATACTAAGATAAGTAGGATGCGATTTAGTGGAAAAGTCGATATCTGCTCAGTAGAAGATATATGAAAAAGACTGATAATTTCAACTAAAAATTGATACCGAAAAGATGAGCATTCACCTTGATATTCTTGGTCCACTCATGAAACACAGAGTTGCTTATACTATGTATAGCACTTATGTTATCATAATAAAAAGCAATTGTTAGAGTTGACGCACCCATATCACCCAATAGAAGACAAAAATGAATGGTTTTCTTGATAGTAGTGGACATTGTCACGACCCAAAATAGGAATCATGACCGGCCATGCATCTCAATATGCTTGAGATGCACGAAGCCTTATTAATACTCTCTACGTGTACGATGGCAAAATAAATAAACAAATAAGAATGTGCTATATTAAATTTTATAACTAATTGCAATAAAAATATAAATCAATGTTAATGTTTTTGAGTCTCTAAACTAAATAAATAAAATGTCTAATCTAAAGCATAAAATCAAAAGAGCGGAAAGGTAAATAGGTGAATCCTAAGTGGAGGTGGAGTCCGGGTACATCTCGCTCAGTCGCCCCGCTGACTATTACCTGAAACAAATAAACAAATACAAAAAATAAAAGAACCCGTGAGCCAACAACTATAGCTCAGTGAGTGGAATCCACTCACTAACCTAATAAATTTTAATTAATATTAATGCTGAATAAATTAAATTAAAAGCAACAATATCCATCACAATATGCAATAGGCATGCTCTCTGAATAATAACAATGATAACAATAGAGAGAGATGTTACTACTTGTAACCTTGCACGTTTTCAACATATTAACATCTTTTAATATTTATACTATCATATGTCTCAATGGGTCTAAACCCTGTGGATCCACATCAACTAGAAGTCACCTCGAGATGACATTCGGGACTTTTCTTCATAGCTGATCCGGTTAGGGTCATCAGAGGGTATCACCCTGTGATCAACACACTCTGTCTTTTTCACTAACCGTTGAGAGAAGTTAGAGTCACCTAGGAAATTTTCTCATTCATCCTAGGACTGTTCCCTAACCCCGCCAGAGTCACCTAAGAAACTCACCGCAGTGATCTAATTTAGGACTTTCCTCTGGACTTCCAGATAAACTTGAGTCACCATGGAAAATCGTAAACGATTTATACCGGGACTATTCTCTAAGTCGTATCAATACTAGTCTCATTTTTCTTTTCACAAATTTCAATATTTGCACGAAGTATGGTGATGCACTGAATATAATAATTAAATGCACACAGGAAAATAAAACAATTAAATTTTCGCACGTATGGATGAAATAAATAGATTTGCACACAGAAGTTACAACAATTTAATTTTTACATATAAGGGTGAAATAAATAATTTGCACACAGAAAATTTATATAGTCTGACAAAAATACGAAATACAATAAAATAAATATGTGAGTGAACCCACTCACCTGAGTTTAGGCAAGACAACCGAAACCTCAAATCTCTAGCTCACGTACTAGAATTCACCACCGAGGAGGAGTGTGGTGGTTCCAATTTCCTCCGGCGACGCTCCAGCTGGCCGATTCCACGGCGACGACTCCGACGGTGAGGAAGAAGCGAAAGAAGGGAGGAAGGAGAGAGAGAAGAGGGCTGGGGGTTGAAGAGAGAGGATTAGGGCTAATTTATAGATTAGAAGAGGATTAAATCTAATCCGATTCAGATTAGATGAAATCCCCCCTAATCAGCCTCGACGCGTGCTGGAGAGGGAGAGGGGAGGGGCTGCACGTGCAGGGCACGTGCACCCTCCTCTCTCAACCCCTATTTTTTATTTTTATTTTTATTTTTTTTTATTCTGGTTTTGACAGACATTGCTGTATATTATGCTTCAATATTAGAAAGAGAGACAACATCCTACTTCTTGCTTCGTTAAGAGATAAGAGAGTTACAGAAAATCAGACAAAATCTAGTGGTAGAATGACGAGTAATAGGATCTCCAACCCAATCAGTATCAGAATAGGGACGAAGCACAAGAGAAGAATGTGCAAATATCAAAAGAGACTAAATAATGCACATATCTAAAAATCCAAAAAGAGTTGCATAATGAACAGATCGAGGAGCCGCTACAAACTAAATATGCTTGTAGCATGAGAGATATCTAGTCTAGTAATGTGTAAGTAGACAAGCTAACCAACGAGCTACCTATACTTAGTCAGATCTGCCAATGGCACACCATCTATAGGATAAAGCTTCACATAAAGCTCAAGAGATATATCAGTTGTCCTGTCATTGGATTTAACTTTCGAATAATCATATTAGAGGCATACATTTGTTGAGATACAAGTATAGCTTTCTTGTCTTGAGCAATTTCAAGGCCCAAAAAATAACTAGCAATCCCAAATCCTTCATTTGAAAATGTTGAGACAAGTGATTATGTAGACCTGATTGAAGTCAAATCATCATCACTAATAATCATGTTATATACATAAAGTAGGAGAATGACTCACCCCCTACGGTGAGGACTGTTTAAATATTGTGTTGTCATGAGCATTCTCAACATAACCAACCTCAAGCACAACAAAATCACTCAAACCAAGCATAAGATGCCTGCTTGAGTCCATAAATAGATCATTGGAGGCGATATACATGAGATAAAGGAATAAAGAGGCTAGACGGAGGTTGCATAATACTAATTTAGACTCAAATCACTATGAAGAAAGACATTCTTGATATCTATTTGAAATAAAGTCCAATAATAAACTATAATAACTGCAAGGAGAGTATGAATTAAGGTTCCAAAATTCGGTATTGGAATCGGGGTTGGTCCTCCGAAAAAATAATACATATCAGCGTATCGATCATATCGAATTAGACTATTTTTTTATTACGCAAAATTCTAAATATTATTTAAAAATATAGAAAAATTTCTAAAAAATAATTACTCACACATAAAACTTATAAACTAATAAAAATGTATTAACTTACTCAACTTTTTTTATTTCTTATCTCTCCCTTCTCATTACCTCTCTCTTTCACTGTTGCAAGGCAATTTATTTTTTATCTTTTATCTTTTATAATTTCTTCTCTCTCCTTTCTCTTTCCTTCTCTCTTTCTCTCTCTCTCTTCCTCCCTCTCTCGATCTCTCTTAATGAGAGGGGGCTTGCCAGGATAGACAGAGAGAGGAAAGGGCTTGTCAGAGAGAGTAGATAAAGAGAAAAAGATAGATGAGGCGTCAGCGAGAGAGAGAGAAAGGGAAACAAAAACAAACAACAAAAAAAAAATACTAACTAAGATCATTGGAGGTCAAAATTGCCGGATCTTGGTCGAAGGATGTCGCCGAATCTTCAATGGGTGCCGCCAGTGAGGAGGGAGAGAACTCAAATCCATACACGCGAACCCGTATAGGGCGAGATTGGTCGATCCAAATCGATATTTGGCCAAAACCAGTTGATAACTCATTTCGGCCATGGATTGGGATCAACCGAAACCTGGAACCATTGTATGAATAGTAGTTATATGAGCAATAGGGGAAAATGTCTCCTTATAGTCAATGTCATACTCCGAAGTAAAACCTTTAATAAGAAGACGAGCTTTGTACTACTCAATAAAACCACCAAGCATCATTTGATCTTGTAAACACAATTGCAACTAATAGGGTCGACATCACTCGACAAAGAAACAACATTCCACGTCTGAGTATGCTCAAAGGCCTGAAAACCCTCAGCCATAACACATTGCTACTCAAAATGAGCAACAATTTTTTAATAAGAACTAGGCTCACGGTCTACATGAAGAGTTGTCAAAATGACATGAAACACAATGCAATGTATTGTCAACATAACCATCACTCTGAGGAGGGCGATGCTCACACTGTGAACAACGAGGACCTGCATCAATGGCAAGAAAAGAATATGTAGATGGTGGTGGAACATAATGGATTAGAGGAGATACAAATATATGGTACGTTATAGAATTGACTCGTCAATAATACACCTGAATAATAAGAGGATAAAAATAATGAGAAGTATTTGGACCTCCGATAGTGGACTGATCATGGGAATAGGGAGCTAGCAAAGGCTAAAGAGGAAGCTGAGGAGGAGATAGAGGCTTAAGAAAAGTAAGATCCTCATACTCACTAGAGTAATAAGAAATATCCTCTAAAAAGGTGACATGATGAGTGATGCGCACTCAACGAGTCAGAATCATAGCAACAATATTATTTGTGTTTAGAACTATATCCAAAGAGGACATATCTTACAGACCTGGCAAATAACTTGTCACACTCATGAGCAGAGAGAAGGACAAAGCAAATGCACCCAAAGGCAAGAGAAGGGAAGTGGTGGTGATAGATTTAGACTAATGAATAGGCAGAAGAGATCCACTTATAGCCTAAAGTAGTGGTTGGTGAGATGTGGGTGACTAAACAGTAAGAATAAATAAGTAATAAGTTTGGTGTCATATGTTGGGTGGCACACTAGGGATGATTGAGATGATTGAAAAGTCGTATTAAAAAGTAGACATGGTGATGCAAATCTAGTATGAATGCAATGTTTTGGAGAACAATCGACCCAAACAAGTAACTAAAGTAAAATATAGTAAGCAATAACTGATAAGAAGTTAATTGATTAAAAGGATCACTACTAGATGGAAGGAGAGAAAACCACTCTGATAAGGCAGTAGCTTTCTCAACTCTCAAATAGGTACGTTGATAGTAGAAAGGCTTAAAATATGGTGTAAGGAAAGACTTTAGAGTTTAGGTTTACCAATAAATAGAATAGTAGTGTTTTACTTTGAAACCAAGTCCTCCTCTTCACGTCCAGGCACCCAAAGGTCCTCTTTCACTACTGGAGTCTTCTGGACAGCAGCAGTAACCAACGAAAAGTAGAGATTGAAGAAGAAGAGAGGTTTAGAGAGGAAGTAGAAGAGATTAGAGAAGAATCTTAAGACAGAGTAGAAGAAAGGGAGAGAAAGAAAGAGAGAGAGGGAGAAGAAGAAGAAGACCATAAGGGAGAAAGTGAGAGATCTCAAAATAATCTTGTTCCAACTTCTCTTTGTTTCTCATGCAATAACCCTTAAATAGGTTAACAACTTTAATTCTAGCTGATTCTAATAGAAACTTATTTCCTAATAGGACTCTAATTGATCATCTTACCTTAATTGATTGATCCAATTTAGGTAATAAATCAATGTGGACATCCCCCACATATAAGCTTACCATAATTATCAATTGAGATTCTAATAGGAATTCATTTTCTAATAGAATCCTAATTGATTAAACCTTACCTAAATTGACTAACCCAATTTAGATAATAACTCAATACAGACATCCCCCGCATATAGGCTACCATATCTGTCAATTGACTAATTCAATTGATTATTTAAATTAAAAATCAGCAATTAGACTAAAATTGGACTCAAGTAATTCTATTTTGGTCAAATTGAAGATGATGCCCACATCACATGGCTGACCTCAATTGCCACGAAGACAATTGCAAAGCTAACTCTGTGAGCAAGAGTCTATTCAAACTGTTGAAGATAATCCTTTTTACCTACCTCTGGGCTAAGATTTTTCCTAATCAACCAATTTGGTAAGAGTGGACAGAAAGAGGAGACCTTTGCTTTATCTCCTTCTTCCTCAACCTGGGCCCCCCGGAGGGTATCCTTGTGGCCAACCAAAGAGATCTTGTCAATTAATTTGCCACCAAAATTAGCGGTTGGAAGCGGGATACTCTATCCTTTGCTGGTAGGCAAATTTTTATAAATTCTACCTTTGTCTCGATCCCTAACTATTGGTGTGCTTCTACTGGGTTTCAGACTCAACTATTGACCAAATGACTATGCTTGCTCCTTTGGAAAAATGACAAATACTATAAAAGTCTTCATTTAGTGAACCGGGCAAATGCCACTAAACCTAAAACAGAGGGTGGCCTGCCAGTCAGGGACTTACAATTGACAAAATCTACTAGTTTTGGTCAAAATGTTTTAAGTTTTTAAAAATGATCTCACCTTTTGGATTGCTATAATGAAGCACAAATATGGCCAAATGGACATATGGTCCACAAAATTTAAAAACGGGTCTTCTTGGGCTTGGGGGCCTATGTGGACTTCAGCCAAAGCATGAGAGATGGAATTAAATATTGAGTGGGAAATGGCTATCAGGTCAATATCCTCAATGATCCCTAGATCATGTCTACTCCTCTGGCTAGAATGCCAACTTATGTGAATGTTAATATGATTAATGACTGCATGTAGAGGACCTCGTTGCTAATGATAGATGAGATGAGATGACTCTACAGGAAGCTTTCAACCTACCCTTCAAAGACTTATCCTGGGCCTTAGTATTGGGCATGTGGAAGATAAATGGATCTGGCAGCTTGATCTTAAAGGGATGGCCAGTGCAAAATTTGTTTACAATTTCTTAAGGCCCAACTCTAAATTTAATGGGCCTGAATGGAGCATTCTCTGGAGGCTTACGATGAACTCTAGAGTCAAGAGCTTCCTGTGGAAAGTCAACTAGGGGAGAATGCCCAATAAAGTCCTCCATAGCCTACACATTGGGCCAACAGTACCATGCCTAATGTGTGGGCTATAGGAAGAGAGTGTGGAGCATCTCTTCTATCATTGTTGCTATGCTTTAATGGTGTGGGAGGTCATTGCCCACAACCTTGGTATCTCCTTCACTTTGGATTGCAATTGGATCTCCTATGATTGGTCCCAACTTAGTGGCGATAAAAAAAATTTATGGTAGTGATGGCCACCACCATTTGGATGGCTCGGAAAGTTAGAAAAAAAACTTGCTTTGGAAAACGAAATCACTTTGTGTGGATGGCCTTCCAAATGGCTATGGAATACTATGACAGATACAATGGTGAAAACCCTGTTACCAGTCAGATTCACCAAATGGTTAACTAGGTCCCACCTATAGAGGGACTCATTAAATTGAACTTTGATGGTTCCTAGGACCCTTTAGATATTTTGACTGGCATAAGGGCTATTGCCATAAACAACAACAGTGACACTTCTATTCATATTTTTGCTAGGCCCATCACTGTGGGCTCGGTCCTTGAAGTAGAAGGCCTTGCAATGCTGGAGGCCCTCAAGATGGCAGCCCATCAAATGTTTACAAAAATCATAGTTGAAGGCGATTTTACTATTGCCATCAATGCAATTAACAATTCCAATGATATCCCATGAGCCATTCGGGATATGATTCACCGGTATAGATCCTTTTGTCCTCTTTTTGAGATGTTCTCCTTTGTCCATATCTACAGAGACTATAATAGGGTAGTCGACTGAGCTGCCCATTTTGATAGGCATAGGCAATTTTTATTCCCAGGGGTTGAGGTTTTCTCTCTCCCCCCTGAATTGGATTGTATCTTCTCTTTTGACACCTCGGGAGCCAAAACTCTCAGATAGTCTAAAAAAATTTAGTTATCTTAGTAGCTCTCCTTTTTATTAAAAAAAGAACTTTGTCTTACTTCTCTTTATAAACATTGAGATTGTTCATCAATTAATAAGAAATACTTTGGAAAACATCTCTAGAAGGAAGCCTATAAAGTAGACCGGTGTCCCCGCTTTGTCCCACTCTCATGTTTCAAACTCATAAAAGAGGTTAAGACTTAAGATTTAAGGTACACAGAAATGCTTATAAACATACATATTGTTGAGATGAATAATGATAATATCAGTACAGATGGTGTTTCGGAATAGGAACTCTAGATAAATGAGCTAATGCAATTTTAACTCATTTGTTGATATATTATTCATTTTGCCATTTCACAGGTGCCAGTTGGTCATCTAGTTTTCATGGTTCATGGCATCGGGCAAAGGTTAGAGAATGCTAATTTGGTTGATGATGTTGGTGATTTTCGTCATATAACGGCTATTCTAGCTGAAAGGCACTTAACTGCATATCAGAGGAGCACCCAGAGGGTACTTTTTATTCCTTGCCAGGTAGAAGATGATATTCTCCTCTCAAACTGAAGTTCCAATTTTAAAATTCTTTGCTGCTTTCTCTTGAAAATTTGACATGCATGATCATCTTTTTACCTGAGGAGGAGACACCTTTTGGCTCATTAGAAGTTGGGGATGTAGCATAAAGATAAAAGTAATTATAATCTCATTTCTAATCGAGATGTCAAATAAAACACATAAACTGAATAGAGTGTTAATGTCACGATCCGAAATAGGAATCATGACCGGCCATGCACCTCAATATGCTTGAGAAACACGAAGCCTTATTAATAGTTCTTAAGTGTACGATGGCAAAAATAAATAAATTAAGAAGATCTGCTTTATTAAATTTAAACTAATTGCAATAATTATTAAAACAATGTCATTGTTTTTGAATCTCTAAACAAAATAAATTTAACTTCTAATCTAAAGCATAAAATCCAAAAGAACGGAAAAGTAAATAGGTGGATCCTAAGTGGAGGTGGAGTTCGGGTACGTCTCGCTCAGTCGCCACGCTGACTATTATCTGAGGTATATAAATAAACAAAAAAAAAGAAATTCATGAGCCAACAACTATAGCTTAGTGAGTGGAATCCACTCGAAAACCAAATAAATTCTAAAAAACTAAAATCAACAATATACATAACAATTTGCAATAGGCATGCTCTTTAAATAATGACAATGATAACAATAGAGAGTCACAATTTATAGCCTTGCACAGTTTCAACATATTAACATCTTTTCAATATTTATACTGTCATATGTCTCAATGGGTCTATACCCTGTGGATCCACATCAACTAGAAGTCACCTCGAGATGATGCTCGGGACTTTTCTTCATAGCTGATTCGGTTAGGGTCATCAGATGGTATCACTATGTGATCAACATACTGTCTTTTTCACTAACCATTGAGAAAAGTTAGAGTTACCTAAGAAAGTCACCGCCAGAGTCATCCTAGGACTGTTCTCTAACCCCGCCAGAGTCACCTAAGAAAGTCACCGTAGTGATCTGATTTATGACTTTTTCCTGGACTTCTAGATAGACTTGAGTCACCACGGAAAACCGCAAGCGATTTATACCGGGACTGTTCTCTAAGTCGTATCAATACTAGTCTCATTTTTCTTTTCACTAAAATTTAATATTTGCATAAGGTATGGTGATGCACTGAGTATAACGATTAAATGCACACAGAAAATGTAACAATTAAATTTATACGTAAGGATGAAATAAATAAATTTGCACACAAAAAATTACATGGTCTGACAAGGTACGAAATATAAAGAAAAATAAATATGTGAGTGAACTCACTCACCTGAGTCTAGATTAGTCGCCACGCTGACTATTACTTGAGATAGATAAAAAAAACAACAAAAAAACAAATCCATGAGCCAACAACTATAGCTCAGTGAGTGGAATCCACTCGAAAACCAAATAAATTCTAAATTATATTAATGTTGAATAAAATTAAACTAAATCCACAATATCCATAACAATTTGCAATAGGCATGCTCTTTAAATAATGACAATGATAACAATAGACACGTGCACCCACCTCTCTCAACCCCCCCCCCCTTCCCTTTTCTGGTTCTTACAAGAGAGGGCTCACTGAGGAGGAGCGTGATGGTTCCTATTTACTCTGGCGATGCTTCGACGGGCCGAACCCACGTCGTGATTCCGATGGTAAGGAAGAAAAAAACGAAAGAGGAGAGGAAGAAGAAAAGGGAAACGGCTGGGGGGAAGGGGTTGAAGAGAGAGAAAAATTAGGGTTTAATTTATAGTGCAAAAATCAAAATCTAAATTAGATTTGGGTTCGGCGAGATTTCGGCGACTGCCTCGTCGCGTGCCGGAGAGGGAGAGGGGAGGGGGTTGCACGTGCAGAGCACGTACACCCTCCTCTCTCAACCCCTTTTTTTTGTTCTTACAATTGATATTCCCATTTACATTTCCAGATACCAAATGGAGAATCTAGTTAAGCTCAGTAGTTGTTCTGTTCTCTTTCCTTTATTGGGTCAATAACCATCCTTTTCTGGTTTAGTTGAAATCCATTTTTTAGTTAGAAATTAGAACTTGCTTGAATACTTCATTTCTGAAGGTTGTCATCAGGATACTTATTCATCCTCTTTGTTTAGATTACCCATTTATAATTGGCGTTTACCCATGCCATAATGTATTCTTTTGAATTTCAATATATATATATATATATATATAGATTTGCTGTATTAGTATTACAATCTTTTGTGACCATTTCCCTGACAATATATACTTTGCAGTGGAGAAAGGGTTTGAAGCTCAGTAGTGAAAGTGCAGTTGAAAGAATCACTTTGGATGGTGTTCGAGGTCTTCGACTAACATTAAGTGCCACAGTTCACGATGTTCTATACTACATGAGTCCAATATACTGCCAGCATATAATTGATTCAGTATTTTCTTTCTCTTTCTCCACTTTTTCCTTATTTTTATGTATGGGTGCCTGAACTTTGTTATTAGAAATGATCTGTTGCTGGATAAATAAGACATCGACATAGCTGCATTGACATAGTCTTAGTGAGTAATTATATGTTTCTAACATCAGATATTCCCATTGAATCTAGACTTTCATTTGCTCAAGTTCATGTATGCAGTAGTATCTTGCAATGAATGTGCATTTTTAATTGGATACACATTGAAATGATTTCACTAATATTTAAATTTCTTTGGTGTTTTAAGTTCAACATTTCTTTTTAATTAAATGTTACTTTCCTAAAGCTCCTTATTATGGATGTTATTCAATGCCCAATGAAAATAATCTCTTTGTATGATATTGCTAGACTCTTTTGAATAACTACACTTCTTTTAACTGGATTGGTCTTCAAACGTTGCATTGTTCTTGGAGGTTTTTAAGTGTTTTCAACTCATTTTCTGAACCATGATGAATCAACAATAGAGAGAGAATGGCCAACAAGTGCATTTGTCATTGGAGTAGCTAATGAATAACGATTGATTAGGTAACCATCAAGTCGAACAATGTTTTGACTTGTGAGTGCTGGGTTGTAGTGTCTAGTGTTAGGAATGGCCAACAAGTGCATTCATTATTGAAAATGCTAATGAAAAATTATAATGAGTAATCATCAAGCTGGGGCCAGTTACTACTGCTGGGTTATTATCCATTCATGGCCCAACAATGCGGTTAGTTTTCATTGTTTTAAGTTATGCTACCAGCTTCTTGATCTTCTTGCAAAACCAATGTTCTTGCATTCAATAAATCCTCTACTTTATAAAGATCAAATTTTGCATTGATGCTCTGTTAAGAGTTCTTTTCTTTCTGACTGTCCAGGCAGTGATGGTCGTGCCAGTGGCACATGCTGTGCCGTGCCGGTCGGCAAGGGGCGTGCCGAGCGGCACGCCTCGGCACGCCCCCCTGTGCCAGTGACATGCTCCCCCGTGCCAGTGGCACGCTCCCTATAATATTTTTAATAAATTTTTTAGGATATTTAGAGATGTTTTTGGGTATTTGGTATGTCAATCTTTGATTTTTTTTGTCTAAATATATGTATTAAAATTTAAAATCTACATTACAATGTTTTATCTTTAGATTATTTTTGTAAATAACCTACTTTATTAAAGATAAAACAACAGTTGAATATAAATATTATTCAACACATAATATGATTGAATACATTCATTAAAATTAATATTAATGATTAAACACTCCATAATATAATTGAATACTCCATAATATAATTGAACACATAATAACATTCAATACATAATTGATAATAGTTCAATAATTAAAATTAATATCTAGTTGAACGTAGAATGACGAGGAGGATCAAAGACTTTATTTGCTACCACAAGAATAACATGGAAATGTTGCGTTAAATACTATCAATATTCTTCAAAACTTATCCACTGATAATATTGCTCGTTATAACATTTCACATAGTCTTCATAGAAATAAGAATTTTATAATTCTTCGATGATATGATATGGATATTGAATATACATGGGAATGACCGGCACATGCACACCATAAGCATATGCAGATTGTGGATATGGAGTATAATAAGGGTGTTGTGGCTCTGGTGGGTGTGATTGATATGATGGTAATGATGATGAATTCATATCATCCTGTGGGCGCACCTCTCCTAATGTTCTGCTACCTATATACTCAAGTCCTTCCCTCATCTGACTATAATCATATTGAGCTTGAGATGGTCCCTTTCCTTTTTTCTGTCTCTGATAAATTTAGCTTTGTGGTTGTCTAGGTCTAGCAAATGAATTGTCATTCCAATTTTAAAAAATGACAAATAAATTGTCATTTCAAAAATGACAAATGGCAACAGTTAATTGATGGAAATAAGAAAAAGTTAAAAAAATGAGTTCTACATATCACATATCCACTGGCACACCTCTACTGGCACGGCAAGTGCCGGTAGGCACGGCCATCCTTGAGTCTAGGGCTCTGCTAACTGAATCATGGCCTCTAAAGAAAAGACAATTTTATTCTTACCTGAGAAATAGGAAAAGTTCTCTATTTTCCTATGCGAACTTGTCATAGCACTTGCTTAAGACGAGTCTTTGGTATCTCTTATTCCATTTTCCTAAGACTGGCCCTAAGAACAATGCTCTTCACTCAGCAATAAGATTTCTTATTGTACACATAGCCAATCTCGCCATGCACATCTACAAGATAAGCTATTGCAGCGATTTATTTATTCTTATTGAAGACTGGCCTATAAGTCATACATATTTGTGCTTTGCCATGGGATGCATTGCAATAAAGTTAAGCTATCACAGCAATTTATTTATTCTTATTGAAGACCTGCATATAAGTCATATTTGAGCTTTGCCTGGGTTGCACTGCAATAATTAGAATATGGCTCCTAATTACGGTATAAATTTTTCATGAGAACAATTTTTTAATATTGGCGTGGAGAGTGTGTCTCTGGTCATGGTAATTATTTTCTTTATAATGATCATCGTAGACCTCTATAGTATGATCACATAGCAAATCAGGGATGTGCATATCTTCTCCCTTCATTGAAGCAAACTTATGTGGATAAAGAAATCCTTTGTTGGTGAGTGGCATTTTCCATTTTGGTTTACATTCCTGTTTTATAAAGCTTGCTGCAGATAAGGTAGTAACATGGCAGGCAATAGTTTGATATAGGAAAGTGGAACTGAATTTTTCAGCACTCCTTATTGTGGCATATCAAGATTCAGTGCTCTTAAATTTGGATAACTAGAGTGGATTGCAAAGGTAAAAACTACAGAAGCTGGTATTCAAGAATCAGTATTGAATATGCTTACAATAAAAGAAAGTTGCTGGAGGGAAAACCCTATGCATTTTAAGGGCATTTAAGCTATATCATAAGCACAGTAAGTATAGAGTGAAGATTCACAGCAAGCTATGGTTTAGCTAAAAGATCTGTTGAAAAAAGTATATTATCTTTTCAGTATTCTTAAATCTTAACTCTTCAGTGCTATTTATTTACATAGTTCACAATTTTTTCCCCATAAAATCTGAAAATGATGATTCTAATAGTAAGTCTTGTTCAATTGACAGATGGTAGGTGTCATGTTTACGGCAAATTTCTAGAAGATTCTTTAAATCTTTCCAATCCTTGACATTTTTGAGTTGTCTGATCTAGCTGACCCCATTTTTGGAAAAGACTTAAATAATGATGACAATGTATTATGTTCAATTGGCAGTATACTTCAGCCATGGATCTTTTATTTATATATTTAAACTTGTAAATTGCATTTCAGGTTTCGAACCAGTTGAACAGATTATATTTGATGTTTCTCAAGAGAAATCCTGGTTATGATGGAAAGGTTTGTTAAAGTGTTATTGCGTTAGCATGATGCTGTCTCTATTTTCTCATTTCGACTTAGCACAAGGATCACAAAAGCCATGTGACCATTTTACAGGTTTCATTATATGGTCACTCATTAGGAAGTGTTCTATGTTATGATATCCTTTGCCATCAAGATTGTCTTTCTTCACCTTTTCCAACAGAATCTGTGAACATGGAAACTATCCCAGAACGTATGCCCAAACAAGAATGTCAAGTTAAAGCTTCATACCTCTCCATTTCATCTAGTTGTGATGTGAGTCTTGAGAGAAACTATACCAGCAGACATGGTGAAGATTTAGAGCAGCTGGCACATGCAATGACAGAATGCAGTCCATTTGCTATTTCCGATGCTATGTCTGATAAGAATACAATGCAAGACCTGTCTTCTGCTTCACGTCATTTTTTCACATTAAATAATAGTAACTCTCTCTGTTCAGAAGGGAAATCTTATGATTTTGTTACACCAAGAAAAGATGAGAAGCAACCATTACACGACAAAAAGGTTGATCAGCTTTCTTGTGCCTCATTTAATGAAGATGAGAAAAGTTCTACAGCAGATTATAAGCATGGTAGTGGAAGTTCCTACTCTGTGGCAGAGAGATTAGGTGATACTATGTGTGGCAACCTAATTGATGAAGATAAGTTGATCTCCTTGTTGGAGAAAGAGGTATGAGTTGATGCTCTTCTGATCTTTGCATGAGCTTATAGCATCTGTGATGTTGTAGATATCCTCAAATATACAAGAAAGCTTGCATAATGTAAGTATGAATTTTATGAATATAACAGGCATGGATAAGAACTTTGCTTATCATACCTAATGATCTATGATGTGATTGGAAATGTTGAACATTGTCTTTATAATTAAACATTTCAATTTCCCATAAACTTGCTATTGGATAGAAGCATGACGGTAAGAGTTCATGCGTTCCACTGCAGGTGAAGTCACTTAAAGCTAGAATTGCAGAACTTGAACAGAAACATCAATATACAAATCTAGGCAGTGAGAAAGATTACAGCCATGACTTTTACCAAGGTATATGTAGTCTGTAGGTATGAGGTCTTACCTTATATCAGATGTTCTGTTTACATATCTTAATCTTGAGGCTGTCCTTTTCCTTTCGACAGGAAAAGATGCTAAGAATACAATGAAACAGTCTCGTGACAAGCTCTTCTCAGAGCAAGATGATAGGATAAAGAGTTGCACACCTTGCATTAGATACATTAAGCTTGATTTTAAGGTGATCATTTGTTCTTTCTTAACTCCAAATTTCTTCATTTATATGCGTTGTTTGGGATGCTGCTTTCATTCCTGTTCTTTTGATATGAAAATGTGGCTGGCAGCATGGTTATCAACCTATCATCTTTCTGCTTTTCCTTCAATGGTTTGTTTATTTTTTATATCGGTCTTTGCTTTTCAGGTTGATACATTCTTTGCTGTTGGTTCACCTCTTGGAGTCTTTCTTGCCCTGCGAAATGCCCGAATAGGAATTGGTAGAGAACCTCTTGGCATCATCTTATATCTTCGTTTCTGCATTATTATTGTATATTTTGCCTTTCCTTGTTGGAAGGTCTTGAAGTAAGTAAGTGATAGCTACTTTTTGTATTTTCTGCCTGGGATATAAGCATTAATGTCCTGTTCAATTAGTAAAGGATAATGAAAGAAAGGTTCTTCATTAGTCCTTTAGTTTCTTTCTTGGGTTCAGGCTATTAGTATTTTTGTCATTTATTTTAGCTATTTGGAGTATGTTTGGTTACACATGTTGGAGAACCCATGTAGTTTGTTACTTGTTCATGAACCAGATATGATTAGGGGACTGATTTAATGATAAAATTCAAGGATCCACTATGCATTTCTGTCAGTTAGCATGTAATTATTGGTTAGGTGTCGGCATGTAAAGTAACAGTCTAATGTACCGCTGCAATGCCAAGTATGGACCAGCATTACCCCAGTTGCTTGCTAATTAGGACTATTATTTTTACTGTTGTATGATCCTGAAAATGATGTAGGACTTGGCCAGTGCAATTTTACATCATTCAGGACCAAAACTACTAACTGCATTAAATTGTGTGTTTGGGTTGTGACATACCTTATTGTTTTGTTAACAGCTTAAGTTTTTCAGTTATCTAAATCTTAGCTGCTTTTTTATGGATTCTCTTGCAACTAAATGGTCATCTCATGGTAGCTCTTTTTACAAGAAGATTTCTACATTCCATCCATGCATCCTGTTAGTTTAAAATTATGAATGTATTCTCAGACGTGAATAATTACTTCATTAGTTATGTATTTATTTCTTGGTATTAATCCTATAACAACATGCATATTGAACTTCTCGATGTTGGCTCTAAGGCAGGGGGAAAGATTATTGGCACGATGACGAGGAAGTATCTGAAGAGATGCCCTCTTGCCAAAAGATGTTCAACATTTTTCACCCCTTTGATCCTGTAGCCTTTAGGTTTGTCTATTTATCCCTCACTTTTTGGTTTATCTGTTATCCCTTAGTTCTATAAGGTGAATTTGTATGTCTCGGTCTCATTTTTGCTCCTTTTAGTTTCTCATGTTTGGACTTTGGAATACACTATTGAGATCAATAAGATTACTTCTCTAGGTTTCTTCTTCTTTTTCTGCAGAAAACACTGATAGTAGGCATGCTAGAATCTAGATTATTTGCATGCTTAATACTTCGAAAATGCACCTCTATTTTGAAGTGAGGAATATTAATTATGAACCGAGACTGGGTTTTGTACAGAATAGAACCGCTTGTCTGCAAAGAGTACGTCAGCAAGCATCCTGTCATTATACCTTATCACAGGGGTGGGAAAAGATTGCACATTGGATTCCAGGTGAGATTTGAACCTCATTCAGTAGTCCGTTTTCTTCTGTCAGGCTATTTGCATTTTATTTTCTGGCTTATGAATTTAACATTTTTAAAATAATATAGGAATTTGCGGAAGATATAGCTATACATTCTCAAGCCATAGCAAATCACCTGAAATCTTTTAAGGTTTGTTTTTGAATTTACTGTCGGAACATGAGTTTGATTTGCATCTTATTTTCATAAATTTGGAAATCATGAATTACTCTTTTTTGGAATGCTTTCAATCCATATCAAGTCACCACCTCTTTTTCTACAACCCTCCCTGTCACGACCCAAAATGGGAATTATAACCGGTCATATATCTCAATACTCTTAAAATACACTGCCTTACTAATACGTTATAAATATACACTGACAAGAATAAATAAAAGAAAAATAAAAAAATTCTATGAAATCATAACATCAAAGTAGGAAAGACTCTTTGAATATAGTTATACCATTAGATTATATTGACAATTCCAAAAAACTGCTCATACTATCATCATAGTATGATGACGGTCGGGCGTATATGCCCCTATCGTCTAGTGGTTCAGGACATCTCTCTTTCAAGGAGGCAGCGGGGATTCGACTTCCCCTGGGGGTAGGGTACTATGAAAATAAGTTTGATTATAAATTATTAATAAGCCTAGAATGAATTCTTCCTGGGTTGATGCCCGAGCGGTTAATGGGGACGGACTGTAAATTCGTTGGCGATATGTAATCAATCGTAATGAAAATAACCAATATCATGATTAATGTGTCTCTAAACGAACTGAATTAACAAATAAGTCCTAATTAGAGGTAGGGTTCCGGTGCATCTCGCTTAGTTATCACGCTGACCATTACCTAAAATATTAGAAGAGAAAAATCTATGAGCCAACAACTATATCTCAGTAAGTGGAATCCACTCGAAAGTCAAATAAATCTAATATTTATAACGTTAAATAAAATTCAAATTCAGCGATATAAAATGACAATTCTACTTAGCATGTTCTTAAAGTAACAATAATAATAATAATAATAGAAAAATATAACTCGTAACATGCTCAGTTCCAATAATATCATTTGTCTCAATTGGGTCTATACCCTATAGATTCATATCAACTAGAAGTCACTTCGAGATAACACTCAAGTCTTTTCCTTATAGCTGATTCAGTTATGATTATTAGGAGGTATCACTATGTGATAAACATACCCTATCTTTTGCACTAACTATTGAGAGAGATTAGTATCACCTCAAAAGGTCTTTCAATCTATTCTGCGACTATTTCCTAATTCCGCCAGAGTCATCTAAGAAAGTTACTGTAGTGTTATGAAAAAGGGTTTTCCCCTGGATTTCCAATTAAACTTGAGTCACCACGGAAAGTCGCAAGCGATCTATATCGAGACTGTTTACTAAGTTATACCAATACTAGTTATATTTTCCCCACTAAAATTAGTAATTTGCATGAAGTATGCGATGCACTGAATTATAATAATTAAATTACACATAGAAAATGTAATAACAAATTTGCACATGGAAAATGTTATAAATAGATTTGCACATAAAGAAATACATGGTTTGATCAAAGGTACAAAATATAATATAAATAAATGAGTGAATACACTCACTTGAGTTTCGATAATAAATAATAATACAATTTTAAATTAAATAATATCATAATTTCTAAGATTTAAAAGCTAAAATGGGTTAAATTAAACCCATTGGATTGGGCTGGGCTGCTGCTGGCCTGCAACCGACACCAATCAATCAATCGGGTTGGGCCAAAGACCCGAACCTGCAACCCACTCTCCATTTAAGTGGTACGGGTTGGGTCTGGTGGATTTGAAATCCAGACTGAATCCATAAAATAACAAAAAGGGTTGGCTCTATTTAAACCCGAGCCCAACCAAATCCCTCCCCACTATCGACGCGAGGAAGAGAAGATAGAGAGAGAGTGTGTCCGCCGGCAACCACCACCGGCAACTATCTGTTGGCCACACCCCAAGCTCCCCGACACCCTCGCGACCCCGCAAACCACGCGAGGTGGAGAAGAAGCCATAGATGATGGTCGATTGCTCGACTCCATGTCCGACTGCTAGCCGCGGATCCTCTAAAACAAGTATTTCTATTTTAACCTATTAAACTTAAATTAAATTTGAGAGGTGAAAGAGGGCTTACCGGTGAGTCGCGTGGTGGTCCCCTATTGCTGCGGCGGTTTGATCCCCATATTGTGACTCCGACAACAAGAAAGAAGAAGAAAGAAGAAGAAGAAGAAGAAGAAGAAGAAGAAGGGAAGGGAGGCTGGGGTAAAGGAGAGAGAGAGAATTTAGGGTTTAAATTTATAGAGAAAAATTCAAATCTAAATCAGATTTGGATTCGGCCGAAATACCTGTGGCTACCTCGTCGCGTGCCGGTGAGGAAGAAGGTGAAGGGCCAAGAGATATTTTTTCTCAGTTCTTACACTCCCTCTCTCTCATTTTTCCTCTCCTTTCTGCGGGCTTATTCTGAGTTGAACCCCTTCTAGAATCATCAAAATATTCCATGTAGCATTGCCACAATAGTTGACACTTGTCTGTGGAAAACTCTATACTATTTTGCCTATATTTGGGTACATTGGAGATCTTTTGTAAAACTGAATATTCCAGAGAAAGTTCTAAACTTTTGATTCATGTAACCAAAATTGGAACTTCAACCACTCAGAGTTTTGGGCTCAGCTCCATGGGCTCCCATTCGAATTCATGCCCCTTAAGACTGCTCAAGCTCTGGCCAAGCGAATAGGGTAATCGATGGACTCTTCTGCCATAGATGCCTCTAGGTGGTCTAGGATTATTCGGACAAGAATCCGGGTGAACATCTCCAAACTGCTCCTTGGCACCCTAGCAATGGTTGCAGCTAAGAGGTCTAGAGTTAGAGTAAACGTCTACCAAAACATTACTTTTTCTGTGCCAGGACAGGCCATGAGGTCTCAGGATATATGTTCAGGAGTTCCATGGAGGAGAAAAAAAAATGATAACCCCATTCAACTGAAAAGCAAGCTGTTTGAGCTACTAAGGCCCAAAGTTTTCCACTCTGAATGCTTTCTTTAGCTCACTAGATCACAACTCTCACAACGGCGAGACAAACCATCTTTTTATTCGATGGTAACCCCCAATTCAAAATTGGCATGTCTCAGTAGGAATTGGAGGAGAGGGGGCCTATGTTTGCTGGTCCAACGCTGAAGAGCGGTGTACCAGGTTCCATATCGCATGAGCAGGCCGAATATCTTTATGTGTCGTCTGGAAGGAGAGGCAACCTGCATGGCCCCTACATTGGATAATATGCCAATATTATTCCAATCCTATTTGTTGATCATAAGAGATCCCCTTCACTGCAGAGGGAATGTGAGTGTTCTCAATATCCCATCGATCCACCCCAATGATGGGACTACTAAGCTCAATGCCCCTCTGTTGCTGATTTATTTACATTTGAAGAATTTGTGGATGTCCCTATCTCAATTGAGGGAATGTCTTTCGGAGTTGGGCCGCAGACCTTCTGATGGAACAGTGCAGCTTCCAAGCCCTTCATCCTAGCCAATCTGCCCCACCCACCTGCCTCAGCCCTCCCTTGTCCCATCCTACTTCCTCTCTTCTCACTACCCATTTCCATGCAAAATTTACCAGGCGCGGAAAACTCCCATCTCCCTGCCAAACCCTAAAATCTGCTTCTTCTCTTGCTGCCAAAGTTTCTTTCAAATCTGAGGAAAAATCTTTACCTAAAAAGAAGGCTCAATCCTTAAATCTCTTGTTTCCAAATCCTCTCTCCTATTGAAACTTTCCCTGCCTTTCCCCGCCTTTACCCAGAACCTCTGTACCTCCAACCCTGATACATATAGCTATAGCTCCCTCTTTCTTTCATGCGGCAAATGATGTATCGCCGCAAAGCAGCCAATGAAGCTTCTGGCATGGAACTGTCGAGGGAGTGGTTGACCCTCGACAGCCCGTAACCTCAGCTTCATCATTCACATCACATGCTCTTCTTTAGCTTTTCTCTCCGAAACGAAATGTGGAGAAGCCAAAGCTAAAAAAATCATCTCTTTTCTCCCCTTTAAGAACAGCTTCATGATTAACTCGGTAGGCCTTCTATTGGCCTGTGGTTGCTTTGGGATGACAATATCGGCCTCGAGGTTTTGGTAATTGGAGATTCCTTAATCTTTACTCTCGTGCGGGGTAGTGCTAGAGATCAGAACTAGATTCTGGTCAGCGTTTACAGAGACCCCCCCATTGGGACAAAAATATTAACTCAACTCTCTAGAATAAGATTGATTACTATGTGAGTAGGAAAACTCTCCTCTGGTGTTTTCGAGATTTCAATTGCATTTCTAGCTCCTCCGGAAAGACTGGAGGCCTTGCTATCAACCAGGCACATTCAAGGAGGTTTACTGCTAGAATCAACAGATGTGGCCTCATTGATCTAGGATTCTCAGGCTCATCTCATACTTGGTCTAGAAGAATGAATAGGTTTATGGTCTGCAAATGATTGAATAGAGTCCTCGCTACTCCGACCTGATGCAGTCTTCACCCCTCAGCTTTAGTGCTCCACCTCCCTATGGTCTCTTCGGAACACAACCCCCTCCTCCTGGAAACCTCCCCTTGCCCACACAGGTTCCATGTTGAAAATTGGTGGTTACAGTATAGCTCCTATTCTACCTTCTGCAGAAACTAGTGGAATAACTTTTATAATCCCAACAAGCCCATATCCAACAATCTCGCCTCTCTAAGTAATCTCCTTAATTCTTGGGCCAAAAATATCGTTGGTAACTTAAACTCTCAAATCACAAAGCTAGAGAAAGAATTACTAGTTGTCTAGTCCAATGAAAACCTGGCTAAGGAAGGGCTTTTGTTGCAAGTTAGAAGATCTTTACTTCGAAAATGAAATTTACTAAAAACAAAGATTAAGGGTGGATTGGCTAAATCGGGATGATCGCAATACAAAATTCTTTCATACCATGGCATATGGCCATCAAAGAAGAAATTCTATCTCCAACCTCAAACTTAGCTTGAGTTACTAGATCCAGAATCCTAAAAGTATCAGCAGTGCCTTCATCTCACATTTCAAAAGAATCTTCACCTCCTCCAACCCTCCCTCTCTCCGTATTGGAAACTAAAGTAAATTGGGGGCAAGCCCATAGATCCAAGTCTCTGATCCCTCCATGCTTTCATCTTACCTATTAGAAGAAGAGATTGTAGCTGCTATCACGACCCGAAATAGGAATCATGACCGGCCATGCATCTCAATATGATTGAGATACACGAAGCCTTATTAATACTTTCTATGTGTACGATGGAAAAATAAATAAATAAAATGAAAATCTGTTTTATTAAATTTAAAACGAATTGCAATAAACATAAAACAATGTTAATGTTTTTGAGTCTCTAAACTAAATAAATAAAACTTCTAATCTATAGCATAAAATCTAAAAGAGCGGAAAAGTAAATAGGTGAATCAAAAGTGGAGGTGGAGTCCAGGTAGATCTCGCTCAGCCGCCTCGCTGACTATTACATGAAATAGATAAATAAATACAAAAAAAAGAATCCATGAGCCAACAACTATAGCTCAGTGAGTGGAATCCACTCGAAAACCAAATAAATTTTAAATCATATTAATGCTGAATAAAATTAAACTAAAAACAACAATATCCATAACAATATACAATAGGCATGCTCTTTAAATAATAACAATGATAACAATAGAGAGAGTCACAACTTGTAATCTTGCACGGTTTTAACATATTAACATCTTTTTAATATTTATACTGTCATATGTCTCAATGGGTCTATACTCTGTGAATCCACATCAACTAGAAGTCACCTCGAGATGACGCTCGGGATTTTTCTTCATAACTGATCCGGTTAGGGTCATCAGATGGTATCACTATGTGATCAACACACTCTGTCTTTTTCACTAACCGTTGAGAGAAGTTAGAGTCACCTAGGAAATTTCTTATTCATCCTAAGACTGTTCTCTAACTCCTCCAGAGTCACCAAAGAAAGTCACCGCAATGATCTGATTTAGAACTTTCCCCTGGACTTCCAGATAGACTTGAGTCACCACGAAAAATCGCAAGCGATTTATACCGGGACTATTCTCTAAGTCGTACCAATACTAGTCTCATTTTTCCTTTCACTAAATTTAATATTTACACAAAGTATGGTGATGCACTGAGTATAATGATTAAATACACACAGAAAATATAACAATTAAATTTTTGCATGTGCGGATGAAATAAATAGATTTGCACACAGAAATTGTAACAATTAAATTTTTGCATGTAAGGGTGAAATAAATAATTTACACAGAAAATTTATATAGTTGGACAAAGGTACGAAATATAATAAAATAAATATGTGAGTGAACCCACTCACCTGAGTCTAGGCAAGACAACCGCAATCTCAAATCTCTAGCTCACGTACTAAAAATCACCACCTTAAATAAATAAAAATTTTAATTTGAATAATATCAATATTTTTAAAATTTAAAAACTAAAAAGAACTAAAATGTGTTTAATTTACTCATTGAATTGGGCTGGGCTACTGCTGGCCCGGCCCATTCCAAAAAAAGAAATTTAATTAATCGGGTTGGGTCGAGGCCCATCCCAAAACTAAGTGGATTGGGCTACGGGCTAACCCGCAGCCCACCCACTTAAATGGTTCGGTTCGGGTCGGGTCTTTGGATCCAAAATCCAACCCGAACCCAAACCCGAAACTAAATAGAAAAGGGTTGGCTCGGGTTAAACCCGAGCCCCATCCACAGCCTTCTCTTCCCGTGACCGATGCGAGGAAGAGAAGGATCAAGGGAGAGAGTGGCCGCCGGCGACCTTGCCGGCGGCGGTTCACGATCGGCTCTCTCTCTCTCTCTCTACTTCGTCATCCTCACGAGGTGGAGGAGAACCTGTCACCGACGGCCGACTCCGACGCCAACGATGACTGAAGCCACGAGGGCTCTTCCAGAAGGCAACCATGGCGCAAGGCCAACGGCTTAGAGCTCTCGAGCACGAGCAGCAGCAGCCCGAAGCCGCCGGCCGGCGAGAGTTGCTGGCGAGGCCGAAATCCCCAAATTAGGTATTTCTAATTTACTTTATTAATTTGAAATTAAACTTGACGGGTGGGAGAGGGCTTACCAAGGAGTCGCGTGGTGGTCTCTGTTGGCTCCAGCGGCGCTCTGGCAGGCCGATTCCACGGCTTGACTCCGTCGGTGAGGAAGAAGAAGGCAAAAGAGGGGAGGAAGAAGAGAGAGAGAGAAGAGGCTGAGGTGATTAAGCAGAGAGAGACAAAATTTTAGGGTTTAATTTATAGATTAAGAGAGGATCAAATCTAATCCGATTCGGATTAGATAAAATCATTTCTGCGCCTCGTCGCATGCCGGAGAGGGAGAGGGGAGGGGCTGCACATGCAGAGCACGTGCACCCTCCTCTCTCAACCCCTAAAATTTTTTTTTCTGATTTTGACATCTGCTATTTGCAGCCTTGGCTCGGACAAAACCCCTAGCCCTGATGGGTTCAATGCGCATTTCTTTCATTGATTTGTTGAAGCATATGGTTTGTTCTTACATATGGAAATTTTTTTAAACTGGTATTCTTGATCATGTGTCACGATCCAAAATCAGAATAACAATTGTCATGTACCTCAATACACTTGAGGTACATGAAACCTTAATGACACTTGTTCTAAGCCCACTCAAATTTCACCCCTTTCTTGATGAGGTGAGTAAGTTGCTAGGCAATTCATGAAAATCTATCTACAAACCTTTTGCAGTTGTTTTCCAATCCAAGGAAACTACGCACCTCAGGCATTGAAGTCGATCTTGGCCATCTACTGACAACCTCGATCTTCTACTGATCCACATTGACTCCATCCTTGCCAATAACATAACTCAAGAAAGCAACCTTATCCAGCCAAAATTCACACTTCTTGAATTTTGCATAAAGCTTTTTCTCCCGAAGAGTTTGAAGGATTGTTCTCATATATTCCTCATGCTCTTCCCTGCTCTTAGATTATATCAATATATCGTTGATGAAAACTACAACAAACTAATCTAAGAAGGGTCCATAAATGCTGCAAATACAAACTAATCAGTATATCAGGTCTATAAATGCTGCAGGCGTATTAGTGAGACCGAAAGGCATCACTAAGAACTCGTAATGATCATAACGAGTCATAAATGCTATCTTTGTGGTGTTGTCACTTTTGATCTTCAATTGGTGGTAAGCAGATCTCAGATCAATCTTAGAAAAGACCTGATAGCCTTGTAGTTGATTAAATAGATCATCGATCTGGGTTAGTAGGTACTTGTTCTTCACTGTAACTTTATTCAACTCCTGGTAGTCAATGCAAAGACGCATCGATCCATCCTTTTTTACAAACAAAACTGGTGCTCCTTAAGGTGATACGCTCGGACGAATCTCTAATCCAGCAACTCTTGAAGTTGAGTCTACAGCTGTTTAAGTTTTATTGTGCCATTCTATAAGGTGCCTTCAATATTGATTCAATGCCTGGAAGAAGATCAATGGTGAAATATGTCTCTTAAAGTGGTGGAAGACAAGGTAGGTCATCAGGAAACACATCGGAATTTGCTTCACTGCTTGAAGTTTATGCATCTTCTGCTCCTCTCGCTCTGCTCCCACCATAGATGCCAAGAAGCCTTGGCCATAGATGGTCGTGCCACCATCGACACGGGGCATGCCGAGCAGCACACCTAGGCACGCTCTTGTGTGCTATTGGCGTGCATTTATAATATTTTTAATCATTATTTTGAATATTTAGAGATATTTTTGGGTCTTCAGCATGTCGATCTTTGAGTTTTTGTTTAAATATATATATTAAAACCTACATTCTAGTATTTTATCTTTAGATTATTTTTGTAAATGACCTGTTTTATTAAAAGTAAAATAACAATTAGTTATGAATATTATTCAACTTATAATACAATTGAATACATTCATTAAAACTAATATTAATGATTGAATACTTCATAATATGATTAAATACTCTATAATATAATTGAACACAGAATATTAATTGATAATAGTTCATAATTAAAACTAATATCTAGTTGAACGTAGTATGATGAGGAGGATCAAAAACTTTATTTGTCAGCACAAGAATAATACGAGAATGTTGCACTAAATACTGTAAATAATTTTCAAAACTCATTCATTGATAGTATTATTTGTTGTAACACATCTCACATAGTCTTCATATAAATTAAAACTTTGTAATTCTTTTATGATATAATATAAATATTGAACATGCACATAAACTAAAAAATTGATTTGATGATGATCGATGGAAATTGAATTTTTTTTTTTAAATAAGAGGATCACATTTCGTGCCTATCAGCACGACTTGATGTGGGGGTGTGCCACTGGCACACCCTGTGCCAAGTGCCATGCCACTATCGGCACATCCTTGGCCTTGACATCCTTTTTTCAAAAACCGATTTGCCTAAAGGGCTGAAATACTACCGATTACAGAAATCTTTCGATCATCCTGGAAGAAAAATTCTAGCTTCTCTAAAATAGAAAATATGACTTTTCATTCCACAATATACTATAACAGGATGCACGGATAGCCAATCTATGCCTAGTATAATATCAAAGTCAGTCATGTCTAAACAAGTAAGATCTACTAGGAGGTTCTGGCCATCAATCTCTATTGGACAAGATCTACAAATATGATCTGATAATATAGTCCTCTCTATGGGTATAGTCACCCCTAAACATGATTCTATGGTTTCATGTGCAACAAGTAATAGAGAAATAAAATTAGGTGAACTAAAAGAGTGTGTGGCTCCTAAGTTTTTAAGAACTCTAGCAGGTATTGGTGAGAAAGTAATATACTTTGCACCACAAATGGTTAGTGTTCGACCTCCTCCTAAGTCAAGGTATAAACTCTCCTTTTGTTATCAGGTATTGATCCTTGATTGTCACTACGTATCTAAGGTCTATTATTAGCTACTCTAGACTGGGATGGCTGATGTTGTTGATCCTACTGAGGAGCTGAGTGTCATCCTCCACGGGGTGCTCTGCAATATCTCGCCATATGGTTGAGCCTCCCACATTTGTAACAGTTTCGAGATACTCTACTGCATGCCAAGTTAGATGAATGAGAATGTCCACACCTCGGGGAGTTTTTGAACTGACCCTGCCTATGACCTCCCCCAGAAGAGCTTGGTTCACTTCTAGTCCTCGAAAATTATCCAGATGACTATCCACCTCTTTTGGTCTGTCCTTAATAGCTATTCTACTTCTTGTGTGGATGCTACTGCTCCTGGCAAAGCTGCTCAATGTTCCTTAGACACCATCTCAGAAAGTATCTAACACTAAAAGAGTGAGATATTGTCTCTGATGACTGGCCGCAACTTTCCCTCAAAGAAATTGACTTTCTCCTCTTCACTAGCTACTATATGTGGAACAAACCACAATAGCTCAGCGAACTTTGCCTCATAATCCACCATGGGCATGCCTCCCTATCTCAACTCGAAGAATTCATCATACTTCTTCTTCGGGCTCGGGGATAGTACTTCTAGTACTTCTTAAAGAAGATCTTCTTAAAGTTGTTCCAGGTTAACTCCTTTTCCTATCCAATGTACTGGCTTTCTTGAGCGTCGTCTGCATCGCTACTGGTGGCTTTGTATATTGAGTTGATGCTTCTCGGCTAGGGGGTCCAGTTAGCGGAGCAGGTTTAGTTATTTCTGAATATCTAACTTCCATTCACCTGGGGGCTAAGCAAATGCTTTATTACTGATTATGAATGAATTAAGGGAGTCAGCCGCTAGCCATCATTGTTGGGTCTTCAGTGATTGCCAAAAGCTAGTGAAGGGGGTGGATAGCTGCAGTAAGGATATAGGTTGGCCTATTTTCGCTTTGGTCCAAGAATGTAAATGATGGATTTCTCTTTTCCCATCTTTAATTGGTTTACGAGCAGGTGTAATAAGTAATAACACTATTGCTCACAACCTTGCTTTCTTTGCGGTTAAATACTGTATTTGTAAAGACTAGAATCACTAGATTAACCCTCCTTCAAGCTTTGATTGTAACCTGATTCCAAGTTGAATCCAAAGTTTTTGGACAGTTTGCAACACAAAAAAACGAAAGATCAAATAGTTGAAATTAAAGTCTTGTCCTTTGTGGTACTACTCATCCCCCGATAAGAGACCTCTCCATTGCATGCTGGGCTTGGGCTTTTGGTTTCCGACCCTGTCCGACTGGAGCCTTCTCTGAGATTGTATTGTCCATGCCTGGATACCCCTAGCTTGTCAGGTCCGACCTAGCCTTGGAAACCATATTCATATTCTTGATTCCTTTTCCTTCTTATTGTTGTGGCAGCATGATCTTTCTATATACTCTACTTGAGCACGAGGGCTTGAGGCATGTTAGAGAGAGAATGATACTAGTTGCATATATTTCTCTACTTTCCCAATGAATTTTCCCATAATTTGTATTTCGATCTATCTATAATGAGCCTGAACTGTTCTATTCTTCCTGTCACTCCAAAATATATTAATAACACATTGAAGGGAGACCCGCATTTCCCATTGTAATTGATCATTAGATATATTATCTTTATATGAAAAATTCAAATTCTGTCTAATGACATTTCTTGGAATAGTTTATTAAGAGTTAAAATGTTCTTTCAAGTTTCAACCTAAAGGCTTTATATTTTATCTGTTGAGACTTGAGAGAACTAAAACAATTTTACTCACCAACTGCGGTAACAACATACTTGTGAAGAACTTACTGTTTTTCCTTCTCTTTTTCCTGAGAGAGTGTGTGAAGTTATAGCATTCCAATTAAACCATAAATCACTGTTGATGGAAGTCAAACTCCTGACCTCTAAGCAGGGAATTTGGTGTCTTAACCACTGGGATATGAATCTTTGAAAAATGAGCTGTTGAGTGCTTGAGAGTTTTAAACATAAGCTAATATCTTATATTTTTTCAATAGAATAAAGCAGCCAGTATTCTCCAATCACGCAAAAAGGATAAGATGGAAGGTCAGTTCCATCTCATTTTTGTTCCTTGCTTGTTGTTTGAAGGTAAAATAGACAAAAATATTTAATCTTTGTATTTATATTATGGAAAATGTGGAAGGGGCACAAAAGAAAGAAAGATCATATGGTTCTATTATGATGGAAAGGCTGACAGGTAGTGAAGATGGTCGGATTGATCATGTGCTCCAGGTGATCGAATTTAATTCGGCTCCACATTCTGTTAGTATTTTTACATTTGACATCAGCATGTGTATCTTTTAGTTTTTGATATAACATAATTGTCTACCTTATACTATTTGATTGATTGATTTTAATCAGCAAAGTGACCAGATAGATTCTGCTTGGCATTAATTGAGCTTATAAAATTCACTGTTTTATTTCCACGGAGGTGACTTTGTTGTGAAACTCATTTTCATGCCAATTATCAGTATTAACTAATGCCAATATCGCACACATTGGATGGTTAGCCAATTTAGTCCTTGGCATTCCTGTATCATTGTTGATGACTGCCTTTCACTATGTCAGAAATCTGTCCTACATTAAACATCACTATTTGTGAGATTGCTATACTGAAGGCACGTGCCGTGTCGGTATCCAGTTGGCACTCTCCTGCGTGCCAATAGCATGTATTAGCACACATTTGGTGCATCTCTAATATATTATTTTAGGGTTGGTGTACCTGGTTTTAGTTTGAATATATATATTAAAAATCTACATTAGAGTCTTTTATTCTTAGATAATATTATAAATGACATATTTTATTGAAGATATAGAAATAGTCAAGTAGAAACATGATTCAATTTGAATGCATTCATTAGCAATAGTTTAATAATTAGAGTCAAAATTTAACAGAAAATTAAAATTTGGATTCAAATCAATTCATATGAAGTTAATCTAATATGTTCATATATCAATTTTCAGCCAATTTGAATGAATTTGATATATTAATTTTAAATTTTTTTAAATTTTGGGGGAAGTCAAAATTTTCCTGTGGTTCTTACAATTTAAATAGTTTTTTTTTTTATAGATCTAACATTAAAATACTACATCTATCTAGAAAGACACTTATAAATGATAAATCTAATAAATGTAAACTACATCTATCATTTGTAACTCAAATTAATTTTTAAAGGATTAAACGAAGAAACTACTAAGAGAATGAAAGAAAAATTTACCTTATAATGGGATTTGAAGAAGAAATCTTGAATTTCTCCGTAATCTACTCTCTTTCTCCTTCTCTACTTCAATCTTCTTCTTCTATTTTTGGTAAAGTGGCTTGACCAGATCTTTATGGATTAACGGGTTTCGGGCGACACAGATCTGGCACAGCCCGTGCCAAGTGTCATTTCTTTGTTGGCGTGACATCCTTGGTAAACTATTTATCTTCAAACCAATTCTTTATTTTGGTAATCTTAATATTTTGTGGAAGAATGAGAGAACAGCTCAAAGTTTATGTAGTTCTTTTGCCAAGTTCATGATATTAATCATTTGTATTTGTATTTTACCAATGTTGTTTGCTACTGTAGATGTCTCCCAAGATTATTTATACTATCTCTTTTATTTACCCACTTGGTAAGTATATCTCTTTTTTTTTTTTGAAAGGGAAATACATAAATCAAAATAATCCCTAACAAAAATTAAAAATCAAACCATCCGAATGAATGGTGCGGTAGATTTGTAGCTAGACAAAAACTGGCTAAGCCCAAAAGTTATCAAAAGTATTTTGTCTTCCACGATTTGCTAACTAGTTTGCCTTTTGATTAACCTCCTTAAATATGTGATCAATTTGAATATCCTCAAAAGTTTCAGTAGTCAGTACAGAAAAGGATATCTTCAGTAGAGTTTGAATGTCCCAAGGATTTTTCATTTCCTTCTTCAGTAACTAAATTAAAGGCATTGAATTGCTTCCAATCCATGTCTTGTTTAACTTCTGTTAATTTACTAAAATTTAATTTCTCGTGCTGTGCAGGATAAAACTTTTGAGCTTCCGTATATATCAGCTATTGGATCACATAAGTATGAAGAAATTGAACAGTTATATATATATATATATATATATATTTCTGTACTTATCAAATGAAATTGTTGGATCTTTACTGAACTGTGTTGCTGTTTGACAGCAATTATTGGCGTGATCATGACACTGCTCTTTTCATTCTCAAACACTTGTACCGCAATGTACCTGAGGAGCCTCTAGCTGAAGGATTTGATGATCAGTATAGTTCAGCAACACAGAGGAAGCCCATAAGTATTTTTTATGAAAGGGATGCTATGGGAGAAGACACCCCTTTGATGTTTTGAGACAATTCGTTGATTAGAGAGTTCTCAAGAAAAGCACAGAAATTCATGAAGGCAACCTAAACACTGCTTCTTTCTTCTATTGGCTCAAAAGAGTTAGCTTTCTTTCATTATTAATGTTGTCATATTAAATCCCTTTCTGACTATATTATGTTTCCTTTTCACTGTTGATAGAATTATGATAGACATAAAATATGTTATTGTTTACTAGTAGTCTAATTAGAAGAAAATAAGATGGTTTGAGGATGAATCCTGAACCAAAGCAATGCATTTGACTTGTTTGTCCTTAGGATAACAGATGCTGGTCTACCATCTTGATTGATCAAGTAGACTGAGATGGATTAATTATTATTATATGATTAGACAACAGACTTGATGACAGTTCTCTTCTTTCGGTCCTTCGGGTCAGATAGCTCACTGTAACTATAGGGTGATTGCAGATATTATTCTATTTTCGTCCTAATTGCATTCTGAACTTTGTATGTTTCTTACATGTTTTTGTTGCCTAAGAAATTCTTTTATAAAAATATTTAATTTAAGAGTTCAGAGGATAGAATGATTTTCTGATGTGAGAAAAGAACAGCACCATCACAATTGGAATTTTTCTTGTGTAATTATTGATTTAAGTGCATCCGAGCAGAGACTAGCATGTTTACTATTTTCGTTTGACTCAAGTCCTGGAATCTAAGTTAGTCATCTTTCTCTCTCATCTAGATTGACCATGAAAGCTTTATGGCAAGATCTGTTGTCTGTTTTCGTTTTGGTCAAGAATTTGGCAACAATTTATTTAAGATTGGTACCAGGTAGATCACCAGCTGTAAGAATTGAATCCTTAATAAGTTGTAGAAAACTTAGTATTTATGCCATTATTTCTCTCCTGAAACTAAAATTCTCTTAATTTTCTGCAGGTTTTCATATGATCTGTTGCGGTCCTTGCGGACTATAAGCTGGAGAAATGCATGCTCAAGATGTGTTGTTAACTCATCCGCTTTATATTTATGTACATAGACATGATGAGTTTATTAAGATGTGGACACGAAAGGTTTATTTTTTTTTTGTTTTTGCGTCATCTGTAAAAAAACAGTATTAATACCTTAATTGGGGAACTTTACGACTACACACCAGCATGTTTCCCCCGCTCATGGTGTATCATCAAATCGTAGATGGAAAGTTTCCCTATATTATAGTAGATTTTACGATTTATTTATGAAATCTGCAGATTAAAGAAAGCTGAGGCCTTGTAATTTATTATTTTCATTTGAATATCATGGGCAAGCCGTCAAACAATTGATTCAAATCACTATGGTTCTGTTTGAAATTTTGATTCAATGTGATTTGTGGTTTAGCTAATTGGATAATAACTTTCTGAGATCAAGAATTACTAAATGTAAAGATTATTCTTCTGTATCTGCTAGGCGCAGTACCAGTAGAAGATGCGTGAATAGTTTATTATTATTATTATTATTATTATTATTATTATTATTATTATTATTACTACTACTACTTTGAGAAGAGGGCTGAGATCACTTAGATTTATTGGATATGAAAAAGAAAGAGGGGATGTACAAGGGAAGAGAGGGGAGGGAGGATTACAAGGCAAGGGTTGAGGTGAATTTCTTGAAGGAAATAGGGGATCTATGAGGGAAGAAGAGATTTGGAGGCTGTAAAGATTCCTACCTCCCTGCAGAATACTCAGAAGTTTTGCTCTTTCCACAACAACCACCAGAGGATACCAATGCTTTGTGCCACAACAGCATTCCTCCTCTAGGCTGACTAAACGTCCCTAACAAAATTTGGGGGAGTTTAGTTTCCTAAGGCCAGAAGAAAGGAATTTCAAAATTGAAGGGCAAGCTGCATTGGAGTAGTAGGTGGTGGATAGATTTGAGTTCCCCGTCACACAAATGGCATCTAGTCGAACTGGAGAAACCTTTTCTACCAAGGAGGTCCCCATGTGGACTCTACTATGGCAATCTAGCTAGAGAAATGTCTTCACTTTCATGGGGAGGATGGATAGTTTGCCAAAGGCTATGCAGCTCAGTCCACCAAATCAACCCCAAGGAGAGCACCACAGCAAGAGAGCAAGTGGAGAAGATCCCAAAGGGGGGAAATTCTAAAAAAATACAATCTTAGACAAGACAAGAAAAAGGGAGTTGAGAAATTCCAAAGAGAATCTCACTCCACAATCGCAGAACCCCTAGCCTTCTAGGGTATTTGAGAGAGAGGCTATCAAAGAGCAAAAGACCTTGTTATGAAAATAAGAGAAAGGCCAAAAGTAATCATCACTCAAGGCACCATCTAGGAACCACCTGTCCGTTTGGAAGTTCTCAGGTTTTGAACTCCCAGATTTACTAACTGCTTAGCTAGACAAATGTTAAGTAACACCACCTTGTAGTGAAAGCTCAAGATCGAGGCTTCCCTCTTCCATAGAAAGACCCTTCTAATAGAATCGATGTCGAAGATCACCTTTGCCATAGCACAAAAGATGAAAGGAAGAAGGATAGGAGGGACGAGAAAATCACTTTGACCAAGGTAACTCTACTACCGACCGAAAGCATATTTGTCTTTAACACTGTCAATCATTTTTCACATTTATTGATGATAGACTACCAGTCAAAAAGGCCCAACAGGCCTAGCTAGAGGGGGAAGTCCTAGGTATCAAATTGGGAATTGACCCATTGAACAACAAAAGAGGTCAGCCTATAAAGGGATTCTACCTCTGTTGCAACAAATTGAGAGGGACATGAGGCAAGTTTTGTCTATGTTTGTGGACAAAGTTATCACTAGCTCGAACAGAGTCCTTACATACCTCAGGTTTGAGATGGAGTCTTCATTGGCCTCTGAGAAGAGGATATTGTCGACAAATTGAAGAATAGAAGTCTCAATTTTTCAATAAAGGCCCAGCCCTTAATGAAGCCTTTGGCCTGAGCTTTCCTCAGCATCCTGTCATACATATATGTGACTAGGATTAAAAAGAGAGGTGACAAGAAATATCCTTAGAGAAGGCCTCAACTTAGGCAGAAGAAGTTAGCTTGTGGAGTTCACCTAGAGCCTAATTTACTTTGTTCACCTGCCTAGGAACCCTCTGGCCTGAAGGATAGAGATGAAGGCGTCCCATTAGAAACTATCGAAGCCTTTCATGAAGTCAAGTTTAATGAGCACTACAAAGGACCCTGACTAGTGTGCCACGAGAGAAGCTCATGAGCTAGAGTGGAGTTGTCTAAGATGGACTACCCCCACCCGGATCAATACTAATTGGCTGTCAAAAACCAACATGCGTTACCGAGCAAAGCCTATTACCCAAGACTTTCATCATAATCTTAGAGTTACAAATCGGCAAGTTGATCAGACCAAAATCATGAGAAGGCTAGCCTAAAGAAGGTAAAGAATGACTTATTCAATATGATAAAGTGAATGTCTAAGTCAAGGTCGTTGAAGATCCAAATGATGTCCCCCTTAATGGAGTCCCAGAAACACTAGTGGAAAATGGTAGAAAGCCGTCTAGGCTTAGGCCCTTCTCAAAACCCAGATTGAAGACGTCATCCTGATATTTTCTTCCTTGCATATCTCTACTAGAGGCCCTAAAGAGGTTAGTTGTAACACCCCAAATTTAAAAAAAAAAAAAAAAAAAAAAAAAAAAAAAAAAAATTTCCTGACCGACGCACGTGCCGAGCACGTGCGTCGGCCTGCCACCCTGCCACCCTCCCTCTTTTCTTCTCTTCTTCTCTTCCCTTCCTTGCCGTGCACGCCACCTTCCCCATCTCCCTCATCTCTTCCCCCTCACCGCAGCCCCTCTTTTCTCTCTCTCTCCCTCGTGGTTGCCGACGCCCGCCGAAGCCACCGAGCTCGCCGAGGCCCCTCCCCCTCCAGGTAAACCTCCTTCCTTTCTTCCCTTTCTCCTTCCCCTCCTCGGCCTCGTCCGTGTCTTGGGACTCTTCCGCCGCCGCGGCCGCGCGCGCCGCGCGCCCTGCGCTGCGCCGCCGCCTCGTCTTGCGCCGCCGCGCAGACCCGCGTCCCCGCGGCCTCGTGGCGCTTCCCTCGCCTCCCTTCCTTCCATCGGTGGTGGAAGGAGATGAGGTGGAGGGGGTGGGGGGTTAAACCCCACCCATTTTTCCCTTAGTGGGCAGACCACTGCGGCCCACCCACTAATCCTTTGGGGTGGGGCTGCAGACCGCAGCCCACCAGCCTAGTTGGGGTGGGCTGCGGGCCGCAGCCCACCAAGACTTGGGTGGGCTGCAGACCGCAGCCCACCAGCCCAGTTTGGGTGGGCTGCGGGCCGCAGCCCACCAAGACTATCCGGGTGGGGGCAGCGGTGCGGCCCATTAGCCCATTGTGGAGTGGGCCGCGATCTGCGACCCACTATTCCAACCTTAGTGGGTCGTGGTGGGCCCCCACCCACCAAGGCCTTATTGCTTGTGGGTTGGGTTTGGGCCTACCCCCTTTTTGCCTCTAGCCTAGCCCATTTGGGGTCATTTGGACCCTATAACCATGTTTACCATTTTCACCTAATTTGATTAGCCTGATCCTTAATTTTGGGATGATACAAGATTCCTAGGATACCCTTGACTCGTACCAAACATAAATGTGCTAATAAGATAATTAATTTTATTAGTTCGCTAATGACTTTACTTGCGTGAATTAATAGGATTGGCACCGCGTGAGGAAGATTTTGGGATCCGGACTAAGCGACGAGTTTTACCATACCGTGGAGACCCCCCGGGCGAGTAGAGTTATACAAATCTAGAATAACATGATACGGTAGGAAATGTCGGTATTAATGCATGCGGTTGGTACTCCTGTTATATCTTTTGCATATGTAGTTATTTATAACCTGTTCATCATAGTATCATGAGAATATTAATGTGTATGATAATGCTTTACATGTGTCCTGTATGGTATACCGTTGCATAGATGTATGATTCTTTGTGATTATGGACTGTAATGATCATGATGACTATAACATGCTTTATACACGCATAAACACTGCACCACTTCCACCTATCATTAGTAGTCGAATTCTGACTAGGCAGTACCCCTACTCACTCGGCCCGGGGTTAGGGCGAGTGTATCATATATGTCTATACTATTAGCGGCCTACACCGAGGTCGGGAAGCCCGTGTGGCATTCGGTAGTTATACCGCATAGTTAGGACTAGATTATGATGATAGAAGAACATGATTGTGAGGCGGGGATATAACTCTAGCGGTACCCGACGACGGGTTAGGGGCGTCGTTGATGAGCCGAGGGCTCCGATTCTCCGAGGGCGGTGATGATTTAGAGAGAGTGAGATATGGGCTTACGGCCCGGGGTCCCGAGTCCGATGGCCTGAGACAACCGGTCACATGTAGTGTCGCCATACACGTGTAGGTGACATTACCGCTAGATGTGTATATATCCCCCTCGATGTATGAGATGATGGATGATTATGTGATGGATGATTAGATGATGGATGATTGTTTCTTAAGAGTATTTACCTGTGTGGTGAATAGCTCGGTGAGCGATGATGAGTATGATTATTGCTTTGGTAGACATGAGGTGACTAAACTGCTATTTTATTGCTATGCATAATATGTAAACCTATGATTGAGATGTGTACGAATAAGAGATTGTCTCAAACTTTATATCTCGTGTGAACTTATCATAATATGTTTAGGAACTAGCATGTTCCAAGATAGTGATTGGTAATCTTTATCAAGCTTTGCATTGACTTAGTAAATTATGGTAAGTCATTTTAATAAGCATGTCGTTATCGTTAGCAAATATAGGCATACATTGGATATACACCGTGATGTCATTATTTTAAATTGTATGGATCCTACTCGCCGGGCGTAAGCTCACCCCTCGTGGCGTATTATTTCAGAGCTAGGGGACGCAGTGCGGGTAGCGAGGAGTAGCCGCTTTCTTTCTTTTAGTACGTATTTTAGTTGTATTAAACCCTGCGAGGGTATGATGATGACGTTGTATCTTTTTGGACTTTAACATAGTATTTTGAATGTATACTTGGAAGGCTTGTTGTGGCTGTGGACTTGTATCCGGACTCTTATAATTGAGTTTATTTATGGTGAAATTGTGCTGTTGTGTGCCTTGTGAAATCCTTGTACTGACAGGTCATGTGATGTACCGCGTGGGGGAAATTATCCACGCGGTTTACACATGTATTTGGAGGTTTGGGTGTTTCAACTTGGTATCAGAGCCTAGGTTCACCATAAATCCGGCAAGTCTTCCTAGATATCATTCAAATGCATAGGAAATGAATAATAATAATGAATAACTAGGAGTAATGGATAATAGAGTCACTCACGACTTGTGCTATACTTGTGAATTAAGAGCTAAACTGCTTTGAACTTAGCAGGAATGCCACCTAGACGTGCTCGGTCTGTTCGTGCGACTGGTCGTGGACGGGCTCCAGCCCCCGTCAATGAACCAGTAGCCGGTGCTTCAGCTAGCATGGAGGCCCTGGGACAACTTGTCAGACAGCAAGAGAGGCTTATCGAGGAGTTAGTGCGAGAGCGCACGGCAGCCATGTCTGGGATGCACATACCGAGGGAGCCGTCGGGGCATTTTACTCAGTAGAAGAGCGGGCGGAGGCGGGTCCGCCCGGTCGCCGAACCGGTTCATGCGGCTTAACCCCCCTTTGTTCGGCGGCACGACGGACCCCATGGAGGCTAATAGGTGGATGGTGGATGTACGGAAGATCCCGACCGCTTTTGAGTGCCGGAGAGTCGTCGGGTGACTTTTGCCACCTTCCTTCTCCAGGGGAGGCGGAAGAGTGGTGGAGAGCCACCGAGCGCCCGATGCCGGATCGCCCGGCGGAGAGTACATCACTTGGAGGGCATTTTCGGACTCCTTCGACCGAAATATTTCGCATCCCCTGCGTTTCGGCGACGAGGAGTTTACCCAATTGAGGCGGGGATATGGCGGTGGCTCGCACGAGGACAGATTCAATGCCTTGTCCCGCTTTCGCCCTAGAGTTATAGGATGATCTTGCTAGGGCTGACCCGGTTCAAGATGGGCCTCGAATCGAGATCGCAAGCGGTGAACATGGTGAAGAACGACATATGCGAAGCGGTAGAGAATGCGGGGATAGCGGAGAGGACTTACTTGAGGAGCGCTCACGGCATCGGGAGCGGGCGGCGGGTCGTACGGGCCGCTTTGATGGGCGTCCACGTGGAGGCCATTCGGTGGGACCTTCCTACGGCCCAGAGGTGTCACCCTTATGCGGGTGGCGCGGGATCTAGTGCTACCCAGAGTAGACCCGGCCCTCGGGGTTCGGGCGGGGAGTAGGGCCCGACCTTCGGTTGGTGGCGGGAGGTCGGCGGCGGTCTCGGCGGTGCGGGCGGTGGTGGTTTTGCACGACCGTCTACCCCTGAGGGTCGGGTTTGTTTTGCTTGCGGCAAGAGGGGTCACATATCTCGTGGCTTGCCTCGGGGCTCGAGTTTTTGCTTCCGTGTGTGGAGAGTCCAGGGCATATCCGCACGCAAAGTGTCCCTGTTGGGCGGGCGCCGGCCACTCCTACCACTTTGTTATATGCGGAGCATCGGGAGCGATGCGCGCGAGTAGGGGTCGTGGGGCGCGCGATCGGGACCTCCTAACGAGAGGGCGGGGCGGACGTGCCGCCGGGTTTTGCTATGACCTGCGGGATGCGAAGCATCCAATGACGTGGCCACAGGTAACCGAGTAAATTAAGCATGTTTTAAGTTTTGCGTATGTCCTATTCATACATAATATTAGATCCTCTTTCCTAACCATATGCAATTTACATATTGTAAAAAAATGTGTTTCCTATTTTTAGTTAAGGCTTATATACGTAATGGCAGGTACTATGACTTTATTTGCACACACCGCTAGGATTTTATTTGACCCCGGGGCCACCCATTCCTTTATTTCTACGTCTTTCCTGGAAAATGCGGATGTGGCGCCGGGACCTCTTGTGGAGCCCTTAGTCATAGCCACCCCACTTGGAGATTTCCTGGAAGTCCGCCATGTTTATCGCTCTTGCACCTTGACTTTTGGCGAGTGGGACTTTAAGGCGGACCTCCTACCCCTCGAGATGCGGGACTTTGACCTAATCACGGGGATGGATTGGTTAGCCGCCTACCATGCCGGTATCAAGCTGCTTCTGCAAGGAGGTCATCTTACGGCTTAATGATGGCATTGAGTGTCGATTGTGTAAGGATCGGCAGGGTGGGCCGATCACGGTTGGTGGCAATCATGTCTATCGAGTCAGCTGGGACCCAAACCACGGCCCGACTTACCGGTGGTGCGGGAGTTCCCGAGATGTTTTCCCGAGGACGTGCAGGGCTTCCCAGACGAGAGGAGTTGAGTTCATCATTGACACGATCCGGGGCGGGACCGGTCTCCAAGGCACCCTACCGTATGGCTCCGAAGGAGATGGAAGAGCTGAGAGAGCAGATTGATGACCTCCTGAGTAGGGGACTTATCCGGCCTAGCTCATCTCCTTGGGGCGCTCCAGTCTTGTTTGTGAAGAAGAAGGATGGTACCCTCCGCCTTTGCATTGATTATCGGCAAGAAGCGAACCCGGTGGTGGCGTGAAGAACAAGTACCCATTGCCTCGCATTGAGGACTTGTTTGATCAATTGCGTGGAGCGCGCGTCTTCTCGAAGATCGATCTCAGATCGGGGTATCATCAGCTGAGGATTAGGGAAGCGGACGTCCCAAAAACCGCTTTCCGTACCCGGTACGGGTTGTATGAGTTTTTGGTTATGCCTTTCGGCTTGACCAATGCACCAGCTATCTTTATGGACTTGATGAACCGAGTCTTCCGCCCTTTCTTGGATCGGTTCGTGGTGGTGTTCATTGATGACATCTTGATTTACTCTGCCTCAGAGCGGGAGCATGAAGAGCACCTTCGTTTGGTACTACAGATGCTAAGGAGAGAAAAGTTATTTGCTAAGTTCTCCAAGTGTGATTTTTGGCTGGAGGAGGTGGTGTTCCTTGGGCATGTGGTCTCGGGAGAGGGCATCGGGTTGATCAATCCAAGATCTTCTTTGTTCTCAATTGGAAGCAACCGAGTACCGTCTCGGAGGTCCGTAGTTTCTTGGGTTTGGCCGGGTATTATCGGCGCTTTGTGGGAGGATTTTCGAAAATTGCCGGTCCCTCACTAAGCTAACCAGGAAGGACCGGTGTTTTGAATGGACGGCTGAATGTGAGGAGAGCTTCCAAGAGCTAAAGAAGAGACTTACATCTGCACCCGTCCTTGTAGTTCCTCGCAGTGGAGGAGGTTACCAGGTCTCTTGTGATGCTTCATACTCGGGCTTGGGTTGTGTGCTCATGCGGGAGGGCGGAGTTGTCGCTTATGCATCCGGGCAGCTCAAGAACCATGAGCGGAACTACCCTACCCACGACTTGGAGCTAGCGGCGGTAGTGTTCGCCACGAAGATTTGGAGGCATTGTCTTTACGGGGAGAAGTGCGAGATCTTCACCGACCACAAGAGTTTGAAGTACCTATTCACCCGAGAGGGAGCTGAACATGAGACGGCGCGAGGTGGCTTGAGTGGTGAATGATTATGGCGCACTATTAACTACCACCACAGGAAGGCAAATGTAGTGGCGAGATGCCTTGAGCGAGAAAGTCGATGGGGAACTTGGCTAGTTTGATTACGCGGCGGCGGGACATCCTTCGAGAAGCTGCGAGAAGATGGACGTGCACATCATAGCCAAAGATGTGGGTGCTTTGGACTGGCTTTGATTGATTAGCGTGAGGCCGACTCTAGCGGAGAGGATCGAGAGTTGTGCGGGCGAAGACCCCTATTTCTTGCAAGTCCTCCGGCGGAGTTCGAGACTCGGGTAAAAAGGGTTTTGCCTTGATGGATTGGGAACCCTGAAGTTTGGCGATAGATTCTGTGTACCTGACGTGGGCGGACTCCGTCGGGAGATTTTAGAGGAAGCCCACCAGACATCTTACAGTGTGCACCTTGGGGAGACGAAGATGTACCATGATGTTCGTAGATACTTTTGGTGGCCAGGATTGAAGAAGAGTATTGCAGAGTTTGTAGCTCGATGCTTGATTTGTCAGCAGGTCAAAATTGAACATCAGAGGCCGGCTGGGACACTCAGGCCATTACCTATTCCTGAGTGGAAATGGGAGCATATCACCATGGACTTTGTGGTGGGTCTGCCGAGGACCTTGAAGAAAAAGGACTCTATATGGGTGATTGTGGATCGATTGACGAAGTCAGCTCACTTCCTCCCAGTCAGTACCACTGATTCTATGGATCATCGAGCCACTTTATTCCGGGATGAGATCTTTGCTCGCCATGGGGCACCAGTCTCCATTACTTCTGACCGTGACCCCAGGTTCACCTCTAGGCTGTGGCATCATTTTGCTAAGTCGCTGGGTACCAGATTGCAATTTAGCACACTGCCTATCATCCTCGGGCGACGGTCGGTCGGGCGGACGGTCGGACCTTGGAGGACATGCTACGTGCCTCGGTTGCGGACTTCGGACTCGGTTGGGACCGACACCTTCCCCTAGTGAGTTCGCCTATAATAATAGTCATCACTCCGGCATTGGGATGCCCCACATGAAGCGTTATATGGACGGAAATGTCGGACACTGTCGGTTGGGATGAAGTGGGGGAACGGAAGATAGAGAGCTCGGGCGTACGGGGGAGACCGTGGACAAAGTGCGGAAGGTGCGGGAACACTTACGGGTTGCCCGAGTCGACGAAGAGTTATGCGGCCCGTCGACGTCGAGACCTAGAGTTCCTAGTCGGGGACAAAGTTTTCCTCAAGGTCTCGCCGTGGAAAGGGGTATTTCGGTTTGGGAAGAAGGGCAAGGCGAGCCCTCGTTATATAGGCCCTTATGAGATCTTGGCACGGATCGGACCGGTTGCTTAGGGTGGATTTGCCATCGAGCTATCACGAGATTCATAATGTATTTCATGTGTCGGTGTTGAGGAAGTACCTATATGACCGTCACATGTTTTGAGGGAAGAACCTATCCAGCTAAAAAGGGACTTGTCCTATGAGGAGCAACCAGTACGGATCATTGATAGATGCGTGAAGACGCTCCGAAGAAGAGTCGTACCACTGGTCAAGGTCCTTTGGCGGCATCATGGAGTAGAGGAAGCTTCATGGGAACCTGAGGAAGAGATTCAGTCTGCCTACCCTCTTTTATTTATCGACTCAGGTGCGTAATTTCGAGGGCGAAATTCCCTGTTGTTGGGGATAGTTGTAACACCCCAAATTTTTTTATAAAAAAAAAAAAAAAAAAAAAAAAAAAAAATTTCGGGCCAGACGCACGTGCGAGCACGTGCGTCACCCGCCACCCCGCCACCCTCCCTCTTTTCTTCTCTTCTTCTCTTCCCTTCCTTGCCGTACACGCCACCTTCCCCATCTCCCTCATCTCTTCCCCCTCACCATGACCCCTCTTTTCTCCTCTCTCTCCCTCGTGGTTGCCGCCAATGGCCGCCGAAGCCACCGAGCTCGCCGGCCCCTCCCCCTCAGGTAAACCTCCTTCCTTTCTTCCCTTTCTCCTTCCCCTCCTCGGCCTCGTCTTTGTCCAGGACTCTTCCGCCGCCGCCCCTGCTGGCCTGGCTGCCGCCCCCTGCCGCGCTGCGCCGCCGGCCGTGCCGCGCCGCCGCAGCCCCCGCGTCCCCCCGCCGGCCTCGTGGCGCTTCCCTCGCCTCCCTTCCTTCCATCGGTGGTGGAAGGAGATGAGGTGGAGGGTGGGGGTTAAACCCCACCCATTTTTCCCTTAGTGGGCCGGACCACTGCGGCCCACTAATCCTTTGGGGTGGGCTGCGGGCACCGCGACCCACCGGCCTAGTTGGGGTGGGCTGCGGGCGCGCACCCACCAAGACAGGTGGGCTGCACGCAGCCCACCAGCCCGATTTGGGTGGGGCTGCGGGCGCGGCCCACCAAGACTATCCGGGTGGGTGCAGGCTGCGGCCCATTAGCCCATGTGTGGAGTGGGGCATGTCTGCGACCCACTATTCCAACCTTGGTGGGCGTGTGGTGGGCCCCGACCCACCAAGGCCTTATTGCTTGTGGGTTGGGTTTGGGCCTACCCCCTTTTTGCCTCTAGCCTAGCCCATTTGGGGCCATTTGGACCCTATAACCATGTTTACCATTTTCACCTAATTTGATTAGCACGATCCTTAATTTTGGGATGATACAAGATTCCTAGGATACCCTTGACTCGTACCAAACATAAATGTGCTAATAAGATAATTAATTTTATTAGTTCGCTAATGACTTTACTTGCGTGAATTAATAGGATTGGCACCCCGTGAGGAAGATTTTGGGATCCCGGACTAGCGCGAGTTTTACCATACCGTGGAGACCCCCGGGCGAGTAGAGTTATACAAATCTAGAATAACATGATACGGTAGGAAATGTCGGTATTAATGCATGCGGTTGGTACTCCTGTTATATCTTTTGCATATGTAGTTATTTATAACTTTTGTTCATCATAGTATCATGAGAATATTAATGTGTATGATAATGCTTTACATGTGTCTGTATGGTATACCGTTGCATAGATGTATGATTCTTTGTGATTATGGGTAATGATCATGATGACTATAACATGCTTTATACACGCATAAACTTGCACCACTTCCACCTATCATTAGTAGTCGAATTCGACTAGGCGGTACCCCTACTCACTCGGCCCGGGGTTAAGGGCGAGTGTATCATATATGTCTATACTATTAGCGGCCTACACCGAGGTCGGGAAGCTTTGTGTGGCATTCGGGTAGTTATCTTTGCATAGTTAGGACTAGATTATGATGATAGAAGAACATGATTGTGAGGCGGGGATATAACTCTAGCGGTACCGACGACGCGGGGTTAGGGCGTTCGTTGATGAGCCGAGGGCTCCCGATTCTCCCCGAGGGCGGTGATGATTTAGAGAGAGTGAGATATGGGCTTACGACCCGGGGTCCGAGTCCGATGGCCACGGACAACCGGTCACATGTAGTGTCGCCATACACGTGTAGGTGACATTACCGCTAGATGTGTATATATCCCCCTCGATGTATGAGATGATGGATGATTATGTGATGGATGATTAGATGATGGATGATTGTTTCTTAAGAGTATTTACCCTTGTGTGGTGAATAGCTCGGTGAGCGATGATGAGTATGATTATTGCTTTGGTAGACATGAGGTGACTAAACTGCTATTTTATTGCTATGCATAATATGTAAACCTATGATTGAGATGTGTACGAATAAGAGATTGTCTCAAACTTTATATACGTGTGAACTTATCATAATATGTTTAGGAACTAGCATGTTCCAAGATAGTGATTGGTAATCTTTATCAATTTGCATTGACTTAGTAAATTATGGTAAGTCATTTTAATAAGCATGTCGTTATCGTTAGCAAATATAGGCATACATTGGATATACACCTGTGATGTCATTATTTTAAATTGTATGGATCCTACTCGCTGGGCTGTAAGCTCACCCCTCGTGGCGTATTATTTCAGAGCTAGGGGACGCAGGTGCGGGTAGCGAGGAGTAGCCGCTTTCTTTCTTTTAGTACGTATTTTAGTTGTATTAAACCCCTGCGAGGGTATGATGATGACGTTGTATCTTTTTGGACTTTAACATAGTATTTTGAATGTATACTTGGAAGGCTTGTTGTGGCCTGTGGACTTGTATCCGGACTCTTATAATTGAGTTTATTTATGGTGAAATTGTGCTGTTGTGTGCCTTGTGAAATCCTTGTACTGACAGGTCATGTGATGTACCGCGTGGGGGAAATTATCCACGCGGTTTACATATGTATTTGGAGGCTTGGGTGTTTCATTAGTAGAGAAGTAGGTAAAACAATCTACCTAAAAAAGAAATGGAGAGTGAAAGAATCCCCAACTATGGTCTAATAATTCCTTGAGTTGATTGGAGATGGGAGTGTTATCGACCCAGATCAAGAAGATAAAGTCCCAGAAACTAAGATCTAGCCATTAATGAAGGGGTGGAAGAACCTCATAGTTTTGTCCTTTCTGCTGGTCGACGTGATCGTTGATGCCATAGATATTCTCTCTTTTGTCCAAGGAGAAGATAACCCCAAGGAATCATCTTCTTCCTAAGCATGACATTGTGGAAATTGAAAGTGCACCAAGCTTGGATCTGTTGCCTAACAAAACAAAGCTTCAGGTGGAAGAATGCCATTAGATTCAGAGAAAGGTGCACTTAACCACCAACCTAAACTAGCTGGTGGAACCCATATATTGACAGCCAAACATTTTTAAACCAAGATAGTTTAGATGATCGTAGTGTGCCAAAATTATCGAGACAAAGCGGAGCATGATCAAACATCGAACAAAAAAGGGCTGAGCAAGAGCAATCCAAAAAGGTTTGGTCCCAACCTAAGGCAAGAGAGCTCTATCAAGCTTGGAGAGGATGGGGGCACTTGGTGGTTGAACCACGTGAATTGTCTTCCTTTTGACCTTAGGGAGTCATTGAATTGAGCCATGCCCCTGGTGCAAGCTGATCCTGATGAGCGGTCCGAGAAGAATCGAACGACATTGAAGTCCACACAACAAACATAGGGGTCGAGAAGTCTGTAGTAACCAGGTGAAGTTCAGCCCATAAGGCTTCTTTCTCGTCAACAGCAATGAGGCTATAAACATTGACCGCACAATAGTCAACCCTCCATCTAGAGTCTTTTAGTGGGATAGCCATGGAGAAAGTTTCTTAGTGGAAAACCCCCCAGAAAGATGTCACAAGGGACTACCCAGTAGCTACCCACCCACCCCCCGTCTAGGCACCCACATTGACCCATGCTTGGATGCCAAAAGCCTCACAAGCATACGAGCAAAGAAAAGAGAGAGGGTTCAAAGAGCTTGGATTCTTGCACGCGAAGAAGTCCTACCTAGAGAAGACAACAATCTCCCCTCAAAGGAGTAGCCTAAGCCTCTTGCATTCCAACTCAAAATTTTCATAAAACACAACCCGACAAAGACTCAAAGATAATGATTAGAGGGAGCCCTTCCTATTGGTTTCCCCTTCTTACTGAGGATGGGGAGAAACTAGGGGTGAAAACAGGTCAGATTAACTCTAACCCGACCCACTATCCAACTCAACTCAAACAAAATTCAGGTAGAAAAATCCTAGCCGACTCGATTACAGATTCAGATGTTGGTAAGATTTTTTGTCAAAATCTAAAAACGGATCAAATATATTTTTTGGATACAAATGCAGATATCGAATATTTGTTTACCCCCATATTTTTTTTGAATGATTTACAGTTTTCAGTTTGCTTAACTAAATGGTGAATATTGATATTGTTATTAATAATATGTTCAAAATTGTTTATAGAGATTAACTTTGCTAATTTTATATTTATTTAAAATGCAAGAATTTTTAAAACTCTTAATATTCTGTGTTAACTGTGCCATAAAGAAAGGTCATAATTTCTTTTTAAATTTTGATCTTTATTTGTTTAAGATTCATTCCTCTACCAAAAAATTATCAGATCTGTATCTAAAAATTATTCATATCTTTTTAGTTAGGATATGATTTTAAGTTTTGCTATCAATCTAATATCCGCATAAATCCATATCCGGACCAAAAATATAAATCTAGATGTTGGTTGAATACTATCTAATTTATATGCAATCCATTTTCAACCCTAAGAGGACCTCATCCAGATCCCCAAGGTGGACCAAGAGGCACGAGATGCTAGAAGTTTGATAGAGCCTATTTGGGCAAAGTAGAGTCGAAATGAGCGGGCTTAGTAGGTGTTTGGGCCTCCTATTGTAGACCATTGAGTACGGGTGTAAACGAGCCAAGCCTAAGCAAGCCGGCTCTCGCTCAGGCTCGGCTCAAAATTAATTTTGAGCCTCAGAATTGGGCTCAGGCTCGGCTCAACTCAACTCGAACCGAGCCCGAGTCTAGCTCAAGCTTGAAATGAGTCTATCATCAAGCCGCATTCATGCCGAGCTAGATCGAGCTAGACTGTGCCATATCGAGCCCAAGCCGAGCCGCGGCGGCTTGCCGTTGTGAAAGGATGGGGAGGCGACACTGAGGCAGCAGCTTAGCAAAGGAGAACGAGGGCACAAGGCGGCATGGCGGCGGCGGTTTGGCGAAGGAGGACAAGGCGGCACCGACGCACCGCGACAAAGGAGGAGACGGGGATATGGAAATGGGATTCGAGGATTGGGGTTTTTCTCACACCTTTTATACTGAGTATATCGAGCCAAGCCTGAGCGAGTCGGCTCCAACTTAGGCTCGGCTCAATATTAATTTTGAACTGATTTTGACAGCTCGAGCTCAGTTCATCTCTAACCGAGATGAGCCGAACTCGAGCTTCAACCGAGCCGAACCCGAGCTGCTTGTTTATATTGACAACCCTACCTTTGAGCCGCCGGGAGAGGCTGAAGCCTGTCATGTCATGTCTGAATTTATCATCAACGTTAATAAGTAAAAAAAATTGCAGAGAAGTCTTGAACTCAAGATCTATAGCATTTGGATTCAACAATAACTTTCTAAATTTAAGCAATTAGAGAGCTATGAACTCGATTATTTTATATTAATTTTTGTTAATAACCGCACAATCACGGGGCCGCCTTCTTTTTGGTACTTCTTTAGTTCTTGCCCTACAACCCTTCTACAAATTGGTATAAAGCCTATACCATAACTCATCACACCCGGTTAAAATATAAAAAACTAACCACAACCATTGCCTCCTAACCACCCTCTTTCCACTCTCATTTATCCCTCCCCCCACCCTCTTTCCGGTTCTCCGTTTCACTGGGAAGCTACCCGACGACAATATACTTATATTTTTTCTGCTTGTATTCTTGCTTAGGATTCAAAATTCCATGTATTATCGACATTTACCACCCAAGAACTGGGTGGGAGAGAGCCCAATTGGGTCTGCCTCGTTCGGTGTAGTCCATTTGGCACAGTGAGCTCTTTGTCTTGAAGTCATCGGCGTAATCATCCGCAGAGTTGGCATCTCTAGCAAACGAGGCGGTGATCCTCGAGAGCATGGACTCTCCATACATTCGTCCGCAATAGCGAGCATGAAGTCAGTCAAGAAACAAGAATTCAACCTCTTCATGGAGTACATGGCAGGCGGCACGCGGGTCGGAGATCGTCGGTAAGTTCAGCGGATCCCTGGACGAGTTGACGATACGATCATACACCAGAGAGATCCTCAAAGGGATCGACTACCTTCATCGCAATGGGCATCACACTGTGAAATCAAGTGCAAGAATGTACTTAAAGGTTCGTCCAGCAGCATCAAGTTGACCAACTTCAGGTGCGTGAAAAGTCTAGGATTTGATCATCCAACACATTCTGTGTGTGGAACTCCATTGTGGATGGCACCAGAGGTGTTCTAGAACTAAATGTTTGGATGTCTATCAGATGACGTAATAACCCCAGCAGCAACATTGCAGTGATGACCTACCAAAATTTCCATGCAATCTTTCTGAAGATGGAAAGGATTTCCTAAGCAAGTGTTTGATTAGAAACCCAAAGGAAAGCTGGGCATGCCAAGACTTGCTTCACCATCCATTCATCAAAGGGAGTTTGCAAGAGAATGTGCTTGAAAGATGGAGCTTCATAGTCGTCGCTACTGGATTGAGATTGATGGAGTTCAAAAGAGTTGGAGTCACCAAGGAGGTGCAGGAAAGAGGAGAAACTGAAGAGGCAGCAGAGTGAGAAGTTTGATTTTCCTGGCAAAGTTAGGTCAGGGTGAAAGGTTTATGATAGGATGTGAGAAAGATGTACAGCCAAAGCAAAGGAGTTAAAATGTTACAGCTTCTAGCCTCCCTAATGAGGCTAATGATTCTTTCACTTTCCTCTTCCTTTCTCCTCTATATTAATTAGAACATTGCTAAGACAAGTATAAAATTATAATACATATGAAAACTAGGGGTAGCAAGGGTAAAGTTTTAACCATTTTATGATTTATCTTCACTGTATCATATTCGAACACATTCTCGTTGAGGGGTTCGATTGTAGGAGAGAACTATTTCACTTTCAATCAATTTAAAATTTCAGAGTATACAAAGACAAACAGGAATGTGAAATGTTAAAAAAAAATTGTATAAAATAAAAGGAGAGAGAATGATAAAAGGAGAGAGGATGACAAAATAGTAATTTCATATTTATTATTAAATTATTTTTTTTAAAATTGTATAGAATAAAAGAAGAGAGAATAATAAATTAGTATACCAAAAAAAGCTAAATTGTTGTTTAATTACTAGGCTTATTCCAGAAGAAGGTTATTCTTATTCTACAAATAAACAGGGTATAACAATGCATTCTTGTCAATGGTCAGGGTAAAAAAAATTGTTTCAGACTAGGGGGAGAAAAGTAAGGGTGAGCACAGCATTATAGACTGGTGGCTTTCATCTCGTGAAATATCATCAAGATGACCCAATCAATATTTAACAACAATGGCAGAGCTGTGTGTTGGGTGAGAAACGTGGTGGTAATTGCCCAATTACAAGCTGAAGGGACTAAGTCTTTTGAGTATTCCATTACTACAAGAGGCCATTAAATTGGAGCGGAGTGGTATATGTTGCAGATTCTTCAATTTATTGTAAGACAATGTTTCTAAAAAATCGATCTCGTTATATTAGATGCATCAAAAAGATGCTGATGTACAAGGCAGTTATATACCTTGAATTACATCGTATCGGCCTAACAGGGGCTACCGCTTACTTTACACTTCTATTGGAAGACTTGCCCACCATCTATTCCATATCTTTCACAGCATCCTGCAGAGAAAAGAGAGAATGGCGTTGCCTTTATCAGTTTACTAATTTTCGAGAAATGGTTGTAATAAAGAGCAGAGGACATGGTGTAGAGCTTTAGAGATTTCCAAATCATTCTAAAACTTTCTCAATCCTGGTACTCTTTTGAATTTGCCTTATAAAAACCAACAAGTATATTATGTTGATAGCAAAATTTTCACTTCCCTACTAAAATGCTTTGAAAATCCTAATGCTGAATTTTTCTTTAAAAAAATTAAATATTCCACGACAGAACCAGGTAATTTTCCACCTCATGCTTTGGCACAAGAGCACCCCATACTTAACTACCCTACGCATCACATTAGCAGCCTCTTTGAACTTGCATGCAGGGTATCGAAATAACAGTAGTGAGTGGAGATCCAGTACCTTCGCAAGCCGAGTAACATAAACTGCAGCAATGGCTGTAAACAATAGGCCTAGGCCAAGAGTCAGTAATTGACCATTTCCTCCTGTTAAGCCCACATCTGACTCTTCTTGCTGCAAAGAGAGAAGCAAATTTGTGATTCAGTTCCATTTCACCCTTCGAGAGTATTAATAGGGCATAATGTCCCAAAAAGAAAACAAAATGAACCTTAACCATGAACAGAATAGATTGCTTGACCAGATAAATAGTTTAATATCCTTGCATGTTATTGAGCATCACAAAAACATCTACCTAGGATCAACATATAAGCCCTGCAAGTATGTGATTTTAATCCTACATGCTCAATTATTGTTAGCATGTAACTAGAAAGTGAAACAGAAGATCTATAATTACCTCTATAAGTGAAGAATGATGTTCTATTAAACTGGAAATGAACAAATTAACCTTATCATACAGGCCAGAAATGTTATTGTAGACGAAAGACTTACAATGATGGCTCGCCCAAATGCACCAGCACTAACATAAGCCCATGTCCCAGGAAGCATCCCCAACCAACTACACACACCAAGTCAACAATCAACATTATTTTCCAAGTTGATGAAAAGAGGAAACAGATTTGAGTAGAGAAAATCCAAGTTCCTACATCACAAGTATAAGAATGGTGCACATCATTTAAGGTGGGTTTTGCAAGAAAGGTTGATTCAGTCATTCAAATGAACATCATGAACGTAATGAAAAGGCAAGGTGCACTTTTAATTGTAAATAGAGGATAATCCACAACAAATTTCTCTTCGAGAAGGGAAAAGAAACATGGAGATTATGCTTGTAGACTTGCAGTACATTATTTTTCAGTACAATTTGATTGTTTCATATCATTGATACCAAACAACTACTGGCCATGCAAATCAACACGCCCTCGGCATGGCTCGGCATGCCACTAGCACATATTTAACATATTTTCAATAAAAAAATTTAGGACATTTAAAAATGTTTTTGGGTCTTTGGGATATCAATGTTGGTTTTTAGTTTAAATATATATGCTATACCCAAGGTTCCAAGTATCAAAAAAAACGATACGTATCGAAGGTATCGGCAGTATCGGCCGTCCGTATCGGCCTGTATTTTAAAATAATTTTTAAAATACAAAAAGTTCTTAATTTTTTAGAAAAATAATAATAAGATATAAATATAAATTATTCATATATAAAGTCTAAAAACTAAAAAATAAATACTATTTTCTAAATTTCTATTTCTCCCCCTTTCTACCACTTACACTCTCTCTCTCCCACACAAATTAAAAAAATTCTTACATTCTCTCCACTAATTCTCTTTTTTATCAAACTCTCTATCACACTAACTCTCTTCCACTAACTCTTTCTTATCAAACTCTCTCCCTAATTAACTCTCTCTCCTATTAACTCTCTCCCTTAAAAGTTCTCCCTCTCCCTCACTGACTACCACCCCTTTCTCTCTTTAACTTTTTGTTTTCTCTCCATGTCTCTCTCTCCTCTTCCCCTCTCTCTCTTCTTCCCTCTCCCTCTTACTGCTGCAACCCACAAACTCTATCTCTTTCTCCCTCTATCTCTTTCTCCCTCTCTCTCCTTCCCTCTCTCTTTTCCCTCTATTGCTCCATCTCTCTTTTTCTCTCTCTTTCCCTCTCTCTTCCTCCCTCTCTTTCCCTCTCTTACTCCCTCTCTTACTCCCTCTCTTTCCCTTTTCTTTCTCTCTTACCCATGCTCGTCTCAGGCGGGATCGGTCGATCAGGCCGATACCCGACCAAAACCAATCAATAGATTGGTTTCGGCCACGGATCGGAATCAGCCGAAACTAGGAACCATGGCTATACCTATATTATAGTGTCTTATTTTTAGATTATTTTTGTAAATGACCTATTTTATTAAATATAAAACAATAATCAAATATAAATGTTATTCAACACATCATATGATTAAATATATTTATTAAAATTAATATAAATTTTTGAACATTTCATAATATGATTGAATACTCCATAATATAATTAAACACATATTAACATTCAATACATAATATTAATTGATAATAGTTCAATAAATAATATCTAGTTAAACGTAAAATGACAAAAAGGATCTAAGACTACGTGTAATGATGATTGATGAAAATAAAAAAAGTTATAGTCATATGACTCATATTCTGCCATTATCTAAAGAACTAGTGACACATATACATAACTTAAATAATATGCATGCCCATTCAGATGTGAAACCTACTGTTGCTCTCCCATTAATTTTGCAGATTAGTGGCACAAAATCATAGTGAGACACTGAGACCTAACATAAATTACTTCCTAACGGACAGTGCTTCGAAAATGTAAATGAAATAAGAGTTTCAATCACAAATAAAAACTTAGCTTACAAAGAATGTTTTTTCAAACTAAGAAATTTCCTTTAGATAAGCATCTATTACTACTACTGTTTCTTTGCAAAGTCAAAAAAGCAGGTGCTCCACGTACAGAACTACTGAAGTCAAGGATCTTGCTATATAGAGTTCATTGAATCATTCTATTTTTTGCTGTTTATCTTAATAATTTTCACATTATCTTCATCCTTTTTCAAAATAATTCAGATCCTAATTTTGCATGGTTGGTGCACACTTTTGCAACTACGTTCACAAAATTGTAGATAAAATTAGCAATGAAAACAACTTAATGTTACAGTAAAATTAGCAACTAACCTGCCCAAAACATAAGGCACAAACTTCACAGAAGTTAAGCCGTATAAGTAGTTTCCAAGAGAAAAGGGTAGTAAGGGACTCAAGCGAAGGAGTGTAACAATCCTGAAACCGTTCTCTCCGATTGCTTTATCAATTGCTAAAAATTTCTTATTTCCTTCGACCAACTTAAGAATACGTTCCCGGGCAAAATACCTAGCAATAAGAAAGGCCACAGTTGCAGCCACCTAGCAAAGTCAACAAATCATAATGAGAACCTGTCAGATCATTAATCTTTTATCACTTATAAATCAAGAAGAATTGCAGATAAAGCAACGTACCGTCCCACTGATTGACACAATGATGGTACCAATGAGACTACCAAATAATAAACCAGCAGACATTGTTAATGGTATTGCTGGAATTGCAAGAATCTGAATCAAAAAAAGTAGTATAACGTCAGATGCTACAGAGCATGGTATGTAAAAATAACTAACTAATGAAATATGTAAAACCTAAGCTTCTCTGCTATATGCACTAATGACAAAGTCATACAAATAAATCTTTTCTAATATCATGAACAAGATTATTTCATACTATCTAACTGACTCTTGGCAATCTGATAATGGTCCAAATAGGAAGCATGGACAAGACAATTATCCATTACTTCACATAATTAACAGCTCAACAAATCTTTCCATAAAAGTCTCTTGTTTCATCAGTAAGCAACCTAGGAGACATAGTGTCACATGAATCGTACAGTCCACAACCCAGCTACAAATAGCTGATAAGCTAGAGTACAACTTAGATTACATATCTTAGAGAAAAGATAGCCCGTTTCTATAGCTTACCTCTAGTCCAGCATAAACAAGTACAAATAAAGCATATCCAGCTGGTCCATAACCTGATCAAGTAAAACATTACAATTTTCAGAATAGGATAGAAAATTGAATTTCTTTGTTTCCGTATGCAAAATCCATCAAGAAGCACATTCGAACCACATAAAAACAGATCCAATCTAACCCACAGCAGTTAGTTTCACAGAACAAAGTGTGTTATGCGGAACCATAAACATAACAACTACTAAAGTCCTGGATGATGGTAACAGGTCCTATTTCCAATCATTTTGTTTCTAGGGTACCTTGAATATGGTTTAGGAAGGAAAAGGTGATCATATCAGGAGCAAACATCATGGACAAAAACCAACCCCTGGATTCATGATATTCATTAAGTAAAATGTTTCCTTCATATTGCAGAATTGGGCAGAAGTAACAGCCCGCAATTCATTTCTCACACATTATCTCCCTTCAACCTCAAATAGGCTTGCTTGTAGCCTAAAAATCTAGAAAAAGTTGGATAAAAATCTGGACTAAATAATGCTCCTTCACAAAATTTGCCCAATTCAATATCTGTTTAAACTCATTATACTGCACGCCAATCCAGTAAGTCAGACAATGACGAGCATCTTTCAGTTCCTTACTCATATACACGGTTCATTCCTAATCTAGGACAGGAAGACATGCCACATTTTGTCCAGTCAACCATTCCAGCTTAGTAACTAAGATAACTCTCCATTACAACAAGTTAATAGATCGGCCAGTTTTCTGATTAAAGTTCCTCACTACATCAATACTCATTTTGCAGTCTAGGAGATATAGTTTCACAATAAATCATATAATGCACCGGCCCAGCTGTCAAGAGCTAATAAACTAGAGTTCTACTATCAAACTCAGACTACAATTTAACAAAGACAGATTTCAACAGTATCAAACGGAAGCATATTTAGTAAACCTTAACCAATATAATGTCAAAATAATCTCCAATTTCCAAGGCAGCATTTAGAAAGCAGTAGCCTCAGAATTCCGGGGAAAAAGGTGAAAGTCCAGAATGCCAAGAAAAATGTCACATTTCTCCAGTAACAGCATACTAAACTAATAACTCAATCTAAATCATCGAAATTAAGGAGAAACGTAACAGGATTCTCAACAACATCACCAATTCTGACCAAGAAACCCACCCATATTCCGAATTAGGTCCAAAACGAAAACCACCATCTCCTTTGAAAAACTCAAAAGCGAAACCAAGATGCAAGCTTTGCAACATAATCCATCCCTTACCTTCAATAAACCCCGAGAACTGTGTCAAGAACGCATTAATCTGATCCCTATATACATACCCCACAGCCCCGAACCCCCCAACAAACCCAACCAGCAGCAAACCCGCAAGAACCGTCCCTTTCAACGCAGCGCCACCATCCGCCTCCTTCTCCTCCTCCTCCTCCTCCTCCTCCTCCTCGTTGTTGGATCCGCCGCCGCCTCCTCTGCGCCCATCGAACTTGAGGTTTTGCGGGACATTCGACGCCTTGCGGAGCGTCGCCTTCTTGGTCTCTCGCAAGGAAGAGAGGGTCCGGAAGAAGTGGAGGCGTCTGGGGCGAAGGGCACAGCAGGAGGACGAGGAGAAGGAGGGGAAAGGGGAGAGGCGGTGGGGTAGGACGAGAGGGGAGGAGGAGGAACAGGAGGAGGAGGAGGAGGAGGAGGGAGGAGAGGGGGAGGGGGAGAGAGAGGAGAGGGGTGGCCTCATGGAGGGGATTATGCGGGTGGGGCGCAGGGTGGGGTGGAGTGGGAGCGCAGACATGGCAATGCCATGGAGCATAGAGTGGACGGGAAAGGAGAAAAGAGAGAGGGAGAGGTGATAAGGGATAGAGAGAGAGAGAGGAGTAGAGGAGGAAGTAGAGGGGTATTTGAGATTTTTGGAGATCAAGGTTTGTCCACGTGGGCATCATCTTCGGCAAGTGGGCAGAATATACTGGAGGGTCTTTTTTTTATTTTATTTTATTTTATTTTTTTGTGAATATTTTGTTGTTACTTTTTTCTTCCTCCATAGATAATAATAGTAACAACTAAAATAAATGGAACTTGAGCTATGGTTGCAAGGTGAGGAGATTGGTCATGCAGACTATATGGACTTGCAGAAAAATGACTTGGAAAAGTTTAGAACTTTTTACGTTTATCAATATTACTTACTTCCTCCTCCAGATTCATAGACGCAAAAACTCATATTATGGCTTCATAAAAAATAAAGAATAAAATCATTATCATTAGTAAAAGTTACATCCAAAATTGAGGGATGCGTCGCAGGTTGCTCGGGTTTCTAATTTTTCGGTGCACGCTCTCCAAGATATTCTGGAGTCAGTAAGAGAAATCAACAAGTACTTGTCCATTAACAGTACTGAGTTGCCATTATGCGGCCTGCTGTTGTTACCCAAAGGAGCTCACAAGTCATAAGTATCCTGGAAATTATAGAAATATTAATGTAATTGCTCTGTACTAACCTGTGCACTGCACTAGTTATTATATGCTAACCTGACAGCAAGCAGTGAATGAAGCCTTTGGATCTCTTTTCAGGTTGTGCTCCACACGAGTAGCTATTCTTCTCATCAATTTGTGGTGCTTTGTTTCCCCTCTCAATGGGCCGTGACAAGGATCCTTTCCTCATCTCTGGACCACCACTTCCTTCTCTGTGGGGAATCCAACAAGTCTCTTTTTCTATGCAGAAAGTCAATTGATCATCTCATAAGCTGCTTTGAAATGTGGGAATTTGCATCAAACCCGGGCCCCTGATACTTGCTAATTCCCTTCTGTCAGTTAATCAAATGCAACCCTGGGAAAATATGCTTACTTGCTACCAGTAGTCTCCACAAGAGCAGAGTCCGTCTCTCATGTGATGGAAGCAATTAGCATCTCTCAGTATGATCACCCTCCCATACACCTTCGTCACCAGCTTAATCGCCACGTGGCAGTCCCCGCACACCCTCAGGTTCTTATACACGCGTATCGGCGCTGCACGTGGCGCCTCCAGGAGCCCGAAAGCCACGGCCAACCTCTCGCTGTGGTACGCCAATCCCCTCTCCTTCCCCTCCTCCTCCTCGTCCTGTAGTGCCCAACCGGTGTCCGCCACGTACCCCTCCTCCTCCCTTATCCTCCCCATCATCTCATCCGCCTTCCGGTATATCTCGGCCGCCCGCGGGTGCCCCCGGTCCTCCACGTGGAACACGTGCATCTCGCCCCCCACCCCGACCCAGCTGCACCCGGGCTCCTTTGTCACGTTTCTCGACTTCATCAACGCCCGGATGCGCGCCACGTCAGCCCATCTCTTGGCCCGCGAGTATAGGTTCGACAGCATCACGTACGGCACGGCGTCGGCGGGGTCCAGCTTGAGGACCATCTCAGCCGCCCGTTCCGCGAGGGATACGTGGCGGTGGATCCGGCAAGCCGCGAGGAGGGCCTTCCAAACCGTCACGTCGGGTTCGGTTTCGCTCCGGTCGAGGAGGCGGACCGCCTCCTCGACCCGGCCGGACCGGCCCAATAGGTCAATCATGCAGGCGTAGTGGTCCGGCCCAGGAGGAATTTTGTACTTTTTCTCCATCGACTCGAAGTGGGCTCGACCGGCTTCGACCAAACCGGCGTGGCTACACGCGAATAATAATCCGATAAAAGTGACGTAGTCCGGTCTAACCCCTGTCCGAGTCATCTCGTCGTAAATGACGAGCGAGTCCTTCCCTCGACCGTTCTGGGCGTATCCGACGAGCAGAGCCGTCCACGTGATCGCGCAGCGGTGCGCCATCCCATCAAAAGCCGTCCGCGCCTCGTCGATCGACCCGGTTTTCGCGTACATGGACACGAGCGAGTTGCCCACAGAGAGGAAAGAGTCGAATCCGAGTCGAACTGCAGCCGAGTGTATCTGCCGGCCGAGTTCCAACGCCGTCGAGCCGGCGCAGGAGCTCAACACCGCGGCGGTGACGAACTCGTCCGGGTCGACGCGGCTGAGGAGCATCTCGTGGTATAGATTTAGCGCCGAGTCGTGGTTGCCCAGACGGGCGAGTCCGGTGATGAGGGAAGTCCACGTCACTACGTCCTTTCCCTCTATCCGGTCGAATATACCGCGAGCGCAGGTTAAGCTCCCGAGCTTGGCGTACATGTCGACTAAGGCGTTCGCCACGTGTATGTGGGCTTCGAGTCCGGTCCTTATAACAGAAGCGTGAAGTGACGTCCCGGCGAACGTATCGCCAAGTAAAGCTGACGAATTGAGGACGGGTGGGAACGTGAACTCGTCCAAGTCGAGATCTCTTTTGCGCATTTCGACGAACAGTTCGAGGGCGTCCGAGTAGAAGCCACCGCGAGAGCAGCGGCCTATGAGGGAATTCCAGCTGACGGAGTCGTCCGAACCGGCTGAGTTAAGGACGCGCTTCGCGGCGGTGAGATCGGAGCACCGGGCATAGAAGCCGATAAGGGAGCTTCGGACGAAGGGGTTGAAATCGAACCCAGTCCGAACCACAAGGGAGTGGATCTGGAGAGCGAACCTCGTCGAGAATTCTGAACCATCGCAGATGGAGAGGATAGTTGGGAGGACGAAGTGATCAGGGATGATATCGTTGGATCGCATGAGACGGAGATTTTCGAAGGCGGAGGATAGGGATGAGGCAGCGCGGTGGCGCATTTCGTCGAACGAGTGGTGGGCATCTAAGTGGGTTTTAAAGGAAGCGTGGGTATTTCACATGGGTTTTACTTCACGGGCTTAATAAGAAGTCGGATTCGGTCTGGACCCGCATAAGATCAGTCTTTCGGGTATTCATATTTATGAATCGAACCCGGCCAAAAGCGGCTCAGGATATTTGAAAAATAAAAATAAATAAATAAATAAATAACGTAATTATCATTAAATTTTTGAAATATCATAATTATCATTATATACTCTTTAAAAATATAATAATTGTCGTAGAAATCATAGTGCTCTCTGCAAAATGACAATCTGTTAGTTTAGTCTAACTAATCACAATCAAAATTAAATATAGATAAAGAAACTATTTTGCCATTGTATAAATTGTTCAAAATAAATTAAAAGATATCCAATATTGTAGTACAATAAGAAATATCTTCCATTATATGATATGAAAATAGTTGATAAAATAGTTTACACTCTAAACTTTAAAAAATAAAAGTATCTTTCTCATTTAATTGTATGTGTTTATTAACTTTAATCTTCTAGAATATTACATTAAACCAAAGGTTTTAATAATAATTATATATTTTAATAATAATAATTAAAATATTTTGAAAGGTTTTAGTGGCAATTATGTATAGAAAACCCAAAATAAAAATGTTTAAGACTTGGACAAAATCATATGTGCCCTTCTCCCATTGGCTATCCAATTGTCTGTCAAATTTTCTTATCTGTAAATATACAATAAACTTAATATTATAAAATATAAAAGGTTGTAATAGAAAAAAAAAACTACAACTATGTTATAGTAAATTTGCGAAATAGGAATAACTTTCTTCTTTAATAAACATTTTTATTCTTTATTCTTTATTCTAATATAGTAATTAAATAATAATTTAGTTTATTCTGATATACTAATTTATTATTTTCTCTCCTCTTATTCTATATAACTTTTAATAATAATCTAACAATAATTTAAAATTAATATTTTATTCATAAATTAAACATACCTAATTACTACTACTATTTTACGTCCAATTAATAGTACTTTCATCATTTTATTTAAAATGCCATTTAATTTTAAATGAAAATTTATTGTTTTTTATTAATTTAGTATCAACTTTATGTCTTGTCATGAGGAACAATTTATTTACCCTGCTATGAGACAACATAGTTTAGCTGGGTTGGGTGGCCAATATTATATCCATAACGAAAAATATCTTTGAGGCAAAATTATTGATAAATAATTTACATTCTAGTAGATAATATTTTAGTGATTTATCTATACTTGTTAACTTTAATAATAATCTATTACTAATATTTTATTAAAATATAACTATAATGTGAAACACTTGTACATGACCAAATAATTTTTTTTTTTTGAAATTAATGAGCTTCATTCAGCTAGCTTAACCCGAGTTAGCTAGCTAACCCGAGTTATCCTCACCCAAGATGCTAGTTATATAGGTCTGAGGGAACAGGGTCCGTCGGACCCAAAATTACAGTGGACCCAGCCACCTTCCCACGGTTGGCTGCCCAATCCGCCACTCTGTTCGCCTCTCTATAGACATTAGAGACTCTTCACTCTCTACATTCTCTCAGCAGACTTTTACATTCATCTACCATATTTTTAATGCACCAAGGAAGGCTCGTCTCACTGTGAAGGATATTGGCGAGTTCTCGGGAGTCCGTCTCAAGGGACAGCTGACACTCTTTGTCCACCATCCTGAGACCAAATCTCGTCGCCCACGCTTCCGCGTATAAGGCTATCATATTAGGACACGGTTCCCACGCGAGTTGCAGCACCTTGCCATCTTCGTCCCGCAGCACTATACCAACACCACCTTGATAGTTCCCTGCATCATAGCACCCATCTGTATTAAGCTTCACCTAGCCCTTATCCGGGGCAACCCATTTGGTCTGCCCCCTTGTCGTAGCTTCCTTAGGAGCCTCCTCGCTCTTGGCATATTCTTTGGCCATAGCTAGCGCCTTCCTGGTAAGTACCCTCGGGCTTAATCTTCCACCACCGAACATCACAGCGTTTCTCTGTTTCCAGATCATCCACAACGTCGATGCAATTTTGGCCTTAACTTCCATGTCCTTCTGAGGGTCAGCATGCCAAGTAGAGGTCAGCCAATTCTCATCCACTTGATGCTCCAGCCTCCCCATGTAGTTTTGGAGCTCGGCCCAGCACTCGAGACAGTATCTACACGTGAAGAATAGGTGGGTGATAGTCTCTTCATGAAGCTCACATAGCACACACAGCTCCCCATATCTCAATCCAAACCTTCCAATGAGCACATTTGTGGGGAGTCGTCTCCACAAGAGCTTCCACACAAAGGTACGCACTCTAGGCGCTACCTGGAGTTTCCACAGCACCTTCCAACCTAGCTAGTTGTCCTCCGCTGCTGGGCTGAGGAAGGAGTAAATAGACTTCACTGTTGGCTTGCCATGCGGATACGGCCACCAGATCCACATATCAGCTGAGGTGGGGCTCCCTGCTTGGAACGTCAAGATGTCGAAGACCAGCTCTTCTCCTGCCTCATCAACAATCCGACGTTTGTCCCATCTCTGCCTGTCTAGCAGCTCCTCTACCTTAACTGTCTCATCCAGTAGGCTAATGTTCATTATACTGGGTTGTCTGCTCCACGGGACCGGTGAGAGCCAAGGTTCTGCCGCTGCACTGGTTGTGCAACCGTTGCCAATTAACTTTCTAAAGCCCGACTTCAGACTTCTCGCCACACCATTGATCGTCCTCCATAGCCAGGAGACGTTCTGTCCTTCAAAGCGGTTCCAGGGGCTCAAAGGTCCATACTTAGCTATAAGCAAGTTGACCCACGGTACCTCCTCTTGGTTCAACACCTTTAACGCTAACTTTCCTATGTGCGCAGTTCTTGCTCTTCAGAGGTCTTTGATCGCCAAACCACCCTCTGCTTTGGTCAGTCTCCCAGCTAACTAAGTGCATTCCACGCCCGTTTGTTTTGTCCCAAAGGAAGGATCTGGCCTTCTTGGTTATAGTCTCCAAGACCGAATCTGGTAGCCAGGTGCTTCCGAGCCAGTACGTCGGAATTGCCAAGAGCGTGGCATTGATGAGCGTACTTCGTCCGGCTGTAGACAGCACTCCAAGCTTCCAGCTCGCCAGCTTCTTATCCACCCACTCTACCAATGATTGGTGCTCCCTGACCTTCACGTGTTTGCCCGAGATGATCACACCAAGGTAAATGAAAGGTAGCGCCGCAATATGAAGACCAAGGCTGCCACTTAGTTCAACTTGCTGCACTGTTGGCATCCAGGTTGGTAGGTACAGAGCGGACTTTTGGAAGTTGACTCTTTGGTTGGATAGGGCCTCGTAGTGGCTAAGGCATTCTAGGATGCAGTTCGCGTTGGCTGGCGAAGCTTGAGCCGTTATCAGGAGGTCATCTGCATACAGTAAGTGAGAGATCTGCACGTCACCGACCTTAAAAGCCTGCAGATCTCCATTACTCACCTTTCGGTTGATTAATCCGGGCAGTATCTGAGACACCAAGATGAACAGGTAGGGAGATAAGGGATCTCCTTGCCTGAGTCCTCTGTGTGGACAGATCCATTCAGACGGCTTGCCGTTGATCAGGATAGCGTACCGAGGCGATGAGATACAGGCCCATATCCACTTTCGCCACGATGCTAAGAAGCCCATACGCAAGAGGGTGTCCACGACTGCCTCCCAACTCACCTTATCATAGGCCTTTTCCATATCCAACTTAGCCATCATCACCGGTGGGGATAGTCTATCCGAGCACATCGAGTGCGCCACTTCTTGTGCCGCTAGTGTGTTATCGACAATGCTCCATCCTGCCACAAACGCCGCCTGCTCCGGCCCCACCAGGGATGATAATACCGGCTTAAGACAACCGACGAGTATTATGGCGATAACCTTGTAGGCCACATTATAGAGAGATATCAGTTTGTACTCTTGAACCCGTGTGGGATTATCTTTTTTGGGGATGAGAGTGATGAAGGTCTGCCCCCAATGGTTGGGGAGAGAGGCGAATGTGAAGAAGTGATTTATCGCCTGCAGTAGGCTTTCACCCATGGCTTCCCAAAACTGGATGTACACCTCAGCTTGCAAGCCATCTGGCCCCGGGGCTTTCCCGTGGGGAAGACTCCACAGTGCAGCCTTTATCTCTTCTCAGGACACAGGGGCATCTAGCTGTTGGGCATCTTCTCGGGACAACTACGGTAGCTTAGGCCAATCTTCATTAGAGGGAGAGGTGTTGGCCTCCGGTCCCCACAGACACTTATAGAAGTCCGAGAACAGCTTGCCAACTCCCTCCTGCTCTTGCACCCAGTTGCCATTGGAGTCGAGAACTCCAGGGATCCGGTTACGTTACCTCCTGATTGTTGCCGAGAGATGGAAATACTTTGTGTTTCTGTCTCCATCATTAACCCAGTACAGTCGCGACCTCTGCAGCCATTTTAGATTTAGCTGCCTACTCAGAGCAGCTTTCCTGTTGTAAAGACTTCTCAGCAAGGGGAGGTCCCCTTCTCCTAATTGACCCTTAACATCTCGCTCCTCCATCTCCATGATTTTTCCACAGGTGCACTTAAGTTGTAGTTCCAAGCTGCCCACTTCATGTTTAGCCCATCGTCGAAGCTTACCTTGTAATTTATTGACCTTGTGCATGAAGTCGTGCATGGGGTTGGCTCTACACACTTGTCTCTATACCCTCTCGACTACGCTTCCACAGCTTTCATATTCAAGCAAAATCATCTCAAATCAAAATGGACGCGTTATTTTTTCAGGATTAATCTGCACCGTGAGGAGCAAGGGTGCATGGTCAGAAGCAAATCTGTCCAGGTGGAACACCTTGCAGTGTGGGTGTTCCCCCACCCATCAAGGGTATGCTAGCATCCGGTCAAGCCGGACCCAGATGCGGTTGGCCCTAGCCTGGTTGTTGAACCAAGTGAACGGAACCCCCACGTATCCAAGGTCGCATAAACCAATGATCTCAACGAAGGCTTTGAAAGCCTTACACTTAGGGCCCAGCTCCACTCCACCTTTGCTTTTCTTCTCATGTACCGAGGTGTAAGCATTAAAGTCCCCTCTGATGATCCAAGGCACATTGATGCCCCTCAAGGTTGACAGTTCCTCCTATAGTTCCCCTTGGACTTGAAGATTGGTGCTCGCGTACACCGCCGTCCACATCCACGTTTAGCACTTCCTACTAGTAATCACTAGATGGACCGCATAACATGACACCGCCATTGCGTCCACCCAGCCTACCTCCGTTTTTCACAGCACCATAATGCCTCCAGACACTCCTAGCGTCGGTATTGCGAACCAACGCCAACAATGCCCTAAGGCTCTCGCCACCTTCTTGGCTCCACCCCAGCTTGTGTGGGTTTCTAACAAGATCAACATATCAAGGTTATGCTCTCTGTTCATATCCCTACATCTGTCAAGTGCTTCTTTTTTAAGAGCACATCTATAATTTCACGTAATAGCTTTAAACATTGGACTAATAGTTGTTGAGGAGGGGGTACCGGCTAGGCCTGTCTCCCCCATTTGGCCACCTCGGGCCGACCTTCCCCCAAAATCTCCTCCGTGACCATTGGTGGTTTGTTTATGCCCCTAGCTCCGACCTCCACAATCGCCAGGTGCGAATCTTCGAGCTCCAACTCCATTGCCTCGAGGTCGTCCTGGTTTAGCTCATGACATAGGGCCTGCTTCAGGTTAGCCACCATGGCAGTGTGGAGGACTGATGGCTCCTCCACCTTCTCCGTCTCCGGCCTAAACTGGACTGAGGCCATCCCCTTTTGCATGATCTCTTTGGGGAAGTCACCAGCCTGCATGGCTCCGTTGGTTTTTTGTTGTATGATTTTTACGTAAGGTGAACAGTGGGTACGTAGGCCGCCTGACCCCAGTTTGATGGACAAGCCATTAATGTTGGCTATCCCGATGTTTTGCGTGTGGATGTTGTCCTCCTTATCTCTACGCATCCCTGTTATGACAGGTGGCCCGGATGATAGGTGAACAGGTGATGCGGTCTATGGGGCTGGATTTGGTGTGAGATTCGCCATACAAAACTGTTGCTGATCCGACACTTACTTGACCTATGAATAGGACCCTATGCAGGTCCCTTTGGACGGTGTGTTGATGGGTGCGCTGTTGTCCATTTTACCCTTTCCTTTGTTACTTGTGTAAGCATCCTCGTCCTCACGCCTGCCAGCCTCCTCCACCCTCAATTGTTGGCTTTGCTTGGGAACCTTCGAAATCTGGCACTCCTGAGATCTTCTCGGCCTCTAGTCCTTTTCCCCTCTTATTTTGGGAAAGTCTGCGCTCTCGGTTGGTCGTGCACTCCTGAGATCTTATGCTCGAATGAGCTTTCCATCCCTAGTTGGTCGTACCATGTAGGGGCTCCACGCTAGCTGGTTGCATGCATGGCCCTACACCATCTCGCCTCCAAGGAGCACCCCCATTACCTCTCAGGCTATCCCTTGTAGAGCTATTTCCTTTTCTAGCTCAGCGTTGGACTGTGAACCAAGGCCCGTACATCGAGCCTGGCTCTGCCGGCTCTTGCTCCCGCTCCGGTTGATCACCACCTTGTTCCGGCAACATCTCATGTTCCACCCCGTGCAATCCTGCACCATTTTTGGTACTTTGAAGCTGATGGGCAACCCTTCGCCTTGTGGCCAATCATCCCGCAGAAGTAGCAGAAATTTGGTATACTTTCATAGATCACGGTTTGCTCCAGCTGATCCTCATTTGGGCCTAGCCAGACCATCGTCTTCAGCGGCTACCAGAGATCCACCTCAATGCATACTCTACCGAACCGGCTATGTGAGTGGTCAAGTGTCATTTCGTCTATTCGGAGAGGCTTTCCAAAGTAGGCAGCTACTTAAACCAGTGCTTCCAGTTCCCAATATTCCTTTGGGAGGTTATGGAGCTGAATCCACACCAGGGCCGTAGCAAAAGCTTCCATTGATGGCCGGAAATTGTTCCATCATGGAATCAAGTTCAGCACCTTGCCCAGTATGGTCCATGGGCCATTCATCAATGCATAGGTGAGGTCCTCCTGCCTCTCAAACCGGAAGGCATAGAATCCTTCCTGCATATCTGAGACCGAGAAACCCTCTATACCGTTTCATAACTTTGCTAGTATGGCCTTCAGCCACATTAGGGGTATACCCTTCCCCAAGAATCTCCCGAAGAGAGTGAGTTTCCATCTTGCTCTGCAGCGCTCCAGTGTCTCAGAGTCGATCACCACATAATCCTCGAGTTGTGACCGGATTTTTGCCAGCACCTCTGCAAGGATGGGTCTCACGACCGAGCTAGGTGATGACTGCCAACCTGTTGCTACAGACGCCCATGACTGGCCGTGAGCATTCGTTTTGGCACTTCCGGGAGCATCTGTCCTGGCACGGTCGGACTTCGACGAGGAAGCCCGGTGCTTCAGCGCATCTTCACCCTCGTCCCCCGTCAGTGTCAGTTCGTCGTAAGTAAGAAGGAGAAAGATGTACATGACCAAATAATCCTATCTAGAAGTTTGCATGGGACAATATATTTTTTATTGGATTTCCTCCTTTGATGGTTTCAAGTTTCCACTCTTCCTACCTATTCTTTTAACAAAGTCCCATACGAAACTTTCACTTTGATAATATAAATTTGATCCCTAGCAAGCTACAAAATACTATGGGCCATTCAAAGTGGAGCACATCGAGTGGTTCATGCCATATGCTAGTATGCACGATTATTCATATAGTAATTTTATAGCTATGTAAAGTTATCTTGATATGCTTAAAGTTACAAGGATTAGTTCCATAAAATATATACTAATCTAGAACATTTTAGATGTGGGAGAATAGTATTTGACAAAAAAAAATTAGTAGAATTTGACTTGCATTATATTTGTTTCTGGGTTTAAAACCCTGGCTATAATCCCAAGCATGGGATTGTGTTTGTCTCGTTAATTAGTGTATTGAAAAAGAGAAAAGGTTAAATAAATGCCCATTTAATGGATGTACAAATGTTTGGTCTAATTATTCCAGGTTTTTATTTAGTTTTCAAACCTGGCTCACTTTCCAAACTTAAATGCTTAAAATAATGTAAGGGATAATTATCTTTTTCACCCCCTAAATAATGTAAGTGACCTTCTAAACTTTTTTTAACCCTCTAAAAAAAGAGGTTAAGTAAAGTAAAATATTTCTGATAGTTTAGAGATGTATGATATATCATAAAAAAAATTTAATTATTATAAAAAATAGTGATAGTTCTGAAGTGGGGAGTGAAAAGTGAGTTATCCCGCGTAAAATAATTGAACCGTATAAAAATTTTACTTGTATATAAAAGCATTAATCTTGTTAATATTTAATCTGTTCTCACAGTTTAATTAACATTCTTATATTACTAAGGCATTAAATGTGTTGAGTTTAAAAATACGATGAACATCTATTGAGCGGTTTAACGCTAATTCTGTTAACACTCCTAGCTCTTCAAATTATATCCAAAGTAATTATTCTTATTTATTACTCTTAAAATTATATCTCAAATATTAGACAGAAAAATATTATATTTGGTTGCAAAATAGAAAAGTGATATATTAATTATCCTTGATGTGATAAATAAGAAGTGAGAATTATTCAAATTAACAAGTTTCAATTTCTTATATCTAAAAATTTCAATAAAAAGATCAGTTAGTGTAACTAATTCTAAAAAAGTAGATAGATGATTTTCCTACTATTAAAGAGATAGTAAGATCGACTTCAATCTCAAATAATTATAAATAATTATTATGACATGCTCGGCTAAGCTAGGCATTGCAGAAAATAGAGGGCGACGTGGACGACAGCGTATCTTGTAACCGAGATTTTTGTTGTGAGATAGGACGGGCGAAAATAGCGTCCATATTGTTCACTAAATTCTTATTTAGCGGCTCGTGTATGAACTATTACGTCAGTGCCGTCTTGGTGTCGCACTCTTCCATAATAATTAATACAATCCTCACCTTGGAAATATTCCACTAGAATGAGGGAAATTAGTATTTGTTGCTGATTAATGTGAAAGTTGGCAATTTGGGCATTTATTTTACAATTAGTCTAATGATTGATATGAAGAAAATAGTATCATCTTAATATTAGAGCTAATATGTATCTAAATCTAGTAATTATGTATATGCTCTTTGACATTTATATTTTTGTAGCTAATGATTAAAATATGATTGATGTAACAGTGGAAAAGTAGGAACACTTTAGTTGATACGTGTACATAATACATATAAATTCTTTTTGTCTTTTTTTTTTAATTTGGAAAAAAAAAACAATAGGTATCTAATCTCTTTCAGAACTTTTATGACTTATTTTATACATATAATAACGGGTTTAAGAGATAGAAGATGTTGAAAAATGTGTGTGTGTAGAAAAAGAAATTATTTATTTTAGGTATGTGAGTCATTAATTTTTGATGTTTTAACTGTGAAGAACCCTTGTACTCAAATGTCAAACATTTTTAGAAGGTTTACCTCCTAATTATTCCTCTGGCCGCTCGCCCCACCCTCCCGAGTCCCAACTCCCAACTCCCACCCCCTATCGCCATTCGCCACCAGTAAAAATCTCTCCTTTTTCGCATCTCGAAAATGCATGAAAGATAAACGACAGAAAAAAAAAAAACCCCAAGGTTCTCTCATCTTTACCATCTTCTGCCCACTCTTTCCCTTTTCTCGCATCTTCGGCCAGTTTCCTCTCTCTTGGATTCTCTTCCTTTTTAGTCTTTGGCGACTTGGGTTCTTCGTTTTTGTTGCAGTAAATGGAAGAACCCTCCGGCTTCCTCGACTGGGAGCTCCTCCCCAGCTCCGACGCCGACGAGAAATTGAACGCTTTTGGGGCTATCGTGGAGAACGAGTCCGAGGAAGATGGAGCCATCAAGTTGGATTACTTCGCGCTGGATTCCGAGAAGAAGTACCCGGAAAAAGCCACCTTTCCGATGAATAGCGAGGAGGGGGAGGAAGAAGAAGAAGGTCTCTGCGCGAATAACCCGAGCTGGGTCGATCCTGAATCGTACCCAACAAAAGGGGAATTGGGTTTTTCTGGGATCGATTTTCCTAACAAGGATTCGGTTCGGTTGGACGAGTCATTGGACGAGAAGAGATCACTGTTAAATAGCGAAAGGAGAGAGCTTTCTAACGGAGGAGACCCTGATGGGGAGAAGAAAGATGTGGGTTTGGAAGAGATTGCGGAAATTGAAGAAGACAAGGTGGCAGAAAAGATGTCTGGTGAAATTGGTGACGAAAAGATTGGTCTGGATGAGACGGTGAACCAGACAACCAGCGAACTGAGCTCAAGAGATTCTGTGGTGGAAATGGGTAATAAGGAAATTAGTCCTCTTGGCAGTGAGAAGAAGAAAGAGAAAGTTTGGTGGAAGCTGCCTTTGGAGGTCTTAAATTTCTGCGTTTTTAGGATGAAGCCTATTTGGTCGATTTCCATAGCTGCGGCAATGATAGGATTTGCAATGCTAGTGAAGAGATTGTATAAGATGAAGCAGAAGAGCAGAAGCATTCCACCTCTTAAGATCAGTCTGGATGAGAAGGTGAGAAATTTTAACGATCACATTGATTATTGGTTAACATTAACTCCACAGTTTTGGTTACTTGAGATGGTTGAATATGAAATCTAACCGAGAATGCTTTTTCCTTAATTACTTTGATTTGGCCTCTTGAATTAAATTTTTATTGTTTAGTGGGATAAACCTCAGTTTGAATAGCTGTGGTTTTGACCCTGCAAATTAAATCTAACAGAACCATCCTTGCAGCATGAACCATGGCTTATAAAGAGGTAGGCAGTGGCGCCATTAATGGACAGCCATGATTGCATAGATTTTGAGTTCTTTGCATGGATTTCTCATTTGGAGTTGTCTTTTCTAGAACTTGTTTTGGGGCTTATGTTCCAACATGCACCAAGCATATGGTTGTTGGAAGCGGAGAGTTGAGAGTTGGTGCATATCAAGCATCCTATAGAATTGACCTGGAATAGTCCATAACTAAGGCAAGATAAAATTTAATTATATACATCCATAAGCACAATCTATAAGCCTATACATTATGTAAATTGTTGTATCTGGCTCAACTACGGTAAGAGAAAGTTATGTTAGGTGTCAATCATCAATATCATTAGTATGTCCATCAATCTAGTGGGCGGAAAGTATCTCAGAACCTGAAGTAATCAAGGATAACATAGCAATCATTAGATCAAGTTGATTTGATAAAGATAGGCTTATGTTATCATTTGGTGAAGTCCAAAATTTGCTATAAGTTCTTTCTAAGATGAGCTCACTTTGTTATTCTTCCTACCTTAGCAATAACATGCGCATATATGACAATCGTCTCACCAACAGTTCAGTATAAGGTGAGTGTGACCCTTGTTCAGAAAATACAACGAATTTTATGCATGTCACTGTGGTTATTGGGAGCTAATCCTGCAAAGGAATTCTAAAGCAACTTGCGCTGGTCTAATGGATTTAGGAGAAAAAATCAAGGATAGGGATGCTGATGAACTTTTAGATAGAATAAATTCAGCTACTCTCTTTTTTTGTACCTTACATACGTTGATGATAAATTCTCTAGTTTCTACTATCTAAATGAACATAATTCTTTCTCTCTTTTGTCTTCCTGATGGCAAACTCCAACCACCTTATAGCAACAGCACTAGTTCAGTCGAGTTAACTTGGAACTAGAAACTGAGGTTGTAATTGAGTTTGTATGTTCTGGTGCAGCAAAGCTTCTATAGAGTCACTATTTCTCCTCATGCTTCTGATACTTGATAAGACTAATCAGTGGATAATGGACTTAAGGAAATCTCATAATAAATGTATCAGGTTAGATGATATAATTTATTTAGCCTTCCATATTCATTTGTTGAATGTATATTCAGTTAGTAATATATACCATTTTAAATCATTTCATGTTTTGGTGTTTTGGACTACTTTGTGTATATCACATGTTTGAGCTGAAGTATATTAAAAGAGTAAGAAAGTAGCCAATCAATGGAGAAGATAATAAAAGCTTCTTTCTTCGTCTTGTCAGGTTTCATATATAGTCTATAATTAAATACAACATTAAACTAGCTTAGAGTAAATTGCCTATAAAAGACTGTAGCTACCGACAGATTGATCCTTAATTGTGACATTTGTTGTGAAAATTTCCAAATTACTTTACTATCATATTAGTAAGATTTTATGCTCTCCCAATACATTGCCCTCAATTGTGTTTCTTGTTGTGAGTTGAAAATGCGAGATTTATTCCCATTCATATATATACATACATATGTGTGTGTGATGTATGTTTCGGGACTTTGGAAATGCCTTGCAATGCAATGCTAGTTTTCAGAGGTCCCTTGAGGTCAAAGGACATGGCTCCTGACTTAATCATTTTCAAAGGAATCTCTTAATAATTGTGGGCTCAAAATTCAGACTATCTGGTATCTTCATTTTGAGGATTGAGAATGTCTAAGAATAACTCGTGGTCTCGTGGACCAAGGGGGATATGCCTATAAACTATACTGAACGAGTTAGAACCCAAGTGTTGGGTTAATTACTTCATCTTCAAGATTGCAATATCTTATGGTTCATATGATGGCATCCTCTGATTAATTTGTCCTGTTTATCTTTTTAAAGTTTCTCTGTTTCTTTATTTATCTGTTCATATAAATTTAGGGAAGTAATGACTGATGAGCTATCTGAGTCTTAATTGTGTTCCTTAAGTTGAATATCAGGAGATACTTGTATGATAACAAAGCAAACAAAATTTAAAGATCAAATCAGCTGTTTATATTCCAGGTTTGTGGGATGTGGTTGGTGTGTTCGATGATCTACCGTTAGTTTGGAAGTACTAATGTCAGCATTCATTGACATAACTTGTTGCTTTACAGCATAATGCCTCAAGAGAAGACGATCAACGATTGCTTGTAATCGAGGCTTTTGTTTCTTGAACATCTTTGTTTCTCTGATTTGTTGTGTTCTACAGAAGGAATCCCAGTTCAAGGCCCGTGCTGCACGCCTGAATGAAGCCTTCTCTGCGGTGAGGCGAGTTCCAATCCTAAGGGCATCACTCTCTGCTAGTGTTCTGACTCCATGGCCTGCAGTAGGGATCAACTCGGGGTTTCCAATGAGTTGATCAAATTCGGACAGCTAATCGTGAAGAAGACGTGCTTCCAAAATCTCTACAACTATAGTTGTGGCAATTCGCCTCTTGTTTCTTTGTTTTCTGTTTGTTTTCAAATCTTGTATAGTTTCTCCTTGTCTTTGTTCGGTATCAGCATTCAGATGGTTGTTGGATTGCTGGTTTTATGTCTACTACAAAGTCTACAATAGCATTATGTTGTTATTGAAATTTGGGAAGGATCATTCCGTGTGACTACTGCATCTGCCCATGAAAAGGAGAATAAAAATCTGCTTTAGAAATGAGATTATATATTGGACTAACTTTCTACCTCATAATATGCCGTGCAAGTTGCTCGATCAAGAGAGTGAAGTTTCACTTAGAAGAAGGTGATCTGCACAACTACTCTTCGAATGGCCAAACCAACCCAGCTAGCAGGTCAATCTCAGTGATCTTATTGGCCGGCAAACCCGTCGTGGCTTGAAAACATCTAGTTATGTTTTCTTCCATCACCGTGGTCGTGCCGGAGTGGTTATCGGGCATGACTAGAAATCATGTGGGCTTTGCCCGCGCAGGTTCGAATCCTGCCGACCACGTTTTTGTTTGTTGTTATTGATACGACTTCTTTCAGACCTTTTCTTTTGGAATAATGATCTGGTATCTAGTTTGGTATTTTCTTCTGCTTGGCTATTCATATTCATTATTTGAATAATCGATCACATAATTTAATTTTTCTTAGATCTTCTAAGAACTTTTCTGTCACGCAGACCCAACTCTACAATTTTTTCTTCCTCTTTCTTATTTAAGATTTTTCATGACCTTTCCATAACTATTCTCTATCTGTTTTTAATACTTGGTTGTCTAACATTGATATAAAAAAGTTTAAGCTGTCACAAGGAGGACAAAGAGGCAGGCTGCCTTGCTTCAAATATTGCAAAGATTTAATAATGCAGGAAATAATACATAACTTGTTTTAGGGAATTAGGATTCTTAGTTTCTCCTAAGAAGAACTTCCTTTGGAATGAAAAGTCCTACTGTTTCTCTCCTGCCAAAGTTTCCACTAAACTTGGCTAGGAGCATGTCTAATCTCTTTTTTTTATGTGGCACAAAGAAACACAGATTAATTTGTACATAGTTTAACAATTATCTCACAAGTAAAGATGCTCAATTTTTTAAATTTTGTAGACACGAACGACCTAAATAGCGATTTCAGAATTAGAATCGAAAAATAATAATAGTAATATGTATTGCTCACTTATTTCAGACGATTTAGATCGAAGATCAATCAAATCAGTCATATGATTCATTTTGACGATAATTTCAATCCATGTAAAAGATAGTAAAATAACACAACCATTGTAGCTATTTTTGATGAAGTTTTATTTCATGTGGGTTTAGAAATTCTAGCTAGAGAAAAACCAAAACTTTGTACCCGATAGATAGATGGAGATCTTTCTATTTATATTTACTATTTTACACTTAGACTAGACAACACTTAATTATTATTACTATTTTACATCCAATAAAGTAAAATGTTACTAACTTTTAATACAAATTTAGTATTCTTCGTCAATTTCATATTAATTTTATGTCAAATCAAATATAATAATTATTTGTATATCAATTAAATAATAAAATGACATATTAATGTTAGCTCTCATTTTCTAATATTATTTTATTTTACAAGTGAACAGTTCTTTAATTTTGACCTAACCTAGGGGTAATTTAGGTAATTTGAATTTAACCTCCCCTAACCCCCAACTCACCACAAAAAATGGTCAATTGCAGCAAACCCTTGAATTATACCTGATTTTCATAGTCAACCTCCTGAACATTTTTTGTTACAATGTAACCCTTAAACTTTAGATCTAAGTGAAAAGGCAATCAACAGTAACATAATATACCTAATAACAATTAATTTATAATTAATGTTATGATATTATTATTTTTAAAATAAAAATAGCAAATTATATAATTATCCTCGAATAACTTTACCTTTCTTCTCTCTCCACTAGTCTTCTATGTTTGTAGGCATCGATCGATGATGATGATGGTGGCATGAGTGGGAGGGTGACGTTAGTGACGACGGTGCATGAGTAGGAGGGTAGCAGCTACATAATTATCCTCAAATAACTTTACCTTTCTTCTCTCACTCCACTAGTCTTCTATGTTTGTAGGCATCGATCGATGATGATGGCATGAGTGGGAGGGTGACATCAGCGTTGACGGTGCGTGAGTAGAAGGGCAACGGCAATGGTGGTTACGCTTTATTCGTTAGCAATGATCTAGTTCAACAACAGTGACAAGTCGAAGGACAATAATGACCTCTACACCATCATCGTCCTATGTGTCTGTACCATTGTGATTGGGCAAGTGGACGCCCTAATTGAGCTTGGCCACTGCCTCTAGAACCCCTCTAGGACAGCTTACAGCATGCAACACAATGTCGTCAAGGGTTGATGCCTCCTTGTCCACACCAACGCTGGTGAGCTCGCTACTGCCACCTCCCTATCCTACGCAGTGCGCTCACCATGCTACTTCCTCCTCAGCGATTTCAGGTGCTATGTGGTGGCAAAAGGGACGCTGCAAACTAGTTCTTCAAGTCGAGATGAGAGAGGGGAGGGAGGCATGGATTGAGCAATAGAATTAATGTAATTTTCTTTTGGGGGGCAAAATGAAATCAATTTCTTTCCCTCCAAATGAGGGTATTTTAGTAATTTTCTATCTGACATGAATGCCACACATGCTGAGTCTGTCAGTAAGGCAATAAGATCGACCGTAAACTAACAGGAGGGTGAGATTAAAATAAATTTGAAGTTTAAGAGGAATATTGTAACGAAAAAAGTTTAAGCATAAAAACCTCAGTATAGAGTTCCATGGTGTAGCTGTAATTAACCCAAAAAGAATCATCTAAACCAGCCGTCGATTTTCAATCAGACGGCCAATAGTATCCGTCGGCGCTGTTTCCCTCGCACTCATTTGGCAACATGGAAAGGAATTAAATATGGAAACGGGCTTGTGTTATAGATTCCAATCTCCATTCCCTTTATCAGTTAAATAGGCCGAAAGGAAGAGAGTCAAAGAGGCATCGAGAATTAGAAGGTCAGGTGAGTGATATCAAATAGGTTTTGGGAAAAAAGAAGAAGAGGTTTTGTTGAGGATTTCGATTGAAAAAATTCGAGCTTGGCAGTATTCCTGTCCATTTACACTTCTTCCTCCCCATTCTTTTTCTCTGCGTGTATAGTTTTTGGGAAGTTGGCATTGCAGGAAAGTCTTCTTCTATGCTCGGTTTAGGTTTTACTGTCTTCTAGGATTGGTTCGCTGGTTTTGGGGCAAAAATCCGTGTGCAGATGATGATCCTTTGAAGAAAAAGTTATTTGGATTCTTCCATTGGAGGTGGAAATGGAAAAGGAGTGAGAAAATTGTGGTTTTTTTTGTTGTGTTCCGAGTTAGATTTTGAGATTTTTGTGTGTGTCAGATGAGAAAGAGTAATATGAACAAGGAGGAGATAGCGGAGGACTACTGCTTCACTTGCAAAGATGGGGGACACCTTCGTGTTTGCGACTTCAAGTGAGCAACATTTCTCTGCCCTCTTCTTCTTTTATAGGAAAGTAGTGCTAAACATTGCATTGCATTTGTTGATTTTGATAACTTTCCTCTATGTTGCTTCCCTATGTTAATTATTTTGTTCGGAAATTTTTGTTACTATTGAGTTTATCTTCCTAGATTGCTATTCTCGTTCTGTAGTTAGTCCTCTTTATGTGACTTGCGCTTAACTTAATCTCATTTATCCACTCCTTCAGAATGTACGTTTTACACTAGTCTCTCTTGGTGTCGCAGATTTTACTCTATCCTGCATTCGAAATAGATTTTTGTTTTAACTAGCCTATTCTCATCTTGCTCACTAGGTTTATTTCTAGTACAATATCTGAAAGGTTGAACTATCCAAAGTCTAGGAGTAGTGGACATGAGAAGTACCGATCATCTTCGTCATGATTTTTTTCCCTTCTTTTACCACAGTTTTTTTTGTTTTTGTTTTTTGCGCATTGGTAGTTTGTGCCTTGATATTAAGAGGTAATATATATATATATATATATATATATATATATATATATATATATATATATATAAAGCATAATCTTGAGATTCTCACAAGTGAATTCCATGATCCAAGTAACGTTGTCACTTGTCAGGAGTCTTGGGACCTCTAGTATGAGTCAATGCATGGAACTTGTATCTGGTGCATATACTAACATCTTCAATATGATGGGGACCTCTTTTATCACGTAACTGTGATTCTTGATGGTTTTATCTTGCCTGCTCATTTGCTTACTCATGTATGAGGTGAAGGCTTCTTCGTTAGCTGCATGCATGTGCTTCCTGCATTGGAATTAAACTGCTCATCAATGCCTAGTGTTTTGATAGGGGTGTATTTGGATCTGTATTATGCGGTGGCTAATGAGATAATCTGACCTGAATCCATTTAGCTCGGATCTGGTTACAAATTCTCAAATCCATTTATTAAATGGGCCGGATTTGGTTTCAGGATTACAAGATGCAATCTAATCCCAGTTGGATCCAATTTCATCTTGCCTATCCATTGGAGATCAGATGGATATAGTATAAAATGCAATAGTTGAAAACCCTTCTTTCTGCAATCCTCCTGAATTGATGCATGCCCTCCTGGCCATTTATTAAGCCATGGAGGGAAATTGAGAGGAATTCAATGGGCTTTAATAGTATCCCGTTGAACACAGCCAATGACATTCTACACATTCAATATTATCCAAGGCTAATAGAACCCTATGACCTATTTATGCCTACAAATATGTATATGCCATGATACATAGATCAACTGAATGTTTGGGTTTCTATTAGTTGTAGATCAAGACCAAACACTAAAATCCAAGTTTGATCCATTGTCCGGTTTGTATTCAAATACGCTCGAGTTTGAAATGATTTCGTAATATATGATTCATATAGTGATATTATGCTTAGCTTTGCATTAAGATCTGATTCAAGTCTGAATCAAAAAAGAATTAAATGGATATGGATTCAATTCTTGTATCCGATATCCAACCAAATCAGATTCGATTACACCCCTATCAGGTTTGATCCTTTTCAAAAGCTAATCTCTCCTTCAATATCAAGATTCTTTATTTAAAGACAAGCAAAGTAAGCATACAAGCTCTAGTTTCATGGATGGAGATAAATGTCACGAAGCAATTTCTTTGAGGAAGCAAATGATCCTTATCAACTTCCTTAATTTCTTAGCCAGCAAGCTTACCTCTTCCATTTCCAGCAGTTAAGGTTAATTCAGAGTTTCAGACTGCATTATTGTTCCCAACTTCCCATTACCATTCTCTGTTTACTTAATAGAAATAGCATCTTCGTCAAGTAAGTGTTTCTTCACCCTTTTTCATATCTCAGTTTGTATCTAGAGAAATTCAACTAAGATATCTTTTCTTCTTTTTCCTGAGAAGTGTGAAGTACTAACTAGAGTACCCAAAGCTCCTTATATATTGTACTCCTTAGAGGGATACATTTTAGATCCCTATTTCTTAGGGAAGCTCCTTATTTTATGGAATTGCTATCTTCTGGTTGGATATTTAAAATTGAGGTAACGAGTTCATTAACTAAATATTATTGTTTCTATTTTTCCAATTGTAAATGTTCTATAGTTTGTGTGAGCGAATGTTCTAATATGATGCCTCCGCATATGAACTTAAAAGCTTGTGTTTTAATCCATAGTCATATGAACTTAAACTTGTCAACAATAAGGATATTCTTACAGCTATCCCGGGGGTAATTTGACCAATACTTTGAACCATAGTTATTAGAATCGAACAGGACATTGACTCGGTCAGAGGTCGGTTTACTGGGTTACTGGTCCAACCAGTAGTTCACTTGGGCGAATTGCTAGTTTTCTAAAAAATATTTTAAAATATTTACATAATATATTATATAGTTCTAAATAATTCTAAAAAATAAAAAGATCTATAGAAATAGTATAATGGTATGTCTAATCATAATGGTCCCATGCTGGATCAGTTTTTCCTCTAATTCTTAGAGGTGGTGAAGGTGTAGAATCATTTTCTAATGGAGTGGCCAAAGGAAGACGTCTAAATTTTAGATACTGTAATTGTTCCGTAATTTTATGTAAAATTCGTAATGCATCCAAAAATAAATCAACAAAATAGAATAACAATAAAGAAAGGTAGTGGATTTACTCAAGAACAAAATATTTCAAAGACTTAGACAAATAATATTTGTATGGGTTTACAATTTACTTTCAAAATAATTACAAAGGCAGTGGATTTACTTACCTTTGATTTGTTTTATAGCAGTAATCAATAGGTTTAGCTATGAAATGTGAAGAAGATAATGGAGATTGGAGAATTGGAGATTGGCACGATGAAGAAAGGGAATTTGGAATTTGGATGGTCATTCACATTTCACGCCATCGAGGGATTCTTTTCCCAATTAAAGTTTGAGTTTTTTAAGAAAAAAATTAGCTCATTTTTTGGACTAAAATACCTATAGCATAAAGAATAGAATAATTAAATATTAAGGATAATTTGGTCATTCAGGTTATAAGTGACCCGATCGGTTCACTAAAATTCGGCTGGGTTGCACGGCAAGTAGTTCAATTGCCGGGTGGGCCGGTTTTCACCGGGTCGCTTGCTTATTCTGTTTGATAATAAAATCATACCAGTTTGGTGGTCTGTTCACTAGTTCACCGGTCCGACCATCCGGTCCGGTTCGGTTGTGATAACTATGCTCTAAACCATGGTAGGCAGCACTCGTCGACTATGCCAAGAGAAAAACGGCTCCACCACCTACCTAGAGGGAGAGACTAAGAAAAGAAGAGAGAAAAGGGAGACTTGTCGTGTTACCTTCGTTGTCACTTGTCAGTCTCGCCTTCACCTGCCGCTCACTCTGTTTTGCTCTAATCGCGATGAAGAGATTGAGAGGAAGAAGATGACCTGTAACGGTTGAATAAAATTTCAAGTTAATCGTTAACTTAAGTTAGATATGCTAATTTAAATTTATATTCGACTAGTTATAAGTCATCTTATTCCTCCCTATCTCTTCCTCACGACTAGAGAATGACGAAGTGGATTGAGGGTGAAGGCAAGAGGGATGGTGAGAGTAGCGGCAAGCGCCGGTGACGGCAAGGGTAGCACGACAAGCCTCTATCCCCTCTTTTATTCTCGCTGTCTAGGTTGACGATGGAGCTGTTGCATGAGGTGCCATATGGTAACCCTTGTGCCAGATGTCCGTACTGCGTCGATGCAGCAAGTGTTGACTAGTATGGCTATCGTTTATTTGAACCATTTCCCCATAGGTTATTTCTAGGGCCATCTTTGATTTTAGAAGTTTGGTCAGCCTTCAATTTCTTTTAACATTTTTTTTACATCTTACCTGTGAATTTTGTGGTAAACTAGTGATTGTGTTTAAGTAATTAACTGTGTTGCCAGTTTCTGTGGAGAATATTTTCAAATCATTTTCTCTGAAAGTTCTCTTTTTTTCATGTGTCTTTGTCTAAAGAGTCACTGCATATGCTCATAATTTTTTATGGTCCTGAATGTTAATGCTTGATATGTTGCTAAGTTTTGTTTTATCTGAGCATTTAGTTGATAACTTTGATACCAAATTATCTCTTGTTCCCCAAAATACAGTGATTATCGATCCTTTTACTTGCTTGGATATTTGATCCTTTGTATGGTAATTTGGCCACCATTGGATGCTTTAGTGAATCATATTTATTTACTGCTTGATAACGTATAAGATAATTATTTAAAAAAGCTTAAGCTAATAGAGAACAGTAATTTTTCGTCTTTTATATTCTAATATTTTCTCACTTGTGGGCTTGAGTATTAAATGGCCCAAGAAATGGGCTTGGCTTAAATGGTGGTGGAGGAATTTTTATTTAATTGACAAGATAGACCTGACTCCCAGATTTGAACTCATGATACTGTGCTCAAATACCATAATAACTCACTAATTACTCTAAATGCTTATATCATTAGAGAACTATGGTCTTTTATATTCTGACACTGGTTATGTTCTTTTCCCCAGGAATTGTCTGAAAGCTTACCATCCTGAATGTGTGGGAAGGGATCCTAGTTTCCTTGAGACAGATGAGCAATGGAATTGCGGTAAGTAACTTTACAGGCACACACATATATATTTATGTGCATGACGATATATTTTTCAATAGACAACATGTATTTGCAATTAGTAAATGTGCTGAGACCATAACCGATATCTACCCTGGTTCACTCATTGCCTTATGAAAAACAGCTAACATTTAAATGGTTTTTGAACCTGATTATCAGTTATCAGCTTTGCCATCTATGAGCTACAACTGAAAGTTGTTAAGTCTGGTTGAAGGCTGAACCTAACCCCTCTCTAACTTCTAGAGAAACCAACCTCACCGGACTCTGTCTGACCCGACCGTCTCGCAAATCTTCTCTTAGTTTGGCTTGCATTGGTGAGTATTGGCCCTCCTTTTCTTGTTAGGTCTTCAATAATCTCATCTTGTATGATAACTGCACATATGGGCCGAACAAGATAGTGTAGGATGTCATGTGTATATATATTGATAAGTTAGAAAGGGTTTTAGTAAGGTCGGGTGATTTGTTTGAGATTTCTGAAACCTAATTAACTTATATCATATACCCTTTAACATTACCTGACCTGAAAACTGGTTAATCTGCTTGGTTTCAAGTTGAGCTTACCCAAGTTTGTCCTAACAGTAGTAGTGCTCAGAGACTATCTGACTTGGCCCCACCTTAGAACTAATTTCTTTTTTGAGTTTGTGACTGTGGCTTGCTTAAATCCACAAGAAGTCCTGCATCCACCAAATGTTCTATGTCAATTGATGATTTTCCCATTTAGTGTTAGATAACATTTTGTTCATCCATGAATGCCTTTGATCAGGATTTTAATGACATGTATCTGATCAAACTTCCATAGTTTTCTTGATAAGTTCGCTATCACTCCTATGTAGTGGTCGGCCTAAGCATCGGCGTTCGCTCGTTTTGGGCAAGGGTTGTTAGCCTCTGTGGCTTCTACCATCGGCGAGCATTGATGAAGAAAGCAAGTAAAGCTCCCAATTCGTTTGGAGTTGGGGTCGGCTGTATCGACCGAAACCGATCGAAATCGGGAGAGAGAAAGGGAGAAAGAGAGGGAGGAGAGTAAGAAAGAGAGAGAGAGAGGAGAGAGAAAAAGAGAAAATACTTCATCGAAGAAGCGTTACTGGAGAAGAATTGGAGAGGGGGAGAGAAGGGAGTCAGTGAGGGAGAGGGAGAGTAAGTGGGAGTGAGAGAGGAAGAGATCGAGAGAAGGGAGTTGGTGAGGGAGAGAGGAGACTCGATGAGAGAGGAGTGTAGTGGGAGAGAGAGAGATAGTAGGAGAGTTAATAAGAGAGTTAGTGAAAGGGAGGGAGAGTTAGTGGGAGAGAAAATTAATAAGAGAGTGAGAGTGGGAGAGAGTTTGATAAGAGAGTCAGGGAGAGAGTAAGAATTTTTTTTTATTTTATGAGAGGGAGAGAGAGAGTATGAGTGGTAGAAAGAGAGATAAAAGTTAATAAATAATATTTATTTTTTTATTTTTAGATTTATATGTGAATAATTTGTATTTATATCTTATTATTATTAGTTTTTAAAATTTTTAGAATTTTTCTGTATTTTAAAATACAAACCAATACAGACGGCAGATATCAACGATACTGTCGATACGATCGATATGTATCGTTTTTTTTGGACGGTCGATCCCGATTCCGATTCTGATATTTAGAATCTTGCTTAATACAACCCTCCACTATTTGGGCTTGACGGCAATTGTTGAAAGATATAAAATTAAGCATGGGTAGGCAGAGATTAATACAATTTCTCTATCTTATCATACTCTGTTTTAAATAGGGGGTGTAATCGAGCCAAGCTTTGATTGACTTAGCTTGAAATTAATTTCGATCCAAGTCCTATAATCAAGCTTGGCTCATTTTGTTGTAGTTTGAACCGATTTTCAAGCCTATTTGGAGTTGAGCCGAGCTCGAGCCTAAGTCAGCCATTTGATTATAAAAAATCAAGCAATCTCAAGCCAAGCTTAATTCAACCCTGATGCAAGCTAAATTCAAGCTTAGATTGAATTGATTTGAATCAAGCTGTCGAGCTTGAATTGAATAAGCTTTGATTGGTAGGGTAGATATGAACCTTTAGATTTTGCTCCAATGCACCTAAACTTCATAAATTTGTATTTCGAGCCTTATCAAGGTGAGCCTAGGTGAGTCTACCTATAATAATCTTTGCTTGAAAATATATTCGAGTCTAAACTAATTAATCAAGCTTGGTTCATTTATAAATGAGCCAGGCTTGAATCATAGGCTCTACATCGTTGTGACTCCACTACTGCCAGATTTTGACTTCCTTTTGTATTTTGATTTCTTTATCTATGCAAGTTGAGATAATCTCTAGTTTATTTAAGAAATTGGCCTGGTTATTGCAGGTTGGCACTCATGTTTTATCTGCAAAAAGAGCTCATCTTTTCAATGTTTTTGTTGTACGAGTTCCGTGTGCCGCAGATGCATCAGAGAAGCTGAGTTTGTACAAGTGAAGAAAAAGACTAAGGGCTTCTGCTCTAACTGTTTAAAGCTAGCACTCCTGATAGAGGAAAATGTTGATGCCGATTCTGATGGGGTACACCACTTAAGAACCCTTCTGAAACTTATAATCCTTTACCACGATTTGTGTTATTATATAGTATATAAGATTCCATCATCTTGCCGATGTATCATATATGGTGCTTTATTCATTTGTGCTTGCTTTGCTTGTAATTAGAGCTGGCAATTTTCATAAAGTCAAAAAGTCTTGATTTTTCGTATTACTTTGGTTGGTTCTAATGCTATAATTAGAGAGTCTGGGGTCATGTGCCATACTATTATCTGAGATTTGAGAATATGCGACTCCTTAGTGAATGATGTTGGATTTGATGTGTCAATTATCAAGATAGTCTTATTGAAGTTAATGTGTTGTTTTGCTGAACTTTTACTTGTACTATGTAAAACTAATGTAGGACGACAATAGGCAAAAGGAAGTATAAACGAACAAACTCATGGAATCTACTAATAGGATGTTAGAATCCACCAACAAAAGAAAACCAGCGAAATCCATCAATTGGGTGTTGGAATCCACCAACGAGAAACGCAGTAAACAATCTCAAAATCACAAAGTCTTCCAAGCCTTTATATAGGCAAAAACCTAATAAGAAAAATAGACTAAAATACTCCTGCAAGAAAAGATCAAAGTGCCCAATGGATAAAAAAACATAAAGACTCATAATCTATCACACAACTAAAGAGTATGCTTGGTTGCTAATAAAGTTCAATGAAATGTCGCACTTTAATGAAGTGACTCTTTTTCAAGAAAAAAAATTTAAAAAAAAAATGTCGCGACCTAAAACCGAAATTATGAGTGATCAACTGATCATGTACTTCAATACACTTGAGATATACGAAGCCTTAATTAAATATCTGTATTTGCGGGGGGAGGAGGGTGGTGGTGGTGGTTGCATTAATTAGTTTTCATTTATTGTAATATTATTCTTAATTATCCCTTAGTTCTTTGTTGAAGACCAGAAACTAGATATTTCAGTGTCATCACTCATCAGATATTTGTATCATGGTTCTTAATGATCTTTAAGTTGTATACATATTTCTACTGCACCTATGAAGTTGAGTTACTCTACAGGATATTGGACAAAGAGACAGTTCAAATTTATACAGTGTGGCAATATCTTTAAGGAAAATACCTCTCAAATTATTTGCATTTGCCTTTTGTTCTTCAGATTTTACTTTATCACGTATATCTCCATCACCCTTATTTTTATTCTGTCAGGGTAAAGTTGACTTCAAAGATTCAGAAACTTATGAATTTTTGTTCAAGGACTACTGGGAATTAGTCAAAGAGAAGGAAGGTCTGTCCATTCTCCATCTTCGAGCAGCTGATGCTCTTCTTAAAAGAGGTGAAAATTATAAGCACGAATCAGATTCAGATAAGCTGCCTGAAGAGGACCCTATGTCTGAGGATGATTTGGAAGATAACTGTGATGATGAAATATCTTTTCTTGTGGATCTGAAAGTGAAACAGCGTAGAACGAAAACACCAATCAAAAGGTTTAGGTCAAAGAAAAAAACTTATGTTGGTTGGGGTTCAGAAGAGCTGATAAAATTTCTTTCATCTATAGGTAAGGATATTACAGAACCTCTTTCCCAATTGGATGCCTGTGAAATTGTAAAGGATTACATCCAGGCAAACAATCTCTTGCATCCTGATAAGAAGAAAAAGCATGTTGCGTGTGATGAGAAGCTGCATTCTCTGTTTAGGAAAAAGAAATTGAAGCTTCATAAAATATACAGCTTGCTTGAAAATCATTTTGCTGCCAATGATGATTCTGATGATGACATTTCATTTAGTTCGGAAGAGAATGACAACTCAGCTGCAAGGAAGAAGAAGCAGAACATGAGTTCTGAACACAAGGTTCTCAAATCACATCCATATTATTACAGAGATAAGGCTTTAGAACCAACAAAAAGTTGCTATGCTTCCATTGTCCTGGAAAATATCAAACTAGTCTATTTGAAAAGGTCCTTAATCGTGGATCTCCTGAAGTACCCAGAAACTTTTGAAGAGAAAGTTGTTGGTTGTTTCGTGAGGGTCAAGAATGATCCTAAAGATTTCTATAACATTCCTCAGAATCTATACCAACTTGGTCGAGTATCAAGTAAGTGTTTACTCACATGTATTGAATTGCAAATTTTCAATACTAGTACCTCGTCTTGCTTGCGTGTATCCTTCGTCTACTAGAAGGCTACTTACCTTAATACAGTTGTGTGGCACCCTCATTTTGCTGTTAGGTAGGAATAGGTTAGGATCAAACACAACCTGATGTGTAAGCCTTCGTACACCCATCTCAATGCTTGTCCATAACCCTTGCAAAATGCAGATTTTATCTTTTATTGATTTGCTTAATAAAGACTTTTTCTACAATGTAATAGGTATTAAGAAGGCGTCAGAGGCATACAAGATGGGCGAGTCAAGCACAGATGTCATTTTATGTGTTTCTAACATGTGGAAGGATATTCAAATAACTATGTTGTCCGATGATGATATTGAGGAGGTATGCCTTATGAGCCCTCTTGTATCAATTACACTATCTTAGGAGTATAGACACATTATAGGATAAGAGGAGGGACAAGGTACAGGCAAAGGACAGCCTTTGCTTTTATTTTATCTAGAGTATGCAAAGAGATTTCTTAGAATCTGCATTGCTTTTGTGTGCATGTAAAACATTCATTGCCAAAATATACGTGCTCCTCATATGGGGTGGATTCATGTACTTCTCACATCATCTGTTGGTTAATGTTCTTGTACAATATATATATTTTAAGCTAGTTTTACCAAAGATAATCCAAAGTCAAAATAAGTCTAGAAAGTACTATAGGCTCCATGGCTAGCAATAAGAACATGTCTCCATATGACCAACAATATCAAAAAGACCCTCGTAGGGGCAGAACAATTAATCTAGTCTATAAGATAAATAGAAAATAAAATGAAATTTCGCTATCCTCGCCGGCTGCTCCATGATCTTGATGTCACTTACTAATTTGATAAATACCCCATCAACAGATGGTGAACATAAAATCCATCAAATATATACCCCTGTAGTCTAAAAGTAATGTAATAAAGAATGCAACAGAATATGACATGCTTAAATAATAATGCCTACTAGTACGGCATACTCATAATTATTGTTCCCATATGTCAATTGCAAAAAATAATTTATATATCACATCACATGCTCTCCCAAGGCATCACATATCACATCACATGCTCTCCTAGAGCCTTAAGATAATCACATCACATCTTCCATAGCATCACATATTGAAGGAGGATAAACAATTAAAAAATAATATCATCAAGACATGCTCGATGACATTGCATGACCGGATATCTACGGCCACCAGATGGAGGTCCGGCCGTAAGGCCATACTCACATCTCACTTATCACTCACCTTTGCATAGGGGTGAAAACGGGTCGAATTAACTCCGACTCGACCCGCTATCCGACCCGATTCGGATAAAAAATTTCTATCCGATTCGGATACGGATAGAATTTTTAAAAAAAATTCGGATACGGATTCGGATACGGGTCGGATATATTTTTCAGATTCGGATACGGATATCGGATATCCGTTTACCCGCATATTTTTTTAAATGATTTACAGTTTTTAGTTTGCTTATTTAAATAGTAAATATTAATATTGTAACTAATAATACGTTATATATTATTTATAGAGATTAATTTCTCTAATTTTATATATTTGACATACAAAAAAATTATTTGTTGTAAAACTCTTAATAATTTTGTATTAATTATATCTAAATAAAATATTATAATTATTTTAAATTCAATCAATATCCGTTTAAGATCCGATCATCTATCCGAAAATTATTCGTATCCATTTAGTTAGGATATGGTTTTAAATTTTGCTATCCGTCCAATATCCGTATCCGAACTAATAATATGTATTCGGATATGGATTGAGCACTATCCGATCCGTGTTCGATCCGTTTTCACCCCTACCTTTGCAGGATCACTATCCTTTGACTCATAAAAATACTCTAATCTTGCGTCATTGAGTACTGCTAGAGTTATAAACGATTTTACAATCATCTTTTTTAAGATTATCAAGTTTCTGACCTTTGTACTCGGTAGTGATTACACCTACACATACTCAGCATATAGTTTACGTGATTACATGGATGGCCGTGCTGACTGGCATAGGGCATGCCAATCGGCACTTCCGTGCCGACAGTGTATCGACACGTCAGCATAAGGGGTGCTACACGACACCCCTCCTAGTAGCTTCGCCGCTCGCAATCTACTTCGTCGTTGAGCTTGCTGTCGCCGATCGCCACTTGTCGAGTCGCCGTTACTGCTCGCACCCCCATGGGTGCCCTAGCCTGAGGGAGGACGAAGAAAGGTCGAGAGAGAGGGTCGGTTAGGTTCGGTCGATACCCAACGGGGGTAGAGGTGTGCGAGCTCGGGTGGCGACGAGTGGCTACAACAACTCGGTGAAGGGTGAAGGTGAGTAGTTCGTTACCTTTTTCTCATCTATTACGGCAAGTGCTATGACATGTGCCATGCCGTGTCGGCCGGTTGCCTATGGCACGGCCATCATTGCGTGATTGTTCCATTAAACTTTTGGAAATACATTCTTGTCGAATATTTTAATATGAAAAATATAAAATATAAGAGAATTAAGTTAATTTTCTGTGGAATTAATAATCACCTCAATGAAAAGTCGTATGAGAAATCTATGATCAAAATATTGCAATATTGTCAGGTAGGCTGGTGGAGACGACCCTACTGTATGTTGCATCTCTCTCAATTTTGACCCCTAAAACAAATGAATATGGATAAATGATGAATACAGAAATTGTAATTTATAAGATCAAGAATTGCATCATTCTGATAACTCGAAAGTTTTGATGTAAAGACCCATCAATTGTCACAAAAGATGTTCAAGATGCCCATACTATCATCTATACTTCACCCAACTTTTGACATCTAAGACAACATAATTTGAAGTCCTAGTAGATATAAAAGTTGAGATTTTTAACTTATCTTTTTGAAGAATGAAAAATCACTTAAATTTGATGTTGGATTACGAAATTATGCTCCAGATATTACGTTGTTGTCAGGTAGGCTGTCGAAGATGCCCAATTAGAGATCCATCTTGCTTCTAGGGTGTTGAGCATGAAAAAGAGATATTTATAACCAGCTATAGGATTTGAAGAGACATCTAAACAACTGAAAACCCAATTAAGAGTCCAAGTCAAATTAGACTCTGATAATTTGGTTTGATCTTTCCTTTGTTAGGCTTGACATAATCAAATAGATTTTTTTGTACCTTTCCAATTCCCAAATAAACAAGGAATTGCTTGGTCAACTATGATATGGGTGATTACATTCTATGCCATCCTCGAAACAAGGAATTGCTTAATCAACTATGATATGGGTAATTGCAGTCTACATCACAAATTTATTTTATAGATTATCGTCCAAACTAATTGTATTAAATATGCTTGAAATCAAGCTATCGCATAATCACGTGACAGAAAATCGATTCTAAAAAAATAATTCATTTTGATTTCTTTCACCAGTTCTTTTATTTATTTATTTATTCATTTTTGAATCAGGTTTACAGTATGCCATATATTTAATAGGTATTTTTCCTTTGAGTGGATTGTAGAAGATGGGTCCTGCTTTCTATTCTTCTGCATATAGTTTTAAATATGTGCTGCTATGCTATACTACTTTTATCAATTTTACGTTGTATCCTTTTACTTTTTGAGAAACAGGAGGAATGTGAAGAACTTCGTCAATTGGTTCAGAAAGGCCTATTTAGAAGGCCTACTGTTGTAAGTTAATTATTCTGAATCTATCTGTAGAAACCGTATATATTTATATATAGAATGTTATTTCATCTGGATATGCTTTTCAATATTCTTTTTGAATTGATTTGTGGTGAGATTGGAGGTCTTTATGGATATCTTATTGTGATTCTTTTATATTTCTATTATTTGATTAATTATCCCATCCTCAGTTAAAAATTTGTTAGTTGCCTTTTTGTTTTGCTACATTACTGTTTTATCTGATAAATTGGGCCTTATTATCTGAGAATGAAGGAAAATCGCCACAATAGATTATGCTTCTAATGACGACAGGAAGAACTATCTTCCATGGTTGTCTGGGTGCTGGCTAGAGAACACTATTTACGCCTTCTAAGCATGACTATCATCACAAAACATAACTATTTTACTCGTGTTGGATGATCAAATTTAATAGAAGTGAGTAACTGAGTCAACTATGAGGAGTATATTGTGCATGTTATGAGGGAGAATGTTGATTTTTCAACTCAAAAGGAATACGAGCCTAAGTATTGTAGATGTTGATGATTAATTGTTCATGATTGTCATGTACACAAACCACAAAGTGGATGGTCCTTAATGCATTTGTACTTAATTATCAATTATAGTCAGCATCAGTTTCCTTGCTCCTCTAGCTAGTGTAGGTACTACTAATAATTTCTTAATAGATTAAAGGTGGGTTCTGCTATGTGATTTCCACACGTAGTATTACTTGCTTCTCTGCAATAATATACTAAAGATTTATACAAATCAATCTTGTCTTTACATTATGCTGGGAATTTTGGTCTCTTTATCTTCCTTCTATATTAATTCTATCAGAATATTGTTTGTGATATATCATAAATGTCTAAGGTGTATTAAGATTCTGATATTCTTCTTGTCAGGCAGAGCTTGAGGAAAAGGTGAGAACCGTGCATGAGGATTTAACTAATCATGTAAGTATATTGTGAAAAACAAAATATCCTACATATAATTTGCCCATCTATGAGATGGTTTCATAGGGGTGGAGAACTAAAGTTTGATAAGCAAGCAAAAATACTTCATCATAATTTTCCCTGCTGTTTCATGATTGGTAAGATATTGTAACTGTTGCTGCATGAGGTATGCCGACTATTGCGAGTTGCATAATCAGAAGATAGATGGCATACCTTATGTAGCTGATATCCATGGCTACAGTTTGAGGCCTTGAAGAGCTTAATCATAACTCTCTTATATGTCAGATGCTGCTTTTAGAAAATTTACTATCCGGCTAGATTCTTCTCTGATTTGCATTTCTTTTGGAGGTTGATTATGTTCATTATTTTCAGTGGATTGATAGAGAACTCGTGAAATTACAAAGATTGATAGATCGAGCAAATGAGAAGGGATGGCGCAGAGAATATCCTTCATGTTTAGGAATGACGGCATGTTTATACTTTATATATTTCAGAATGTTATCTATTTCTACTCTACAAGGGGTACCCTATGTGTGATGGTAAGCTTGCTATCATGCACCTCGTGCCCATGCATTCAGCTCATGTAAAAAAAATCTCTCCATAAATGAGATAAAGCTGCACACGCCCACCTACCCCTACCATACCCCATATTGGCAGCAGGAGCCTCATGCTCTAGGATGCTCTTTTGGTAAATTTCTATTGCATCAAAAGAATCACTTGAAAGCTTACGTAGGTATAGTGTCTCCTTGACCTGTTTTGGATTCTAAGCTATTTGATTACATTGATAAAAGAGAGCTACTCCGGACATCTTCTGAAAGACAACGTCTTCTTAAAGAGATTCCTCGAGTTCTTGCTGACATTAGCGATATAATAGATACTACCAGCTCAGTCAAGGATTCTCGTCAAGAAAATAAAGGTTCACTTCTCTCTCTCCTATTTTTTGACTTTTCTGGCATATATTCTGTACTTGGATAATACTAATTTTACTATAAGGTAAGATTATCTCAATCTTTAAAATATGGAAACCAGATGATAATTAATCTTCCATTCCTAACTTTTTAATTTGAGATATAAATATATAATGAAAATTTCATGTTTACAACTTTTGCAATGGTGCATCAGAGAAAGGACTCTTGTCCAGCGAGAATACTGCAAAGAAAGACCAGAAGGTCTGTTGTTTGTATAATTACATCTAATATGATCTTCTAAAAGTGATGATTCCTATGCTGAGAGTAAGAATTTCTTCTTAAATCGATGACTTTGTAGTTTTAGATACTGCTAGGTACTCCACTTGATCTTCTAAAAGTGATAATTCCTATTTATCGAGAAAAAAAGTTTGCCTTTAATTTAACAGCTGTTGAGCTCTGATCTGGTGTTGGTTAACATTCACTCTTGATAGGGAAGTACCTTAAATTAGTGTAAACTGGAAATCCACCTTCTGTCATCCTCACAATTAATGTACTACATCTGTTTGCTAGCTTTCCATTTTTGTCTCACTTTTGTTCAACAATATTTAAATATACTGGAATACCTGATGCTTAAATTTAAGTTAATATCATGTATATATTTTGATCATTTTGTAGTAGAAAACTGGCATTTGATTTGAGCTCTTGCATTGTTTGTTTGTAACAGAGAATTGGTCATCTTTCCATGAAAATGGCGCAAAAGAAAACCATGAAGGTTTGCAATATGTACTCTTAGTAAAGTTACTTCTTTTTTTCTTTCTTCTACTTTTGTGAGTATGTATCAGATTATGTTGTACATCATATGCAATGCTAACCATGAAAGCTAGTTTCGGCTAATCCCGAGTTATCAGCTAAAACAGATCGAGATCGGCCGATCCCGATTCAAGGCCGAAACTAGTCCAAAGACTGGTCTCGGCCTAGTATCGATAGATACTCGATCCGCTTCGGTTTGGTATTGGTCGTATTAGCCAATTCTGACCCAAAATTGGGAGAGAGAAAGAGAGAAAGAGAGAAAGAGGGAGGAGAGAGAGAGAAAGAGTGTGGCAGAGGTCGACGGAGCCGAACCTGTGTCGGAAGATTTCGCCGGACGTTGATGGAGGCCAAAATCACATCAGAGAAGCATCGGCTTGGGGGAGAGAGAGAGTGGGAGAAGAAGAGTGAGGGCTAGAGAGAGAGAAAGAGAGGGAATCAGAGAGGGAGAGAGGAGGTAGTGAAAAAGAGAGAGAGAGAGTTAATAAGGGAAATAGTTAGTGGTAAAGAGAGATAGTAGGGGAGAGAGTTTGATAAGAGAGAGAGTTTAATAAGAAAGAAAGTGATAGATAGAGTTTGTTAAGAGAGAATTAGTGCGAGGGAAGGTAAATTTTTTTTTTTATCTGTGAGAGAAGGAGAGTGTAAGTGGTAAAAAGAGAAAAGACAGAGATAGAGAAAATAGTGTTTATTTTTTAGTTTTTAGACTATATATGAATAATTTATATTCATGTCCTATAATTATTTTTTTTGGAAAAAATTAGAAATTTTTTATATTTTAAAAATTATTTTAAAATTCAGTCCGGTATGGACGATTGATAATTTTTTTTTCTAACGGCTAATCCTGATCCCTATTTCGATACTTGGAACCTTGATGGCATTTCTTTGTGATGATGCTCTTTTTCATTCTAAATGTAACTGGTTTTAGAATTACAATTACTTCTACATTTTGATCAACCATATTTGAATCACATTATCTTTAAATAGAAGAAATTACTGTATTATCTTCTTTCCTTTCTAAATGTTTGGTAGATTTTGTATTCAATTATTTAAGAGATTGGACTAACTGATTTCTAGCCATAGAAGATCTCAAGAAAGAAAAAGAGACAAACAGACTCATCTCGAGATGACAATTTCTAGTTTACAGGTTATACGTTATAATTTACTTCTAGACTTCATTGCCTGTTGGTGAGTTGCAAAGAAGAAAATTTGTCATGGCTTACTGTCACTATTTTGAGTTGAGGATCATTTCAATTGATGATTCATATTATTTACCACATTTAAATATCGTCAGACAAGTATACAAATTTATTTGGATATCTCCCTACAGTATACCAGATTGTAACTTTCACTTATGTCTTCATCATATAAATAATGGGTCATAAGGACTTCATCCTTGCTTATATATAGTTAGGAAGTTCTAGGTCTTGATCAATGGATGATGGTGTCCAGTAGTGGATTGGATGACATACAAGTGCTTCAAAAGGTTGAAACATTAAACACCAAATGGTCATATCCATCTTAACTTGTGGTTTGTTCCTGTATGAGTTCAAATGCTTGCTTCTTTGCTTTCTTTAAGCAGTTTATGGGCATGCTTGATTGAGTAAAGTTCACCTTTCTTGGTCAGACCAACCAACTGGCGACCTGAAACTGAGCACCATTGTGAATTGAAAATGTTATATGGAGTAGTTTGAATTGTTTCCTGTTGTGCTATTCATTTCCTTATGTCGTTGCTTCAAAGTTATCATTGTATGCTCTGTAGGGCCTTTGTTTTTTTTTCCCCATATTTGGTTCAAGCTCTCTTTATATATGTTAAATCTTGGAAGTTCCTGAATCATATATCCACTTTTGAGGGCATCAGGTAAGTTCATAACAGTATCTTTTCCTTCTCCTTTTCTTGCAGCTTATCAAATCAACTTGTCATACTGAATATGTTATTTCATTGAGTTGCCACTTTCCAATGCTCTAAAAGGTGGCCATTATATGTTGGCAGTGGGCAGCCAGAATAGTGCATATGGTAGGCACTATTGTGTTAATAAACAGATAGAAAGTAAGAAACTGAAATAAATAATAAATTTGAAAGGAAATATGGAACATGGATATTTGCATTTCAAAGCATATCTTTTGTTTAAGAATATTGAGATGTTGTAATGGAAAAATGATAATAATGTCTCAATATGTTCAAAGTGGTCTTTGTTTCCTATGTGTAGCCACTTAAGGGATGGCATATGAATATGCAGCCATGTATGAGGCATCATTTGGTAATAGTGCCAACTAAAACTTCTGACAATGGTTAATTCTTAACTGTTCATATCGATTCTGGGATTGAGTAACATAAAATTCTTTGTGCAAAAACATTTTTTTTTTTCTGTTTCTTGCTTTCCACTGTCAAGTAAAACTTTTCTAAAGAATCTGCTCTTCATGCTTTAAGTTGATTCATCACTGTCTTAGTTTTAACTTGGCAATTCATTTCCTTAACATTTCTACTACATCATTCATATATTTTAACCAGTGCTTCCTCTGATTTTATATAATTTTAACCTAGACAGTTAAATATGGATTTCTGCAGTTCTTAAAAATGATTTTGCTGGTGGGATTGTTGCTCCAGCGGATGATCAAGTGGAGAAGACTGAAGGTTGTGAAACTAAACCTGTTATTGTTCCTTTTCTAATTGACCTGATGATTTTTCACCTAGGACTGTCATTCAAAGCTAATGTGATTGCATTTTCCCCTTTGAGTTACACCAGGTCCAGTATCTAGCAACCTTATTAGACCGTGCTACTTAACATGTGTGCTTTCCATGTGCATTTCGTCTTGATCAACTGAATACACTAATGAGGCATCACTTGCCAGCTGGATGAGTTGTGGCATGGACTGTCCTGCTGGCACTTAAATGCATCCTTTTTTGTATCCTCTTTAAATAAGTACCTCCTGAATTATAGGTCACTATCACATTACCCCTCAATCTATTCTTTATACAATCACACTTACACCCCCAACTAGTCATAAATCTCAAAGGCCTTACGACATTGACAGAAAATTCAATTACCTATTACCCCTAATTTAAGTTAATTGGGAGATGATGATCGTTTATAAAAGAATTTTTTGCCCTTCCCTATTTCTCCTCTATCACTTTGCTGTAATCCTATCCAAACCCTCCCTCCTCCAATGTGCCTGCCCTTCCTCGACAAGCTTCTTCGTCCTCTTGGGCATGTGCCAGAAGAAAATTTTGAAGGACTTCGTTGGAAGGCAATACAACACGTCTCTTGCTCCTGCCTTTCTCTGCTCCAAACCTGACTGCGATAGAGATCAGCTTCCAAACCTTGTGTGGGTTATAGCAGAGTTTATGCTTTCACTGGCATTCAAAGGGGATTTTCTAATGATCTTTTAGGGTTGTGATTTTTGAGAGGGGAAGGGAGATGGAGAAGGAATGAAAGAGGGAGAGGGCGAACGGATAGAGGAGGAAGGAGACTAATCTATGCTGCTGCCTAATGAAGGAGACAGGAAGCTAATGGCAATTTGGAGGGAGGACGACTAAAGGGACTTTACTGTCCTAATTTGTGTATGGCAGGAAACTTCAGGGGCTAGTGATGTTAGGGCAGTAAGTTATACCGACCTATAGTTCAAGGGGTGCCAGTGTAGATATCTCTAATTTTAATGTTGACATATTAGCATAAATCCATTTAAACGAATGTTTGTCTTGCTGATTCTAAGCTCAAGTGATGCGGATATCATTGACATATTACATATTATATGTATAAGTGCAGTTCTTCTTTCAAGGAATTAGTCTCAAGTCATTTTTGTTATTATACATTTGTTATTTATAGTGTTTAGAGTCATATTAATTTTTTTGCAATTGTTTAAGGTGTTATTGCTTGTTGTCGCTGTAAAGTCTATATACAGGCTAACTTTTTTACTTAGGGTTAATGAATAAATGAATTTTTTTGATATTTATCTCCAAGTTTTAAGTATGAGACTCTAGTTGAGCATGGAGGTGTGAAACCTCATTCCTTTTCTCTTTCTAACCATTATCGTTCGTAGAACTCTAAAGATCCTATTGTTTTACATTATTTTGGTATTAAAGCAATGATTTTTTAAGGTTCAAATCTTTTCCAAATTATCTTTTCTACCACTGTTGCCCATTAATCTACCTTGCTACCCATCTCTCCCAACCTCGTCACTATTTCCACAGCAGTAGAAAAAAACCTGTCATCACTACGAAGCCACAAAGGAAGATTTGATGGTCATCAAATGTGGAGTGTTTGATAAGTTAGAGTAGTATGAGGAAAGTTTTAATTCACTGCTCAAAGTAACTAAGGATAAGTCTTTATTATCAGGAAGATTTGAGTGTGAAACCCTAGCTTGAGGGTGGAGGTATGAAGCCTATCTCTATGTTTGATGATATTTGGCTTGATTGAAGTAACTTGGAGTGTCAAGAAACTAAGAGATTGGAGTAGTATAACCGTTGCAGGGGATAAACTTGATAGAGTCAAGTTCTCTTCTGCTCCAGGAGAATGATGCGGACATCACTGACATATTACACATGCATATGTATAAAAGTTTTGCATGTCGTTTCTATGTAGTGTCGCTACTTCCAATCAAGCAGCCAATGAAAGACCTAAAGGTCTTTTTTTTTTTTTCTTTTTAATCGTTGTTGAACATTTATTTCAAGATTCTAAAGGCATTGTTTCTGCATGCGGTTTCCAGCTAGTGCCGCCATTATTTTCAATGAGGCACCAAGTGAAGGACATAAAGGTGTTATTTTGTTGCCTTTTCTTTCATTGTCAAACATTTTAAATTCAAGATTCTGAATGCAATATGTTTTGTATGGTAGCCGATAGGTGTTCCAGCTTTGTCATATAACTCAGAACATCTATGAGTAGTAACTCTTTGCCAATGTTTTGATGCTACCTTCTAATTTTCGGAAGTGCATACATATGCAGTGCTTCAGATAATTGTATAGTGGTCTGAGACCTTGAGTTAGCTATCTTGTCATGTCCCTCATTGGTGGGCATCTCTGGACCACAGATGGTAAATTTTTTTTTGGTCTGTTTTACTATATCTGAATGTATTCTTTGTTGGATAAAGAACTAATGCTCCTACCCGGTATTATTCCTTTCTCTTGTGCATGATGGCTGCATATCATAGTTTTCATCTATATGTTCAGGCCTATCAAAGCTGAGGTTTATATTGTTTCAGTAATTTAGTCATAATACAGTTAATTGTCAATTTATGCTATTTTGAATTTTATGATAATCATTTTTAATCTTCCTCAATATCTAATGGAAGATTTGTGTGGACTTGTAATCTTAGGGATCAAATTTTGTAAGGAACCATCGAACTTACATTCACACACTCTTTGTAAAGATCATGAATCTGCACTATACGTGATTTTTCATATGGAAACTTGAAAATACATTCACTATCATAGTTCCTTACAGAGAGAATCTAAGTTCTTCAGCTTAGTGTGTGATCTATGCCTTTGTTGCAGAAAGTGAGCCACATGACTCTAGTGCACTCAACAAGAACAGCAGCAACTGTCAGGTGATTGAAATTGATGAAGATGAGGAAGATCCAAAGGGAAACAAAACTGGAGAAACACTGTTCATAGATCTGGTTGAAGACGAAGTCTACTCAAATACCTTACAGGAAAAGAAACAACCCATGGTAGATACTCATGAGAAGAGTTTGGAAGAAGTGATTCCTGACAGCCAGAACGTGTGGCACTACATTGACCCTCAAGGAAATGAGCAAGGGCCATTTGCAATGAAGTTGCTCCGACGTTGGAGAGAAGAAGGCTTCTTTGATGACAATTTTAAAGTGTGGAGGATAGGTCAATCTAGGGAGAATGCTATCTTATTGAACGATGCTATCCGTTTGACATTGTAATTATTGTCAAGTAGCTTCATAAGTCTGCATTTGTCAGGTCGAAGATTATTAAAGCCTCTATGCCAGTCTTAGATTGCTAATGTTATTAGCAATTTTGTGTTGGTTTGCGAAGTTTTGATCTGGAAAATACCAGATGTGGTATTAAAACCTTTAAAAAAAACAATTAAAGCTATGCTCAATGAGAATATGTCAACATGAATGTCTTGACTATATGTCATAACTTTCAACTCGCTCATACTTGTATTGTTGTTATCGTCTTGCAGTCAGCCCTCCGAACCTCTTTAGCCAATGAGAGAAGCCTTCTCCCTTCATTCCTTTTGCGGCAGGTCACACTTTTGGACATATGAAGATGAAAAAAAACCAACGTAATATCAATTGAAGCTTAATCGGATCTCAAACTAATGTAGTATTAATTGAAGCTTAATTGGATCTCAAACGAGAAAGATATAAATGATAATAAAAATAAAAAAGTTTATCATGTCATAATTTTGTGTTTTGTTATTTATTTTAGTTATAAATGTCATTTTAAGGATATGAGAAAAAAAAATCTCTGAGATGGAATAGCGCAATATTTCTTGTAGCCAATTGCACTTAGAATTGCAAAAAGAGGTCAATAGCTCATCCAAATTATTCAGTTTTTTTAATAAAATGCTCAATTGTTTAAAAATCTAAGATGACGAACAGTTTAATATTTTATTAAAAAAATTTAGTGTTTCTATCTAAATATAAAAGACTAGTGAGATAGAACTCTTTTAATATTAAGTTTAACATGTGATTTATTTGAATAAACAAAATTTAAAGAAGGGCTAGTCTGGTCAAAAACTCGGCCAAAGTAAGGTCAATACCAGTGAGAAGTTGGACTTCCAAGGGCTTGCCGTCCAAGCCACCTTCTTGGTGTGTCCCCTCTAGAAAGAGTTCCATCATACTCCCAGTAAATTTGGAAACAAATCTAGTTCTCTAATAAAAAAAAAATTCCATGTGTCCTGTCTTTGTTCTGCGCCGTGATGCATCCAATTTCAGATTACAAGACAATAGACAATGTTTTTTATTTATTTTGTTCTTCATCTACTCTACATTTGATCTAGTGAAATGATATTACCATTGCTCTTGGAGGCTCGGACTGATTTGAGAAAACTTCTAGACAAGTAAACAATCATGGAAGAGTTGGGAGATAGATACATAAGAGGATGCATGCATGATATTTCTATTAACACAATGAACAATCCAAATGCTATAGGATGAGTTGTCCAACAGTACTATGAAGACTATTTTAATTATAGTGTACTCTCTATCTCTTTTTCTATCTCCAACTCCTTTGCAAAGATCCGAGTTCGACCGACCAATTCCTCTGGACCAACCATCAAAGAGATGCCAACTTTGCGACCAACCATGGCGATAGGAACGTCCCTCTTGGGAATCCTTCTAATCTCGGTCGCGTCCCTCGCACCCACCGATGCCCTGGCCTCCGACGAACCCTCGGCGTACGAGATGGTAGAGAGGTACAATTTCCCCAAAGGGATCCTCCCCGAGGGCGCGCAGAGCTACTCGCTGAAGCAGGACGGCAGCTTTGAGGTGATCCTGAGCAGAGAGTGCGAGTTTAAGCTGAAAGGTGGGTACTTGGTGAAGTATACGAGGAGGATCACCGGAAAAGCCGATCCGGGTCATCTCACGGAATTGAATGGGGTTAGCGTTAAGGTTCTTCTCTTCTGGTTCGGGATTAACGAGGTCGTTCGCCGCGGCCCGGAGATCGATTTCTACGTCGGGCCGCTGTCGGCGTCGTTCGCCGCATCCAACTTCGAGGAGTTCCCGCAATGCCGATGCGGGTCCGAACGCGTCAATGCGGCGGCGGCGGATTCGTAAGGCATGCTTTGAAAAATTGTGATGGTGATTGCCATTCTTCTTATTGCAATTATGCTTTATAATTTTGTGTTTGTGGTTTAAGGATCTTGTGCTATTGTATTGCAAAATTTGCAATTAAGATGTTGAATTGAATAAAGATGAGACTTTTCATTTATCTCTGCATAGAGGATTGAGATCTAAGTAGTAGAATTCTCTGATTCCATTTTAATGAAGATTATTAGAAATTTTTTTTTTTTTTTTTTACCCCTTTGCTATTCTTCACCAAACTTATTACCCTTCTATGGTTGGTCAACTATAGTTTAAGCTGCCACGTAGATTTCTTTGTTTTCACATAAAGCGATTTATAAAGTTGCTATCTCAATCACTAAAACATATTATTATATAAATCTCTGTCTTATTCAGCAATTAATTTATAAAGACTTAGGCCCAACCCTAAGGATGTTATAGCCAAGTTCTGGTCGGATTATGATAATGCAAAAGCAAGCACAAAGTAGATTTCTAAACATAAATACGATCAATTTATTAAACGGATTATAAAGTGTTATCACGTAACACAATTTACTTAAATTTATATAAGTTATTCGGGTTATAAATGAGTTTTTTAAAATTATAAATATTAATTTTTTGAATAATAAAGGGGCTAGTCGAGTCATAAAAGAGTTTTTTAAATTATAAACAATTGGGTTATAAATGAGTTAATCTGGCCATGAATAAGTTAGTCGGATCATAAAATGATTGTTGTGTCATAAAAGAGTTGATGGTTAAATCGGTTGAGGTACTAAACACAAACACAACTCATTCAATTACAAGGTTAGAACCCATTTATTACCTAAACCTATTTATTACCTAAACCTATTTAAAAGTTAGGTCACCCTGTTGGGTTACTAGGTGGGGTCAACTTTTGTCACCTCTACCTGTGTCTTGTTTGGAGTAGGTAGTTGGTAGCAGTAGTATGTCTTGAATACTCAGGCCCGGCCTTAGCCCCTAAGCGATAGCCTCAATACTTAGTTACTGAGTTGATTCTGTAAGTATGTTCTTATAGATGAATGGGTCACGAAGGTTTAGGAATTCTTTCTCTCCTTTGGATGTAACTTAAGTACTTGTAAATAATCCAAGATGTGCCTCTTTTGTTTTAGGAAAATTTTCATGCAGATTACTGCATCTGTTTGCTAGATCCTTGGTTTGGAAGTAGCTTTGCATTGCATCATTTGTCACGAAGCAGCTTTTCATTCACATATAATATCCCCGGCCTATTAGCTTTTTATTTTGCAAGCAAGCTCTGTTAAGACTTCAATGCAAGTTAACCAGAGATAAAATAACAGGAATCTTTGTTGTTGTTATGCAAGTTATGTTTTACTTCATCTCAGTGGTAAGCTAACTTTTAGCAGGTTGAAATTGGAGCAAGTCTTGGACTTAGAGGTGCGAGGAAACTCGATGGAATGAGAGCTCCAATGCTATTTCAAGCAGGGTTCCAATTTGAGGCAAAGCGACTGAAATCAAACAGCAGATATACTGCCTAATCCTCTAAAACTCTTTGGAAAAAGGCAATGTAAAAGGGGAATTAATGACACGATAACAGATGACCTACTGAAGATGCCAAAGAATTTCCAAGAGTTGAATCACATATGGACAACAGAAACTGCACAAATTTGCTTGGCCGAGGGTACAAATTTGTGTGCAAAAAAGAAAAAGAAAAAAAGAAAAGAAAAAAAAAGAAAAAAGAAAAAAAGAGTTTAAATATTGAACGGAAATGCATGTACTACAGTATCAAAAGAACAAAGAATTAACAGCCATAACCACTATACAGATCAGTCTTTTTACAAGGAAACAATTGCTTGATGCAGTTAATGTGAAAGCAAACTACAAGACTAGCATTCATAACTCAGGACACCAGTTGCCGCCAGAAACAATTAGAACCCACCTCACAGTTACATATTTTTACCAAAAATAGGGGAAAAAATCACAATTACATAAAACTGCACTCTCAGCATTCTAGGAAACTTCTTTCAACATCACCCTCTCCCTGCATTGCCATGCCGTTGGTTCCGGAAATAGCTTAGAAGAGCTTGAGCCTACAAAGCATAAAGAAGAGGCCTGATTTATTAAGAGTAACCAATTATTCAAGTAATTTACACAAGAAGAAGAAGAAAAATCATGCAGTCGTCAAATTGTTTAAGCTAAGTTGCTTTCTTATTTTTTCTCTCTTCTGATTTGGTAAAACTGTGACTTGTTTTACAAGCCAAAAGCAAAAGATTTGCACAGATAGCAATCGTAAACAAATGGGGGAAGACAGACTTTGCTGAGTCTTAAATATGCTCACTCTCTACATCCTGCCAACAAGTTAGATCAGCAACCACTGGTCTGAAGAGTCATATAATCTACTAGACCGCAGAGCCTACAAGATCATCTACTAGGACCTTTAAGCTGTATATCATCAGATTAACTAGCATATCATCAGCAATGAAACATCTGAGCTATAGACTATTGAATTCAGCCGAAGTTTAAAAGCAGCCAAAGTGACCCTGCTTGACTTTGCAATTGAACTTTAAAGATCCAAAGTCAAGTTCCAAGAATCCGCATGGTTGGGTTCTGAAGAGATGTCTAAAACTAAATAGTCATCATAGGTAAATTTCAACCTCAAAGTGGTTCTGACTTGTCCAATATCCACTCACCAAAATCAGATGAAGGCACTTGTCAAAAATCAAGACAAAGTACATGCAACATGCAAGTGTAATGGAACTGAAAGATTTGGTAAGAAAAAATAGGTCAAATGAAGCTCAAATGAGCAGACACCATAAAATTTCTAGGTCAATCTTTGAGAATGCAACATCCTGAGCAAGCACCACAAAAGTGTCCATTTTGAAGAACCTCTGGCTTGTAATAAGTGACAAATTCTTTAATATTGTGATCTCCTTTTCAGCTATCTCCAGTGACAAACTCGCATAAAGGACTTTCAATTACAATATGAAGCAGCTGTGAAGAGTACACATTATGTGAGCAGCCAAAAATAAGATTGCCATAGATGATATCTCAATCACTATAATCAATGAAAATGATTATCGATAAGCTTTCAAAGCTTTAACAGTCCATTATGCTCACTTGGTTGTAGGTGAAGTCGCACTTCCTTTACAAAATTTAAGAAATCTATTTGCTTTATGCCTTTGGGCAACATTGAATATTGAACTTGCTATTCACCTGCAACTAACTATGTGCCATTCTTTTAATGACATAACTCAACTTCTACTAATACTAAAAGATACGATCTTAACTCAATGGAGAAGAAAAGATTAATCTATCTTTCAATACTCCTATACCAAAAGAGTAAAACTCAGATACTAAGCTATGGGCAAGGTAAGTTAAATGAACTAAGCTGATTCAATGATTAGAAAAAAGAATTTCTGTTACAACCCAGTTGAAGAGTCATAACATTAACATGATTCAAAAGTATGGAAAGCACCACATACGGTGACAAGTAGAAAGAGGAATTACTTAATATGCTATAACTGGGATACAACAAAATAACATACCATGCATAAAAATGCATACAGAGACAATTTATACAAGATACAAGATATGTTCAAAAGAAAGTGTTAAACAGAAATGTCACAGCCAACTATTATAAGAATATATGCTAACCTATAAAGCCACAAATAGCTAGCAAATTAGACTACCTAGGTAAAAAAAAATGCAAAACTGGAAAAGCTAGATATGAGAACTGAAGTTCTGATTTGTGCCACATGAAGTCCAAAAAAAAAACAAAAGTAAAACAAAAATTATACCTTTTCTTTTGCGCGTGCTGTGCCTGATTGTGACAATGCTACCAATGGTGGTACAGCACCTTCTTGAAGGACTAGACTACAAAATCTGTTACTATTTGTACAGAGATGAAGCAAAGCTGCAGCAGCATTTTCCTTTCCTCTTGCAGATCCCAATTCAACAACCTCTACAAGTACTGGAATCCCACCTGCACGGCCAATTGCATCCCTCCCTTCTGGTATAGTAGCAAGATTTGACAAAACAGCGACAGCCTTGTCAACCATTCCAGCAGCTGGATCCATCAGTTCTACTAAGTGTCTCACAGCTCCAGCCTGCACAATGCGAATCTTGTTCTCATGAAATATTGATAAGTTATACAATGCGGTAGCAGCATCTTTCTTTCCTCGCGGAGTGCCATTTCCCAACAATTCTATCAGAGGCCTTATAGCACCAGATCGTCCAATCCTAGACTTATTCTCATCAATTACTGAAAGGCTGAATAGAGTTGCAGCCGAGTTTTCTTTTGCCTCAGGATTCCCCGTCTCAAGGACATGTATGAGAGGATCAATGGCATCCGCATTTGCAATGGCAGCCTTATTGTTGTCATTGATAGATAAGTTCAGGAGTGCTGTTACAGAATTCTCTTGGATCTTCTGGTCCGGTGAATAAAGAAGTCCTACCAACAAGCTTATAGCTCCACATTTTGCAATGACAATCCTGTTCTCCATGTTGTGTTTGGCAAGAAGGCGCAGCTCTAATGTTGCTTCTCTCTGCACATCTATTGAATCACTTTTTAAATCATCAATCAGCTTATGAACTTGAGTCTCAACACCAGAGAGGTCGGGTCTGGAATCTGTAGATGGCGATGATACGATCCTTGGGTACCTATCAGATGGGCGTCGCCAAATTGATTGGCTTCTAGAACGAGCCACAGCCAATCTAGATAGGAATTCTGGTTCCCTTTGGGGAGAAGTGGACACTGGAGCCTCTTGTGTAACTTCTCCTGATGCATCACTGCTGTCATGTGTCAGATCACTTGAAACCCGTGACACTGAGTTGGCCTCAGATGACCCCTGAAGATGATCACCAGCTAAAACAGCACCAGAAGCAGAGGAATTACAGTTGTTGCCCTGGGATTGCACATCAACATTAGAGGCCTGGAAATTATCCTCTGACTGGTTGGAAGTCTCGCCACCAGAACCAACAATCATATCTTCCAAGCTAGATAGCCTTGTTTCGTTCTTTGCTTCAGAATTTCCTACCGGTAGTGCTGTAACATTGTCCTCACAACCATTCACAGTTTGCGAATGGAGAAGATGACTAGGAGACATTGGGTTCTCGTGCAGAAAAGAGTTCTGATTGCCCCCATTAGAGGAATATAAATTTTTATGGGAATTCATGATCAACTGGTTAGATTCTGGTGATCTTGGATGGTTAGCTCTAGGAGAATGACCAGAATGAGGAACACTATCAAGACCGGAGTCTGAAGGAGAGAGAAAAGCAGAAGGAAGATTCAGAATTACAGATTTCATTGGATCAGGTAGCTTAATGTCATTTGACTCGCACCAGTTTGCAATCAAGGCTTTGACAGTGTAATTAGGAATCAAGTTGGTATGTCCAAGTGTTTGACGTGTCTTGGGACAAATGCTAAAACCCTGCTCAAGCCATTTCTTAATGAAAGCTCGCTCGTATGTTTGACCCGATGCCACAATGACTGGATCAGACATCAATTCCAGGGAGAGTGGACAGCAAAAATCAGTCGGAATAGGAACTCCTTTAATGCTGTGCAACTGCTTTTCCTTGACAAGGCACTCATGCATATGGTTGATGAGTGCAAGTATCTGATCGACATGTTCCAATTCTAGATGGTTTTCACCATGGCCGGTCTTTGTTTTAAGCTTCTCAAGTGCAACAGCCTCCATCAATAATTCCTGATTTGTTGACAAGCTCAAAGAGGTTGAAATTTTTGCCAAACTCTCAGATCTTGGTGTAATTTTCTCTATCAGTTCTGTCATAGCCTCCTTGATGATAACAGACATTTGATCATAATGGATGTGCTGAAGTCTCTGTATGAAGTGAACTTCCTCCATAAGAACTCAGAATACATAAATATCTAATAGTTATGAAAGAAAAATAAAAGGCAAAATGTTTGAGCATTATAAATATTTCATTACCTCAATGCAGGTTGAAGTACAGTTAGCAGCAGGGGATAGAAGTAAAGAATCGACTAGTTTGCATATCTTAAGTGAATATGCATGAATCTTTGCAATTACTGACTCAATTTGTAATACCTGCAAAAACTCATTAAGGTCCCCATTAGTACTTCAGAGTATGCAAAGTTCTTTCACAATTCACAGAAGTAAACCTTAAGCCAGACTTGATCTTCACCGAGAACAGCATAAGACAACCATATAAGCAAATCAACACACATTCGTAGATAAAATAAAAATAAAATAAAATAAAACAGGAAGGAAGCAAATGAACCCGGACTCAATCATGCAACACACATTTATAAGACAAAACACATTCATGGAAAAGCACATCAAATGTAGCATGGACTTCAACTTGTGCATATGCACAGTTGCTTTGAAACACCAGGAGGAATGGATTAAACAATAACATATGTCCTGTTATTCTCCTTCATATTTTGGTCTCCATGGTCTCTCCATGGAAAGAATGAATCCAGAACTAGGAATCAGAAAAATAAAATGTCAATGATTGGTAATATTTTACACTAACACAGGAGAGTTGCCAATAACATCATGGGTTAACTCATAATCAACCAATTCTTCAATGTGACGTAAAGCACAAATAGGTCCAAAAATAACAAAGATCATTGGTTTGATTATTCTTGTGCCATTCAGAAGTGGAAAAAAACCGACATGAGTATCTAGAATTAGACTTTCATGCAGATTGCGGTTTTAGAGACAAAAGTCACAAAAGTAATACAATCCTTCCCAACACAAAATTCAGCGAGGTATAACAGGAAAATCTACCACTTGAAAAAATTGGAGTTTCTTTTTCCCCTTTTTGTTGCATGACCACAAGAGTATCTATAATGAATTTCAAAACAGATAGCATGGAGAAACAAGAGCTCTACAAAACCTAAATACTATCCGCTATCAAAATAAGTGGTACCTTTTTAAAAGGTTTTTTAAAATTAAGTCATAACTAACTTTACCCCACCTATTTAATAGAATAGTGGAGGACCTTTCATGCCTTACTGATAGCAAATAATAGATTTGCATAATTGGAGAGAGCAAAACGAAGATCGCCAAGTTATCTATGTAACAATACATCTGAAATCAAGTCAAGCAATAACTGGAACCAGAAATAATCTGAACGTTACCACATGAAAAATTTCTCATTATAGCATCATATATAAATATAAATATATATAGCACAAAACTAAAGAAAAAAGAATAAGGTGAGTCGACATTTATGACATACAAAAAAAACTTTGCTTGTCATCTGGTGCCAATTCCCAACAAGTTCCTGAGCTTCCCTAATACAAGCATCCAATTCTTCCATCACCTTATTCAGCTCCTCATTTGGAGGTATCTTATGAACAGACTCATCAAACATAGGTTTCAGACAATCCAATATCTCGTCAATTTTTCGGCAATATTTTGGGACTAGCTTGAATCTAACAGAGTTGCTGGAAGATACAAGCTCAAAATTCGAGATCCCTTCAAGCAAATTCTTGAGCAACGATATCTCCATTGCACCTGTTTCAAAAGCAAACACATGTTTAAGTTTCAAAGTTTATGCAAATATGAAGCAGATGCAGTCAAATGTTAATTATTTGCACCTAAGTATTATATGTGTATTGTAACAGCAGTAACACATAATCAAACAGCAAGCCTCTGCTATTAATAAGATACCAAATGGATAGATGTTTGGAGGTGAATGGGAAAGTTATAAAGGTATGGCAACAAAAACTTAGTGTGACAGTAAAAGCTTGTCTTTGCACCCAAAATGGACAAGGGTTTAAGGGCCTTCAAAATAATAGGGCAAGGTTTCATACATCTTTCCCTCCCCAGACATAGCATAGGAAGGAGCCATCTGGCGCAAAGACACCTCTTTCTTTAGCACTTGTGAGAGTGCCTTTGTCAACAATCATATCTTTTCCATTGGTTGAGCATCCTCAATCAAGATCTCTTTCTAATACCTTCTCTAACCTACCTAGTTATTATTTTATCTTGACATTGAAAATGCCAGTTCAGCAAGGTTGTTTCATATATCTAGCCTTACACTACATCAAGCTTTGTCAAAAGCAAAATAAAATCTGATCAAATCACCAAGTCTCATTTTCTAAACCCATGTTTGAATTGAATTCAGTGGGGATCCTTAAATTTGGTCAGAGACCCTTAACCACATTCAGTAATCAAACATCAGCTTATCCCTAATCAAGTTAACTCCCTAATAAAGAGAAAATAAAAAATATATTTCCAGTTTGAATTCAAATATATTCCAAATTTACTCTTGAAATGACTTATATCTATTATTTTCATGTCTTATCGATGTTCTATCTCCCCTCTCCCTCCTCTCTCTACCCTTAAAAAATACATGTTTTAAAAAAAACTCTCTTTCACCATGGCTGACAAAAAAAATTGTGGAAAAAAAATATTCAAACACAACGGTGGATAAATTATATTTATTATTTAATATGATTTATAGATAGATTTAAAATGGCTAACTTACATTTATATTTTACAAATTTAGTAATAATATTTTTGTACTATTTTCATATCACATACTCAATTTTCCTTTAAAAAATAAATATTTTTTACTTTTTCATGTCACATCGAAGTAATAATGATACCCCTATTTTGAATCTTCTCTCATTTATTTTTAAATTCCCTTCAAAATAAATACATTTCCCTCAAAAATTTAAAAATTACTAAGTCGCAATAAAATATAGAGTGATTGCAGACTTGTGAGCTTTTAATCAACAAGAGTTCTAAGCCTGCAAAATTTTATTTTATTTTTTTTAACAAAGTTTGCAATATGAGAGCTTCTTAAAAAAATATTTAAAAAATAATGTAGCCTTAAACGCGGTCTTATAATAAAAAGAAAAGTAACCTTACATTATTATTTTAGAAAAAACAACATTAACCTTATGTACTTTTTTTTTTAAAAAAAGAACATGTAAGCTCGCTTGTAGGCTTATGTGCTTGTAAGGCCACTTGTGGGCTTCAGCCCACAAGTCTACAATTAAAATCTCTTTATTGATAAAAATATAATATTTTTAAACTTTATCATTAAAGTCAAAGGGCATTTTGGTCTATTAATTTTATATATCATCTCTTTTCCCCTAAAACAAACACGTTTTCATTTTTTTTTGGGTAACATCAAATGTAATAGTTATACTTTAGGCTAGTTCACAATCAAACACCATTATTTCTTAGCTTAATTCAAGGTACCTAAATCATGACTAAGAAATGGAGCCAGTTAGCTACATTCAGGATTTAGAATCAAACAAAACAAGGTCTAATTGTTTAATTTCTAGTAGCTTACACAACTAGACAATAGTAGTGAATTAGATGGAGAAGGATATCATTTTAGCACCTATGCTTCAAATTCCAGCAGTATGAATTTCAAACCAAAGCCATATCCCCTACTAATCAAGTTAAGGATCATCCCAGGATAGGATATAGGAACCATCAGGTTTTCAACATCAATTTATGCACAAAAAAGACCATTATTTGACTTACAATCATCAAGCTTGGGTGAAGTATAAAGTAGGTCTATACTAACGAGGGATGATGTAAAGTTTTTACATAGTCAAAACTAGTGGACAATTGAACTCCAACGAATAACAACATCCAAAATCAATAAGGAGTTCATAGAAAAGTGAATACGCAGTTATCTTGCAATTTATCGACACTTAAGAAAAATGGAAGGAGCTGTTCTTCAGATAGTTGATATTGCTCCTGATGAAGTTATCATATCTTCAGTAGAACCAATGTATTGAAAAGCGGACTTGGCGGCCGCCATGGTAGGCCGGTGCATCGGCCGCCCCGCCATTCCTCTTGGCGCTCGTAGAAGGCGGTTTGCCGCCTAAGCGCCAAAAGGCGCTAGCGGGCCGCACGGCCCGATAAGGTGGGTTGGCGGTTCGGCCCGCCAAACCCGCCCTATCGGGTTTTTCTATAATGGATCGGATTATCTAATATCCATTGAAAAAACTAACCATTAACAATTAATATAAAATGTTCTTCTCTCTCTCGCTACTCGTTGCGCCCTCTCTCTCTCGCTAAAATCCCTAAATCCCTAATCTCTCTCTCGCTGCGCCCTCTCTCTCTCTCTCTCGATGCATCCTCTCTCTCTCGCTGCGCCCTCTCTCTCGCTGTGCCCACTCTCGCGGCACCTCTCTCTCTGGCTTGCGGCAACATTCGCTCCACGGCCGACTGCAGAGGTATGGGCCTCTCTCTCTCACTCTCTCACTCTCTCACAATCTCACTCTCTTTCACTCTCTCCCTCTCTCTCTCTCTCTCACTCCTCTCTCACAGTTTCACTATGTCTCACACTGAAGTATTTTTAATTTTTTTTAAATTTTCAATTTTGCCTAAAGTAGTTAAATCTTAATTTGTTAGTGACTTAGTGATTATCTGATAATAATGATAATATGTTCGTTAATTAGTTAATCACTTAATCTGTTAATTACTTAATTCAGAAATTAATTTAGTAATTATCTGATAATATGTTTTTCAGTTTTTCTTTGTTTCAGTGTTTCTTATTACTTAATTCCTCTAGTTAATTTAGAAATTAATTGAAGTAGTTATCTGCTATTCTGCTAATCTATTGAATACTTGAATGTTAATTAGTAATCTATTAATGATTGTTAATTACTTAATTCATAAATTAATTTAGTAATTATCTGATAATATATTTTTCAGTTTTTCTCTATTTCTTATTACTTAATTCCTCATTTCTTCTATTTTTTCTCTGATTCTGTTAATTAAGATTGTTAATTACTTGATTCAGAAATTAATTCAGTAATTGTCTGATAATATGTTTTTCTCTGTTTCTTATTACTTAATTCCTCTAATTAATTCAGAAATTAAGATTATTGATTAATATTTAACAGTGAGTTAACTTTTAGTATTAATTTGTTTCTAACATTTCTCTTGAATTAGTGAATTACTGGATTAAGTTATTAAGTATTAACTAGAAAGTAAATGAGTAAATAGTAATCAATAATTAGTAAATATCTGACTATCTGTTTTACTGGAGAAGGTAAAACAGTAATTAATTACTGTTTTTAAATCTGAAATATGAATTATCAATCATATTTGTTTTTTGCCCAATTTTATTACAGAATACAGGTAGTCATATATGACCACTAATTCCTGTCAAACACCGTCTGTGGTTAGGTCAACTTCATCTGAATTTTTTGTGCTTGTTGGCTCCAATGATCTAGGATGGCAATATGGATACCTTCCAAATAAAATTGATGCCAACACGGTGAAATATAGATTTTGTGGGAAGGTTACTAAGGGAGGAATTAGTAGATTCAAGAAGTATATTGCTCATGTTAGATGTGATGTTGCGCCTTATCCAAAAGCTACAAATGAGGCAAAAAAAGTTATTAAAGAGCATATAGAGGGGGACAAAAAAAGAAATGAGGATAAATCATAAGAGGAAGCAGAATTGAGAGCAGAAGTAAATATATTTGGAGAACGGGAAGATCCAGAAATTTTAGAAGTTGGAAGTAAAAGGCCAAGGAGTAGAGATCCTTTAGACAAATATACATCTATTAATCCAGAAGTTTCAATTAGAGAGTGGAGGAAGATGGTACAGACAAGTATAAAAGATGCTTTTGCAAAAGAACAAAGAGATAGGGTGCTAATGTACTTAGCTCATTGGGTTTATAAGTGTGGCATTCTCTTTAATGTTGTTACTGATAAATCATTTCATGTATTGATGGAAGCAGTTGGTCAGTATGGTCCGGGGTTCAAGCCGCAACTATGCATGAGTTATGTGAGCCACTTTTGAAGAAGCAAGTGGCTAAAATAAATGATGATTTGGAGAAGCATAGAGCTGCATGGAAGAAAAATTGCTGCTCCATTTTAATTGACGCTTGGACAAATCGAAAAAGAAGCATTATGAATTTATGTATCAATTGTGAGCTGGGGGTTAGTTTTCTACGTTTAGTTGATTGTTCTAATGATTCACATACAGGTGAATACATCCATAATATTGTTCTTGAGAGTATCAAGGAAGTGGATGAGGAAAATGTACTTTAAGTTGTGACTGATAATGATGCTGCTAATTTAGCAGCCGCGCGGTTGCTAAAGCAAAACTATCCTCGTATATATTGGACATCTTGTGCTGCCCATTGTATAGATTTGATATTAGAGATGATATCAAAGGAAGGAAGAATTAAAGGTTCAATTGAACGTGGAAGGGAAATCACTATGTTCATTTAAGGACATCACAAAACGTTGAGTTTGATGCGTCAGTTTACACAAAAAAGGAAGATCGTGAGACCCGAGGTTATAAAATTTCCCACTTCATTTCTCACATTACAGAGTCTTTTGGAGAAGAAAGAGAAATTAAGGCTTATGTTTACTTCTGATGAATTTTTAAGTTGCAAATGGTCAAAAACTGCAAAAGGAAAGAGGGTTTATTCTACTATCCTCAATAACCAATTTTGGAGGCAAATGTCATTAGCAGTTAAAGTGTTCACTCCTTTGGGGAAATTGCTACGAGTTGTTGATGGTGAAAGAAAGCCACCAATGGGATTCATATATGGTGGGTTGAAAGATGTCAAAGAAAGAAATAAAAAATATTTTCAATAATAATGAGACATCTCTCGAGCCTTTTCTAGATGCAATTGATCACTACATAAATGGAAAGCTTGATACACATCTCCACGCTGCTGCATATTACTTAAATCCATACTATTTTTATAGAGATTTAGATGAGATAGAGACTAACTTTAATGTAATGGACGGTGTTTCTAGTTGTATTGAGAACTTTTATCCAGATCAAGCCATTCAAATTCACATTTCAAATATGGAGATGAAAGCATATAAGGATGCCACTAGGATATTTGGGAGATCGCTAGCAAGATTAACAAGAGAAGTTAATAATGATTAATTCAACCCAGGTAATAATTATTAATTAGCATATATTGTAAAAGTGTAAAACATGTCTTTTACAGTTTTATTCTTTGTATGTTACTAAGTTACTTTTTAATTTTTATGGTTATAGTTCATTGGTGGGGAGTGTATATGGAGCCGATGCCCTCTATTTGAAATATATGGCAGTTAAGATTCTTAATTTAATATGTAGCTCCTCAAAATGTGAAAGAAATTGGAGCTCTTTTGAATGTGTAATATATCATTAATCATTGTATTGACTAAGCTAAATTGATGAATTCTATTATCAAATTGATTTGGTCTTTGATTTCAGATTCATGCAAAGATGAGAAATAGATTGGAAGTGAAGATGCTAAATGATCTTGTTTATGTACAATTTAATGTAAGAATGAAGGATCGAAAGATAGCGAAAGAGAAGGATCCAATCGTTTCAAAAGAAAGAAATAATGCAAGGGAATGGTTGGATAATGATCATATAAAGCAAGAGGTCTTTCCAGGTAAAGGGTTAACTTAGGAGACAGTAACAGAAGCATCAGGAGCCGAAAAATATTTTAGATCAAGGAGGAGCACTAAATCTACTCAAGCTACTACTAGTAGCACTCCTTCCACTTCTCTAAATGAGCAATTAATTAAGTCGGATGAAGAAACAGATGATGAGGATGATGTTAAGCTAGAATTATGATGATTCCGATGATAATCTTTTGGTAGATGAAGTTCCTCCCATAGATTGTGAAGAAGATTAGAAGATGGCCTTTATGTTATAGTTGTGAACTTGTTATGAACTTGATAATTTTGATTATATGTTATTTGTTATGGACCTTATGATTTTGATATTTTTTATCATATTATTTATTATGAACATGTTGCTAGGAACTTATGGTTGTGATAATTTTGAATCTTTGATTATGTATTTATGTTATTATAGTTGTGAATTGTGATTATGTTATTATGGTTGTGAATTGTTATTATGTTATTATGGTTGTGAATTGTTATTATGGTTGTGAATTGTAATTATAGCTGTGAATTGTGATTATGTATATTATATATGTTTATTTATTTATTTCTTATTTTTTTATATTAAAAATGCAAGACTGTCTTGTCACCCGCCTTGTCGTCCGCCTTCCGCCTAGACGCTAGGCGGTGGGGTGACTGCCCACCATCCTCGGCCGCCTTTCAAAACATTGAGTAGAACATATCCTACCTTGAACATGTTATTTGAGGATACAACTACAACACTGAGTATAAACGTAGATCCCTTTAGTGAAAAGCTTCTCGATACCATTAAAGTTACCCATAAGAACACCGACAGCAACGGCATAATGCAATGGTCAAGAGTGTAGTTGATACATTGTTATCCGTTACCTAATCAATTTTAATGTAGCATCTGTAATAACAATCCTGTATAACAAAAATTGAATACAACCTTCCAGTGTTTTCAATGAAAGATCAAAAATCATAAGACTAGTACTCATATATGTAAGCAATATCATACATTTGGTTTAGCTTGGGTATCATCTTTGAAAAAAAATCTCTAATTGGGGTGTTCCACAATAAAATTCCGAGGCGTCAATTCTTGTCATGTTTATAAACTTTAGAATTTTAAAGTATAATACTTGAAATTTTGCTCATAATATATATATATATTAAACATACTATTGGTAATTTATACATTTAACAATCTTACCAAAATCTCCCTTGTGCAACTATGATCGCAACCAGATTGCACAACTAATTAGAGATATTTTCCTATACATTGAGATACCCCATAGATGAGAAGGGGGCAAAGGCCTACATTCCCCGCATACTAAAGAGGAATTAATTTAATTGACTTTTTTAAGTGAGTGGTAGCTCTACTTTAGGCAACATAACTATTATGCTTTAACTCTCCTTCTTTTACTTCTTCCCCAATATTCTAAAAAAACTAAACAATCAATTATAAGAAAGCAAGGAGGATTTAAAAACGTGTTCAAGCTAAAACTAATCTAGTACAAACAGAACATCAGAAATCATTTCAAGAAAACGACTTCAAATGATGCAAGGGCATAGTAATTCCCAATCCACATTGATAAAGAAAATACACCTATCGACAACTTCGATCTCTAACGCCTACTCAAAACTCATCATGAATCCCAAACACAAGTTTCCCCAAGATCAGCATGGCCGAATGCAGATAACCAAAAGTGTTTCTTCCAATATTCTGACAACCAAATCAAGAGACCAAATTGATCCATCTAGGCGAGAGATAACACGACGCATAGTTCAATTACTCAAATATACCAAACCATAGCACAGGAAGAGGAGATAATAAAAGGTAAAGAAGATACCTTGCACCTAGAGAACGTGAAGAAGAAGTGCCGTAAGAGATCCAAGGCTGAAGCACGTCCGCCTATTGGGAAATTTAGGCGGATTCCGTGGCCGTAAGGAAGCGATCGGCGGAAAGAGGCGCCCTACTTTCTAGAGTTCTGGTTTTGGAGAGCGGATTGGGGGAAAAGTAAACCCTAGAAAAGGGAGAGATTGGGGGAGAGGAGAGGGAGGAGGAGGAGGAGGAGGAGGTGGAGAAGAGAGGGGTCGTACAAAGAGGGGCGAGATCGGTCGAGTTGGGATGGACGAGAGAGAGAGGTAAGCAAATAGCAAGGGGGCACGGACGGACGCGGAAAGGTTCTCGAATGCTTGTATGCGGAGCAGCGTATCTCGTTTCCTATGCAGGGTTGATCTATACCGTCCAAAATATATTGGTGCGAATCTCGGTGCGAGGAAAGGAAAATTGTAAAAATTAAATAAACCAGTGGAAGAATTTTCCAGTTTTCCTACGTTAGGGTGACATATTTCAGACCAAACGAGAGGATGAGGTCATTTGGACGAAAACGGGTAATCCAATTAAATAAATAAATTATTTTTTAAGTTTTTCGTCCAAATTGACTAATTGGCTGAAGGAGAGTAATTTAATATTATATATTAAATTATTCAACTTCATGAAAGGGAAGTTAATAATATTGACTAATAACATTGACTTAAAATGGTTATGATGACAATGAAAAATTAATAAAAATTGAGTTTAGTATTAAGTTGATCAAGGGTATACAAAAATCAAGTGAACCCAAGGGAAAAAAGAAATTCTTGCTAAATAACTTAGCAGAAAAGTTTTGCTCTTTGTAAATTACATTACAAATTCGAGAGTTTATTTACAAATTCTAAGAGCAATCTCAGTCTCTAAGAAATTAGAAATTGGATTTAAAATTATTTATTCGTATAAATTTTAATTTATAAGAGAATATAATTATTGAGTCTAAAATTACATTAGTTGGACTTAGAATCAGTACACAAAAGAAATTAAAATGAAACTAGATTGAATAAGAAGCAAGTACTTGTACTTTTTTTGATCCTATTTTTCTAATATATTTGTTAGAGAAAGAAACTTATGAGAAGAAGCTATTGATAGTGAAAGTTGAACCCATCGTATAAAATCATAGTTGGAAATTGATCGATATTTCACTGGAGTGTTAACCTTAGGCTTATGTTATAAATGGATCTTCAAAAAGAAGATAAAAGAAGATGGTTCAATTAACAAATACAAGAAAAAGACTTGTAATACAAAAGTATAAACCAACATAGGGTATGGATTACTTTGATATATATTCGTCATTTACAAAAATAATATCTATCATTAGCAATTGCTTTGGCATCATTGTACAATACAGAAATACAATAAATTGATATTAAAATAGTATTCTTGAATGGTTAATTGAACGAGGAAATCTCTATGGAACAATTTGAAAAGTTTGTAACTCTAGGGATAAAGGGAAAAAAGCATCTAAACTGGCATAAAATTTTTGACCAAATTAGGATATTAAATAATTTTTGCATTAATGGATGTGATAAGTGTATGTAAGTGTATCTATGTGAAAGATAATTCAAATAATTATATCATTGTATATTTTTATGTGGATGATATGATTATAACAAATAGCAATATTAATGTCAATTAATGTACCAAGAGCATGTTGGCTAAGAAGTTTGGCATAATGAGAGTTGCATATGTAATACTAGGCGTAAAGATCACTAAGACAATATTAGGATATATTATATCTCATTCATATTATATTGAAAAATTATTTGATAAATTTGATAAAGATAATAATAATCTAGCCAAAATAATTATAGATGTGAATCTCCATCTCACAAAAAATACGATTGAATATATCACTTAAAATATTCTCAAATAATAAGTAGGTTAATGTATCTCATGAACTGCATGTCAATATTGCATACTATGTGAGTAAATCAAATAGATATACGAGCAATTCAGGGAAAAATCAATATAGGACGATAGTTAAGATTATCAAATATCAGAGATATACCACTAACTATGGACTACATTAATTAAGATATCTTGACATACTTGAAGGGTGCCAAAATCTACGAGTGGATATTTCTTTACACTTAAAATGCATTTAATCGTAGAAAATTTTCAAATAAACATGTATAGTCAAATCTACTACAAAATCTATGTTCAAAATATTAGACAAGACTGGAGAAAATGTCAGGTGATTTCAAAATTTCTTACAAGATATTCTTATGTGGTTGAATTTGTCACCAATTTGCATACATTGTGATAGTTAATCGGCTATAGGATGAGCATAGAGTCAAATATACAATCAAATTATAACAAATATATCATAAACACAATATTGTGTGACAATTTCTCTTGGATGATATAATATACATCGATTATGTGGAATCAAATATAATAATGTAAATTCATTAACAATAAGCTTAACAAGAGAATAAATATATTGTTCATCGAGGAAAATAGTTTTAAAGCCTATCACTTAGAATAAGATATGATGGCAGCTCAACTTATATGAGTGGAAATCTCGAGATCTAGGTTCAAAAGGACAACTGAGTTATCGGAGTATTATTTGAAATTACTAAGAAATTATTACTTATGATGACATAGTGAGAAACATATATTATATATTAGGGCAAGCAATAATTTAATAAACTTTATATCTTAGAAATCAAAGTACAATACGATAGAATATTTTTAATAATAAGTCATTTATGTGATTATGAAGTGGATTGTTTTTATGAGATGGCTAAACTAAATCACTGGGTACTTAAAGAATTACCATGCAAACCTAGGGCCAAAATGAACACAATAAATATGACCAATGGTGTCGAAAAAAAAGTCGTGTAAGTATTATTATTTTGATTTATACAAAATTGATAGTTCAAAATATCACGATCACTAGTTAGCGAATAAATTCAATAGTATTTCACTAGGAAATGTTCAAACCAAGAGCAACTTATCCTAATAGAGTAATTTTTTTGTGGTACTTTTAATTGAGTCTATATTTCATTTACATTTTCAGCAAATTCATTCATGTGCAAGAATGTTGAAAATTTTTATTATTTAAAGATGGATTTTTGAGTAGGATGAACACGTTATTTATGATAAATGATTAGTGAAATAGAAAGAGCTTAAAGAGTATTTTAATTTCATATATTCACTTATTCAAATCAATGAAGGGAAGTGAATAAAATTAGCTTATAGTGTCTATCATGGTAATGAAAAGTAAAAGAAAGTGAATTCAGTTTTATATGGACTATTTAAGAAATATTGTAGAATATATAAAAACCAAGTTTTGCTTAGGTTTTGGGGCCCCAAAGAGTACCTATATTTTGGAGAAACAAAATATTTGCAAATTATCTCACATGAGCGTCGTCCGACTTAACTCAATCTGCATACAATTTCTTCAGCATTAAAAGTGAATACTGTATTATTTTGGTTTGATAAGGCACTTAAATAATTATTTTCTTTTGCATGCAAGATAGTCATTATATCATAGGAGGCTAACACTCATTATTCCAAAAATAACTAGTAGAGGACAAATCAATCTTAAGAAGGTGTACTAAACACTAGATTTGACTTATACAATACTTCGTATCTGTAGTATGTAATCTGTAAGTTCTTATAATTAATTTCATTACTATTATTGGCACAAATTTTGTGTTTGTTTGAATTGGATTATTGACAACAATGTTAACTATCTCGTACAATTATACCGTCAATTTTAACAGTGTTAATTATCTTCCCTTCTATATGGATCATCGTGGCATGTCACAATAAATGAGATCAATAATTACTATTCAAAAAGTTCTAAAATATACTTCTGGAACGGTGTGTATTATTTATTCTCTTAATAAGCAGTGGATTGACTAATTCACAAAGGAAGTTTGAAAAAATATTTAGGTGCATTTGGATCGCGCATAAGTGGTACTTATTCATAAATCAAGCCTATACGTCACGTGATAGTTTAAGTATGAAATAAAAATAAATTATATCCTTTTAATAATATTTTCAACCGTTATTTATTGATCATTTGTTCATCATTGGTCGGAGTCAGTACAATAGTAAGATTATTTGATTCATTGCATGCCAACAAAGAAGAGGGGCAATTTATGTATACATAAATGATGACACTATATTGGGTGTGAAAGTGGATAGTATAGGGATCAAATAGTATTCAAACCACATTTGGATTTATATTTTGGGTACGGAGATGGATATTAGATAAATAATAAAATTTAAAATTATATCTTGTCTAGAGATGGATATTAGATAGATAACAAAATTCAAAATCATATCCTAACTAAATAGTAATTTTTGAATATGTATCAGATAATTTTTGGATAGAACATCGAATCTTATTCGAATGTGGATCGAATTTTAAATGAATTATGACATTTTTTGGAGACAATAAATATAAAATATTAAGATTTCAAAAAAAAATATTTTACATGTCAAATACATATGAATTTAGTAAAATCATATCGAACACACTATTAGTAACAATATCAATATTCACAATTTAAATAAGCAAATTAAAACTATAAATCATTCAAAAATTAATATGATTAAGCGGATATCCGATATTCGTATCCTTATTTAAAAAATTATATTCGACCCATATCTGTATCTGTATTCGAGTTATTTTTTAAATCTTACTTGTATTCAAATCCATATCGGGATCAAGTAGAAATTTTTTCTCCGAATCCGATCTAAACAGAGCAGATAGTAGGTTGAGCCAAAGTTAATTTGACCCATTTTCATCCCTACACTACATGCATGCATGGGCAAAAGAATGTCCACTCTTGCCTAAGCTTGCTCACCTGCCAAATTGTTTAGATCATATTATCATTAAATTAAGGGATTTTTTAATTACCACTGAAAACTTTCAAAATATTATAATTACTACTATATTTTTCAAAATATCATGATCGCCAACGAAATCAATGTTCTTTAAAAATACAATTTTTTTTTGTTAATCTAATTAATCTTAACTAAAATTCAACTTTTACTCTTGTATAACTTATTAAAAATAGTTTAAAAGTTATGCAATATTATACCTAACATCATAGTACAAGGAGATATATCTTATTTCATGTAGATAAAAATTATTGTTAAATATTTTATATAATTGCCATGGAAAACTTTCAAAATATTATAATTACTGTTGTATTTTTCAAAATACCATTTTTTTGTTAATCTAATTAATCATAATTAAAATACAACTTTTACTCTTGTATAAGTTATTAAAAATAGTTTAAAAGTTATATAATATTATACCTAATATCATAGTACAAGGAGATATATCTTATTTATGTGAGACAAAAATTATTGATAAATATTTACACTTTAAACTTAAAAAGAGGTATTTCAACGTTTAAATGTTAAAATGTTAAAGTTGAATATTTTGTTAAAAGTTTAACTATAAAACAATTATGAAAGAGTCAAAAGTTTTTAAGGTTACAAAACTAATTTTACAAATATAAAGATGATCAAAATTATTCGATTTTGGATATTATGTCTGTATCCAATCAATTTTCACCCATAGAGATATCTCATATGCATATTCATATTTGAAACTGATCTATATTTGTAAATGTATCCATATCTTGGTTGGATAAGATATTTTAACCCGTGTCGGTCCGGATCAAGTTAGATAACGTGATAACGGTCAGATCAGATAATATCCGACCCATTTTCACACCCTAGGATCCACGACCTTTCTAAAAAATCAAAGAAATTAAAATGTCCATATCTATCTATATATAAGAGATTGTACATTATGCTTCTATGATTTAGCTCGATTGCACGAAACCCTCAATACTTTCAACTTAAGCACATAATTCTGTATGATCTAAACTAAAGTGCAATTATTAGTATGATGTTAATGAGAAAGTTGAGAAAGTGAAATGACAATCTTATCTCTTCTTACTAGGTCACAGATGAATGGTAATTTTCCCTTTGTAGGATGAGCAATTTCATCGTATAAATATAACCTTATAGTCGAGAAGTTGGTCAATGATCGGTTACCATCAAATATGATGGAAGATGTAATAGTTCTAATTTGGTCCAGACCATACGAGTTAAGTACTTAAAATTACAAGTACAAGAGAGTTTCGTGGAATTGGATTATATATATATATATATGGTTGGAGTAGTAACTAATGCGATAGCCGTTGTTGACGTACCCACTACGCGCCGACTTCGTTGAAGATGGTGAAGAAAAATATTTTATATCGCCAAATGGTGACGTAGGTGGAAGTTCTTTAATAGTCGGTGGCGAAGCACCTCCAACTACCGAGTTGAATCTAAATGTAACTTAATTACCTTTTAATACTTAATCAATTTACAGATAGAATTTGTCAAATTAAGCCAGTAGGCTTGACTTAGAACCATTAGATCAAGATTCAAAGGTTTAGATTTACTCTCCTAGTTAATCTTGACGTCATATTTCAAAGTTTGATTAGGCTTGCATTAGACTTGATTTAAAACAATATGTCAACATTTAATAATTTCGTTTTATCCATTGCCAGTAGCCAGTAGGGTTTTGCAGAATGATGCTTCCAGTTGGGAAGTTGCACTCTTTTACTCCTTCCTCTTCTTGAAGACACTTCAATTGACTCTGTAGATTTGTTTGATCTTGTTGAGTTTCTACTAATCCTCCGGTTGTAAACTTTTTGAGGGTTTCTTCCGTGCAATCGAATTAATTCTTTATCAATCAATTTGATGAAGATCTAATGGTTAAGATCTTTAAGGGTATAATAGGAATAAAAGATATTACCGGTTTAGCAGGTAATTTTTTTTAGATATATAATCTTGCACATTATTTTTTAACAATTATATTATCTTAATATTTTATTAAGTAAAAGACATATATATCATTAACTGAGAGTAATGTATATATATTAAAATAAGGGTATTGATGTCTTTTATAATTAACTTGATGAAATTTTAATTACATTTTATCTTTTTAATTATTTTTTATTATTTACATATATCTCCCATTAGTTTAAGATTGATTTAAATTAAATTTTAATAGATAGAGATAGAGAATTATATTTAAATTAAAGTTTATCTCCAAACAATCAAATTTAAATTATTTAATATTAAATGATATCTCCTATAATTAAGGCATAATTATATTTAAAAGAGAAATCTTAACGGAAAAAAACGTGTAGAGCGCTTCTTCCGTACTTATCAATCACTTTGATGAAGATCTAATGGTTAAGATCTTCAAGGGTATAACAAGAAAATTTGAAAGTTAGGCACACGTAATTAATCTTCTTAACTGATATACTCTTTTTCTTACGTAATGTGGTTTTGGAACCGGTACCGGGTATGAAAACTGGCTATTATAGCCGTTGGATTAAGATTATAATTTTTAAAGGTGCATTGAAGTATTTGCCAAACTTTTTTTCTTTTGTTTCCTTATGAGGAAGACCCATGAACTTTTAAACATCATTCGCTCCATCTAAGAACACATTAGTTAAAACTTGTTGTTTTGCTGATAAATGATAGATATCATGTAAGTGAATTATTGGCATGCAGTTTTATATTGACATATTTTGGCCCTGTGTCATTAAGTATAGATTATTTAAAGAGATCCAATTTTAAGCATCTTCTATCAGCTTTTAATACCTGTTTTGGAGTATAGGATCTGAAGAGGAGGTAGGATTTGATAATGTGGTCAGCAGGTAAATCATGTATAAATGATTGACACCTTTTGGGATTTTTAATTTGGGAGAAGTACTCTAGTTTTTTATAAATCACACCCTATAATTTACTTATTTTTATGATTCACATATATTTTGTTAAAGAAGAGGGGGGAGGGGGGGAGGGAGAAGATGAGAAAATGTGGCAGTGATGTGGCAGCAATAATGACGATGACGACGGTAGAGGAGGTATGAGAAAGATGGTAGAAGAATATAGAAAATTAGAGAAAATGATGAGGGTATTTTAGTAATTTTGTCGACATTAGTTAGTTAAAATAGCGTCATGGTATTAAATAAGAATTATAATGAAAAATAAAAGATTAATTTATAAAATTCTCAAAGACGAAATACGAATCACAAAACAAGTAAAATATAAAGTATGATTTATAATAATTCTTTATATATATATATATAAACTATGAGCCATCTTAAACTAGATAAAATGTTTGACATATAAATTAAGATAACTAGATCAATCCTCTTAAGAAAGTGATTATAGTAAGCTAATTATATGTGTACAATGTTTTAATGAAAATTTATTAAATATCAACCTTAATATTTATAAAAGAATTGAACTCATAACGCATGTCGTGACATAGTATAATCTGATTACTGGAGTACAATTGTTGCTTAACAACTTTTTGATGAAAAAATCTTCTTGTCACTCTCTCTCTCTCTCTATATGTATATATATACTCCCCTTTAAGAGTTAACATTAATGACAATCATTACTGTAGACAGTGGTATAGTTGATCACCGCGATATAAGTACTGTAGTTGTGGCTTATTTTATATAAACTTAATTTAGATATTCAACCTATCAATTAAAAAAAAAATTAACTCTTTTATCTAATTTATAATTAACCTAAAAACTCACAATTTATTAAAAAAGTAATATCTCATTATAAGAAAAGTGATGATGTGTCTTCATTTCATAGATTGATTACGATACTTGTTAGGTGAAGAGAGAAAAACCAAAGATCGATAAAGACGCCACCTCTTTACTTATTATTTTTTTTTAAAAGAATTATTTGTAAAGCATTTGAAAGCATAACAGGAATAATAGTAGTACAAAAGCAGCAGCTGCTAAGATTGCATGCGATGCTATCCACACATAAAGACATCTGTAATCTAAAATATATATATAAAGAATCGAGAATATAACTCTCCTTCCTTCCTTCCTTGCCGTCGTCCGGTCCCTTCTCCATCACAAACATGCATGCTTATTTCCCTTCCACAAAAAGTCCTGGATAAGCCTCGGTGAAAAGAATGAAACAAAAGAATATTCCAAAGCCATCATGGACACACGTCAAACCTCCCCTGCTCAAAGCTTTTCCAACCCCAGTTCTTATCCCAAAAGTTGGTGTTGACTCATGCCCACCTTCTTGGAATTAATCCAGAAGGCGCATTAACAAAACAAAACAAAACCCTCATAAAATTTTCCCCGGTTTAATATAGAACTAACATCTGAATACAGTAACAGTAAAATATATAAACTATATATAGAGATCGATAATATATATTTTCTAAGCTATAGTTTTCTGGGGACGGTAAGTTATATCACCATGGACTGAGTCTATCCATCCACTTCAATCTCACGTGTCTAAAAGAATAATTCAAACATTACTTTATGCCCTCTAAAATCCGTGCTCCATACCTAACCTCGCTTAGCATTCATCCTTATCCACGTCCGTATAATGATGATAATAATAATAATGGAAGCCAAGAAAAGCTAGTAGTACTTTCCTCGAAGCATCGCTAACTTCCACGCGTCGCGCGCCGAACGGCCGGCCGTCGTGGTCCGGTGGTCCCGGCGGAGCAGCTGTCCACGTAGCCGGGGAGCGTGCCACGAGGGCGAGCTACGTGCGGGTGCGTCCAAGGCGGATGGCGTAAGCAGTGACAGTATCCGAGTGTGGACGCGCGGTAGCTTCCCGACACGTGGAGGCGCATTAAGTCAACTAGCCAAATCCATTGCGGTCAGGCCCACGTGTACTTCTGGAAGCTGTCCTGTTTTGGCCCACACGTGTCATAATCCGTCTTCTTTATAAATGGTGGGCTTCTCTCCGTTCCCAAGTTTTAATAAGCTTCTCTCCCTACACAGCTATAGTAGAGAGAGAGAGAGAGAGAGAGAGAGAGAGAGAGAGGTTGATCAGACGGTGGAGATTAGATCTATAGAGGGGGAAGGGACAAATGAGCGGCCTAGATCTGCAGCTGCCGCCGGGGTTCCGGTTCCATCCGACGGACGATGAGCTTGTGATGCACTACCTTTGCCGGAAATGTGCCGGTCTCTCGGTCCCAGTTCCTATCATCGCGGAGATCGATCTCTATAAGTATGATCCATGGCAACTCCCAGGTAAAAATTCTTTTCTTTTTAGTAATAAGATTAAAATGTATGTAGTGATATGTAAAAAGACCACTAAATAATTTTAGGATAAAACATAATTACAGGGATGGCGTCGTACGGAGAGAAGGAGTGGTACTTCTTCTCGCCGAGGGACCGGAAGTACCCTAACGGGTCGAGACCCAATAGGGCTGCCGGGTCGGGTTATTGGAAGGCTACCGGGGCGGATAAGCCCGTCGGGCGACCCAAACCCGTGGGAATAAAGAAAGCCTTGGTGTTTTACTCGGGAAAGGCGCCTAAGGGGGAGAAGACCAATTGGATCATGCACGAGTACCGCCTCGCTGACGTGGACAGATCGGCTCGCAGGAAGAATAGCCTGAGGGTATTTATCTTATTTTTTACTTATTTTTTATCCTCTCAAAATCGAACAATGCCTAATAATAACTGAAACACTTTTTTTTTAATATTTATTTATAAATAGTTGGATGATTGGGTGTTGTGCCGGATCTACAACAAGAAGGGTAGCACGGAAAATCATGCGACGAATTCGGTCCAAAAGCAGGCTGGTTCGAGGGTCATCGCTCGGCCGTCGTCGTCCTCCCAGGAGCGGAAGCCGGTGCTGCCGCCGCACGTGCCGCAGTTCGGGGAGTTGACCTACTTCGATCCGTCGACGGAGTCGATGCCGCGGCTGAACACCGACTCGAGCTGCTCGGAGCACGTGCTCTCGCCGGAGTTCACTTGCGAGGTCCAGAGCCAGCCGAGGCTGAGGGAGTGGGAGAGGACGTTTGAAGACCCGATGAATACCATCGGCGGCGCCGCCGGTTCGCTTTTTCCGCAGCTCGAACCGGTCGGTCCGCTCTCGCCCGGGTTCAGGGACCCGCTTCTCCAAGACATTCTCATGTACTGGGGAAAGCCGTTCTAGGTGAAAGCCGGTTCGGATCTGGCACGTGAGGAGGAGCATGCCTTTGGGGGGTGGGGGAGTTGAAAACAAAAAACAAAGAAACAAAGAAACAAGAAAACAAAGATATTGGGGCCACTCAGGCGAGCCGCCAGATGAAGGAAACTTAAGCCGTTGGATCGAGATCGTGTGGATGGTGGCAATGAGACCGTGTGATCCCGAGATGATACTTAAAAAGATAGTTTGTGTGAAATTTAGATGGATAGATAGATATGCTTGTTAATGGTGGCGCCTAATTTTTGCCACCTAAAATATGGAGTAGTTTTATATGATATTTTGATGCAAGGCACTAGTATGAATTTGTTATTTTTGATAGCTCCACAGCCTTAGTGCCTTCATTGGATCTGAATTAAATCAAATTTGAGCAAATAAAGAGCATTAATTTAGTTCTAAGTTTCAATCTTTCCTGCAAGTAAAAGATAAGAAACAAATAAAAGATAACAATATAAAAAGGATATTTGTGTAGCCTAAAGTAGCGTTTCGTTTGTGAATAAAATATACTTTTTCATGAGATAGAACTCTCTTAAATATATTTTATAATTAAATATTCACACAACTAAATAACTACTAATGTATATTTTAATTAAATTTTATATAAAGTAAGTCAGTGACATAGTTCGTAACCAAACATAAATTCTTAAGCAAGTTATTCAAAGTATTATTACATTACACAATTAAATAATAAAATATAAGTAAATTTATAAATATACTTAATTTACAGTTATAAAATATGTATAAAATTAATTTTCTTTAATATGCTCTCTCCCTCCCTGTCTTCTTTTACTCTTTCTCGTTCCTCCCTCCCTCCCTCCCTCCCTCTCCCTTCTCTGACCCATCCCACCATCACCTCCTCCTCCTCCTCCTTATCCCTCTTCCTTCTTTTTAACTTCTTTTCCTCCAAAATTTCCTAAACTATCCAACAAGATAAATTCAAATCAATCCAAATATATATATATATATGTATATATATATATATATATTCATGCACTAAAAAGGGGAAAAAAAATCACGTAGGATCCTTAATTGACACTTCTCACTTCTTACATTAAAAATTTCCTATGAAAAATATTCCTTGCTTACCCAAACAAAAGTTTCTTCCAAACGGAGAAACAAAAAATAAAAATATATATGCCTCGATTATTGTCCTATGCTCCAATATGGGTACCGCTTAAAGTGAGATAGATCCAATCCGTAGGAAAATCTGTACACAAGATTATCCCACGGACTTCGACGTTATTCAAGAGATAATAAAAGAAAGAAGACCAATCAAGGCAACACGTTATATAGCAAAGGAAAAGAGAATATACACATGATTAGAAAAAAAATTGGTAACTCTTTCAAAGGCCAACCATGGATTTATAAAGTTTCTGATCACCAGAGTTTAAAAAAAATCTCGACGGCAATCAGTCAAACGTAATATCCATCAGCGAGCTCCAACATCTTCATCACCAAAATCAATAGTACACAGCCTCACGACCAGCACTAGAATTGTTCTGCACATTAGCAATGGCAAATAAAACGTTTCACTATTCTTAAAAATTAATCAACTGATAAGCTCCAAAGAAAAGGAATCTTACAAAAGAACTCTGAGAGTGAAGACAAAGACATGCCAAATTAGATATGTTCCAGAAATCAATGGTTCTACGGACTGAGAAGTCGACACCATCTTAAAGCAGAAATTACCTGACTAGTAGATCAATGTTGCCCAATTGATGGAATTCTCAAGTCTGATGGCTCTCTTGGTCTCTGCCACATGCTCTGGGATCTTTTGAGACAACTGAAACTGTTAGATCACAAGGTTATGACGAAGCATTGACACTTGCTTCTTGCTACTTCTGGATCCCAGTGTGTTTATAAAGGGTTAATTTCAAACTTAGTACCAAAAGATTTTTAGACGCTTTGCCTGATTAATGCTGGAAAAAGAAATGTACAAAGAGCTATATTACTATACAAGGTCTTCCGAGAAAGAAAGGAAGAAAAGAGACAGCACAAACTCAAATCAGTTCAAAAGGCCAAAAATCTCAAGGTATGCTTCTCAAAAAGTGTAATTCTAGTGGAACACAGATTGCATGACGGAAAACACATCGATGGTGTTCCAGTAGTCATTTGAGATTGCCATTGCTGCTAACCGATACATATATGGAAGTTCTGAAATCCATGCATTGGGTCCTCAACGCGCCCAAAGCCAATACTCTGATGCACCTGAACTGAAAGGTCCAAATCTACCATAGGAGGCTGCTAACAGAAAATGGTTCATTGCATTGACCTTCAAGGAAGCATCAGGAAGCATGGTAGAGGAGGGAAAAGAGACGAATTTCGTGGAAATGGTATCATGTAGAACGGACTTCATGGGTCCGAGAAGCCCATACTCCAAATACAAGAAAGCATAATATGAATGACATAGCCCAGTATCGTGCTGGTCCATACTTTATTCTAGGCACGACCTGTCATTAGAAAATAGAACTTCAATTGTATTGTGAGAAGGAAGTCTGACCCCTATTTGGACAGCAGAAGTGGCATTAATATCTTCAATAGAACAGTAATGATCAGTCAGAAGAGAAAACTTGTACTGTAATTTTACGATCAATAAAAACAGAAAGAACCATCTCTCAAAAAGCGCACACCTAGAACAGCAGTAGAAGTACTTAACCAAAAATGCGTGTAAAATATTGAGATTCGCTAGTAGTATGGTTCATCTCATCATATTAATGCCATGAACTTGTTCAGGGGCAATATGGAAGTCCATAGAAGTTATAGGAACAAGTTTATCATCATTATTTCTTTTTATCCTTGGAAACTAAGGGGATAACTGGTAGGATATAAAAATCTTACCTCAGCAGAGAAGTCTTTATATAAGTTTAAGGGAAGTTTAGAATTTTATTATCTCAAAATCAACTCCAGCCTCAACTATTTAGTCAAAAGGTTCTTACTTGGTGAAAAGAGTGTATAAAATGCCTTCACCTTCATCTGACCCTAATCCTGCCGCCTAGCAAGCCTAGCAAGCCTAGGAGTACTCTATTACATATCAAGTGCTATCCTTATAAATCTACTCCCTAAAAGAAAATCTTCTGCACCAATCATTTTCTTGTCCACATCTATTCATCAGAATAACAACTTTTCTTTTGCAATGGACTCTTCTAATCAACCCAGATAGAAAATAAAACAGGTTTCTATCCACATCTATTCATCAGAATAGCAACTTCTCTTTTGTAGTGGACCCTCCTAATCAACATAGATAACCAGAACAAGAGTACTAGTTTTAACTGTTTTGATTCACTATATATTGAAAGCCTGATAACAAATGAACATGTTTTATATTGGGCTACGGCAAAAGAAAATACATGGCCTTAATCTGTCAGTTAGCCACCTCTAAATTGTGATTCCAAATATTTCCTGAATCCACATAACTTAGTTGTTCCTTATATTATTAGTATCTGGATTATTTGACTATTGAAGTCCACATAGTGGAACAAGAGAAGTCTGGAATATTGCAAATAACAGCAAAATCCTTGAGATGAGTGAGTTCCAACTTCCAATTTCAAAATTTGTTCCTTTTGGTATTGAATGTGCTATGAAATCCACAGCGGGCTTCTAGCACCTAAATTGAGTACTACCACAGACATAGTAGCAAAGATAGTCCAAGTGGTACTGCATTTCTATATCACACACCCACCACCGATCCACACACAGAGATTTATGGTCCACAAACTTCTTGCCAGCGCGAACTATTATAGCATTTCACCTATTAAAGAATTTCACAGTAGCTGTAATGATACTTAATACTACCCACCGAACCAACCAGAAGGTAGAACTGAAGTATGCAGGTATTTTGATCACTTTATCTTTGTACGCATAATATATGATGAAACAAGCCAAAAGGAAATAGAAAACAAATAGAAAAATGTTTGAAGCATAAAAAAGACTATATAAACTATAAAGGTTGTAAAGAGTCAAGGTTCTACTTACAAATCTAAGGAAGATCAAAACCGTTAATGCACATATGACTCCAAGAAGCACATGAAGACCAATTTTAGCAACGTTCTGCAAATCCACCAAATATATAGTCATGTGAATTATCATCACTTCCATAGGAGTATAAAACAATAAAAGCACAAGCAGAATATGTCATATAATCTGATAATTATCAATAACTTATTTTGGACCTTTGACAAAATAATAATACTGAATTAATATATACCATGAATCCTATCATGCTACAGAACATTTAAACATTTTTTAGCACAATGGGGACAAATTATGAGTTAAAATTTGGTAATAGATTCCCCTCCTGATAAAACTTTCATGTGGTGTTCCTCTTAAAATTGAGAGGAAAATGTCGGTTTAGGATTGTCAGAATAGCAAGGAGCAATCTCAAAGACAGGGTTTTCAATTATAGAAGATACCAATTAAAGCTTTTGATTTCCATAAAAACATTGAGCATTTCACGACTCCCATGGTAAAACATAAAAAAACTTCACAGTTAGCAATCCCTCAGGATCTCAAAGGCATAGATCCCTTGGCACTGCCAATGACAGTGGAAGAAAAACCTCTCATAAAAAATAAAACAAAAATAACCTTATCCTCTTGAATAAAAACCTTAAAGAACAGATATTAGAAGGAAATTAGATCAATTATAAGAAGTTCAGGCAAGTTGGCAACCCATTTCGAAAGATGCATGTTTTTGCTTCTTTTCCACTTAATTCCTATTTTACCTTTGCTGATTTCATCATCTCTGGTCATGAGCTCTCTTGCTTATTACAACTACAAGTGAATAACAGGATGAACCAGTAGAAGTTCCAAACAGTAGGGTTGCCTGTCATTCTCTTTACTGTTTCCCTTATTACTCGTATTTTTCTTTTCACTTTGTTAATAATTGTTTTGTACCTCAAACTTCATTGACATCAGAAGAAAAGGATGACTTACAAACAATGTGAAATAATTTCAAAAGGTAAAGTTTATTTATATGTTATTTATTGACGAGCACACAATTTGAAGCGTCAACTTTGATTTTATCTATTGTTTCTAGGTCGTACTGATTTACTATGATTCTATGAACTAATGGAATGGATTAAGTGATTATTAACTTATCGACTTGGAAAATTTTGCTATTACCAACTAATCTAATTAGGTGGCCAATAGCATGCAGCATTCAATCTAGTTCGCATTTGATTTAGTTCTCCTTTTCTAACTTGATAACTAGAAAGGTATATCACACTTCTGGTCATTGTTATACTACTACAAAGTAGTGACCAGACAATGATACAAAAAATAGGAAGATTATTTCTATCTAACTATTCCTTTAAGATAATGGATTCCCCCTGAAGTAAATTTTGACTCCACAAAATAAAAAGGATGAAAATTCTAATGAACATATAAAGACTTACCAGTAGGAATTAAGACACATTAAAAAATAATTATAGATAACTACTTGTTCAGTTGTTCCCAGGAAGAATAGTGGTGAACTAAAAAAAAACTGGTCTCCAGAAATGCACTTATTGCAAACATTTGAACCTACCATCTACAGAAACATACCTTACCAACATGAGTAGCAGTAAACCATGCAATTGTAATCATAAGGAGGCCCATGGTAACTAAAATCACGATACCTCCGACATCCTGTTTAGTCAATGGATGCTCTATAGCAACAATATTTCTTGTCGGGTTATTATTTGAGCTAAAGGACAATTGCTCCACAGGTTCCTGTGGCATTGTTATGGAAGTACTATGTGGATTAAACCATAATGAGATCTCACTGAGCCTTTGCCTGCGAATTGCCGCTATAGCATCTGGATCGGCTCTTGTATTTGCCTCCAGTCGTAGGTGAGTAACTTCCCCAGTAGCAGTCCTCTCCCTTAAAGCTTCATTGTCCTTCAAAGAAGCCACAACCTTTCTAAAATCCTCGATTCTTATGTTCTTAGCAACAGCTCCACAAATCTCGCATATTGTAGATCCATGACTTACAAACCATTTCAATGCACAAGCATAATGTGCAAGAGCAAGATCATTTTTGCAAGAACAGCCTAGATCAATCAGAATGTCTTGGTAATCACAAGAACCTGATTCCGTGTCAGTGCTACATATAAATACCTCTCCTTCTGGGCTTATAAACTCGAGAAATGCAGGATTCTTCTCAGCATTCTCAGACCTAGTGTTGTCCTTTACGGGCAATTTTCTGGTAACTTTAACACTCGAGTCTCCAGCATTATCAATTTCCAACAATTCATGTGATGGCGGTGATATATCTAAGAAGCTCAAAGCAGCATCACCCCTTCTATCAGATTCGGCATAGTGGCAAACTCGACAAAACAAGAGGTATGCATCCTTATCGATACCACATGTAGATATGTTCAAATTCTGACTATTCATGGTGGGTAAATCCATGTCGTTTCTTCCACCATCTAACTGCATCTTTTCTTCCGTGAGGCCCATGTGATGGATAAACAATTTCTCCAACTTCAGTAAAATGTATCCAACTTACTCTGAAGGAAGGAGTGCACTTTAGAGAGGAGTCACGAGAAGTAGAAAAACAGGCTTGTTGCATACCTATATGGCATAAAATAAAATTTTAGTCCTTTTTCTTATTGGGATTAATTAATATATGGTATCTCTTCGTATTAGAACCTAATAGCAAATTGGCTACCAACTAAACTTCTAAAATAAAATATTTGTCAATAACAAAGAAAATCATGCATGGTTTGTTACTACCATATTTAATAGAACCATTTCTTTACAGCCTTCTTGCAAAATCCATAACAGCATGAGGTACCAATACCTTGTTTTTCTCTTTGTTTTCATAATTATAGTAGCAAAACAAGGAGAAAGCTAGTTTAAACATTCGGCATTACTGCAAATATAGCTATTTATTTGACTTAAAAAAGGAAGAAAAGGGAGAAGGGACAAAATAAGAAAAATGCGAAGTAAAAATTTTGGAAAATTTAAAAACGAAAAAGAAAGGAACACAAAACATAAGAATTACGAGAAAAGGATTTCAAATATTATAACTAAAAACAAAGTAAAGAATTGAAAAGAAAAAATAAAGCAAGAAATATATGTACTAAATAAGACAACATAGAAACATACTGCAAGCCACCAAAAAGCCGAAGGCAGTCCTTTGAGTACCAGTCTAAGAAAAAAGAAAGAATATCATATTGGTATTTGTAGCATTCCCCATATTTCAGGGCAGTGCGACCTCCCACCTCAATTTAAAGTTCCAAAGTAGTACATAAAAAAATAAAGCAAATAATTTCGAAATTTTAGTTTGAGACGCATACCTAGACTTGGGTTCTAACTTTTAACCAATGCAGCACGGGTCATAACCATGGAACCTATTCAAGAGATAAAGTTGGCGTCTTCCCAAGTGCACGACCTTAAATACCTTGGATTCCAGAATTTTTCTGAACTAAATCAGTCAAATTTTCTCCAGAACACACTTCCACAGCCGCAGATGCCAGATTGGGTCAGTTGAAGAAAGAAAAAACTGGTAACGTACCGTGAATTGCTGCCAAATATGCTAAAATTACCCGAAATTCGGGACAAATCGGTGCAATTTATTCTAATTAACAACTACGGATTGCATTGGGGGTCTTAATCAACACAAAGAAGATGATCGAAACGAGGGATCTAGCAGTATGGGGATAAAATCTTCTTTCTTGGCGCTTCAAAAATCGAAATTGACACAAAATAAAGGAGGAATCTGTTAATAAAGACTAGGCTCACCGATTTTGCGCTGTCGAAATGGGGAAAGGGATCTTCGAGCCTTTTCCTTGGAGTCGGATGCGCGAGCAAGGGATAGAGAAGAAGAAGTGTTGCCCTCCGGAGTTCTCCAGAGAAAGAAGTGGTGACGGGGCTCTACTATTCTTTACTGTGGAAAGGCGCACAAGCCAAAAGGGCCAGGTGTTTTGCCACTTCGTTGCACTAACATATTACAAAAATAATTTAATAATAATTACTAATTTCTCTCTCCTAATTTACTAAAGTATTCGTTATAAAAATAAATTAGTCATATTTTATTTCTCTATTTTTTTTTATAAAAAATAAAAATAAATCACGTATAAATTTCACTGCATCTTCTCTTATTAAATATAAGAATAAGCCATTAAAAAATAATTATATTTTAATTTACTTATCGGTTAATCTAGTTATATATATAAAATATCTTATATTATCGATAAATAAAATTTATTTTTATTACTAATTGATTAGTATCGAATCATTGCTCAACATATTATTCCACGGGTTTAAAAGTTTTGACGAGAAATTTTGTAATTTAATTGTATATAATTTTGTCATTAAAAATTTGGATAATTTTTACTTTTGTCATTCACGCCTCTATTTTTCTTTTCCCTTGTATTCACTGATGTGATATTATAAAAATAGGAAAAGATGACTCGTATTCTTCTGTTGCTTCTACCTCAACTTTTGCTTTTATATTTTTATTTTTCTCTTTCTTTTTATATATACAAGTTTCTATAATTATTTTTTAATTAATAAAATAAAAGACTAATTAAAAATATTGGAAGATAATTAGAATTAGTATTAAGCTATTTGTTTGACTTGTCATCCGTCCAATTATTCTGATAATAGATGAGAATCCATCTAGCAAAGATGAGTAAATATAACTATAAAATTCGTAAATTAAACTATAAATTTTTTTGATTCGATTTAAAGTGATGAAAACAAAATTATAAATAGTGAAGTAAATTTAATCCTAAACAAATGGTATAAAAATATAATTTTCCCGAAATATTATATATGAGAGGGATAAAAATGTAAAATGGACTGCCTTGTTACATCAAACACTCGACCCACTTCTGACGCAAGAATGCTCTAATCCCGCCGAATTAAGAGCTGTCGGATGGATGTAATTCGTCGGACGTTTCTACCCTTCCCAATTTTACTCTTTCGCTCACATTTTTTTTTTCGTCTAATCTTTTACACCCACATTTGTTTTGAATTTACTCTCAGTTGGCTCCCCTTCCCTCTCCTTCCGCGCTATTGTAGTTGCTTTCTTGTTTATTTTATCGTTCTTTAATTATTATTTCTGAAATGGATTAACTATTGTAGTACTGATCGTAATGATATCGTGGGGTACTTCTAATCCGGTACTAGCTGGGAGAGGAAAGAAAGCCCTCGAATCTCTTCGTCTTCTGTTCTCTCTCCGTCGAGATCCGAAGCGGGTTTCCAGCTAAAGGATGTACGGATCCAGCCCTACGGTTTGATTCGTTGTTTCTGGATAAATATCCATCGAGCTCTGTTTGCGATTCTATTTGTAGATCTTGAGATTTAGGTTTTTCTTTTTGCTCTTTTATTTGAAATTTTGCTGGTAGATTGCAGCAGAATGAGTGGTTCTTTGCATTTACGATTCTGGATCTGGTTTTAGTGCAACTTTTTGTGCCGATGAACTCTTTTGCAACTTTTGTCGACAAAAGTACTGTTTGAGATCTGTGTGCTGCTTTCGGTTTCTTTTTCGGGAAACGGAGCGGATGAAATACAAGAGAATTGCGATTTCGCATTCAGCACCCATACTATTTTGTTATTTGATGGTCGTTAATGAGTGTTTGTTAGCATATGGGATCTTCTTTTAGTATGAACGGAATCTTCTTTGAGTAGAAAAGATTAGTTTTCATGTAAGCCATCTCCGGTGCTTGGTGTATTAGAAGTTGTGAAAAGTGCAGCAGTTTAGTTCTATTTAGCTTGTATCAACTGTTGTGCAGTAATGATTTAGTGAATCTATTCAATTCGGTGCATATCTAAAGGCGAACATTCTAATAGAATATTTGTGCCTGTGCAGATTTATCTTGGATCTGTTAGCTGCTGCGCAAAGTGTTGAGAGTTGTGAATTGATCAAATTCCCTTTCTTCTTCCCTTTCTAGATAGATTATTTGAGGGCCTTTTTCATGTAAAAAATGATGATTGGTAGAAGCACCCGGATAGATGGTAGGAGACCATCATCATCATACTGCTCGACTGCAACTGTTGTTGTGTTTGTTGCTCTTTCTTTAGTTGGTGTATGGATGATGACCTCCTCGACCATTATCCCAGTAGAAATGTCTTCCCTGGAGATTAGATCTGAGGTGACAGATCAAGCTTCTCGGACTAAATCTCAGCCATCTGAGCAGAGCTCGGGGGATGTAGCTAAAGAATTGGTGAAAGAGTCTCTGAATGAACCAAATTTAGATGGTTTGCAGGACCAAAATTTGACAAAGAAAACAAGTGAGAACCCAGTAGACAAGATTCAAGAGGAGTTTAATGGAAATGAGGGAGGAGAAACAATTGACAGAAATGACCCAGAGAAGAATAGGGAAAACAGGTATGATGAGCTGCAGACAGGCTCAGAAGATAATTCTAAGGAAACTGAAAATGATGGACAACAACAACTATCTGGTACTGAGAAGTTAGAGCAAGAGGAGAAATTTGAAGGTGATAGAAAACAGGAAGAGCAAGACCAACGTCAGATGGAGATGGAACCAAATGAAGACAAGGACCTGGGCTCAAAATCAAAAGAGATGCTTCTAGATGGGGCACAGTTTGAACTTTTAAATGAGACCGATAACCAGAACAAGACATGGTCTACTCAAGCTGCGGAATCAAAAGATGAGAAGGATTTACAGGCATCTTCCTCACCAGCTGGCCAATTAAGTTACATTTGGAAACTTTGTAATGCCACAGCAGGGTCTGATTACATACCTTGTCTTGACAATGAGAAAGCTATCAAGAAGCTCCGAAGCACCAAACATTATGAACATCGTGAGAGACATTGTCCTGAAGAGCCTCCGACCTGTCTTGTTCCTATTCAAAATGGATATAAACGTCCTATAGAATGGCCCAAGAGCAGGGACATGGTATATGTTTTGCCCTTTCATATGCCTTATGATATTGCTTCTTTTTTTGTCCATTTAAACTATATTCTGCATCTTAGAAGCAGCATTATACTACAGATATGGTACAACAATGTTCCTCATACCAAACTTGCAGCATACAAGGGGCATCAAAATTGGGTTAAAGTTTCTGGAGAGTACCTTACTTTTCCTGGGGGTGGGACTCAGTTTAAACATGGCGCACTCCACTACATAGATTTCATTCAGGAGGTATGCTTTCCTATGTGATTATCATATACTGGGAAATGGTCTTTTATGTAGATCTATTGTTGCACCATTATCTTTTACAGTTGTTAATTGTCTTCTTGTCTTTGATCTTTTTATTTTCCTATGGATTTGGTGCGATTTCTTTGAACACTTATGTCTATCTATACTTTTGGTAAATTTCCAGTTGGCTTCGCAGTGTGGATTTTTGTTTGTTGGTTTATGTTTTTTTAAAGATATTTATTATTCAGGAAAAAAAAATCTCTCTTTACTCAGTTCATTAGGAACTTTTTGTGTGCTCTAGTGTGCCACAATCCTATAAAATTTCTATTTGTATGAAGATCACGTGAAACGTTACAACAAGCAATGTTATTAGTGGATGAGTTGTAAAGAATATCGACTGTATTTAATGCAATATTCTCGTGTTATTTTTACGCCGGTAAATGAAGTTTTTGATCATCTTCATCATTCTACGTTTAACTAGATATTAGTTTTAATTATTGAACTATTATCAATTAATATTATGTGTTTAATTTTATTATGATGTATTCAATTATATTAATTAATCATATTATGTGTTGAATAATATCTATATTTAACTATTGTTTTATCTTAATAAAATAGGTTATTTACAAAAATAATCTAAAGAGAAAGCACTATAATATATGTTTTAATACATATGTTTAAACCAAAAACTAAAGATTAACATGCCGAAGATAAAAAAACATCTCTAAATATCTTAAAAAGTTTATTAAAAATATTACGTGCCGACGGTGGCATGGCACGACCATTGTTGGTTTTCTCCTTTTATATTCTAACAATTCATGTATCAAGAAAATGTAATACTTCCAAGTTTACAAATGTCCTATGCTAGAAAGCACAAATATTCCAAAACAGGTGGAGTGTCTGTACTCGATACTTATCGGATATGAATATGGGTTAGATATGCTCGGGATATATATTTGATAGATATCGAGAATATTTGGTCTAAAAAGAAATTATTTTAATTGCTAGATTTGGCTTGGATATGCCTAGATACGCAATGGATATGGTTTGTATTTGGTCAGCGGTTATATTGGGTGAAAAGAGGCTATCGACCGTTAAACTACTGACCTATTAAGCTTAAGTGAGAGGAAAGAGCTATCAAGCCTTATTCCCCTCATTTATCTCTTGACAATGCTCCATAGTGCTGCGTCGGTCTTCCTTTGTCAACGACCGGTGTGCCTTCCTCTCTTGATGCTGAGCTTTCTTTCTCGATGGCATGATTCTTCCTTTCTCCATTGATGACGATGCCACTCTTTCCTCTCACTAACGATGACAAAGATGGCAATGGGTGATGACAATCCTCGTCTCCTTCCTGAGAAAAGGCATTTTCTGTTTTCCTTTCTTTTTTCCTTTTTTTTTTCTTTTTCACTTTCGCTTTGGCAAGACAGAAAAGCTTTTGTTTCTTTCTATTCTTTTCTTCTTTTTTCTTTGAAGTTGGTTGCGGTAAGAGAAATATGTTAGAATTTAGAATAGGCCATAGGGTTTGTATAAAATGTTTTGATGTTAGGACTTAGGAATATGTTAGTATAAGTCGTAAGGTTTGTATACAATATTTTGATGTTAGAAATATATTAGTATAGTCTAGTAGGAGAAATATTTTAGTTTGCAAATACTTTGATGTTGACAATAGATTTATAAATATATTTTTATTAATTAATTTAATATTGTATCCTTGTCATATTTATATCACGTTTTTTTAAGAATTTGTTGTATCTCCATATCCGTATAGTCGTATCTCTATATTTTGTATTCATATCTGCGCTTCATAGGTCTACGATTCCATAGCAGAAAAAAACTTAACAGTCAATTAGATATTTGTGCTGATGTGTTGACATGCATGACTCCTTATCGCAGTCGCTGCCTGATATAGCATGGGGAAAACGAAGCCGTGTAGTTTTGGATGTCGGCTGTGGAGTTGCTAGCTTTGGAGGCTATCTCTTTGATAGAGATGTGTTAACCATGTCATTTGCACCCAAAGATGAGCATGAAGCCCAAGTGCAGTTTGCCCTCGAGAGAGGAATTCCAGCTATATCAGCTGTTATGGGAACCAAGAGACTTCCGTTTCCCAGCAGGGTCTTTGATGTTATTCATTGTGCTCGTTGTAGAGTACCATGGCATATTGAAGGTGCTTCAAATTAGGCAAGTTTGCATGCTTTGAGAAGTTGCTCTGAGATCTCACAAGTTGTAACTTACAGGTGGCAAGCTTTTGTTGGAGCTGAATCGGCTGCTACGTCCTGGTGGTTACTTTGTGTGGTCTGCTACTCCTGTTTATCGGAAGGTTCCGGAAGATGCTGGGATATGGAATGGTAAAAGTTCATCCTTGTTAGTTATTCAAATAAGACGGAGGAAAAGTAAATGTTTCAGCCTTTCATAGAAGTGTAGATATTTTCTGAAAGAAGAGTACCTAAGTGCTTTATGTTTCTTAGAGCCTGCCTCATGATGAAATTTTTTACCTGAATCAATTCGTACAATCATCTGACTTGGTTTTCTTTTTATTTGGAAATCCATGATTGCAACATTAGATTGTCAAAGCAATCCTACAAGGCTACAGTACTTGTTATTATGCAACTTTAGTTTCCAGACCTTGCAATTTGGAAATACGTTATTCATGAGTTGGACCTCAAAACTCTGGAATTTCATGAAAATTCTACCCCATGATCCTCATAGTTTCTATATAAGGATTTTTTGCTACCTAAAAATTTCAAAATATCATGATAACCACTACATTTCTTCAGAAAATTATGACTGCGACCAAAATTATTGAACTTTGATAAAAATGCCACCTCTTCAGTTAAATCTAACTAATCATAGTTATTACTGAACTTAGATTGACGAAAGACCATTTTGCCTTTGGATAAATTACTTAAAATGGTTCTAAATCTATATAATGATATCGACATCATAGTACAAGAAAAGAATCTTTTTCTTGTAAGAAAAAAGTCAATAATGAATATTTTATGCTTTAAACTCCAAAAAGAAAAGAGTATTTTAATCATTTATATGTATTTGTTCGTCTTAACAACTATTTGTTAGGAATTTTCTATGCATATTCTGCTGAAAACTGACTATGATGGCAATTTTGAAAGAATAATTTTAGGGGCAATTATGATATTTTAATGAATGTAGTGACAATTATGATATTTTAAAAGTTTTCATTGGTAATTATGTAAAAAAAAACCTTTCATACATGTAGATCTTGCATTGCCACTTACAGCTACTCACTAATTAAAAGTTATAGTCAGAGCTAACCATATTTCATTTGGAATTTGCTAGACATGTCTGCTCTAACAAAAGCCATGTGCTGGGACATGGTGAAAAAAACATATGATAAGACAAATGAAGTGGGTTTGGCAATTTTCAGAAAACCATCTGACAACAAATGCTACGAGAAAAGACCAGAACAAAGCCCACCGCTCTGTCAAGAATTTGATCAGCCAGATGCAGCCTGGTATGTCTATTATTTACCGAGTAGGCATCTACCTTAGCAGATATTTCTCCCTTTTTTGAGGTGTGCTAATCTTATAGGCTCATTACTTCATTGTCCTTATAATCCAGGAATATACCATTGCAAGCATGTATGCACAAATTGCCTGTAGATCCTACTATTCATGGGTCACAATGGCCAGATGAGTGGCCGCTGAGGCTGGAGAAGTCACCTTACTGGTTAAACAGTTCCCAGGTTGGAGTTTACGGAAAACCTGCCCCTGAAGATTTTGTGGCAGATTATGAGCACTGGAAGCGGGTCGTAAGTAAATCTTATTTATATAGTGTGGGAATCAACTGGTCTAGAGTCAGGAATGTCCTGGACATGAGATCTATATATGGGGGGTAAGCATATAGCACTTATCTTCATGCCTAGTAAAAGAAATCTTGCAACTTGCTTTTGTTGTCTAAGAACTCATACCATGACATGTGCTGCCAAAGAAGTATAGCATACTGCACAGTCGAGTCACCAAAGTAATTCGCTTTATTCTTACCATGTTACTACAATGCAAACTTTGCTGGTTAATTGGCTCTTACTCATCTATACCATTATGAAGGGGTTAAGATCATAAGAAACTACTATCTTCAACAATATCTTGCTTAGGACTTCAATATCTTCGTGTTTGTTCTCAATGTTATCTAACCCGACACATTATGTAACAGAGAGCTTCCTTGCTCTGATGCCCATGTAAAATAATGTTTTGACTTATGTTTGGCCATAAGCTAGTCATTATGGTCCCAATGGTAATAAATCCTGCAGAGTATTTTCTGTGGAGGAAATGTATTTTCTTTTCACGTGAGCTAGTCATGATATTTTACTCTATAGAGTTCTAGCAGATCTATTGACCTACCATTGCATCATTTTATTTTTCTCCTGTTATTATGTTTTCTATGTTGTATGATGTGGTAATAAATGATCTTTGAAATCATGGAACATCTTTTCTTTTTTTCCAATTAAATACTCTTTTTATCATAAAGCTTATTTTCATTTTGAGTTTACTGTTATAGTTTCACTATAGTTAAGTAGACAGTTTCTTTTTAACGTTGATTGTTAACAGGATAATAGACCATGCATTTTTCTTATGAACATAATAGACCATGTGTTCAATGCTTTCTTCTCATACTTTTACTTGGAAGTCAATTTTACATAGTTCTCTTGCAGTTTTGCTGCGGCTTTGCGGGACCTGAAAGTGTGGGTCATGAATATTGTATCAGTCGATTCACCAGACACACTTCCCATTATATATGAGCGTGGGTTGTTTGGAATGTATCATGATTGGTGTGAATCGTTCAGCACTTACCCGAGGACATATGATCTTCTACATGCTGACCATCTATTCTCCAAACTTAAAAAGAGGTTAGTTTTTCTTTCTTATTTGTATTTCACTCCTGCATTGTAACTCAGTTCCTTGATACTAATATGTTTCTTGAAGTATGAAACTAATAACTTATAGCGATTATTATTACTATTTGTTGCTGCCATAATCCTTTGTATTAGATTTTGCATATCAACACCTTAAATGGATGAAATGTAGAAGTGATGATTGATGAAATGGTGATGTTGTACCATTTTGGGATTATCCTTCAATCTAAGTAATTCCTCAGCTGAAAACCTTTTGAGCTTCTGAGAGGATGATTTTCAGATGCTTGAAGATCTAATTGGATACCTGCAAAAAGTCTACCAATTTCAATGAAATGATGATCATCATGTTGCTAAAGTTTTCAGGGTAGTATTCATGATGTATCCTGAGATTGTACATGGGACTTCTTGAGGACCTTTCTTTTGTTAGCGTAACTATATCTTGTTGTCATTTAACTATATAAGACTATAAGATGCTTCACATCCCAAATTAGTTACCATGACGGTTTATAATTGGTGTCATTCCTTTGTAGATGCAAATTATTGCCAGTAATTGCTGAGGTGGATAGAATACTGAGACCAGAAGGCTTCTTGATTGTGAGAGACAATATTGAGACCATAAGTGAGTTGGAGAACATTGCAAAATCTCTGCAGTGGGAGGTCCGCACGACTTACTCGAAGGATAATGAGGGCTTGTTGTGTATACAAAAGACTGTGTGGCGGCCAAAAGAGGTAGAGGCTAACATGTAGTTAACATCTTAGAATCATCAGCAGAGGTAGAATAGATAATTTTTGGGTTATATGCTTTACTCACATCGATGTATTAATTCTTCTTGTGCTCTATCACCTTGTTCTTAAGAAGGTAATGCCTCTGAATTACATGATATTTGTAGAATAATATATTCTTGAATAATCAAATGTCATTCAATTTGCATGTTTATGGTTTTGCTTGAGATAGGCATTTCTTGCCCTTATTCTCACCATTATCATATATGGTGCATGCCTGTTAAGAATCCACCCAAAACAATTATTGAGATATAGGTATCATGAAATAATTATTCACTTTCCTTGTGAATAATTTTTGTGGTGGCCTCAATGAATGTGATCTGGTTAACTTGATCAGGCCTTAGCAAGTCTACGAGTTCTTGCAATACAAGAAAAATATAATTTATGGCTTAAATTAATCTTTCGAAATAAATCAATAATTGGCTACTTTATATGGTACTAGGGCACAGTTCTGATTGGCTTGTCTAGTGTTTTAGTTTCAAAATCTCCTCGTTGGATCGAGAGTATAGGTTTATTTTTAAATTAGTTTAGTGAACACCTAAGCTCAAGGTAAAATAGGTTTATTGGCTACCTATTTAAACCTATCTCTATCCATCTGTGCAATTATTTATCGATAAAATTCAAGTACCATATTGCCCTTGAAAATACATGGCTTCAATTATCAATTATTTCTTTTCCACATCTATTCATTATAAAGGGTATTTTAATTATTTAATATAAAATATCTCCTAAATCTACTACTTGTTCATGTCACACTAAGTGTAATTATGATGCCACTAAATGGGTTTATAATCAAACATTATATTTTTTAAACCGGTTCAAGTTACCTTATTCAAGTTTAAGAAATAATACTGCTAACCAAATTTAAGGAATAAACTGCATCCAAACGCCACTTAATTATTTGCAGCTCTAAGTACCAACGACACGACACTCTTCAAATATTAAAGTCATCCAGCAATTTCCTCTGGATGCAGGACCTGCAGCAACTTTAACTTTCGTCTAGCAGAATAGTCCTTCAAAGAGGTATACACAACCTTTCATCTGCAAACAAGTTCTTTTGATCATTTGGGGTCCTTATTACATGTTGATATTTGTGTTCCCAAAACTCAGAAGAAACAACAAAGAAGAAAAACATGGTCATATTTGTGGCAAACTGTACTGCATAAATAATTTTTCCTAAATGTCAGTTAATTCTACTGTCAAATGAATCTGCCAAAGAAAGAAAGAAGTTTCCTTCTATATCTGAAAGGCTGGAAGTTACAAGCTCTGTGGAATATCTTGACTAATGTACCTTATTTATTGGGAAGTCTTAGCTCAACCTCCGGGAATATCTTGACTGGCAGAATGGGGAGAATCTGTGCTCAACCTCCAGGATCTTGAAACTCCTTAGGTTTATGCATTCATTGTGTATTGTCTAAATTGTATTCTCCTTGCGGTCTTTCTGAGTAGTATTTACAGTAGGATGCAAAAGTAGGATTGATCTTTAATAACTCAACAATGGGCTCTGCTGAGTTGGATGCCACCTGATCTGAGTTCTGAGGCCATCTACATGGATGCAGTCAGCCAGTCATACTTCCTTGTTTTATTGAGTTGAATTGTGGATCTAGAGGAAATTGCTGACAAATTTCATGGCATAAGAAAATCCAAGTGGAAATAACTGATGTATTCCATAGAGACAAAACTCTATTAGCTTGAACTTTTTGGGTTGGATAAGAGTTGTGATTCAAATTTCAAAACTTTTTGGGTGGATTTGTCTGTGTATTATAAAGCCTTTTAAGTTTCAGATGCACATATGCAGTTTTGATGCAGAATTAGGCGTTTAGAATACATACATTAACAGTAGCTGCAGCTCCATTTCCACATCTTTATTTGTGTCTCATTCCTTGTCCTGGTTGCCTGCAGGACTCAGGAGTGGAGGCAAAATAGAGAAAAGCACAGCAAATCACAAAGCCAAATCAGCTGACCTCATGAAGCTTTCTGAATCTGTAGGGCTTTGTTGGCCACTTCTACAAGTTAATACAAGTAAGCATTTCATGCCATCTCACTTTTAGAGATCTACCATCCTACAGAACTACACAAGGTAAGGACAAGAAAGAGAGTGAACAACAAATTGCCTCTTTGATTTGGTTGCTGCTCTTTGGCATTACACCCTTATTGTACAACTAAGGGCCCTCATAGTTAATAGATATGTCATCCATGTTGTTCCTTTGTGGTGCCCTTCCACTATATATATATATACACACACACACACTGAGAGCACTGTTGGCTTCTCAAGTGGAGCCCCGGTTAGTCCACTAATGAACAGGTGGAAGTTTGAGATTTGTCCAGACCCTATCTTGACTAGATTCAATAGGATCAGATCTCATAGCTCATAACCTTCAAACATTGACAGATTAGATCAACTCTTTGGCTTGGCTTAGTATATTCAATTATGTATTAAAGCATCAACTAGTGTCGGACTTAGTTCATCTTTTGCCACCACAGTGATCCATGCATACATATAATTTAAGCTAACTTCGTTGTTGATATTATCGCTAATAAATTATATATAAGTGAGCTAGTGAGTTAATATGATATCAGAGATTAAGTTTCTATATATAGCATATGGCTCTTCCAGAATTTTGCAGCCTGGGCTGTAAGTTTTTCTTATCCAATTGCGGAACTTAGGATATTTAATTTCTTTAATTTTTTTAGGGATTATTTTTATTTATCACCTGTCGTTATATGTTTATCTCGGATTGATGCGTTTCCTTTCCTTTTTTTTGTTATTGGATTTTTAGAAAACACCTCTAAATGGATTAGGGTGAGCCCCCCATTTTGCTTTACCAGGCATTCATTGCTTCACTGTAGCAATGCTAGTTACCTTGACACAGTAAAGAAGAAAAAGACTACTAACACTTATCAATAGGGTTACTTTGCATGTATATCCTTGAAAACATACTCTTTTTTGTTTTTTTTTTATATCTTAATTGTTCAACGATTAGTTAACTCTAAAGTGGATCCATGAAAAAAAAGAAAAAGGGAGAGGGGGGAGGGTTAATATAGAGTCCATTTGACGGAAGGATCACCTAACTTAACAAAGGAATGGCTCTAGAAATCATGGTGTTGCCTCTCTTCATTCATCACTTCACTACCAATCAAGAAATCCTCGGTCTCTGAATAGTCCTGAAGAGGTTGCAAAATCTATACTGCCAATTTCCCTATGATTACATTCTTCAACCGTTGAGGCTTACGATGGGTGCACTACTGTTTCTAATCTTTTGCTCCTAAATCCAATCTGGAGTTCTTTCCAATCACATATTTGGAAGCCTCATCCAATCCTCGCTTGCTCTAGCTTCCTCCGTCTTCCTCTTTCTTCAAAAAATCTATGCTTTTAAGTGTGGAAAGCCAGGCCATGCATGTTGCAAGGCTTTGTAAGAAGTCCAATTAGCTATAGTGTGGTATTATTCTAAAGAAAAGGCCAAGATATATATATTCTCCGTTGCTCGAAGATGCCTCAACCCTGGGGTGAGGCAGTCCCTAATAGACCGTCGTCTTTCTTTGTTTAGTTGTTTCTCTCTCTGCTCGCTTGAGAGTGAAAAATGAGTATTCTACCCTTTTATACGCTCGACAATTGTGCTTAGTACTTCTGCACCTATGTTTTGCCCACAACATTGAATCTTCTCGAAAGCACCGAGTTCCCTCTCCTTGATCATTCTTGGAGACGGTGAGCAAAGCCTCTGCAGCCGGGCATCATCTCGGTGCAATTTCTTTCTTGGAAAGACCGTTTTGGAGCTCTTGGTTCAATTTCTATCTCGACTCTACCAGAAGACAAAGCAATGAGGTTAGATTTTTTAGGGAAGTTTGCATATTAACAAAATTGTGATTTATAATCTATATTTTTATTATTCGTAAATCGAGTCATATGATTTAATAAATATATGCAGAAAAATATTTTAGGTTAGATTCGAACTAACACCAATGTTTCTAAAATAACTAAAATATTTTTATTTTTAAAATAATTAAAACACCCTTAGAATGACTTGGTCGGAGATAATTTCATAATTTTCTTAGTATAATTAATTTAACTTAAATCTTTGATTAATTTTAACTAACGAATTTCAGAGCAACGTGTTTTCTGCACATATTCGCTAAATTATAAAACTTAATTTATAAATAGTGAAATTATAATTTTGTTAAAAGTAACGGTGTTATATATAAATTTTACTAAATTTTAAAATCTGATTGGGACCTACGTGACCTCACTCACTCCAACATGACTAGCAGCCGATCATGAGTTGGCTCAAGCTAGCTAATTGCATGAGTCTAGTCGGCTCGCGTTCACCAAACCAGCTCTATCTCCAAACTCCTGTCATCTTTTCTCTCTCTCTCTCTCTCTCTCTCTCTCTCTCTCTCTCTCTCTCTCTCTCTCTCTCTCTCTCTCTCTTATTTTTTTTTGTCACTTATCTCTTTCAGGCACACATAAAAAGAACAAATAGGTAGCAAGTGCCAGTATATGTATATATATAAATATAATAAAATTAGTATATTGACCCATCTAAGAAGTGCCAACTTCCACCCACACAACTACACAAGGGACCAATCTAGACTCCTGACAAGCACACAATCTAATGTGGGATCCACAAAATATTGGGCTACTTTGTTTTCCCACTCACTACATTCCATTGTACATGGTACAACATGTAGTTAAGTAAGCATTAGCCCCCATAAACTATCTCCTATATGTCTCTGAGAGAGGACAAGAAAGGTTCATCTCATAGTTGTAACAATCAAGACTACAAAAAACAAAAGAAAAAAAAAAATGACATCATATTGTTTAATTTATTTCACTAGAAGACATTATTCCATTTGTAGGTCTAACATAGCTTAACCATGGCTACATTACTTTAACACAATAAAATCAAAGTACATGATACTTAATATAGATTTTCCTTATTGTATACTTATTTAATCCAAATTATATTATTATTTTTTTTCTGTGTCTGTGGATTTAGAGATCCTTTTGGTGGAAAGGAATGCAAGAGAGCTTTTAACATACTGAACTCTGATTTACTACATATTTATGTACAATATGAAGATGACAAAAATGGTAGGTGGGCATGATATCATGCATTAGGGCTCCACCTTATAAATGGTTGAATGATCAGGAAGGCCCATTTAAAATAAAAATAAAAATAAAAATAAAAGAGTAAATGGAAAGAGAGGCTTAGGTCTGATTTGGGTCCGGTGAAGCGGACCTTGGGCTTAGCCATTTGGTGAAGGCATGTAAAGTGCGCATGTCAGCCCGGTAATGGCGTTGAGTGAAGTCCATGAAGTCAGCCCACGTAAAATCTGGGTACAATCTTGGGCCCCCAAGATTGCCCGGCGGTGGCCGCACCACCCGGTCTGCCTTAGGGCAGAGGAAGAAGGCCAGAGAGCGCCGCTCTCGGTGTCGGTTCACGACCGCGCGGTGTAGGCAGCTCTTGTATCTCCCATTAGACAGTGCCTACACAACACCAACGGCAACAAAGCAAAAGACAATTGAATTATAGTTGTGCGAATTGTAACACGATAATTATGCTATTTGTTACAATTATACATGCTAAAGTGTAAAATATAACTAGTCGGTTATACAGGAAGCTTAAACTCTATTTTCGGAATATAATATATATATATATATATATATATATATATATATAGCATGTTATAAACGGGGGCGAAATATGAATACCGTTCCAGTTGTGGCAATCGCATTAAGATACGACAACTCCTAGCCAGATCTTATCTTACAGTATAGCATTCGGCTGAGTTCGGCTCGGCTCATTAGCAGAGGGATAAGCACACCCAATACGACTCTTGTCTAAATAATTATCCTATTAGAAAACGACACGAATGCCTTGGATGGACCCCGCCCTGCCATCACCCCCCATGCGTGTCCATCCTCATCCGCTCACCATCGATCGTTAAACCCAAAAAGAAAAATAAAAAAAATTAAAAAATAAAATAAAATAAAATCCTAACACTATTCTAGTTAATATAATATTTTGAGACATAATGACAACTTATTAGAGAGATCAAATTAGATCAGAAGAGCAGTCAAACTCCAGTGGGATAACATAGACACTATAGACGGGTATACGAATCTAGTCAACTTCAAAATAGTTATATAAATTGATCTATGTGGAGTTTGTATCATGCATGCATCGCGAGTACATAACATAACATACATACATACATACATACATACCATGAAGGTGTCTCCAATGTTGATCACCAGCGCGCCGCGCACCGGGCGGACCGGCCGCCACTTGGCGTCGGCGAACACCTCGAGGCCGCCGACCTGGTCCTGCTGCAGGATGGTCAGCGACGTCGGGTCGCAATGCGGCCCGGTGCCGAGGGTGAGCTCCGGCTCCTGGCACGGCGGGTAGTAGTTGCATCTCATTATCGACCTACTGTCCTTGAAGAAGTCCCGGTAGTGCGATCTCTCCACTCCTAAGCTTGTTCCCAAGAGCTCCATGATCGTTAATGACAAATCCTTCATCGCCTCACAATACTTTTGGTACACCAACCTGGTAATTAATTAAATTAAATTAAATTAATTAGTTTAATGGCACGTACGTGCATGTGGTTTATTGTATAAATTTAGTTCATAGCGTAGTTAATTAAATTACCCCATGGGTTCGAAATCTTTGCCTAGTATTGAGGTGAAGTAGTCCACCACCACTTTGTTGTCACCTTCTTCGTGTTCGTAGTATCCGAACGAGAGCGTCTCCTTCCACGGCAGCTTAGACGAGAAGCGATCGGTGTGGGCTCCGGCGTAGCCCCACATGCTCCCTTGCTTCCGCCTGGCACGTAGCTTCTGGCAGAGCGGCAGCTTGAAGAACTCGTCCATGCATTCGAGAGCATCCGCGGTGAGCGACTCGTCCACGCCGTGGTTGACGACGTGGAAGAACCCGTGCGTCGAGCACGCCGACCTGACCTGCTCCGCCGCGGCCGAAGTCTTGGCCGCGTCGCGCGAGACGAAGCCGCCGAGGTCGATCAGCGGCACGTCGAGGGGTTCCTCCGTCCTCGCGCGGTCGCCGCGAGGCCAGATGAATTGCTTCGGGATCTTGGATTGCTTCCGGAGCTTTATCGAGTCGAAGACCAGGCCGCCGCCAGCGTTGCCCGCGCCGGAGACGGCATCAACGGGAGGGCAGAGGAGGAGCGAGGTGGGTCTTGATGAATCCATCGGAAGAATGATGATGATGATGATGATGATGATGATGATGATGATGATGATGGTTGGTGTTTAGTTTTATAAAGTTTGTGGGAGAGGGGGTATTTGTAATGGAGGGGAAGGCAAACAACAGAAGGACAAAGGAAGAGATGAAGGGAGGAGAGGAGGCGGGGCCCCCGCCCTCTTTATTGGGAGGTGATGGCATGCAAGAAGAGATGTAGGAACTTGTCGCAGTCAGACGTGCTTGAAAAAGATCTGATTGGGTCGCAGAGTTGTTCAGGATTTGTAGAGGATCTGAATGGAGGTCATGTGGATAGATAGAAAGGAGTGGGGAGTTTTTTAATTAGAGTTTTGCAGAGGAGAGGGAAAGAAGGCCAAAAGGCCGCCCATTGGTATGGTATGGTATCATGGTATGGTATGGTATGGTATGGGGGAGGAGAGAGAGAGAGAGAGAGAGAGAGAGAGAGAGAGAGAGGAGGAAAACAGCAGCTGAGACGAGTGACGCCTTTGTTTAACTTAACCTTAACTCACTTTGATGATTCTCATGTACATTTAATTTTTTTTTTAATTTACTATTATACATACATATGTATATATACATCATGCATTCAAGAACATTTTATTGTTTGTCACAATAAACTAACCGACAGGGGTCCGAACTCAAAACCTGTCTAATATTAATTTGTTTACGTAGAAATTTTATATAGAAAGGGTAGTTGATTCGGTTTATTAGGGTTTGGGTAGGCACGCCCTTTTTAACACCTCTGCCAGACCTCTTCCCTCTTCTCCTCTTCTCCTCTTTCCCCTTCCTTTATTTCCTACCCTCTTCTGTTCTTTTCCCTCTCTTGTCCTAGCTCTCTCTTTCTTCATGCCAAAAGGAGTACTGCATGTTTCCAAGGAACCAGAGAATATAACTTTACTAGTATCCCCATTATAATCTCCTTTGGATTCATCTGAGGGGTCTATTCAAACCCATCTTTGCTATTGGGTCTTCTCTTCACCAAAAAAAAAAAAAAAATTCTTCTCCTCCTCTCTCTGCCTCTATTGGCAATAATAATATTTTACAGAAAAAATTATATTCAGTTGCTCAAGTGGGGCTAAAATCCAGTTTCCAACCCAAGTTCTGCTTCCCAAGGTATAGAAATTGGTGGTATTCTAAGCTAAAAATATGAAGGTTGGAGTTTAGTAGCATGGAAAGCAAAATTGGATGGTAGGAAAAGAGAAAAAGAGAGAAAAAAGAGTTGTGTTTTGGCAGCATGCATAAGGTTCACAATCTAATTACCTCTTATGTCAAACCAAAAAGGTCATTTATAAGGGCTATTTTTGAGTCTGTCGATATGAGGTTTTTATTTTATTTTATTAGAAAATATAGCAAAAGTATTTGAAGCTGGGATAAAAGGATTAATAGACCCTTCAAAAAGACCTACTCTCTTTTTTTTTTACTTACTAAATAATATGATTCAGATCTGGGTCACCTCACAAGAAGATATTGAGTTCACTGGAGAGTCCATTTAGCCTAGCTTAGTTATTTTTTCAGTTTACTTGCTATTTTAATGAGTCCTTGGCTTTGATACTTGTTAATTATGGACTCAAGTTGTTAAATTGATTAATAAGTCTAGTCCAAGTCATTAGATGTATTATAAGTCTGAGTATTACTTGGTTAATCAAATAGCTTACTTGATCTAGTGAAGTAGCTTACTTGGCTTGATGTAATTGAAGTCCAAGTTCAAGTATGATCTGAGTTAGCCTCTATATATATATGTGGAGAGCAACCCCTTAATATTTTGTTCTTCCTCTCCCTCATATTCTCCTCAAGCCGCAACGCCCTTCACCAAGAGGCTGACGCCCTCCTACTTTTGTCCATCGACTGTAGACCCATAGGGTCAACCCATTTCAACCTCCTCGTCTCTTCTAAAATATCGATCTATCTATCCATAACCATCATCATCTACTCACTCCATCACCACCACTTACTCCATCACCTCCAACTACACCATCACCACCACCGACCACCATCTTCCTCCTTAACCGCATCATCGTCACTATTGCCCTACTCTATAAGCATCACCACTTACCACCCTTAAAGTGCTCCATCCTCTCTACAACACCTCCACCCATATCTACCATATCTATTAGCATCCACAAACCTCTCTCTCAATCCCAAACTGCAGCCACACCCATTCTTAGCTCTAGCCTCCAACCGAGCACCACCATTGCCATATAGTTTAATACTCGTGTCCAACCCCAAAATGCCTCTATCCTTGAGCCAACACACCCTTTAAACAGTATCTAGGTTTCTCCCATTCCAACCACCCCTCATTCTTAGACGCACCCCCACTGCCCTAGGATACCACCCAAGTCCAAATAGAACTTAGCCAGCCTACAAAGCACACCCACGTGTTAGTTCGGGTCTTTCTTGCGTATGAGCTTTATCAAGTCAATAACCCCAATAATCTCTAAATATTCTCTTCTAAGACTTAACCCACATATTGACTAAATCTTAGCCTCAAACGCCTCACCACATGGTATACGAGCTAAAAGCCCTAGCAAATCCAGCCAAACTTGCACCAACCCCTTTGCCCATTTGATATATTTCTAAGCCCAACACTCAAGCCCTCTCTCAATAAGACATCCATCCTCCAGTCAGGTGGTAGTAGACGTGATTATCGAACGGGCTGAGCTTTTCGGGTCAATAGGGCTTCGGGCCAATAGGGCTTAAGTAATTGTTCACAATCCGACCCACCAATCACTTGGGCCGCACCGGAGGTTCGGACTGGGCTAGAATAGATTCGATCCGCTGCGTGTAATCGAACCGCCACCATCGAACCAGGTTGATAACCATCACCCTGGTGTTGAAGTAGCATGGATGCCGACCGTGAAACGTGGCAACGCGTCGCTGGATGCATGGGTCAAGGAGGTCAGCGAGGTAATTGCGCGCGTAGTTTAGGGGTTGTTTGAGGGCCTAGCGAACTGAGCTCAAGATGAGGTTTTGGACCCGATTCTGGTCAAAGTAGTAGGTCTTGAACCGGAACCTAGGGAAGGCAAAGCGGACGATGGAACCGAGACTGAGGTCGGGGACGACTAGACGAGGAAGTAGAAGAAGACACGGTCAGGGCAAAGGGTTGCGACCTTTGGATTTGACTAGCGGACCAAACGAACGGGCCAAACAAACGAGCTTTCGAGCCGGGCCGGGCAGGCAAAGGGCTAGCCCATGCCGCCCATGGGTTGTTCGGGCTCTGACTGGGCTTAGCCTGGTCCAAATCGGGCCGGGTCTGACCGGGCATGGACGGGCTGGGCGGTTTGATCAGGTCTAGGTGGCAAGCCCAAATTCGAAGTAAAAGGGCTCAAGACACTCGAAAGTCCCAATCGGCTTGATCAAGTCTAGCAGACTAGATTCAGATGCCCAAGGATTGGTTCACATCATTAAACTAGAGTTTTCTTGACTATTCTTTAGTAAAAAATTGACATCGTTAGGAAATGAATTAGCAATGTATATCTTATCTAAGACAATTAGTTGTTACGTAATATATGCACCTCTCTTGGGCATATAATATGTAATAATATGTGTGACGCTTTTAAACCTTATTAGAAATAACTGAAAAAAGGATTAATGAGTTTTGAACTTAATGCTATTAAAAAATGGCTTAGAGTTTTGCCCAAATAACTAATTGACATAGAAAAATCTAAAATAATAAAGTAATAATATATATGACGTTGTCTACGGGGTTATACTCAAATGTTTAAAAGAGCTCATGTTGTATGAGTGTTTCGAATCTTAGTGACATCGATTTTAGTAGGATATCAGTAAATTCTCACTCTTCTCAAATACAATGTATATCATACTTTACCAAAATAAATGAGAATTCACTATATTAAAATATACACTATTAACTAATTTAGAATCAGCATGATAAACTACGTTAAATTATAAAATACTTATTCAACCACAACCGAGAACTTACGTCGGAGAGTGAGAGTTTCATTTTTTTTTTCTTTAGCAATTACACATCAATACTTCACTTATTTTTTGTGATAGAAATTTCATTCGAGAGTACTCAACAATGATCAAAATTGATTGATGTATAAAAAATACTAGTAACGCAATAGATATCAAAATTTATTAAAACTCTGGATATGAACGGATCAATAAGGATGGGGGGGCCTACCGTTATGGGATGTTTTGTGTGGTACTGTAGTCTACCCACAGTATCCAATCAACATCTGGCATATGCTACCTTCTTGCTACCTTATTCGCTGTACTCGGAACTCTGGGCTTTTGTTTTATCCATCTGTTTTATTTTATTTTTTTTCCTTTTGTTTGATCTTCCAGTTTGCGCAATAAATGCATTCTGTTTAAATAGTTTTAATATTGTGTGTGCACGGCGACAGAAGTGCCACTGTTTATTTTCTTTTCTTTTTTCCCCTTTGATTTTTATAGAGAAAGTTCTAGATATCTTGATACTAAGTTACTAACTTTAATTACTTCGATGTAGATTAATGTAAGATGATTGGAAAAGTAGGAATGACTCTTTTATAAACCAAAATATTTGATCATTGACTATTGTGTGAGTTCCTACCTCTATGTTTTTAAGAAAAAAAAATAGTTATTTTTTTCTTTGAAAATAACCTTTTATACAAGGATGCATTTTCTCTTCTATTATATTTATTATTTTTGTGCGAGAAGTGAAAATTTAATAATGTTTCAATTAGACCATTGATATATATAATATAACATGATCCCCTAAATTCTATGGTGGTGTTTGGGTGGTGCATAATGAATAGAGGGTTAATTAATTCTTGTTTTAGAAGAGATATGGTGCATGCTGAGAACTTTTTAAATTTTGTAGAGGAAGAAAAAGCTCATCTATTGTGGCTCATAATGAAAGAGAGCTTGTTGGATTTATAAAACGTCCAACTAGTACAGGAAGAAAAGACAATCAAAAACTTAAAATATTCTTCCCGGTATATGAATTCTATCTAGAATAAGACCACCTTTAGTCTTCTTTGGAAATTGATTTGGTTCCATGGTAAAGATGTCCATTTTGTGATTTATGGCATGGTAGCAATGACTAATAAAAACTTCTGTTTGAGAACATAGTTGTTTGATTCCCTTCATGAGAGATTTAAGATTCTAAGGACAGGTTTTTCCTTTATTGAAATATTGAATAAGCAATAAAGAATCTGTCTCTACATTAATAATTGAAATGTTCTTTTCAATGTACATAGAGAGACAGCAATAGATAGTAGACATTTCAGCAAAATTATTAGTAAATGTTTGAAAAAACCCATATTAGATTATGGAGGCATTGTAATCTAATATCTTTGTTGTAACTTGGTCGGAATAAATATAGTTCTCGTTCACTTTAGTAATATCTTTTCTTATATTTTAGATTAGGACACCTTAATTTAGGAATAAATATCAGATAGCCCTACTCTAGATTACAAACACTATTTAAATTATTCTACGTAAGAGAATCTGTCTCTACATTAATAATTGAAATGTTCTTTTCAACGTACATAGAGAGACAGCAATAGAGAGTAGACATTTCAGCAAAATTACTAGTAAATGTTTGAAAAACCCATATTTAATTATGGAGGCACTGTAATATGTATACTTGTTGTAACTTGGTGGGAATAAATATTGTCCCCTTCCTTAATAATATCTTTTTCTCTATTCTGGATTAGGTTACCTTAATCTAGAATACTAAATAAATATCAGATAGCCATACTCTAGATTATAAATACTATTTAAGTTATTCCACACAAAAGATAAATTATAATTTTACTTTTGATTTAACCTATCTTTTTTCTTTTACCACTCACATATTTTATTACATATTTATAATAAATAAAAATATATTAATATAAATTTACGTATCAAATCAAGAATATTTTAATTAACTTTTATTTTTTTATTTCTCTTTATTTTATGTCACATTAAATATAATTATTCAAAATAAGAATAATTATTTCTTTCGTACTCGTAAGAATAAAGCAAACGTGAAGAGATTACATACGTTGTTATACTTGGCCACGAAGCAAACCATCATTATCTTATCTGCCCCATGTACGAAGATGTGCACCAGCATCCATCTACATCGACGTTGAGATCTTTGTGGTTTATTATGAATCGAATATTGCGGCTATCTTTGTAGTTCCTCGGATGGACAAAAACTACATTGCTTCTCTGCATGGGTGATGGGTCCATGCATGCATGCATGCATGTGGGCTTCTATGTGGTCCCTCGTGGATCCCATATTAATTGGCCCTACCCACCTGCAAGAGATAACCCAGTTGCTCATCTTCTACGTTGGTGTTTGGTTTATATTTGATCAAGCTTGATGTATTATGCAATGGCAGGATATACCGTTGGATTTGGCCTCCTCATAAAGAATCCTAGTATATATATATATATATATATATATGAATGCCTTTGATCTGGTCCTCGTGGATGAAGTAGGAGATGATGAGTAATTTCTAGTTAAATTATGAAACTATGAGAAGTTCTTTTAATGAGATTAGGAAGCCTATATAAAGACATAGAAGGCTTTCGATGACTAACGATAGGATTATAAAGCCTGTTTCGCTGTTAACTTTAACAACGTTTTTCTTGAGTAAATATTTAACGACGTATTCAAGATGTTCATGTAAAGCACAATGCCGATTTGCTAAGATAGTTTTGCATTTGACGTGAAGCACATCTATTTTCCTTTAGTTTTATTTCTTATAAAGCTGGATTTTCTAACCTCATCGAATCAGATTCTCAAACTCTCGGGGCTTCATCAATACGTGCTCCCCCTTGGCGTGGCGCCTATAACATTCATGTTATCTTGTTGGAGACTCTTTAGATCTTTGTAATAATTGGATTTGAAAGTTGTATCTTTTTCCTGCATTTACTATTAAGACTTATCGGATTGCGCACTAGTTAACCTCTGACCGCTAAAATTCAACGTTTCTTGACTCATTAGGTGAGTTTCGTACCTAAATGTTTAATATAGGGACGATGTTAGCTAGAGTCACTCTCTGATAATTGTTTTATATTTATATATATTTTTTTATATTTTAGACTCCCTCTGATCACTTCCGAGTTGAGACACTTTAACAGGGGGGGGGTCCAAGAAGTTGATTTGGTTTTTTAAATGGGTGATCTTTTATATTTTAAATAGATATATGATATTATATTAACTCACCAATGATTTTAAAAAACTTGAGTTGTTAGATAATAATAATTTGTATATTTTATACTTTTTATTAAAGTATAAAATACTTAAGTTGTTAGATTAACTCAACAATGATTTTATATTTTAAATAAATATATGATATTATATTAACTCACCAATGATTTTAAAAATCTTAAGTTCTTAGATAAGGATAATTTTTATATTTTATACTTTTTATTAAAGAAAAGAGAAGAAAAGAAAAGTATGGCTAGGGTTTCCACCCATACTTAAAGCTGCATGCTCATGAGCTCTCATTAGCATAGTTATTATAACTGGACCAGTGAACTGATCATCAAATCGATTCAGTTTTGTTTTCAGATCAAATTATTAAATCTATCTATATATCATTTAAATATTTTTAAAAAACTAGCAATCCTGCCTTAGTAAATCACCGGTTGAATTAGTAACCCGGTGATCCGAGCTCTGATAGCTATGCTCATGAGTCAGAAGCAGCCAGGAGTCCTCCTTAGTCCTACCAAACTCCATAATACTTTCAATGCTTTTTCCCTCTGGGATGTGAAGACAAAGCTCTCAGACATAATTGCGATATGAACCACATCCCCAGTGGACTAAGAAGCTCATCTCCATGTTCTGCCTTCCCAATGCTCTGACAATGCAAACTGTGAATCATATCTTCCCCACTTTTCTACTAACAAATCCAAACGGCATCAGTTGATAGGATCGATAAGTTGGGCTTGTGACAACTTCTTTTCTTCTCCTCCCCTCCTTCCGCTTTCTCTAAGTCTAGTCCTGAGATCAATGCCCACTGCCACTTGATAAGCCCTCTATATTCTTTCACCCTCTCTCCCCTCATTGGCTAAGTACCCATCATTTTGATCAATTAAAGTTCTGCCCACTCTCAGAGCCCTCCCTCACCTTTCCTTCTGCACTCAAATGCCAGCAGAAGCCCGTTGTACTCCCCTCCTCCAAACTTGTGGTGGTTTGTTTGCCCATCCCATCCACTCTTCGCATTGGCCAATCTAAGGTGTCATAATAAGCCGGCAGGCCATATGTTGGTCAAATCACACACACACACACACATATATACACAGAGAGGGAGAGAGAAAGAGAAACTCTACTTCTTTTTCGTGATCCGTGACGATCGATCATACGACAAAAAGCTGTACGTAAAAAATAAAAATAAAAAAAAAAAACCAACCATGTTGCAAAAGTGGGCCGAGAGGCCCAAGTGAGGGAGGGCCTTTTAAGTTGTCCTGATCTTGCAAAAGGACGAGGAGGTTCACGTGGGCTTGGATGTGTTAGGGGGGGGGGGGGAGGGTTTGAAATATTCGTTTTCATAGGACACATCCCATGGACTTTATGGAAGGTAGAGAGAGAGAGAGGTGGGGGATATCGTAGTCGGCATCATGTCTTCGTCTGACGACGGTTACTTCCTTGTTTTGTTTCTGGGAAGATTGAGATTCCCATGATTTGCTTCTGAAGATATCATGCTGGTCAGAGGGAAGTCCGTGTAGATCAGTTTAGTATTTATTCGAACTAATAGTATGCATTATATTTATACTATGTGAGAGCTATTTACAAATTAAAAAAATATATATATGCATAATGTAGCATTATTAGTAAGAGAGGCTCTTCCCCTGGCTCACTCTTTAGGACAATGTGGCTCTGCCCATGTACGGACCTCACCGGTTTGAATCCTTTGATTTCGAATGGATACATTGTTCGATTAATTTCATAATATTACTAGCAAATGCGCGTATCTTCTACATATAAAAAGGTGTATCATGTAATATTTTTTCTTGTGTTAGTTGTTTGAATTGAAAATTAAGTCTACAGTGCTTAAGATTAATGAGAGTTGCAACCTTGGATTCGAAGCCCATGTGATTGAAATGGAGACCATGATTTCTACTGTCAATTTATTTGGATATATTTAATATATATACTTTTTTTTAAAGAAAAGACTGCTATACTCCGTGGCTAAAGAGATGTCTAAGTAGGACGAATTAGAGATGCACACAATCTTATCCTCGTTTCTAAATAAACTATTTCTAAGATTTGAACAAAAATATCCATCTGATTGATAACACTCCATTCTAAGTGTTTTTTTGGTTCTTAAAAGAAAATTCGTAGATAAATCATATCATTAATTTCAATCAAACGATTACAACTTAATATATAAAGTAGAAAGAGGGAATATGGCGACAACCCTAAGAACAAGCTCTATATTTGGCTTAATAACAGACTAAATAATAGTAACGTAATATATAAATCTAAGCACCCAAGCACAATAAGAGAAAGAGTAGATAGAGTGGAAACAAGCCTCATATTTGGCCCACTGTGGCAATACTACATATAAATATAGCAAAACTCTTGTGGGCCGTTCTGGCCCCTAGTAGAGGCTAGCATCTCCTCGTTAGGTTTTAGGTGATTTATGGCCACTGCTATTGTCGGCTAGGCTACCTGACAGGTAGGTTAGCTTCCTCTTCACGAAGAGTTGCTATAGGCCCTGACATTTGGGCCCTCTTGGGCGGAGTTTGTGAGCGGTCGTTGGCCTTGTCGAGGTTGGTCCTTGCCGTCGGTCAACCCTAGCTGGTGGCTTCCTCTCAACTAGCTTCAACTTGCTAAGGGGAAAGTTCTGGTGGGGTCGGCCGGGACTACCGGTAGCTGGGATCATCAAAAGCTCCCTTGCTCCTACTAGTTGGTGGTTTGGTGGGTTGCAAGTGGTTGTTGGCCCTCCACTAGCCAGTCAACACTATGGATGCTTTCCTCGGTCGACCTGGTTGTCGACGACAGTGCTCATCGACAGGCCCTTCCCTTATCCTCAGCTAGGCTAGGATGAGGAGGGAGAGGATAGTGGTTGGCTAGGTTGAGCCCAGCCTAGGTGGGCTACGACCTAACCTTAGGTTGCTTAGGGATGGGCTGCGACCTAGTCCTTGTGGGGTTTGGGCCCAACCCATATTGCTGGTGGGTTGGGCGCGGTCCAACCTTAGTTGTTGGATAGGTTGGGTTGCGGTCCAACCCATGTTGTTTAAGGGTTGGCTGCGGTCCAGCCCATGTTATTGAGAGGTTGTGTTGCGGTCCAACTCGTGTGGGTTGTCGGTTGGGCTTCGGCATAACCCGAGTGGTTTGGGGTTTGGGCTGCTGCCTAACCCAAATGGTTTTCTTTGTTAAATTTTAATTTTAGGCTCATTATTAATGAGTATATATTGTGATTTTGGGTTAGTTGCAACCCAGCCCATTGCTTGGGTTGACCCAAATGGGTTAATTATTCTCTAATATTTTCATATTTAATCTTTTTATTTAATTAATCATGTCAACTTGAACTCTAATTATTAATTATTTTTAGAAGATGGCTTGGTTAATTATAATAATTGTTATATATCAATTTTAATAAATTAGACTATGGTGTAAGAGTGCCGTTACTAATTGCTCTTAATAGGGAATTAACTTTAAATGGAGTTTAGTGTGGTCGATTATGATTTTGGTTAAATTAATTTTAATAAATGAGTCGGTGATCGAGATGTATCTATATTAATTGCTCATAATGGAGAATTAATACAGATCAATGTAGAGACATGGTATTAAGCAAATTGCCCAATTTAACGAAGCTGATTAATTAAATATGAACTATGCGATTTACTATAAAATGATAATAACGATATAAACAATAATTTAAGGTAAATTATTTTAATTATGTTTAATAATGCATCAAACATTAGTATAGCTATGCCTGCCCTACCTAACTATTAAATGCAATAAATTCTTCAAAAGACCTACCCAAGCTTATAACGGACGTTAGTAGAGTTATTTAATTAATTAGTGATAGATATTTGTGCTTATATTTTTTTTATTACTTTCCTTATTGAGGTGGACTCTATATCCTATAGCTAGTATCAGGAAAGTGATGTCAGGCAAGTGAAACTTCTATAATCTAAGAGTAGTGTGAAAAATGCAATGTCTTATCTTATGGTATCATCGCATCCATATCATGCATTTGCATACGGTTTCTTACTGCTAATAATACATGTTGTGTCTATTAATTTGATTGGATGTTCAATAAGATTATGCGTATTATGATTTATATGCATATCTATTGGGCATGATAATGTATGACAGCATGTAATACATGATAATGATGTGTATTCTATTATGCTTATTGTGCTGTATAATATAATATCACTTGCAAATGTGCATGACTATAAATAAGGTGACTTCTGCGTCTCGATAGTATCCGACACATCCCTAGCCAGAGTTAGAGGCGGAGGATATTATTATATTTATATATTAGGATTCACGCTTGAGAGCTTAGTCTGTCGATCACAAATAATCAAGCAACCATTTCATCAGGAATGAGCGATTTACCATCGATTGACAAGAGTCAAACCCTTTAGGGTATATAAGTTAGAAAGAGAAAGATAGCATGGCGTAAACCTAGTGGTATCCGATAATGTAGAGTGAAGACGTTTGTGAGTGATAGCTCATGATTTTCGCACGATGATGTAATGATGTATAGCGAGGGCTCAGATAGTAGTGCCGATATGCGATATTAACTTATGTGATGGGCTTACGTCTAAAGTTCTTAGTTTGTAGTGGCGAATAATTGGTCATGCTATTCATCAAGTGATGGACTGATAAGCTACCGCTAGGATCTATCCTTCCTTATGGGTATTGTGTGGTCGGGTGTGAATGTTGTTGTGGTTTGCGGGCATAACTCTGTATGAGCCTATATTAAAGGTTTGATAGTCTAAGGCATATATATCCTGTTGTATATTATTGATATGGCCTATAAGCGGAGCTCGATGTGAGCTCGAGTTTGAGGATATAATAGTTCAGATTGATGCATGTCATATTATAGATTGCTAATGCATGTGCACATTTGATGAACATAATGAGTATGTGGTACGATGTATTGATTTGATCATGATGTGCATATTTATATTTATCTATTATGACATCTTTAATTGTACTACTTTTAAGACTATAGTAGTGTATACTTATTGGGCTCTATACTCACCTTTTGTATTATTTGTGAAAATATGAGATTTTCTTATATTTGTTGTGTTGAAATTTTAACCAATATGTTACATGAAAATTATGTGGATTCCACCCACATGAGAGGCACATGTATTTGGTAGCGGGTGTTACAACGAGCCTAAGAATAAACTCCACTTTTGACAGAATAACAGGATTAAACAATAGTAAGGTAATATATCAAGTCTAAGCACTCAAGCATAATAAGAAAAGGAGGAGGTAGAGCAACACTTTCGAAGCACGCCTTTCGCTTGATTAACTATTGCAACACTACATATAAAAACAATAAAAGCCTTGAAAGACTGAGAACTCAACAAAGGATCAAGCACATATAGGAATATGAGCATACTAGTGATTATAATTAAACCATGTGAAGGCCTATTTTCATAAATATGTGAATTTAAGAATCAAACAACACAAGAAATAGAAAAAGTACTATAACACCCGGTACCCTAAACACATGCGTGGCACGAGCCCACACGGCACGTGCGTGGCACCTGACCATTTGGTTAGTTATTGACAATCAAATAAATCTGTATCAATATCATAATTTAATCCACAACATCTAAACTAAAAATAACTCAAATTTGACTATCAACAACATACAGATAACCTTACTTGAGCTCCATACAGTCCACAACACGGCATCAAGAGCTTTTCATAACTACATACATAATTGTGGTATATACATAATTATAGAAGTACAAAATCTCTTGCTAGAATAAAGGATAAGGATAAAGACACACTTTAAAGGATGTCAACTAGGGGTGAAAACGGTTCGGATACGGATCGGATAGTGCTCAAGCCACATCCGGATCCATATTTTTACTCCGGATACGGATACGGATACGGATACGGATATTGGACGGATAGCAAAATGCAAAACCATATCCTAACTAAACGGATACGGATATTTTTCGGATATGGATCGGATATTAAACGGATACGGATATTTTTCGGATATGGATCGGATATTAAACGGATACGGATATTTTTCGGATATGGATCGGATATTAAACGGATACGGATATTTTTCGGATATGGATCGGATATTAAACGGATACAAATACGAATTGGATACGAATCGAATCTTAATCGGATACGAATTGAATATTAATCGGATACGAATCGAATCTTAATCAAATACGAACACAAACTAGATAAAAAAATTTGAATTATAATTGGATACAAATACATAATGAATCTCACTATGTTTATGCTTAGATATAACAAAAAGGGGATAACACTAAAATTCACTACAAAAGAAGATAACACTATAATTCACTATAAAAAGAGGGATAACACTATAATTCACTACAAAAGATGATAACACTACAATTCACTATAACATAAGACCACAAATTTCAAAAACATGACAAATTAGCATCTAGTGCAAAAATATAAGATTACCCTGTTCATGCTTAGATATAACACTACAATTTATTAGAAAAAAATAATAACACTATAATTCACTATAACATAAAAGCACCAATTCTAAAAACATAACAAACTAACATCTAGTGCAAAAACATAAGATTACTCTGTTCATGCTTAGAACATGAGACCACCAATTCTACTACAATTCACTATAAAAAAAATGATAACACTACAATTCACTAGAACATGAGACCATCAATTCGACTACAATTCACTATAAAAAAAATGATAACACTACAATTCACTAGAACATGAGACCATCAATTCTACTACAATTTCACAATATTTCATGACATATATGCTTAGATATAATAAAAAGAGGATAACAAAAAGATGACCAACTTGTTCACATAGTAATAATAACCATACTACACCAAAACTTAAAATATAATGCAAGTACAATAAAAAGGCCAATATTCCAAAGTGACCACTAATTCCACTACAATTTTGTGACATTTCATATTTTTCTAATCTTCAATCAAGCCAACCGAGTAGTGATACACTTTAAAGAGGATCTGCAAAAATAAATGAATGACATTAGTTTAATTGTTGAACTAAAAATCTATGAATTGAAACATATCAAGTAATACCATTAATTGTTCATACAATTTCATATGCAATTCAAATTTAATTTAAACATAAAAGATTGCATTACATTTAATCTAGTGAACATGCCATTGATTGTATGTCAGAAACTGAAACGTGCCCGGATACTTCAGATTCTTCAACATCCTTAACAATTGATGCTACTTCTCCTAATAAGAAAAAAAATATATTGAAATTAGTATTTAATACTAATTTATAAAAATTAAGAAAATAAAACAATCGGTACCTTTTCTTGTAGATCTTATCCAATCCTGAGTGCATACTAGAGCTTCCACGGCTTCAGGATCCAACCTACTGCGATAAGCATTTACTACTCGACTACCTGTGCTAAATGCAGATTCAGAGGCAACTGTGGCAACTGGAATTGCTAACACATCACGAGCAATTCGTGATAATATAGGATACTTTGCACCTTCTGTTTTCCACCAAGATAGTATATCAAATTTAGTATTATTACACTGCCATAGAAGTGAGCCCTCCTCAATATATAAATCCAAATTTGTCTTAGGAGATTGATGTTGAGATTTTTCAATTAAAAATTGTTCAAATCTTCTATTTCTATCCTCGTCAAACTCATCAAAAACAGCTCCACTACTTTTGATAACTTCACTTGTGCTTACATTCACATCACGATCAAAAGGACGTGAAAATTTAGATGCATATTCATCATGCAACTTCTTTATGATTTCACGAACTTCCTCAAGTTCCTTAACACCACCAAGAGAATAAATTTGAGGAAAGTAAAATTCCATAATACTCATTTTATATCGAGGATCTAGAAATGAAGCCACAGCTAATATAAGATTGCATTGCTGCCAATATTTGTCAAATTTCTCTTTCATTGATGTTGCCATAGAAAGAACAAATCCATCCAAACTTCTGCACCATTCTCTAATTTGCAATTGAATATCACAAAATTCTTTGAAAAATAAGTTAGCAGTTGGATATGAAGTTCCTGAAAGCAATTCAGTTATTGTATGGAAGGTTTTCAAACATTTGCATAACATTCTAGCATTATCCCATTGCTCATTTGTTGGACATGCAACAAATTTAATTGGATCAGCACACTGAAGCCTTTTGTATGCATTCATATAATATATAGCATCTCTAAGCATCAAAAAAGTAGAATTCCATCTTGTATGTACATCAATAGAAAGAGCTTTATTTGTAGCTAAATTACATTCCTTTTCTCTCTTTTGAAAATCCTCCCACTGCAAGGGTGAATTTCTGAGAATTAAGATGATATGACGAATATTTTCCACTCCATCCTTTATTTTTTTCAAACCATCTTGCACAACTAAATTGATAATATGCGTGGCACATCTGACATGAAAAAATATGTCACTACAAACAAGAGATTGTTGATCACTGAGCCGACTAACCACATCTCTAACACAAACATCATTAGCACGATCATTATCCAGAGTTAAGGAAAATAGCTTTCCATCAATATTCCATTCAATCATATTCCTTAGAAATGCTTGACACAGATTTAATCATGTATGTCTCCCTTCTAAATGCATGAAATTTATAATTCTTTTTTGAATTCTCCAATCATCATCAATGAAATGCACTGTAACATACAAATAACCCTTGTTCTGTCTAGAAGTCCAGAGATCCATAGTAGCACTCATACGACATGAAAGCGAACTAAACATATCATATACGTTCCTTTTTTGCTTAACATATAACTCTAAGATCTCTTTTCTAATAGTAATCCGTGACTTTGTTGGAAAAGCAGGTTGTAGAGATTTTATAAATTCAAGAAAATACTCATGTTCTACAATAGCTAAAGGGTATTCATGCATAACTATTGCTGTTAGAAGTTTTTTTGCACTTACTTCCTCTTCATATTTGTATGACTCTAAAATTCCATCTTCTCTGACTCTTGCAAGATTAAGTAACAATTGTCCTCTTTCTCTACCATGCTTATTTTTGTAATGGTTCTTCAAGTGTGTCGTTCCCATAGAACTTTCCCCATTAAATTGTTTATGACAAAATTTGCATACTGCTTTACACTTGCTCACTGTTTGCCCATTAATTACTTCCATCACTTCAGCTTTATCAAAGTTATCCCAGACATCTGATGTCCATTTTTTTTCTCTTTGTTCTATCATCTTGAGTAACACTATTACTGGTGTCATCTTGAACTAATGCACTTGTAGATGTCATTGCAATTTTCTCTACTACATTAAAAAATTACAGATGCCATTAAAAAAATTGTGAACTACATTATCTTAGAAATAAATTTCACAAAACATGTTCCAAATATTGCAGAAAATCATAATGTACTAATCATAAGTAAAGAGTAGATGACAGATTAATGTATAGTGAATAATGAAACTACATACTTGTATTGCAATAACAAAAATCCTTCCAAATACTGAAAGGAGAGTGATTCTCCTCATTTCACCTAAATTTTTTTTTGTATACTCAAAATGTTATCATGATTTTAAGTTCCAAAATTCAATAAAAATCTTTGACAGTCTTCTTTTTGATGTTCAGTGGGATTATGTGATTTCAAACTGATTGCCATAAGTAAGTGCATACTGACAAAGTACTATTCAGTGTGCTTCTTGATTAATTTAATATTCAACTGCTTATTCTTTTTGGCCATAGATGTGAAGGATAGATGTTATCATTTACTTCTTGATCATTCTGCATTAGATCATGCAAAAGTAGGCTATCCTTTCAGTATGCGGAAAGATTCTAAGTCTGCGTAATGCCGCAGGTTGGCGAAACTTTACTGAAGATGCTTGTTGAAGATACTCACACTCCTTTTACATCCGAGAGTCCTAGTAGTGAAACTATGCCAATCTCTGACTTTCATGAAATGGATTGTCTAAGCTCATCGGGCAAAGAAGAAGCTCTTGGCAGAGTTCTCTCTACTCCTGCTGTCAGGAACCTAGCAAAACAGTATGGTTTAAATATAAACGATATCCGTGGAACAGGGAAAGATGGAAGGGTCTTGAAAGAAGACGTTTTCAGTTATGCTGGTAGCAAGGATGTCTGCAAAGAATCAGCTTCCATCTCTCATGCTAATGCATATGATGTTGAGCTTTTAAAGGAAGGGAAAACATCATCTGCAAATAATGTGGATAGTGAAAGCTATGGAGATAAAACAATTCCTCTTAGGTAAACTAATGATTTTATGAGCTCACGGTTGGAGAAATACTAACAATTTTGGATATATGATATCCATAATCCCAAGATAGGAAGTAAAAGTACAAACGTTGTGTCGGTCAAAAAAGTGCGAACATTGTTGGTAACTAAGTAGTGAATGCATGCCTTCTTAGATCTGAATTCAGTCACCAAGTAGCTTTAGGCTAGAGCAACATATATATCACTTGCTTTTTGCCTTCTTATATCCCAATCCACAACTTCTGCAATAACAAATATCCCACATATATGGTAAACTAGAAATAACTGTAGTACAAACCAGAGCCTATTCCAATACAAATCGAGGAAATCTATGAAGAACAGATAAGGGATACGAGGTAAAAAATGCATATCATTATCCAAAAATTCATAAAATACTCATTGGTTGTCGAAGTTACCGGAGTTGAGGATGGCGAAGGTACCTAGCGACGATGGTGATGATCGGAGGCGAAGGTACCCGACGATGATGGTGATGATCGGAGGCGAAGGTACTTGGCGACGACACCGCTGTTGTCGGTCAGAGAGACCGAGACGGGGCCACGGAACGGCGGGAGTCGATGTTGAGAGTGAGGGAGAGATGGGGATGGGGGTTGATGTGGTGAAGAGATGGTGAGAGTGCGGCGGCTGATGTGGTGAAGAGATGAGGGTTGATTGTTGAGGAGTTAGGGTAAGTTAGTGGGTTGGGTGTGGGTTTTATATTAACGGGTCGGGTTAGTTTTTAAGGGTAGGATGTTTGTTAGTATTATATAGTATACGGGTATTCGGATATTCGATATCTGAATCCGTATCCGAACATATATGATATACCCGTATCCGGATCCGGATTCAGATATTTTAATAAATTGCTATCCGTATCCGTATCCGAATCCGGACCGGGTAAAATATTTGGACCCATATCCGATTCGACTCGGGTCGGTTAGCGGGTCGGATCGGATAAAATCCGATCCGTTTTCACCCCTAATGTCAACTGATACATTAAAAAACACAACTCATCTAGTGTATAACACTAACGATATTCTACTCTTCACCCACTAGCAAAACCTCTGAGGGAGTATCCTACTCAACTCGTTCACCTGAGTTTTTGGAGAGGAGAAAACAAAGAGAGTCATGAGCTAAAGGCTCAGTAAATAGACCTTACTCTGAATCAGTGAATCCAAACAGAGAGTAAATTAAATACTGAATAATATGAATAAGAAAGAACATCATGTCATGAATGAGTATATGAATGCGTTTTCAATAATACATAAATGAAATGTAGATAATATGTCACAACTGATAAAAGTATATAATCATCGATAATGAATAAACCAATTACCATGTCATACTATCATCATAACTCTCTCTCTCTCTCTCAAATATGACACATGATGCAAGACAATCATGTCATGAAATCAAATACAATAGTATATAAATTATGAAAATTACTCAATACTCATATAAGATTTTCAGTATCACAATCATCACCGACATCTCGGTATAACACCATCATACTAGACTACTGTGCACAGTCAACACCCGGTACCCAGTCTCAACATCATGTTCGAAGGCTCAGAGCATACTCCGTCACCCGCAAAGAGTATCTCAAATATAACCATACCCCGCCACCCGCTAGAGTATCAATATCCATCTAAATCGGACACTCTCCTAGCTAATAGAAACCTCGTTAGGATAACTCGCCACATATGCCCTGACGAACAACATGTTCCTGAATGTCTGTTGCGCACACAGACTAACGACATAAGACGTAAGGCCAATAGGATCGCGACTATGTCGAGCGATCACTCATCTCTAGGCATGCCCTAACCCTCACGCCCACTCGAGTATCCTCACGCTTTCTATCAACTATCTTATCAATCAGATTTTATGCTTTCCTTCTAAATGACAGATCATATGCATATATCTAGTACGATAATATGTCAATGCATAATAGAAATTTAGGTGGAACAGGAATCAAGAAAAAAATGATACAATGTAGTCTCCAACCATGTAGTCAACACATGCATACCCATGCTAATCTATCACAACATGCATACTCATACTAAAGATCAACTGGAAATAAAATTATAACAGTATAGTCATCTCTAATCATCTCTAATCATCTCTATAAATCATCATCATACTCATATCCATAATCAACCTAATTGCATGCATGATAAAATATGCTCGACTGTAATCATCTTTAGATAAAGTCATATAATCATGTTGGAGGCCAAAAAGTACATAATATATAATATATCATAATTTGAGAAAGACGTCTAGGGGATAAGACTACTCATAACCACTACAATTACCAAACAACCACTCGTTCACGCTGCTATGACAACGATCAAACCTCGATAGCTAAGTCCATGGGGTCTTAAACAGGAGGGTCGAGATATGAAATTATTTATAACAAATAATGTCAGTCTTTTTATTAATTAAAATTAACCCGGCTAAAAGATAATTTCTTGTTGTAATCATGTACTCTTCATTTCTATATTTATTTTATTATTTATTAACCATAATTGTATTATTTAATAGTGTATTTAAAATAAGAATTAAGTTACTACAAATAATTACGCAAGAATATACATACATAACCCTAATAATTACTATTACCTATCTAGGATTAATATAGTAATTTATGTTGCGAGTATTTTGCTAAACATGATATAATTAGATTTAATTCACATAAATTAAATACATTAAGTTAACTAAACTAATTAAATAATTAATAACATAATCAAATATAATTGGTAATCAATAATATGCATATATATATATATATATATATATAAACTATACACAGTGCTGGGCTCAGCCCAGCACCTCTTGCAGGGTGCAATTTGAGAGAGGAAAGAAGGGAAGGAGGAGGAGGAGAAAAAGAAGAAAAAGAAGAAGAAGAGGAAGGAGAAAAGAGGAAGAGGGTTGGGCCGTAGGAGAGGGGTACGATCGCTAGTGGCCACTCAGTGGTCGGCCTCTCGCCGGCGGCTCAAATCTCCAGCGGTCCCAAGAGAGAGAGAGAGAGAGAGAGAGAGAGAGAGAGAGAGAGGCTCACCGGTGGATAGAAGGGCCGACGACGGCTCTTTCCGTTGGTCGGTGATTGCCGGTGAACTAGGATTGCCGGTGAACTAGAGGGAGAGAGAGAGAGAGAAGGAGAGAGAGAGAGGGGGAGAGAGCTAGAGAGAGAGAGAGATTGAGAGAATGCAGGGGAAGAGAGAGAGAAAAAGAATATTAGAGAAAGAGAGAGAGAAGGTCACGCTGCGGCGGTGGAGAAGAGTGGAGCTTGAAGCGAGGCTAGGCAGAATCGAGCTAGGTAATGACGGTGGCTGGAATGGACAGGGACAAAGCTAGGGCAAGTAAGATCCATGATTGGTAGGCAAGGACAATGGCTAAGCTAGCATTTAGGAGGGAACAATTATGCCAGCTCACCACTTAGCGCAAACGACTGTGACATGGAATGTCGAGAAGGGAATCGAGTGAAATGGACAACAACGAGAGAGGGGATATAATGTAGATTGTAGTGAGGGAGAAAGAGGAGAGAGAATAAAGATGATGAAAGAAGAAAAGTACCTTAGGATGGTACGGGAAAAGCTCTTGGCTAAGAGAGGGGAAAGGAGACGAGCTGTTAAATGAGTCGGAAAAAATTCAAACCCTAGCAAAACACTCTTCTAGGGCGGGCTGAAAAATGCCCTTTGATCCAAGTTGATACCCTTGCTTTCAAGTTTGCAAGATCTCAGAGGACTTCTAATTAGAGAGAGTGGGATCTGCATGTATGGGCCTTGCCAGTTCATGAGCCTAGGTTAGATTATAGAATATTTCCTTAACCTTGACTACTAGACTCGTAATGGAGCCATGACTTCTAAGTTTTATGTCTATGGTCGGTCCCATCATAACTAATTGATCCCATCCCATAATTTAGCTTGTTAATTATTAGAGGATTTCAAGATGCAGAGCCCTCAAAGAGTAGCAGAATTAAGAAGGATCATAAGCGGATCATTATAGTTTTGAAGTTATGACTTCAAAATTCTTGTGGACATTAAAGTTAACATTTGCTCCATTTTTCACCGAAAAATTACATGGACATAGTTTAAGCTGACCTCATAGTTATAATTGAAGAGTGCTTGCTCCCTGCATTCAAACTCATTTTATCTACTAGCTCAATAAAAAAATCAAATCATAAATGAGTTAGATATGAGTTAAATATCAGTTAATAATCAAAACCTACAACCAACTTCGGTGTATATGATATATTATAAGACACACAAAAGCCTACTTAGTAGTGGGCATTTAATCAAAGTTGGATGGTACAACTTAACAATAAATTAAGAAAAATGATATTGCTCTTCAAGGGATACCAAACAACCAACCATCTTTCTTTATGGACGTCAATTTATTAAACTAACTTTCTAGTTGGGCCAATAAGTACAAGAATTATGAAACATCTAAATATAAGATCCAATGTCAACTTTCCAAGATATAAAGGCTTCAGGTTCCCCACAAAATACCATGAAATCGTTGATGTAATTAGAATAAGGTCAAAAAGGCATCTAATATGCTACCAATGAGTAGATTTTTCTCTTGTCTCAAGGACAAAATTGTAAACAAAGCCTCGTTAACAGTGACCACCTTTGTATCAAATCACAGGAACTGGTCGACTTAACTATATATATATATATATATATATATATATATATTAATTTCTTCGTCCATTTCTTTCCTATTTGATAGAAATTGCTTAGAATGAACAACAATTTGACCGACCATTTCAAAGTCTACCATTGTTTTGCAGGGGAAGCGTGTACTCAGTTACTCACCAATCCCGTGCTTTAGCTCAATTGTAAGTTCGGATTAATTTATATTTTATCCCTACGTGGTTTAGCTCAATTGTACAAGACTGTTCGTAATTTTAAATTAAGCATGTAACTCCTTGTAGTTTAGACTAAAGTAGAGCCATATTTTTTACTATATTTGACTAGACTATAGGTTGAATTCGATAATTCTGGCTAGAGACTAAGACATAGATAATAGAATAAACTTTCTAAAATATTTAAAATATTATTAATTAAATTTTAGATAATAAAATATACAATTATTTTAAATGTGTTAGAAAGCTTATCTAATATTCTACGAATTTATGATTAAATAAAATATAATATTTACAGTTTAATCCCTCCAGACCATAGAGGGGATTGATACTTAAGTTCAAACCAAAGGAGGGTAATGCGTAATTTTTCATAGAACCGTTATTGGCTTAAATTTGATATAATTTAATTTCATATTCGAGTTATTCTAACTTATATATATATATTTGAGTTAGTACTATATATTTTAATCATATGCATACGAATCATCATGACTTGCCGGTGCCGGTCAGGTCACGGAGGTGATCAGAACCAGAAAAATCGGACTGTGCTTACGCACTTCCCGTGAGCGAGAGGTGACGATTCCAAAACAAGTCAAGTTAAAAAAAAAAGAAAAAGAAAAGGAAGACGGGGGCACGAATGTATAATAATGATTAAGGTGGGAGCGGTTCTTGCTTCACAACTTCCCTTTTTGGGTCTCGGATATCTCTTCCTCTCTCTCTCTCTCCAGGTATTCATCCATCTTCCCTTCTTTCATTCTCTTGTTCCGTGGATAGTTCTTGAATCTGTTGCTTTTGATACGTCTGGATGAGTAATAGTCAAGACGGTCTGGTCTTTCTGCAAATTAAGTCTGTTTTTTGAATTTACTGGAGGACTAGTTGAGTTAATCAAACTTAAAAACTTTTCAGAGGAGTAAGTTAAATTCTCTACCGAAGTCCACGGTTCGGGTATTCTCTCATCAGTGCCCTTGTCAGTTTATAACTCTGCGTAAAAAAATCGCTGACAGAGTGATTTGGTTTCCCCACCAGTAATTTAGTCGATTTCTCTGAAAATTTTGTTTGGAAAACAAACCTAATTTGTCGAAAAAGGTAGCACAAGTTTGTTCTTTTAACAAGTGTTCACGTGTGACGGATGGAAAACGAGTTAAAAGTTGAAAATAGATTATTGAGCAGTCACCTAATGGTTTAAGCTTTAATGTTGGATTGGGTCCGATAATTCTGTCTGTTAAGCCCTCTTCTACTTGGGTTAGGACTTCCCTATTTGATTTTGGAGGCTCTTGTGAACATGCTAATTATCTGGAGTCACTGTAGCAGCACCTGGAGCCTGGGCATGTGGATTCCTTGGTGACATTCGATAACACAAGAGTCCTGTATTAGGATAAAGGTCGAAGCACGGGCTTGAGCAAGTAGGTTTACAATGACTTATGAAGAGCAATTGAGAGAATAGAAGAGCCAGATCTTAAAGCTAGTACAATGGTCAAAAAAGAGGTTAACCACAAAACTTAGTCATGGGTGATGGATCGGGCTTGAGGAAAGTAGTTGATAACTTGATATGAGGCTCACATGTAAGGGGTGAGATTATGGAGTACTTGTGAGAAAATATTCCTATATTAGAAAAAAAAAGTTAAAGTAAGAAAAGGTTGATACAGACGATTAGACACTCGATTAGACATTCAATAACTTAAGTTTTTGGGTTATATTTGGTTCTAATAGTTTGGTCAAACATCTTTTACTTGAATAATGACTCCCCTATCTCCTGAATAATTTCAACAGAGAGATGGAGTTCAATTTAGGTGAAATAAGCCTTGACATACATTCCAATATCTAGTTTGAAAGTTTATGCCATTAGGTCCAGACGCAATAGTCTACATTAACACTGAAAAAAAAACTCAAAGAGCATTCGAAGCATATCTTGTCAAGAAATCCACATTTTGTACTTGTCTTCCAATGCACTTGAGAGCATTCAAACGTATCTTGTCAAGAAATTTTCTCTTCCAAACATGTTCAAATGCACTGTTCACCTTTCGAACACGGCACTGTTCATCACTGTTCACCAAACCTGTTTATCGACACTGTTCATCCATATTTCACTTTTAATATATTTTTCATCAAACATCTAATAACTTATGCTGAATAACATAAAATCTAGCCGTATTATATGAAGAAAATTCTATTTGAAATATAATTTGCCATATATGAGTATTAATAAAACCTTACAAAACCTATCGATTTTCCTCTCTTCTCAACTTGGACTATTCTTCAAATACTAATTTTGAACAATCTTCGTCTTCGCAGTGAGCCATACATCTCAATACTTCCTAGTTATTCCCCATCGAGGCTGATCCACCACTTTGAATTAATTCTTGTGTTCGATTTCTTTCCATATACATATATTTAGTTTCTATCTCAAAGTCAAATGTTTTTGACTTCACGTGCACTGCTGCATGGGACTCCAAAATTTTGATGTTTTCTGTTGATTTTATGAGTCACTGCAAAGGCAATTGCCTAAGCCCATAAAATGACCTCGTGCACCCTCGTCATGATAGAAGACCTTTTCTCCATCAAGTTTTGAGCCTGCACACTTGTCCTATGTACACAAATTCAAATTTAGATCTCCTCCACTGGCAGTTCACATGAAATATTGTGCAACCATGACTCTCATACAAGAGTCTGCAAGACCATGAGAGGTAGCAAGCTGGTTGCACTGCATTACTTGAAAATAAATCCAATTGAAAATCATCAGCTATAATACTAGTTGATAGCAGAAAAGAGTGATTCTACTAAAAGAGGAGGTATACACAAAACGACTTAATTGCAACCAAAAAGATTAAGCTGTTAGGTTTAGGCACAATAGGGATTATGGAAGTTTCCGCAACGTAGGTAACATTCCACTAATAATCTATATCTAAGTGCGGGGTTCCTTGCATCAACTGTAGGACATCACAGATGTTTTTGCTGTTATCTGAAGTCCTACAAATTTGTTCTAGTTTGCAGATTATAGCTTTAGTGAGTTTTTGTTAAATTTAATAATATTTACTGTTTTTGTGGGCTTTATGTGCTATTTAAGTAAGATTAATGTATTGAATTCCTATTATAGTTGTATTTTAAGGTGAAACTATATATGATTTGTATTTGAAGAAATTCTAGCCTTGTAGATGTCCTTGCTTGTCTTTGCATGACTATTTCTTGGATTTGAAATTATCTAGTATGTTAAAGTTGTGATTTAATTTTTAGATGTGATAAAAAGGCCATTTATATTCATGATTTAGTTTCTTGATGAGTAAATAGAGTTTAGCTGGTGTTCGTACTTTTTTTCCCTCTTTCTTCTTCTCTTTTTTCATCTTATGGATGTGCTGAAGTTTTGCAAATAAAATTGCAGTTAGTAGCCTTTTCTTTTTCTTTCTTACTTTTGATCTAAGCTGACGATGATCACTGAAATTTGTCTCTCTTCTTTACTGGAATTTCAGATATGTACTTGTATCTAGAATGAAACTGTTCTCGTGTATCCTATTTCAACCCTCCATCATGATGTTAATCCAATATATGTCTATCCATGGTCATGTCCTTTCATCCCACTCTTGTTGATCTCCTGAACAACTTGTTCGCATCATACAATTTGTTCATTTTTAAATACTCCTTAATAGTTTATTAAGTTGGCTTAAGAACTAATGGTAAACAACAATAAAATAAGTGATAATCGTGTGATAAGTTTTAGACATCTCGATAACATGAAATCTTTGGTTAATGTATTATTATCATAAGACACTAAATGTAAAGGAAGACATTATATACCTACAACCATTGTGTATGCTAGTTGGTTATTGTATAGTAGTAGATGTGTATTTCAATATCATAATACTAGCATTATGTAGCTATATGGGCTTGGATCTGTTTTTCCTTTTTCAAACATGCTCTAGGTTTGTAAGTGTCATAAGCATGGGGCATGTCAAAGGCTGTTTGGCATGACACTGTGCTGATTGGTGTGTACCATACTAACGCACCTGATACATAGTACCATGCTATAACTTACCAACAATGGAAGGTTGGTATCACGTCGATAGTCAGCTTTTCAATTTTCTAAATTCTTCAGTGGAACATTCTCAACTTGAGATTCAGTGATCATGATGATGGTATTCCACTAGTTGTTTTAGTTTTCTATAATTATATTCTTCCTAACTTGAAAGTTCTCTCATGAAAATAGTTGTAAAGTTCTCCATGCCATAGGATTAAGAAGATTGATGAGACTTTGACCTTATCATTTAAAATGTTCACCCTTTTTACCAGTATTAATTGGTTATGCAAGAAGCTGAGTCAGTTAAATATAACTATGTCATGAGAAGAGCATTGCTAACTGGATCATTCCTTGTTGTTGTGGATTCAGACTTATACAGAATTACAGATACTGCTATATATGGTCAACTGAAATGGGAAACGCAAAATCTACTGTAATCTCCTCGCCTCACAATTATCGTCGGCGTGATCCCTTTTCCCCTGGAAGTTCCTTTGACTACAAAATTCGAAATAAGCAACAGCCAGCATTCATAGCTGATAACTTCAACGCTCTTGATGAGGTTAGTACAGTGGAATTCAATCTCTTTCTTGCAATGTGCTTTCATAGATGGTTGCTATCTTAATAGTTATTAAACAACACTCACCAAGGGAATTCAACCTTAATCATTAATTGGCATTATGACTTCTGAAAATCAGCCAATCAACTGAAAGCCTGAAATCTGTAATTCTCACATACCACTGATTGTTTTTAGGAATATAGCATACGGTAGTCTACTCCTGTATACAATGTCACTGATATTAACCCACTTACAGTTCTTCCTCTTGAGGGTGCCTGTCCTGTACGACCTGTGCATGTTTCAGGGCATGTTATATTAGCTAGGATCAGCCTGTTTGCTGTGCTGCCCTATACAAATAACATAATTATGTAACTTTATTCAAGTAGACTGATCAAGTTTCTTATGAGCTCATAAGAGGCATCATGATTAAGAATGATTTGATTTTGCGTTCTGCATTGGGAGTGCTTATGAGCTACTAATAAGTCCTTGTATGGGTATCTAATGAGAAGAAAAGAAAAGGAGAATAAAGAGGAGGGTGAAAAGTATTAGACACAGATAGGTGAGGAAGAACAAGAAAAGGTAACAAGACAAATAGAGGAGGGATGGCAAGATTTCCTCTCTCTCTAACCTTTTATTAGCCCATGGCTTAATACTTTAATGCACTAGAGGTTGAGGAACAAAAGTGAATTTTCTAACTCTTTTGGACATGATTTGACTTACTGAGCCATTTAAGCTACTTTTAAATAATCTTTGTTTCGGGATGAATTTTCTTTTTAAGGCTTGCCAAGCCAATATTGAGCCTTATGATAGCATGGGAGCATGTGTTGGCATGTTGCATTCGGAGTTGACTAGGTTTGGGATCGTATGTCTGGCCTGAGTAATTGCATGAAGATTTTTCGCTGATATTTTTTACATGCCAACTTGTATGGCCACTGTTGGTTAGGATAGGTTATCCATGTACCAGAGTGCTTTGCCTGCTTAATCTAAGTAAATTATAGTTCATTGAGGCCATATATGAAGTTTGTAGGCATTGCTTGGCTTGCTTCTATGATATTCTCATTTGCATTGCATTACAACTTTTTATCTGCAAATTCTTCTGTTTAGTTCTTTCCTCAGAATATAAGAAATGAATGGTAAATCTTGACGGAATCCTTTAGAGCCTTCCAGATTATCCTACATAAACGAAGAAATTTAGGTTGCCTCAGAGTAGTATGAAGCTACTAAAGGTAAGATAGCTAGTTGAGGAACATCTATTTTATGTTTCCAGAAGCCTACTGAATATTTGGACTTTTGTTTTTGATATGTGGGTGTTCTTGATTATCCAAGCAACTGTTATTGTTGATAAATATTTAGTTAGAATTTAGATGGAAATTTAGGCCTTTTTTGGGCTCAATACATTTTTTCATTTGGTTCACCACCAACAATTGCAATACTATGGTCTAAGGTTCACTTCTCTTAAGATTTAAGATATGGATACTTTCTGGGGCTTTTGTAAATGTTAGTTTTACTTTACCAACATTTTCTGCTAAACCTCACATTTGTGCGAAAGCTTATCATTTCATGAATTTTTTTGCATATTGAAACAATCATCAGTAAGCTACACATGATCCTCATTAATATAGAGCAGGTTTCTGAGAAATGAAATACTTGGCTTTCAATGTGTTGATCTAATCGTATTTACTGTTTTTTCAGTATTGACAATTCCATTATTTATTCACTGTAAATTTTAAAATAGGTTATGCTTTACCATTCTCATAGGTCATCACTTCACTGAGAGACGCTGGCCTTGAGTCATCAAACTTAATCCTTGGCATTGATTTTACAAAAAGCAATGAATGGACGGGTATTATTAAGGATTCTAGATCCCTGAAAATAGATGCTATTTCATTTCTATGTTTAATTATTATCTTGACATTGCACATAGCTCTCTTGATAGTTCAGAGAAAGAATACTAACTTCTCGAAAATGGCAGGAAGGTACTCGTTTAATAGGAGATCTCTTCATGATATTGGAAGCATGCCTAACCCATATGAGCAAGCAATTTCTATCATTGGTCGCACATTGTCGCCTTTTGATGAGGACAATTTGATACCTTGTTTTGGGTTTGGTGATGGTAGTGTTGACCTTTTCTCTTTTTAATCTATCTCTTTTCTTCTATTAATGCAATTTTCTTTCCTTTTATAGCATCTACACGTGATGAATACGTCTTTAGTTTTTTCCCTGACCACCGTCCTTGTCGCGGTTTTGAGGAGACTCTTTCGCGATATAAAGAAATCGTTCCCTGCTTAACACTATCAGGTTTGTGCTTTACATTTTATTTTCTTTTAGTTATCTTTTAAACTTCCCATCTTGGTTCATATTTTGTCGAAAGACTTAAAACCATGGGATTACTTGGGTGATATCTAACTAAAGTACTAAATTGCAAAGATTGTCGTGCCGACCTTTGCTTGAGACGGTATGTATTGTTGGCCCGTTTCATGCCGAGCTGGTGTGTTGTTGGCATGCTAAATAGTTTTGATATATCAAGAAAATTAATCTTTAAACTTTTCTAGGGCCTCAAAATAGGTTTCTATGATAGATCTAACCCGACAGATTTATCAAAGTTATACCTTAACAATAATGGATAAAAAGAGAAGAAATCAATCAACTCTAGCCCTCTTGCTTGACTTGAGAGAGAAAATATTAGAGAAGAAAATATTTTATTGCTTGCACTAACTCACATAAAGCAATCTATATATAATCTTCTAATCAAACTAATCACTTAAGGAAAGAAAATAAACCCAAACCTAATCAGACTCTTAAAATAAATCAACTTAACTAAAGAACTGGCCATTGGGTGTTCGAATGGCTTGGATGGCCGTTCGAATGCATTGAAATTTATTGCTCTTGGCCAAAAGTATCCTAGATGTGTTAGAATGCCTAGGCAAAAGGCGGACTGGCATTTGAATAGCAACTCATGTGTTTGAATGGCTTGGACAATTAGACCATTCCTATCATTTTAAGAGTTAATATAAATTCCTTTAATGCTAGATATTAGCTTAACATATACAATTGGATTCTGATCTCATTTTTTTCTAATTTTTCTTGGATAAGTTAGAGCAAATAACTTCAGGAAAATAAATTTTTTTATTTCTAAAATTTGAAGTATAATCTAGGGTTAAATATATTTTATATTTTTACCATTTTGTACTTATGTCCAAAATTACTTTACTCTTCTATAATTTAAAAAGTCTCAAAATAATCTATGTACTTATGAGTAAAATAATATGTTAATTTTTCTATTAAATTTAACTGAGAGTCATGGCTATCTTGGTCATTTAACGACATTATCTTAAAAACATACATATCTTGTCTAACAAACACGATAGAGTTTTTTTTTGGGTCATTTTACCATCGTTTAGTTAAATTTAATAGAAAAATTAACAATTTCACTTTAATCACAGATATATAGATTGGTTTGAGACTTTTTAAAGTATAAGAGAATAAAGTGATTTTGAACATAAGTATAGGATGGTAAAATATATTTAACCTTAAAGAGCTATCAAAAGGGATGAAAGCGATTCCAAATTAGGTTTGTTTAAAATAAGCTATGCTCAATTCTTAGTAACACCTCTTGGCATAAGAGAGTATTAAGGTACTCCCTCTGTATCAGTCCTAATATTTCAGTGGCATGATATATATCGATCTCTGCCGATTGTGCCAATGGGTACTACAATTGGTGAACTAAATTACCCATTTATTTATCATAAACCTCTCTTCAAGAATTGATGGTTCCTTTCTCAATACTAGATAATAAAAGTTTGTTCTTTTCTAATATAATCGTTAAAATGAAAATTGGAAAGAATAATACTTTTGACATATTCCACATTTCAAAATTTCATCAAGCAAATCTGTCTACTTATAGTAGGCCGTGTCTTGTTTCATTTAAAAATTGAATACTAGATACTTGCATGTAATTATGGGTTCTCTACAGAGGTATATGTTGTCCTTAACCTTTCTTTTCAGAACAATATCATGAATTTTGTGTTGGATGCCTGGCAAACTTCCATACTGTTACATGTATTGTTGCAGAAGTTGAAATGGTAAATATGAACCAAGCTAGCTGAACCCTTAAGATACAGTTGGCACCTAATTGATAAACCTTTTCTTCAAAACTAACTGAATTATCTGTTATATTTGGAAGTAGTAGAATTAATGTACTGAGCACTATAAGGAACTGTCATAGAAGAAAATCCAATGAAGGTGAATTGTGGAGCTAATCCAACACATGATTTGGCAATTCGAACAGAATGTTCAGATGATTTTGATGCAGGACCTAATAATCACTGGTATACCCAATTCAAAACAGTAGGATAGGCCGACATGCTGATAAATGTCTAACATAATTGGGTCCTTAATTGAGAGTTTTCTGATTTCAAGGGCAGGCTTTGAGGTGTCAAGCTTGGCCCAAAGCTATCATACCATGGTTTATACTCCAGCATTTGTAGACAACAAGAATCATCTGGAGCTTCTAAAACTTAAAACACGGCCATTTCTTTTCTTCTTTCACCAGTTATATCAGATATTCAGTTTAACCATGTAGCGGAAGGTTGCTCCACATATTCACTGATAAATCATTTACATGTAGTAGATAAGTTTTTTTTTTTAATTCTGATGTACAGGTCCAACCTCATTTGCACCACTCATTCTTGCATCAATTGATATCGTAGAGAGGAGCAATGGCCAATATCATGTCCTTGTGATCATAGCTGATGGACAGGTTAGGATACTCCAATCTGTAGGTTCTATTGACCTTTTAAGGTTATTTATTCTGCTTCACTGTCCATCTGTAGGTTAGTGGTGGTCAAACTCCACATGATGGTTTTAGTCGTCAACAACAGGCAACTATAGATGCTATAGTTGAAGCTAGGTATAGTAGTGAAAACTTGTTCTTCTGTAACTCATATTGCTTCTAAGATCTGAAACAATTCTCTCTCAGTTATTATCCTCTCTCAATCATTATGGTTGGTGTGGGTGATGGCCCATGGGATGCGATGCAGCAATTTGATGACTACGTTCCCCAACGGTCATTTGATAACTTTCAGGTAAAGGCGATGTATTCTCTATTTATCTCATACTGAATACAGAAGTAGCTCACATATATCAGCTCCCGTACCGAGCTCTCAGAGGTCTTAGACTGTAGCCTAATTTAGGGCATAAGTATCACTTCTGTTTGAGCTTTTGGATCTTTAGGGTCCTTAAAACAATACACGATTTGATCCTACAATGAAAATGAGTTGATGTAGAAGGAAGATTCTGAAAATTGGTATTAGGATTGAAATTAGTCACTAAAAAAATGATACATATCGGCCCTATTAGTTATATCGGTTGCCCGTATCAAATTAGATTATTTTTAATTACGTAAAATTATAAATATTATTTAAAAATATAAAAAAATTTCTAAAAATTTAGAAAAAATAACAGAAGAATAAGATAATAAAAATTAGTCATATATGAAACCTAAAAACTAAAAACTCACTAAAAAATTATGATGAATTCTGACTTGAATTTGATAAATCTTTATACTCGTAAATTACTACTTTAGAACAACAGGAAAGAGATCATCTCTTTATTCATAGTTGTCTTGTAGCGGTAAGAAAAGAGAAGTTAAAAAATGAATGAGAAAAGAAGAGAAATGAGAAAAAAACACTTACTCGAGTTCTTTAGAGTGCGAAGTAGTCAAAGGGGCTCATCAGATGAACTCAATAAAGTGTGAGGGATAGGAGGAGAGTGTGAGAGATAGAGGGTAAAATTTTAAAACTTTGAAAGAAGACAGATGAGCACATCAATTATAGGTTAGATATATTTTATATTCAAACTGAATCTTAAAAAAAATCTAGTTTCGGCCAAGTTTTAGCTGATATGACCGAAACTGACCAATCCCAAATCAAAACCAGTCACTAGACCGGTTTCTGGTCCAAATCTGGATCGGTTGTAGCCGATCCCAATCCGGATCGGCTGATCTGGCTCAGGATCGACAGATTTTTGGATCTATCATTAGAAGAGAACAATAGAAGAAAGGATAGTGAAATTATATTGCTTGATGAATAAGAGAGAGCCTTAGCCCTATTTATATAAAGCTGTCATATATATAAAGAAATTAATAAATATAACTCTAATACCTCCTCTCAAACTCAAGGTAGACCATAAACTGAGAATTTGTTAGCTTGATGCTCAAAGAGTAGAAAGGGAAGAGACTTCGTGAACAAGATGACAATTTGTTGCTCTGTGCTGAGGTGATGAGGGAAATAATGATAGCTCAGTACTCTCGACGAGTGTAGTGCATATCGATTTCAATGTGTTCCGTCATTTCATAAAAATCAGAATTCTCAACGAGTTTTTTAGCACTGCTATTGTCGATATAAAGAGGAGTGCAGAGGGGCAAGACAATACCTATGTCACTAGGGATGTGATAGAGAAAAATTAGCTCCTTAGTTTTAGCACACGTGACATGATACTGGAAAGAGACAATATTTTGTTTTTTGTTGCGCTTGGAATTCACATGAGTCACCTAAAAAAATGCATAAGCCATTAGTAAACTTCTTATCAAGATTGTCACTAGCATATTTTGTATTAGATTAAGCTCGCGACGCCAAGATAGAACTCGATGGCATGAAGAAAGAGTGAGTGATAATGCCATGAAAGTATCGAAGACCACGTACAAGAGCAGCATAGTGAGTAGATAGAGGAGTCTGTATGAACTAAGTGACAAGAGCAACTACATGAGAGATATTGGGTTGGGTAATGGTTAGATAGAAGAGAGCCTCGACCAACTGACAATATCTAGTCAGATTTGGAAGAAGCTGAGCATCATTAGGTTGAATCTTCACATAAATCTCAAATAGGGTAGTAATGCTACGAGTGTCAGTGATGGGCACAACTGAGAATGTTTGTAAGATATTCTACTTGGATACCAGAAGATCATGAGAAGACTGAGCAATTTTGATATTTAAAGAATACTGAAGAGGACCGAGGTCCTTCATCTCAAACTAACGTTAAAGATGTTGAAGATAGCGAATGTTGAGTCACATCTCCAATGATAATTATATCATTGAAATATAGGAGAATGAGAACCTGACTCTAAGCAAAAGACTATAGAAACATAGATGGCTTAGAAGGGCTCTTTTAAAAATCGCAGTATGTGAGAACACTATGAAATTGATTAAATTAGGCACGAGAAGCCTACTTGAGCCTATAATTAGCTCATCATAGTCGATAGATATGTCTTGAAAAAAGAGGAAACCGGGTGAAAGATCCATGCATAACTCTTTGTCAAGAAGACCATGAAGAAATGTATTCTTCAAGTACATCTGATATACGGGCCACTGACGACTGAAAGCAACAATAAGAAGAGTACGGAAAGAAGTCATCTAGGAAACAGGAGTAAAGGTCTCCTCATAGCCTATTACGTATTCCTAGGTAAAGTCTCAAGCAACTAGACAAATCTTGTACTCGGCAATGAATCCATTAGGTCGATTCTTGACCTTGAAAATTCATTTGCGGCTAACAGACACAATGTTCGATAGGCGAAGGACAATGTCCCAAGTATGCATTTGCTGAAAAGTCTAACTACCATGGCTTGCCGCCACTCTAGAACCTAGACGGTCTCATGATAGGACTTGGGCTGAGGGATGGTATGGATGGTTGCAAGGAAGGTATGAAACTGAGGAGAAATTTTTAGCGAAAGACATCATAAATGGATAACAATAAGCGGATGTAGGAGTCGTCACAGTAGAGGATAAAATGATTAAAGGGGCACTATCAGAAAATAAAGGTTTAGAAGTAGGAGGGAGATATAACTTGTGAGTGTACAACTATGGCAAGATCATCATGAAAGAGGGGAACTCCTCTAGAAGGGCCGGAAACTCAATGAGAGAGCAGTTTGAAGAGCAAAAGGAACTGGTAGTAAAATGATGTCCATGAGTAGAAGAGTATTATACATGTGAGAAGTAGATGGTTAGGTTGGGCGGGGACATTTGAGAGGATGGGAGATGAAATAGGGGTAGGGTGATTTAGAAAAAATACGTCTAAGGGAGCAAGACGTCAGAGGTAAAGAATGGGACTCTTTTAGAAAAGAGACATAGTGGGAGATCCTAAGATGACGAACAGATATGTTATAACAACAATAACCTTTACGCGCAAGACTATATCCTAGAAAAACACATTTAGTTGCGCGAGGAAATAACTTGTTGCGTTCACCTACGGAAAAAAGAACAAAACAAGTGCACCTAAAAACACAAAAATGACCATAAGATGGTGTAAGTACGATTGATGAGCTAGAAAGCAGTACGAAAGGCCTCGCGCCAATAAAAGCAACGAAAAAAGCCTTAACTAGAAGAGCACAAGTGGTCTCAAGAAAGTGAGGATGCTTTCGTTCGACAACACCATTATGAACAGAAGTATAGAGATGTGATTGCTGAGGTAGGGTGCTGGTAGAAACATGAATGGAACAAAACATAAAAGAAAGATATTAACAAACATCATCAAATCAAAAAATCTTAATAGATCAATTGAACTGAGTATGAACCATACAAGAGAAGTTATGACAAATTTGACACACCTTTGAGCGTTAACCCATGAGATAAAATTAAGTAAAGCGAGATAAATCATTACTAAAACATACATAATAGAGTAAATCAAGATTTGAATGGAAGAGAGCAGGGCCCCATATGTTAGAGTCCACAAGATAGAAAGCTCACACTAAAAAGGAAAGGAAGGGTACAGTATTTTGCTAACTTACTCTCATTAGGAGACAAATAGGAAAAATAATTACTACCTAAGTACCCAAACTTTGATAAGGTTTTGAGTTGCTGACTCGATACATGACCTAGATGCTAATGCTACAGGTCTGAAGGAGAGAGATGAGTAATAGGATATGCACTAGGATTAAGTGGTGAAAGTTGAAGCTAGCCCAGGTAGTAGAGCTTGTGAATCCAACTATCAATCCTAATCCTTTGGCCTGTAGATGGATTCTGCTTAACACAAGAAATAGAAGAGAAAGACTATAACTAGAGTCAGAAAGTTAGGTAACAAAAATAAGACTCATAGTATGATTAGAAATAAGCCAAACATTAGATAAAGTAAGATAACTAGTGGAATCCACGGTAGAGGTAATATAACCAATGTGAGTAAGGTAATGAAATCTGTGGTAGGGGTAACATAGCCAATGTGAGAGATAGGATAATAAGTCCCATCAGCGGTGTAAACATGAGAAAGGACATTAGATAAAGTAAGATGACTAGTCGACTAGTGGAATCCACAGTGGGGGTAATATAACTAATGTGAAAGATAGAGTAATGGGTCCCATCAGCAGTGTGAACATGAGGAAAGACAAGAAAGATCGCAGTGAGACCTGAAAAAATGGATGAATCACCAATCATATGATGTGAGGCGCCATAATAAAAATCCAAGATTTATTCATACTAGAGGCAGTAGAGACAAAAGTAGACACCATTAAAACTGAGGGCTCTGTGAATGAATTGCTAAATTTGTTGGAGCTACCCACTATTGGAGCTAGAACTGGTGGAATGATCAAATGGACTAGTGCTTGGGATAGCGTTTGACGAAGCCACGTGACGAACTCTTATCATTGAATTGATGCCCCTTTGCAAAAGCGGGGAGCAAGCTCAGGATAGACGATAGCAGCAAGGGACAAGATGACTAGGATGACCGCAATGAGGGCACATAGGACATGATGAGTGATGGTCTCATTTGGGCACATGAGTGACGCGAGCATCAGTTGAAATACCAATTATGACCGGTAAAAGAGCCTAAGCTCCTTAACTTGTAGCTCAGCGATGACACTTTCTAGACTCGAGAGAGTGGGGTGATGCAGCAGATTACTAGTTATATCCCCTAAAATTTGGATATAGAGCAAGTAGGAAGTCCATCAAATGATTCTCATCACAGTGATGCTAAGCAGCCACCAAATCAATGAGTTAGAGAATATGCTCCATTAATGTAAGCTCACACCAGATGTCAGTCATGAGAGCATAAAAGTCCTAAATAAAGAGCTAATCATGTTTGGCCTCGTAGGCATCATGTCGGATTTAAAAATGGCATTAGACTCGACTGAACGAATTGACTATTGAGATGAGCCTGACAACTTGAGGTGAAAATAATGTCTTGAGCTAAAAATAATGTCTAGAGCTGAGGTCAAAGTGATCGATCGACCTTTAGGATAGGATAGGTATGGCCCTCCATATCACGCAACTCCCACTCAGCATACTCAAGGGAAGGAACCTTTGACTGAATGGTTTTGGACGTGTGAAACTTAGTGGAGGCCGCACTAGTGGTTTGGATGATTGTGCGAGAGGGAGCACACCCCACAAAGATGTCTTTGATGTGCCTGAGGAGACATCATCCACGAAGGACCATCTCGATAGAAGAGACTCATGTAATCTGATAATTTTGAGTGACAAGTAGAAAGCTAACTAAGGAGACTCTCTCATGATCGACTATAACATGAGACTCCATTGAGAGAGACGACAATCAATCAAACATTTTGAGGGCATTTTAAATTTTTCTCATTCAAGCCTTCCGTCAAACAGATGACGAGTAGGATATTAATTTTCATCGATGTTTTTGTTGAACATAAGATGAGTAACAAACAAAGCAAATAGTGAGAATGAATTCTCACTGACGCATATTGTCGAACATAAGATGAGCAAGGTAGTGGACAGGAACCAAGGGTCTCAATAGAGAGATCTCATCCTCGGGTGATAGTAGTTGGGGCGATGGAGGTTGCGGCTCGGCGGAGGTCTAGATGGTAAGATTAGGGAGCTCCTTCCAAGTCGATGGCAGAGGTCTATGGAGTTGACAATGTCGAGGAAAGCTTCGGGCAGTGTTGGAGCTTGATCTCAGAGTAGGTGATGGAGGCTGAGTTGTTCTCTTCGACGTTGGGGAAGGTAGAGATCGACCGAGCCCATGCGACGACGATCAATTGACAGTTCTATTGGTGCCTCGTGTTGATGAGCATGATGTTAAAGAAGGGAAGCTTCAGGCGCCTCGGAGCTCAAAGAAGAATCAGCAAAGGCTTTGCAGCGTGAGAAAATGGCTGTGGGGGAGAATGTGAGTAGGGAGAGGATTTGACAAAGTAGCCGCAAAAGGGGCCCCACAGTGGATAGCACAACAGAGTTCTTCATGAGAGAAAAAAGGCATATGTGGTGAAGGTTGAAGAAATTGAGAAAATGAGAGAGTATGTTGGAGGAGAAGGGATCCAAAGGATGCAAGAGTCCCTAAAGATTGGGATGCTCTGATACTATAAAACAATACAAGATTTGACCCTAGATTGGGTTGAGGTAGAAGAGAGCAAGAGAGTAGAGGATGGTGAAAATTTATTGCTTGATGAATAAGAGAGAGCCTTAACCCTATTTATACAAAGCCACCATATATATAAATAAATAAATAATATAATTCTAATAGACCTAATTTTACCAACTAATGGGTTGGTGAAGTCCTGTGTAAAGTGTTGTCTACACTGTGGCAGCCTTATTTACACCATGATAATCAACTGCACATCCCATTTTTTCCTCCAGTAGTAGTTTTACTAACAAAGGCAGGACATCCAACATATCTGAATGTTGAATATGTGTCTGCAGTGTTATGTTTTAGATCATAAGAGTGTATTTCTATCATTTAATATGTCGAGCATATCTTTTTGCACATTTAATCATTATTTATCTCCAATGGAGTGTAATCTCCCTAGGAGATGCCTCAAGTTCCTTCTATCACAGCCCAGAAAATTCTCCCAGATTTAGCCTCTACATGATGACTTAAACACGTTCTCAAGTGAGATATCATGGACATTTTGAAATGCATAAGATTCTTAAAGTTCATTATACTATAGAACTCTTTAGTTTGAATCAGTCATAACCTTAGGTAACAATGCTTTGTGTTATCTATTGTACTACTAGATTCTTGACCAAATTGCCATTATTTCTCTATTAGTCTAATTATCATATTCTGTACTTGTGGTTTGTGCTCTTGATTATCTGAATCATCTGCAGTTCTGTTCTGTTATAACTTGTTAGAGAGGCTATATATTACAGATTATTCTCTTCTTTCTTCTTATACATATTTCATGCTTATACAGTTTGTGAACTTCACAAAGATTATGTCTGGAAACCTGACAATGGCAAAAAAGGAGGCAGATTTTGCACTTTCTGCACTAATGGAAATTCCCTTTCAATATAGAGCCACTCAAACCCTCAGACCTTTGAAGTAAGTGTTCCAAATTTCTTCCTCCTTTCAACTCATATTAAATGTATTACAGATTTGAGGAGTATTGAAACCAGTGCAGAAAGCATGAGGAAAGAATGGATTGGAGAAAGCCTCTTCTTCCACCACAAAAAGTAATTGAACATGACAATGCATCAAGCTCACATGGTCGTTTGAAAAGCTTCCAATCAACTGAGTACAATCTCCCAAAGGAGAAGGTACATTTTGTTATTGAGACCTGGAATTCAGCTTACTCTTAAGGTGAACTAAGTTCCTACTTCTTTCAAGGTGTGCTCCATATGCCTGACAAGTGCAAAAGATATGGCATTCGGATGTGGTCATTCGGTAAGCATTTCTAGTCCACTGTATTAGAAAATTCCACATAATAGGAAATCCCTTTTTATGATTATATATAGTTACACAAATACGTCTTACATCATGGTGACCTAATTAATGTCTGCTGCATTGCAATGGCAGTATAATCAGGATTATTCTTGTGATAGAAGTTGGAAACATATGGGTGCCATAACACAAATATACTTTCTTTTATAATTAAAAACAAACAAGCATGCCAGTTTCATATTTCAACTTGGTTAATCCTTTTCCTTCAAGAGCTTAGGAGGCTGGCTTTAGCAAAACTTGTGACATATAACCTTTTGTTTTACTATGAGGCTAAACCTTCTGATGGATATTGCTATTATGCACTTCAGAACTACCAAGGCCTACTTCCTTTTCTTCCTTTTGGCGCCAACTTAATCATTTGTTTTACCATAATACTAAACCTTCTGAGTTCTGATGGGTATTGCTATTATGCACTTCAGAACTACTAGTCTAGCCCCCTTTTGTCCCTTTGGCACCAACTTGTCTGTTATTCCAGAAATCAACATGCAATTCCACATCTTATACTAGTTTATTGAGATTCAATTGAAAATGAATGTGTGTGCAACCTTGTTGTTTTCCCGGTAAAACAACGATGTTCTTTATATGCGCTGCATGTAAATGTCCTGGTTCTTTAGTAAAGGATTGATATTCGAAAGGAAATAACAGATATCTATAAAACTGACATAACTTGTTTTTTCTTAATAAAAAAACTCAATTTTCAGGCTCTTCCTATAGTTATACAATTGAAAGGATCATAGTGAATTTGTAGCAATATATGAGCTAAAACATCTTGACCTTATGGCCTTTCCATATGACTGTTTACCTAATCAACTGGTGAATGCTTGCAACATTGAGTGGAATTCCTAAGATGGAAGATGAAGGCCTGATATGATCTTTTCAGTGTCGAATATCTGGAATCGTCATGGCTATCCCTGCCTATAGTCGACACCATTAGTTCTCTTCATGGCATCATACCTTAATAGCCTGGCATCGAAACATCATGCATGTTGACCCAGAGTTCACCTAAACTGACAGAAAACCACATTGGTTGCTAGCACTCTGGTTATGCAGACCTATTTCATGTTAAATTTGCATGTGTTACTGATATCTGTTATTTGGAATCTGCATCATATATGATTAAAAGTTCTTCCTCTTCCTCAAGGAATGAAACACTAAGAATTTCAATTAAATTACTTGGAGCTGATTGGGATATATAATTATTTATAATTTCAATATAATCTTTTTCTTGTTTAGAGTTGTAGGGACTGTGGCATTTCGATAACTACATGCCCCTTGTGTCGCATGCCCGTAACTACACGGGTGAGGCTTTTCCCCTCTTAAGCTAGCAGTGGATTGAACCTTTCTGTTGATATAGATACCCAAAAGGTACTTGTACATACTTGATCTACCTATATCATTCCCAGTGGTTGTCTGAAGCAGAAATCTAGCCTACATTCACAACTAAGGAACCATGTGTAACTAGGTCAGAAATTGTGACTGCTGCTGGTGAATAAGTCAGTACGTGAACAATACAAACTGATATTTTTGTTTAAGTGATCAGCTTCATTGACATTGACTCAATCCTGCCTGTATTTATTGGAGATGATAAATGCTAGTCCCTCAATGTAAATTATATTGTTAGGCAGCTTATTTGGGTTGACAAGGGAACATATTGTAGATGTTGTATTGAGTAATTACATAATGACAAGCATTTAAAATGACTCCTTGACTTCTTTTTTCCTTTTTATCTTTTTGATGGATAAGAGGCAAATCCTCTGTTGGCATCTTAAGACAAACTGTGTGGTTTATATCACCTAATTTCTTTCTTGTTCTAGAGACTTGAGTTTCTTTGTGAAGAATTAGACTTAGATAAACTGGGCTCCACTTTTAATGCTGAATTTTCTTGAGAACTTTGTTGATTGAATTAGGAACAAAATTTTGATCCTTTATAATTTTTCAGCGACGTAAAAAGAAAAAATGGGGATGGACACAACCTCACTTAAAATGAACAAGATCAGATGGTAGCTCTGTATTATATGAACACTGTCACAAGATAATTTAGCTTGAAGGAAAAAGTTCACCAGAAGTAGGATGTTTTGGTTTGGATACCCTTGACTGCTTACCCTTGTTTTTGCTTCTAGTTCTTCCCTCTGTACTGCTGTTCTTCAATAGGGTGGTTTAGGCAACAAAGAGCAGGTGTTGAATAAGAAACCATTGGCTTCTTTCTGCTCCTTATAATGATAGCTTGATTCCAGTAAAGCTGATGCAAAGCTTGAAACTATCTGCAGTGGCTTCTTTCAAGTGACAGACTAACAGTTTGTTGGATTCTTCTTTTTATTACATTTGTTATATCAGATGGCATTCCTCATCTCAAGAGTCATGTTCCCTGCAACTCTCATATCAAAGAATCAAGTAGTCTCAACTTTTAACAATAGGAACAGTAGAAAAAGAACTTTTGTTTTACACACGCACTAGGAATACATATGTTCTGCATCAGTTTAAGCCCTACGCACTAGGAATACATATGCTCTGCATCAATTTAACTCCACAACACAATTGACACCATGATAACTTTGCAGATCTAACCCTTAAGTTTAGTACATCAATACCACCCCTAATGATGCAAAGAGAATAAGAAACATTGGTTGCTAAACAACTTTATATAAGACAGTATACAACAGGGAAATAGCTGACTCTTTCTTTCCTTGCACTAACACAACAGTTAACTTGTTGTCTCTCTAGTCAGGCTTGCATCCCTTTGCCTTATCTTCGGAGTTTTTTGTGCCTCTTGGAAACTTTAAAAGGGTCACAAGCAGCATATAACATGCTTCTTACTGGTAGTTAATCAGGGAGCAAAAAACAAGACTTGAATCAGATCCGGCACATTTGGAACATCACTGGTCTGCGTGTCCGGAGCCATGCAGTGCATGCACTTCTTAAACATCTCATAACAGGCTGCATTGGAGTTTAGGAACCACGCTGGAGGATAAAGGAACTAGACCCAGCAGCCAGGTTGCTTGTTGATCCGCAGCTTTTTGATGTCAGACAGTAAAGGGTGGAGAATAGCTAGGCACAGGTGTTAGGCTTTTATAGGATTGAAAGAAGATGAACTTTGAAGATAAGTAGCAAAAGGGAACAAAGGGCAATGAATCCTAATGGTTTCCTGAAATATTTTGGGGCTGAATCCTATAGAATCTAAGAAGAATAGAAAAAAGGACTTGGATGGAGATTACGGAATTTGAACGAGACTAGCCTAAAATTTTCCAGGACAGGAGTACTCAGTTAGTAAAAAGAGAAACAAATAAATCTATATATTACGTGGGGAAGGTTGTCCAAAGGAACTTAGTTGTCCTCTAAACTCTATGTCCAATCTTGTGAGTTTAAGCCTTCAAGGTAGTGCATTGCTATTTATACAACTATGATATACATTTGCTGAAAAAAAGGTACTGCATCTAATACTGAGTCCATGTCTTCTCTAATTCAAGCTCTCCAAGTATCCTTTTTTGGTGTGACAGAACTGCTTAATAATCCATTGATGCAACAAAACCAAAAAAAAAAAATCCATTGTTAATGGTTCTCATCAGTTAGCCATTAACTGACACTTCTTTACAAGCACATGTATCAATGAAGCTAATAGTCAAGATAGTATGGGTGAAGCCCTGAACATGGTGGATATATTTAGAGAATATATTGACATTAAATTGACACAAAGTAAAAGAAGAGCTGTGTCCTTAAAGAATGTTGCAACAAATGCATTACAATGGATTATCAGCATCAGCAAAATTCAGAAGTAACAACTATTACATAGTATACAGTGGTCTACATTAGTCATAAACGTGGATAGAATACAAATTTTCCCAAATCCTTTTATGATTTTATCCAGCTGCAGGGCTTGCCATTATAGATGTAGTTGAGCAAAATTCTCAGGCAACTTTATATTATCCCTTTCCGAAAATGGTATATGGTAATACCTCTAGGAGTAAGACAGATAGTAGGTTAAAGCTAACAACATCTAACATCAATGCAAAGTAACATAGAGGAGAAGGAAGACCTCAGACATGTCTACAAAGATAGAGACTATCTACTTTGGCCACTGCTAAATTCAAAATCCTTACCTTGAAGGATTATAACAGGAGGTTGGCAGATGTACTGATGTGATTTACTCTCTCTCCACTCTGGTCACCGATATGCTCTTCAGATTTCAGCTTCTCAGCAGCACTTAGAAGCAAATCCATTGACCTGTTAGTCACATTCTCTTCCCTAAGATCATTCTTTCTATGCTGTTGTAAGATCCACTGCTCATACTTCCTCAATCCTTCCCTTGCCCTTGCTACATTGCATGTAAAACAGTACCACTTGCCCACTGGTATGGAGCTACGAGGTGGTTTCATGCAGTAAGTGTGATAGGCTTCATCACAACTATCACACAACACAATCTCATCATCATCCTTGTCTGAAAGACAACCTCTGCAAAGGCAAGATGGGCAGTACCAACAAGTTTTGCTTTGTTGTGCCGCACTTGCAATCTGACTACTTCTCAGACATCTTATGTGGTAGAATTTGTAAGGGCAGTGAATGTGCCCACATACTAGGAATCTCTTGTCTTCTTCTTCACGTGTTCTACATATCTTGCATAAGTGTGATGTAACAGTCCTTGACATCTCTGGTGGCTCATCAGACTCCATATTAGAAACCGAGCTCTCCCGGGAGTCATTACCTAATGCGGACCTGTTGCCACTCTCGTTATGTTCGAGAGTCTCAGAAACTTCAAGCCTATCACATACTGCACAATTCTGGTGCAAACTATCTACCTGAGTATGGGTTAAGGCAGCTTCAGGTGAGTCCCTCCTATAAGAACTGCATGTAGCACAATACCAGCTCTGAGTTGGGATAGCTTTGATGGTGGGTGTGACACACGAGAAATGGTAGATTGCTTCGCATCCGTCACAGATAAGGCTCCGCTCACCATTTGCTTCAGCACCACACTGTTTGCAAGTGCAAATTTTGTATAGACCAGAGGCCTCTGTTTGATCTGGTCTGTTGGAATGGTCCGAGACGCATGAGGTAAACTGTGTGACATATGATTCCACGGAATTCTTCTGTTCAACACCAAGGACACAGGTTTCCTCCTGCAATAGCAGTGTGAATGTCAATCGCTAATCATCAGTCCATCAAAATATGCCACATATATGGAAGCAACATGTTTGAGTAAATATCACTTACCTCAGGCTTATTTTCACATGCCCCCTGTTCCAAAACTTCAACCTGTATATAAATTTAGATCAGTAGGCAAGTTTATACAGCACATCACAGCAGAAAGTGAATTTTATCTAAACAACAATGAGAACCCAGTAACATTTATAGACCTAGAAGAACTATCCACATTATAAGATCTTTTTTCTTTTCAAGTGGTGGCATACAAAATTCCATGTGTCTGAATCAAAGAGTACTTCAGAATAATTACCTGTTTAAGATAGGAAGCCTTCGACAAATTTGAAAGACTTCTTGCTATACAGACCATATCTCTACCCACTTTTTGAAATTTCTCCCATATCTGTGGACAATATTGATGGTTATAATCACATAGATTGGTAGCATACATAGCAACAAACTATTTACATACGAAAGTATAACTGATGTTTCAGAGCTTTGAAGCTCCAACCACACAAGAAAAATTGGAAATAAAGGATGAAACGAAAATATCGTGTACTTACATCTGTTCTAGCCACAAAAATAAAAGAGATAATGGGTACAGTATGACCAAGGATTCAAACTTAGAACCAAAATCAGGTTAGCAGTAAGAGAAAACATTGTAGCACTTAATTTCAGAAAAAAAACCTTATATTGAATAGAGTTAAATGGAATAAATAGATACATATAGCTAACACTAAATAGTTGGGAACAGTGGCTTGTTGTTGCTCAAGTTTTAGAGCCAATAAACTATATGCAGCAAGATCTGGCATAAGAAGTGCACTATAGTATACAGATTTTACTTCAAATAAAAAAAAATCATAAATTTGGTCTTGAGGAAGCAAAAAGGAAGTGAAAAAACAATTTGGTCCTTGCGGTTGCTTATCCAATATAGACAAATCCTTCAAAAGGAACGTTGAAAAGAAATAAAGGAAAACCAATTAATAGAGTTTGCACCAGAACTAAGTTGTCAGTTGATTGATAGTAGTGACTATACATTCACGAAAGAAACTTGCAAGCAATGATAGTGCACTCAAATAGGAGATTTAGGCACATCTCAAGGTGTATAAACTGCATAGGATACCATGAGATAACATCAAGGAAGCACCAAAGTATAGAGCTGTAAAAGTCAAAACTATGAGGCAATCAAAACTAACTACCTGTTGGATATCTAGATCAAATGATCCAGGCGACAGCTCATAATCTCCATTGCTCATCTTTGAATTGATTAGGCTAAAGTCGAAGTATCTTTTGGTCTTGTTGTCTTCAAAAGTTCTAAAAAGTAAATCACATAAGAAAACAAACTTTTCTGATCGTAGAATTTCGACAAAAGTTTTCCGGCATTTTGTTGTATTGACATTTGTATCTGCTTCCTTGCCAGTTTTTGATACATAGGAGGCAGAAGGCATGGAACTATCTGGTCTCTCGGATTGCATTTTCAGTTCAGAACAGCCCTCGTATCTGTCCTGATAAGAGTGAAGACAAAAATGATTAAAGAAATTTCTTTGGACCTTAAATAATAGATAGAGTTACAAATATGAAATAAATCAAGACAGCTTCCTAATACCGGTGGTTTTTCAGTGTCTGTGCAGACATCAGCGGTCTTGAGTTTTGTGGTTAATCCAGAAGGACCATATGCAAGGGCATCAAGGATGCAGCTTTGAATACCAGCACCTTCACTTACATCTGGCAACTGCAGTATGTTCTCTAAAACATGTCTCCAGTGTCTCCAGTGACTATCTGTTCTAGCATACTTATCTTTCACATAGTTATCCTTATTTAATCCTATGTCATAAACTTCACCTTGCTGCATGTCAAAACAACTTTATCATTACTAAGAAAATAAAAAAATGAGCCAAATATCACCGCCAGGGGCAATGTATTTCCAAGTCCCAATTATAAGCAAAGATAATACAAAGAATAGACTGCCTAACTATGAATGCAAAAAAATTTAGGCATTTCACAGTACTTTACAATCATTAAAAAAAAATTTGTTTGTTGACAAGCTGGAAAGACCAAGAGAGCGTAATCTTACAAGCGGGTGCATCAAGGAGAAAGTTATGTCTGTTCACCCACTGCAACAGAGTATATGTGTATGCACATTTCTTTCTCTGGAGAACTGCTATCTTCTTAAAAGACTAATAAACTATTTCAAAATTTTACTCTATAGCTATGTATGGGCAGATGATTTCCAAATGGGGCAGTATTTATCATTCAGGTCAAAAATATGATACTAAGTGCCGACAGAGAGCACGCCCAATCCAACAGAAGATGGTTCAACTTGCACAAAGCCGTACATTCAATAATCAAGATTATGATTCGTGATGGTGATAACTATCATTCAAATGAAAATGGACGAACATTGATGATAAATCTGGATGCCATTACAACACAACCAAAAGGACTAACAGGAAGCCTCTACATGAATATACATAAATAATGTAACTAAAGTTTGAGATCTATCTCGTGTCAACTGGAATGATGTAAGAAATGTCCCCTGTCCATTTACAGGATGAATATAGAGCAATTAATTGTGAGGCATACAAGAAAAACCGCTACACGAGTCATGATTTCCATTCATAAAAAAGTTTCTTTGGTTTCAACAATCAGGAAGGAACAAATTTGAATATATGAAAGTGAATAATCACAAGTACGCGTGGAAGGGTGACTATAGGTAAGGCTTTCAAGGTATCACTGATCCTTGCTAAAAAAGCTCCTTGAATAATAGCTTTTGAGGCCTCATGTAACAGATATATATACAGCCATCAGAAAGCAGTATGACTACCATATGGAACACTTGAAGTGCTAGCTTACCTGGCAAGAAACGAAGCAACCATAGTACCATATGTAAAGCAAATAAGGTTTTCTCAAATGCATACAGTGAAGGAAAAAAAATGCCAACACTAAATGTCTTTTTAGACTTGTTCATACAAATCAGGCAACTTTGTTATTGAAGGACAGATGGACTGGGCAAGATTGCAACAACATACTAGAGACCATATGAGACTTTGACTATATCATGAGACTTAAATTATAATGTAAACAAAGGGAGAAAAGCAAGTAACCTGACACTAGTTCAAGTACCTTCTCCATGATATTGTTGTCTAGCCAAGTGGGTGAATGTGATTGTTGAGTAGAATAATTTGGCAGGTGATGATCAATCTTCCATTGGCCACATCGACCGGCATTTCCTACCTTCATCTCTAAGTCAACAAATAAGTGATCCTTATTAAATAAGACATCATCGGCAGAACACCTTGATTTCATACTTATGAGACCATCAGATGTAGCTGATTTCTTTCTTTTGCATCTTTGTTTCATCATTAAATGGTCCAATATTGTTCTAGAAACATCCTCCGGAACATTTGGACACTTACGAACATCTTTAGTACCAGCAAGATGTCGCTTTAGTCTAGACACCCCACCGCCATATCTTATTAATCCACACCAATTGCACTGCCAATGCAACCTATTGCCATCAACCATCACTCCATGGTTCCAACCAATATCCCTGTCTCTCTTTTTGCGAGAACTGTTCCCATTTCCATCAACCATCACTCCATGCTCCCAAACAATATCCCCATCTTTCTTCTTGCGAGAACTGTTGGAGACCTACAAAATGACACAAATAACAGTTGAACACCCATACTTATAGCAAAAATTCTTTAGGATATATGCATAAGATGCAAGATGTGAAACACAGAAGACATCCTCTAGCCACATCATATGCACATTTTGGCAACACAGAACCATAAGTGAGTACTCAAAAAGTTTGCATATCTTAAAGTGGAAGGAAAAAAATTTAGGACAATTAAGAGAAACCATGAAATGAATATGTTGGGTAAGTAATTAATATGCTTGGCAAAAGTGCGTACTCAGAGTAGGAAGGTAAGATATTGAGATGGATAGATGGTGCTTCAAGAAGTGTGTGTGAGAGAGAAAAAAAATTAATTTCATGGCAAATTAGAAGTTTAGAACAAATAAAGGAAAACATTCAAGTTTGTTAGGATATGTGGAAGGCAGATAGTTTACTATTGAGTGCACTAATTAGAAAGAAATAATGTCATTTAGAAGTGCACCAAGTGACAGAGGCAGGCAGTTGTGTGAGAAGACATAATGATCCTTAAAATAACAGAGCCTGACAACCTACATAGAATTGAAAGGTCAAAAGATCATTCATGTGCCAATACAGATAGTCGAGTTTTGAGATCCTCAAGTATATCATGATTTGACTGTTTATGCAGGGAACGACTCAATGATAACATAATTTGAACTTTTGAACTGTACAATGAACTCTCTCTCTCTCTCTCAATGATTCTTTTCCATTTCAGGAAACATGTAGGATCTCAAATTAACTCAAATGAACCAAAGCATGACATGAATTTTGATCACTTCAAGAATAAAAAGAGAAGGCCATTAGAATTTAGGAAATCTGTGAACTTGTAGCATTAAAATTCAGTCCTAGCTAAAGCCCCTAAGCTTGCAACTTTTTTAATCAACATAAAATATTTTACAATTTCACAGATGTTAATAGTTGAAATCAATTCATTTTTATATAAAAATAACTGCACAATATAGAAAGTAGAAGAAAGATGATGCAGAAATCATAATTCTTTATATTGTAGAAGTTAGAAATAAATCAATCAATTGAAACCCAAAACTACCTAACCTAACTAAGAAATGAAAAGGTAATGTGCAGGCCCTATCTCTTATCTATTGGTAATGCAAAGCATTACAAAATCATTTAAATATTTACCTTCTAGATCATTACTATAACAACAGATAAGAGTTTCTTTGAGAATATCTCTGATCTGGATATGAGAATTCTGGTCAATCAAGAGGATGCAGAGAAAGATATCACAATGAGCGTTTGGATGAGTTCAGACTCCATATGTCATTTTCCTTTTATCTGGGATCCATTAAATTTTTTGTCTACCACCCTTCCAAATAGACATTAGGCTAACCTCGCTGGTAAGTGGTTACGTCAAGAACTCAAGATAGAGAAGATTTTCTTTAACACTTCCATGGCAGCTTCAAAGTGCAGCATAATTGACTTAAACTACATCAAATTCAACATTACAGGTCCGGTAACCAGATAAGCCCTCAAAATAGTGAGCTACCACACTTTGGATCACTAGAATCATTTATCTTTTTTGTGAAATCCAGCATTCATAGTGTTGTTCCTCAAAGGAAATAACATTATTTAGTCCCTTGTTTTAATCATCCTGCATCTTTTTTTATAATTTTATTTGATCAAAATTAATCCTGATGAACTTATAAGATGAACAACCGAATTACAGATAAATTTACTCACAGCATTCAAGAATCAGATTCTTTAAAATGTGATGCACAATACCTGATAAATTCCAATCAAGAGCCGGAAAATTACAATCTGAGTAGAAACAAATGAAACTAAGAGAGACTTTGCCTCACCCCTTCGACGACATCAGTGCTCGGCTGCGTGTGCTTCCTCCTCTTGTAAGTGATAAACCCGTCCAGTGACGAGTCCTCCAGCTTCACCAGCCCATTACACTTCCTCTCCTCAACAGACATTCTCTGAACCCTATCTCCCCTTCTCTTCACCACCTAGGGTTTCAAACAAACTCCAAACATAACAAACAGAGCCCAGCTAAGATCCAGAGGCAAACACCACCGGAACTCGCGGAAAAAGAACCAAAAGAAGAAGCACAAACTTAGGTAATTCAAGAAAGGGTGGCGCGGAGACGGGAAAACGAAGAAAGATCGAATCGTGAGGGTGAAGGGGGATCGAGAAGTAGAGAGAAATCGCAGGAAAAGAGTGGAGAACACGAAGTAGGCAGAGGAGAAAGAGAAAAGGGATCCTTGATTGGAAGCTTTTCGAGGTGAGGCGGATGCAGAGTGGCTTTGCTGAGATTTGAATTTTGTAGAGGGAGGAAGGAGTGAGGGAAGGGTTTGTGGCCGTAGAAGAGAGAGAATAATAGAGATAGAAAGAGAGAGAAAGAGGGGGGAAGAGAGAGAGAGAGAGAGCGAGCGATGTCAGAAATGATTTACTCTAATTAGATACGCGGAGACGGGCACTAAAATGGAAGAGAAATGATCGTCTACGGTCAGGGTTGTGAGAATTTCACTCATACGGCATACTTGGAGCCCTTTGGTTGGGGGCTCATCAAGCAGCTGGAAGTAGAAAAAATTCAAGGCTGGTCTGCTAGCCAACCAGAGGCTGCCAGCCTGCCAAGCACCGGAGGACTGTTTTTACGGGATTTGATAAAAACACTCTTGATTTTTGTACTTCTACTCTTTTCAATGTCAAATCGTATTCTTTTTCGTAGGGGGAGGGTGCAGAGATATGTATTTGTATTTGTATTTGTAATTCTATTCCTGGTAAGAAAAATTCATCTATTTGCCACCATTTCTTGAACGTGAATTGAGTGCGGCCGTAAGATGGTCAATTACGCACTTCTGCCGAATTCTAATTGCATTTGAAGAAAATAGATAAAGGTCTAAAGAGTTTGAGCTAATGCTATTGGAATCCAAACTGATCTGCATTTGGATCTTATTAGGGTTTACTGTTGGAATCTTTTTCTTTTTCTTCTGTTCTCTCAAGTGTTCTCTCAAGGGATGGACACTTGTTTAATCAAAAAAAAAAACTCTGTTGATATTGATGGCTTTCTTAATGGCAGGTGTTCCTATGACATAACTTAGAGCAGGGAAAACTCTGTTTGCATAGGAAATGGTAATATTATTGCCACAAGTTGGATTAATTCTAGATGTCTTTTTTAGCATAAAATAAGCAAAGCAATCTTCTAATGGAAAAGAGGACTGGGGTGTCCGTTCCGTGGTGCCTTCAGTATATTTCTCCCACCAGTATTGGAAAAGAAAAGGTGGAATTTCTTATAAATCCTAGTAACTCTGGTTTAAATAAGGCTGCTATGTTTGTGGCAATGCTGCTCAATATTAAAGCTTTCAACAGAATTCAGTAAATCTGTTCAAAAGTTTAGATTGGACCAACTATCGCAATTATTGCCATTTTAATCCTACTAGCAGTTTGCATCTTATGATTCCTAGTCCCACGTAATATGAGCACATTTAACACTGGTATGTGGATATTTACAAACTTCCCATCTCTATGAATGATTCAATTACATATCCTTGAATCCAATGGAAAGATGGTGGGTGATTCCTCAGAAGCAACATCTGATTTCACACATGTTGACATTCTTTGATGAGGAAATTTTAGTGAAACCAGTTCATGCAACCATACCATGTAACAAACAACCTACACACTAATGTAAACAGATTACAAAATTACTATATAAAATTATGGCCTAAAAGAGAGCAGCTCGCATGGATGACCATTTTTTTTTCCGCAAGTTCACGACATAGTGATGTAGCTATCAGATAATTATCACCAACAAAATACCATGAAATGTTTTGTATAAATGTGACAAATGTTCACCAACATAGCATATACAGTTTTGCAGAGTGTAGTACTTGTCATATTTCAGATTAGAACTTCTTCAGTCTGGAGCAAACTGGGGATACTTACACAGGCAGGAGGAGTACATCAGTTACAGGAGTAGAAAATACACCACTTGAAATCAGTTTATGCAACCCTTTCGATGATCCACACTTTTACAAAGATGAAAGACTAGGACTTTTTTTATTTATAAAAGTGCCCATATCTTGTGAAAATTGTGATTCATGTTCATCTATCTAGATATTTACAAGAAGGAAAAGTTCTTGCATACTGATGAAATGATTAAACTACGATACCATCATGTTCAGCACCTGCTCGCCACAACTATCAACACATATCATATTCCCTTCAAAATCTCCCTCCATCTCCTTGTCTGATATGATGGAAAAGTCATGAAGAAATCTTCATTACTGATGATTGATTGACTGTATCTCACGATGGATGGTTGAAGGTTAATGGTAGTGGTTCTAGTGATCACTCATACTAGGGAAGTGGCAATCATAAGTGACAGTGAAGAAGAGGATATAATGAATTTTGAAAGAGATACTTAGGATGTTAATTTGTAGTTCTTATGACAAGTGGGTCATTGTTTTGCAAGTACCTAAGTAATGTGTTTTGTATAACTTTTACAAACTTGTGGTATGCTATATAAGGACTAAACAAACCATCAAATAGTACATACCTGAAATATGTAACTGTGTTTGGATTGTCCTCGGATGGCTATAGACAAATTCACACATTTAGCTGAACACAGATCAGACAGGCATATGCTGGTTATGATCCTCTGTAGTATACCTGCTTAAATGAAAGAACTTCCAGACTTCAAAGTTTTCACACTAGTCCATTTAAATATGCTCTCTTTTAGGCAGAATTGCAGAAACAAACTCCAAACTCCAATGATACAACTAGTTCTGTGAAGATGATAGAGAACAAAACATTTCATCTATTGGCTACAGCCCTATCTGTTCAGCAAAAATGCAAATCATGAAAAACTAAATGTACCAAAGTGCGAGGAGCAATTTCCAGGGAAAGAGCACACCTTTCTAAGAAAGAAATTGCATCAAGGAAAAGCTCAAATAAACTTCTTGCCATTCTTTATTCCAAGAAATATGGAATCAATAAATTGAAATATGCATCAACGTCATAAATTTCTAATTTGAAGCCAATCTCTTTGCATGGATAAAGAAGCGCTACATCCAGTGATGAGTTAGAGATAGCTATGTGGAAATACTAATAGGGAAGCTGAAACTTGTAGTTTTGTATTATTCGCAAATACATTTTTCATAAAATAACAAAAACAAAAACAAAATATTATTCACAAAATAGAAATTCTACACATCATCAGTGATCAGTCGATCATTTTTCTTTTTGTTAGGTCAGTATAAAACTTCCTCTGCTATCAGAAACTCAAGATATCAGTCTAGCTAGCACTACAGAACAATTGAACAGCTAAGATTGATATCCAATAGTCAAGCATTGAAGGCTGTGAAGATAATACTCCGAACAGCTTATATTTGTCACTGAATAATGTGATGAAGATATCTAAATGGAGATTTTTAGTTATTTCAGCAATTAAATTTTGTATATCAATTCCTTCCTATAATTTGCATAATCAATTCATAACTCTAAACAAGCCACCACAAAAACACAAAGGATTAAGGAGTAACAGCAATAGATATTACAAACACATAGAAAGAGACTAAATGACTTTCACATCGTTTGAAGAGAAAATCAACTGCACAAGTAAATCAATTTTTAGAATATATTCATATGATAGTTCACAAAGAATGTCATAGTTGATACCAAAAGAAAGGGAGAGATAGAGAGGAATATTGGCAGGTACCTTGATCTCTTTATTGGCAAGCCCAACAAAAAGCTTCCCATGCCAGTGAAGTAGAGAAGTTACAACTGAATCACAAGTTATAGAAGCAACACTTCTAACTTCCACTTCTGCCTCATTTTCTGACAACTCCTATGAAAACAAATGTAATTTTAGAATAGATGCCACCTATACACAGAAAATATAGGTAAACCTAGCAAATACAACTATAACTGGTGCAACTCTCACCTGAACATTCATTGAAAGTTAGGACTCGACAAAACAAATCAGCAAAAATGTGATAATTAGGAAATAAAAACCTGTATATTGATGATTTTATCCCAGCCTCCAGTAAAAAGCAACTGTTTATCTATTTGAAGTGCATAAATAGAACCGTCATGTACTTTCTCTGATTTCACGAGCACATCATTCCTCCATATCTGGTGAAAGCAAATTAAAAACGGTTGACCATCCATAATAATGAATACAAAGCTAGAAAATGCAAAGGCAGCCATGGGACAAGCATAAGCCATATGAACTTATCACCTGAGCCTAAACCTAAGGACTGCAACCTACTGAACTTGCCAGGGAGTGGGACCAACAGCAAGAACTAACATAAACTTCATGATTTATGAGTTATTCCTCTGGCATTTCTAGCCTTGGTCAATCAATATAATTTGCACCTTTTGAGGTCAATTTAAACATGGGACTAAGCATTTTGTAAGAAAAATAAATTGCATGTTGTTCCAAGTCATGGGTTACCTGATTATACATCAAAAAGAATTACAGTAATACCAGCAACCAAGAATCAGTAGTATTCCCATACAAGTTAAAGGGCTCACAAATTAGAGACATTGTATGACAATTAATTTATTGAATATATAATGCAAAAATGGCTCATAAATTAGTAACATTGTTTAACAATTAATTTATTGAAAATATAATGCAAATTTTCTATTTGGACATGGTAGATCACAATTATAGCATGAAAAATCTAAAGGTGATTAGTTTAAGAAAATGACTGAGCAAACTCTTATATTTTCTAAGTTGCAACAACAAAAATATGGAATGATGAAAATCCATTTGTACCTCACATGATGTAACCCTTACGATGGAAGCACAATAACAATCAGTGTAAAAAGAAAAAAAATAACAACGTTACAGCTAATCTTATGTCATTAGAAGGCTTTGACATCCTATTCCTATACAAACATGGTAGAAATCAAATATAAGCTGTAAAAGAAGAAAAAGGGATTTAGATATGCTATTAATTCAGCATGCATTAGGATGAAAATGATATGTAATATGCATGCTTAAACTAACAAACCTTTAGAAAACCATTCTCGTAGGATGAAATAACCAAATTAGTGCCTGTGGAAAGTGACAAAACAGGAGCCAATTTCTCTGGTGTGTCATCTCCTAATACCGACAAAGGACTGTGATCACTAAGCCACCATAATCGGACTGTTCCATCCCAACTTCCACTGTAAAGAATGCCATCACCTATGGCTAGAGAAGATACAGTAGATTTATGACCCGTCATAGTGCATAAAAGAGAGTAATCCTGTAAAAGAGAAAGAGAAACACAAAACACGATAGAAAAGTATCAACAATGGATTAGAAAACTATTAATATTCAGTAGAAGTAATTAACCAATTATTTGATATGGAAGACACAAAGAACCATATGAGTACATGAGTGAAGGGAGTAGTAGACTATCTAAATAGATAATAGCACACAAAGCCTCAAAACACACAATCGGTATATGGGCCCAAGTTTTCAAGTCCAGGGTACATAATTATTCAAAGAAAAATAAAAATCATGAAATCATTACCTAAAATTTTCGAATTTAGTACTTGTTTTTCAGGTGGTCCATATTGAAAGTCCACAATTCTAGCTAACTAATAAAGATGTGAAGAATCCGATTCCTAATCTGCTCTGGAGACCCAGTCTTCCTGTAGTTTTCAGCATATTAACCAGTAAACCACTATTCCTCTGGGCATAAAGGAAGAACATTGGAAAATTTTCAGTTTGCACATTTTAAAAACTAGAGCAGGCATAACAGTAACACAATAGATACAAAATACAAATTTTAGATGCAAAATATCAGCCTATTTGAAGTAGAAGACCTCTTTTCTTTGCATCAAGACTATAAACTTGAAAAACTCAAGGAAAAGGAACAACACAGCAACAAGAGCCAAATTTAAGATGTAAGACATACAACCTGCAAGGACCAAGCTTTTATAGACCTGTCTCCACTGCCACTGTAGAGGTACCCTGTCTCAGAAACAGCCAAAGAGTGAACACCACTATAACGCCAATCATTGTGCTCATACCATTTCTTCAACGGGTCCAGCTCAGGAGGGGAAGTGATGCTCCATATGAAAATGCCACTTCTACTGTCACCACTTATACAAAGCGGCTGGCCTGCATAACTGGTGGCAAGTATTGCCATCACTCTATGCTCGTGGCCTCTCAAAGACTGCAAATGAGAGAAGTCCTGCATGAGACAGAAAAATGACAAGAAAAAAGATCAAACGAAAGGCTTATCTACAAGGAAAAGAAGGACAAGAGAAGATGCCAACAAAAAGGTTTGAAAGATAGAGTAAAATGATAAAGACAGTAGGACACCTGCTATTTTTCTTTCAACTGTCAATTTATAAAGGTTCCAATCTATTGCATCTTTTTTTCAATATAAAAGAAAGATAACTCACAGGTTTCAGTTTCTTTATAAATCAATATTGACTGATCACAGACATAGTATGTGTACATATAGGTAATTTAACTGTTATTTGGGAAGCATTAATTTGAGATTTTAAAAATCAGATTATTAAGAAACTTCCTACACAAGTTACTACATCAGGCAATGAGCAAATATTCTTAAAACACATTAGATGGATATCGATCTACAAAGTTGTTTTCCCTTTTGATTTCTCTGAAAAGAAGCTCATAACAAGTCTATGCAGATCACATTGAAAGATAAGTTTGTCGGTGTAATGAAGAATGGTCTAGCCAAATACATATTGGAAGAGGAGTTTGCCTCGAGGAAACGCCAAATACACTAAAAAGTAGTTGATAATTGCATCACGACTATCAAATTGTATTTTGATATTTTCTCATAGAAAATTGTTATCCCACTTGTCTTTTTAATAATATCAGCATAAACTGATCAACTTCTCAAAAGAAAGTACCTTAACAAGTGTATACCTGCAGAGACCACACATTGATTGTTTTATCAAGAGAAGAGCTAAACAGATGCCCACCTACAACAAAAGAAAAGATTAATTAAGATTCATATGTGTAAAGTAATGCAGAAAGAGAGAGAGAGAGAGAGAGAGAGAGAGAGAGAGAGAGAGAGAGAGACTATGGAAAGATTCAGCTGAGGATATGTGGCATAAGACATCCTGAAAATAAATGTCATTCACACTAGAAGGTGGCATGCCAACATGAAAATCAGAATGCCAGTAAATAGATGCATCCCTTACCCACAGCACAAAAAGGCAAAATGGAAATCTACCTAAAGCAATATTGACATATTGTATATAATATACAGAATGCATAATCCAGTTTGTACCTCCAACGGCAAATCCAGTGACACAATCGCGGTGACCATGAAGAGTGACAGACTTAAAACTACCACTGTTTAGCGATTCAGTAAGTTCTCCATCAACTTGCTGCAGACTATCGTTGCCTCTTCGGCTACTCCCTGCTATATATTTGTCAGATATATTACTAGACATGTCATTATTATCTTCCCTCAGGGAAACGGTGCTGGTTTCTTTATGTGAGGAATAAAATTTACTAAAAAGTAAGCAACATCTGGAACTCTTCTTTGATAGGAAGTCATCGGAGGCAGCCAGATCATCAGCACAAGTTTTCATCAATGGACCTTGGAAACACCTCCAAATATCACTCACTTGTGGACGGCTTTCTGCATGATAACTCAAACACAGTTCCATGATTGGGAGCAATGATTCAAACTGGGTGCCTATTAATAAAACTTCCAACTTGGTAAGCACCTTTTTCTTCCACCCATTATACAATTCTGTAGATTCTCCTTGAAGCAAGCAACTTGAAGCTTCAGATAGTTCTGCTACAAGCTGTGCTTCACCTATAAGAAACACAATTAGTATACATGCTAACGACCAGACATCTGAACCATATCCTACTGAATCTTTGAACCCACAATCCTTATTGGCATCTTCATTGCAGAGCAGAACCAACACTTCAGGAGCTACAAACACTTGGGTCCTGGATCCATTCGGATCATCCTCTCCTCTGCTGGAAGCTGAAAACCTAGCATGCTCCTGAAATTTCTTACATGCCACTAAAACTTTGCTCAAATCGAGGAGACAGTGCCCATAGTCATCAAAACAGAAGCAGCTAGGTCCAAAGCAGCCACAAACAATTCCCTCCGAATGCAAAGCCAAAACAGCTTCACATAACTCCTTACCAACAATCCCAAATCGAAACATCTCCCCACTCTCCAGACCCTCATCAGCTTCCCTCTCTTCCCTCAGCATTCCAAGCCCCTGACGAAACCTCTCTGAAACCAAGAAGAGCTGACATTTTTCCTTCTCGGGCCCCATCCACAACCCATATATCCTACAAATCCCACGCCGGAGCCTAGAGGAGACCTCCAAAAGAAAACTCAAGTCGTCCCTCGCCTCGTCGTCCAACGCCCCAAGCGCCTCCAATACATGAGCCGTATAACTCAACCGAAACCATTCGTTCTCAGCGGAATTCGTAGAGACAGGAGGCGCGCATATCGGCATAAGGCTAACAGCTTGATTCTCCCGGCAAAACCAAGGACTACCAAGAGATACCAACTTCGATTCTTCGTGAATAGAGGCCAAGGAAAGCGCTTTTTGAGGCAAAATCCAGTTTTTCCATGAGGAAAGGAGATCGAGTTGGGTCCAAGGGATGGGGAGGAAACTTGCGCTTAGAGGCGAATTGGGTTTTGTTGGTCGATCGAGACTGGGGTGGGGAGAGGGAGAGACGAGGCGGAGAAGGTCGATGTTCTTGGGAAGGGAGGAGGGGCCAAGAGAGCGAAGGAAGGGGACGAGCTGGGTACAGGAAGGGCAGCGAAGGGAATCCGGGAGAGATGGGCGAGGAGGGGGGAGGGAGGAGAGGCATTGGTCGCATAGGGAGTGGCCGCATGCGAGGACCCGGGGGATGGTGGTGATGGTGTCGAACGGCTGTAGGCAGACCGGGCACTCGGGGGCTTCGAGTTCGGCCTCCGTGGCCATTGGTGCAGCTTCGCGTAGAGAGAGAGGGAGAGAGAGAGGAGACGGTCTTCGATTGCGTCGAAGCGGGTGAACTGATTGGCTGGCGGTTGGCAGACGATTGGAACGGGTTAACGGATGGTTACAGGAAACCCCACCTTGTTTTTTTTTTTTTTTAATTTTTTTTTTTTATCATCAATATTTTGCTCCACCGAGTTTTTAGTTGTCTAATCTAGGCTTCAAGCCATATACATCGCCGAACAATTGCTTCGAACTAAACGCCGCCGAAATATGCTCCAAGTTGTTGCATTGTTAAGCTATTTTTCTAAACTAACCACACTGCCGAGCTATCAACCAAATTGAGCTAAGCCACAAAATCACCAACCACCAAATAATTTTTTCACAATATTATTTAGGGTTGGAGTTGAACTCATTATCTCTTAAACCCAGTCTGGTTATAGTGTCCGACAGAAAATGAAAGCTTGGTTTAGTTAATCATACATACAAAGTAACAAAAAAACACCATCAATTTGTTTGACTAGAACCCATTAATGATAGAGGGAAGAAGAAGATAAATGAGAAGGTGCTAAGGGAGAAGATATTTTTTTTCTAGGCATGGGTTCGATAATAGGTTAATCTTTTCTAGATACAAAGATAGCAAGCCTAAATTTTAGCAAATATAGTAAACTGACTAGTCTAAACTTCAAACTATGTGCATCACTAAATAATTATTCCGAACTAAATACTACTAAGACTTTATTTCAAGCCTTTGTATTATCTTTTCTAGATACAAAGATAGTGAGCCTAAATTTTAGCAAATATAGTAAACTAACTAGTTTAGACTTTAAACTATGTGCGTCACTAAATAATTATTTCGAACTAAATACTACTAAGACTTTATTTCGAGACTTTGCATTATCGAACTGCTTTTTCAAGTCAATCGCATTATCGAACCATCAGTCGAGTCAAGTCGTTAAGCCAAACCGTTAAACCATCAAAAAAAATTTCACAATAATTATTTGAGATTGTAGTCGATTGCATGACTTCCTTAGTCATGGAAAATAATACAAGGATAATAAATTATGGAAAGAAGGGAAGCAATAAGGTAATATTAGAAATGTTAATTTTTAGATTCTCACTATTAAGGGTTGAGTTAAATTTAACTCTAAGATTTTTTTTTATGGTGAATAAACTAAAAATATAGTGTTCGAACCGAATATATTTAAAATATAAATAACTACATATTATATATATATATATATATATATATATATTTGTAAATATTTATATTTATATTCCTCAAAACTTTGAGCTCGCTTGTGAGATTAAATACTTTAATAAATCTAGAATAGCTATTATAAAATTTTACTCCTAAAATTGTACCTAATTTAATACTTTAAGGTATTATAATATTTACTAAACTAATAATATAATTGGATGTAAATATTATGGATAATAAGATCAGGTAAGTACATCTAATTCTTATTTATCTTTTATTAATCTGTTATGATTAATTAAGCTTTTTAATGTATAAATTCACATATATGATCCTCAGATAGATAAGATACCATGATTTTCCAATGGATCTTGATTATTGAAGCTAAAACTCTCACTCCCTCAGCTACCATATTACATTAAGAAGCTAACTGAGATTCGTTTCCTAGATCAATCGATTATCTTAGACCACTCAAAGAGATAAAAGTCCAACATACAGCTTTCCTCGATCCCAAATTTTCTAAAAAGGATTATGAAAACTATATTTCGCCACTAGAATTATTAAATTCCTGAGACGCTACGTATGATTCTTACATTCTTAGTGTGGTGATAAAAAAAAAACAATCTAATCTAACACCCAATAGAAGTTCAGGAATCCAGATGGAAGTGGAAGATGACAACAGAATAGAAGACGATGGAGAATTATTTGAAAATTCTGTTAGAAACTGAGGAATGGAATTCATTGTATTAGTTTGTCATCAACGTCTACAGTAAATTACAAAACTGAAGTCAAAATTTGGAACACAGAGAAGGCCCTGGTTCTTAGAATCATGTCTCCGTCGGCAAAGCGAATCGGCAAAGTGGGCAAGCGCGGCTCTCCTGCAGCCATCGGCTGAGGCAGTTCTCGTGGAAGACGTGGGAACACGGCGTCTTGCTCAGTTGTGATTCCGGCACGAAATCATCCATGCAAATCACGCAGTTCGTCGTCGACCCATCTCCTACTTTGTATCTAATTCTTTCCATCTTCTCGACAGGAGATGATTGCCGTGCAGGCGCCCTGCGATCCTCGGCGGCGGGCAGCAGCCACACCTGGTCAGCCGCCTGCATTTCTTGAAAGTACTGCCAAGGCACCACGGCGGCTGGTTGTTGTAAGGCCCACCTAGGCGGCTCCGCGTCGAAGATCTTGATCTCGGCGATGACGGCGAAAGAATGGAACCCGTATTCTTGGGCTACGGTAGCCGCATCGCCGGCGAAGGCAGAGATGTTGTCCGTCCAGAACACGACTTCCCCGGCGTCCGGATGGCGGACGCCCGCGAGCACGGAGGAGATGGTGCGCTTCGTGGCCTCGGGGAGAAGAAGATGCCTCGGCGGTCGCCAGAAGAAGAGCTCGTGCGTCACCTCCTCGACTCCCCAGTAGCAATGAACTCTCGAGACGACAATCCTGACCTCCCCCATTGATGGCAAGCTCTCCGCGAACGAAACATCAAGGTGGACTTCCGTTGGGAATGCCATGAATTCTCGACGAGAATTGTGAACAGAGAGAAACGAGAGAGCTGAGAACAGAACAGGACAGAGTAGTGACTGACTGAGGGGAAAAAATGAGGAAGAGGGTAATGGCAGTTGAAGGTGTATTTATAGGTCTCTAACCCGCGTTAAAGCCGTTACCAATCCGAGTCCTATTCAATTTCGATTTCGAATTCGAATTCGAATTCGACTGGGCGATGTAAACCGTTGCAATCTCGTCGTGATCACATACTATGAATAGGACTCGGAGAGACTGAAGGTAAAGATGAACAATTATTTCAAAATTCAGTTATATCGCCTTTTCTCTGTCCAACTCTGAATTATATTGGTCATTTTATAAACTAGGCGCTACAAATTATTAATTGTTGGTGGAATGATATGCACTTTTTTTACCCTTATTATATTGGTTGATAAATGATAATAATTTGTAAATATTTATTATTAATTTTTTAAATTTAGTTGATAATGCGTATCTAGTTATTCTGATTGCCCTCACTCAGACACTATAATATCGATTGGGTATCTACAATTGATATGCTCGCACATTCTTTCTTGAAAAAGATATTTCTCAAATTTTGATATTTTGGCAGATCTGACCAAAATAGCCGATCATCACTCTTTTTTCTATATAGCATACATGATTATTATTAATTAGGCTAAAAATGACAAACAATGTTGTAATGCACCGGCTGAAAGCTATGATTGGTTATAGTTGTGGTAGCAAGTAAAGATGAGAACTATAGGTAAAGACAGTTAAGATAAAGAGAAAACATGAAAAATGTCGAAGACGAAAGAGAATGTGAGGGCCAAGAGAAATAGAAAGAGCTAGAAGAAAGGAATATTCTATTCAATAATTTAAAAGTATGCCTAAGATACAAGTTATAATGCTCTAGTTCGAAAAATAACAAACCATTTATGCTGCTATCTCTATTACGAACCTAAATCACAGCAAAGACTACAAAAGGTTGAATTGTTTAAGTTCAATTTGAGATATTCTCTCAAAAGTTTCAATTTGAACGAACAATTTGATAAGCAATTTTATGTCTTTCACATCAAACCTAAATCAAGCCCAAAGTAAACTTAAATTGAATCAAGCTTCAATCAAGATTGAATTGACTCTTAAGTTATCTACATATTGTAAAATCAAATCAAATATATAACTAAATAGAACATTAATTATTATATTTTGTTATTTATATTAATGTCTAAATAGTTTTTATCAAATTGGTTTATGCTAAGCTCAGATTGAAATTAAATTCGAGTCAGCTTAATTATTTCGACAGCCTACACCTAGGTTTTTTTTTTGTGGGTACAATATAGATCATTGAATCCATCAAATAAGAGTTTTTGGCTAGAGGGGAATTTCCCTCCCTCTAAGGAGGTTGCCCCTTGTCGCTCCTATTCAACACTGCACCCGTCACCATCGTTCGTCATTCCTCATCGCCAAAAACTCTCTTTTCATTGTCGCTTCAATGCTATCGCCATCCTTCTCCTCCTTCACTCCCTTGCTGGATTCGAGCCTAGCCACCATCCTTCCATCGGATTCGAGCCCGTTGCGTCCCTACCTCTTGCCGCCTCCCTTATCGAGCTCGGATCTACCCAAAACCCATTACCCAATGTCGCTCCCTACATCTTCTCTTCACTGCTGTCATTGCCAATCTTCTTCTCCTTCCCTCTCTTGTCATTCCAAACTTGGTCGCCACCCTTTTGTCAGTTCTTCACCGATTCTATTGTTGGTGTAGTAGCTTCGTCGTCACTGTTTCTATCTCGCTCTTGTGGCCTTTGCTCAACAGGGCTCACTACCATGCTAGGGTAGATAAGGCCCTCTAGGTTGGGAGAGGGTCCAAGACTCGTTCATAATAATAGGTTGTGCTCGCTAGTGTTTGTGTCTATTTGGATATATAAGTTGTGATTTTTGGCAGTCCTAGGTTGTATAACCTTGTTTTGCTCTAAAGTAGTATTAGGGTGTTGTAAGTATTTTTCTTTTAATTTATATTTCAAGTGGGTGATCTTAGATCCTCCTGCTTTTGCGGATTCTCACGGCTGTGTCTTAGGCTACTGGACTGATGAAACATGTGGTTATTATGCTGATAATGCTAAAAATAAGGCTCTTTGCTCTTGAAAATCTCTCAGATCATTCGTCATTTTTATTTTGTGTTGTGCCCCTAAGCTTTGCCATTTAGATTGAATTTTGTGATGTCTATTATAGGATTGAATTATGATGATTTTATTATAGGCCAAGTGTGAGATTTATGTCAAGTTGTCGCTCTATTTCCTATACTTTTTATGTATTAGGCTTTTTCGTTGCGATCCTCGGTAATTATTTTGCCTACCAGCTTTCCACAAAAAAAAAAAAAAAAAGGTCAGTCCAAATTTATTTATCGGGTTACTTCTAGTCAAGATTAGTATAAAGTAGAATGGTTGTTTAATTAATGTAAGTATCTAATAAAGTAATCTAAAAAGAGTAAGTGATTATTCGTATTTATAATTAAAAGCCTACTTGAATATGAATATAAAGTGCTGATCAATTTGGTGATTTTTTAAGAATAATTGTATTTTGCATTTTTACTGAGTGTGCAATAACAAATTGCTAACAATTAACTAATTATATGGGCTTATCCAACTCATAGATAATAAGTTGGCAGATCAAAAATCTTTTAATATTTTCTAGAAGAGAATTAGAGGAAATGGTATTTTTTTTTTATCATATAACAAAGGAAGTTTATGAGATACTCCCATGCCCATTGTTGCGTATCTCTTATATAAATTGTACTCATTTTTATTATAATACAATGTGTATTTAGTATAATATATATATAGTTTAAAGAGCTCAATCTCGTAATTACTAAAATTTAAGGGTTTTCTTTTTCTGCAAATAGCTCGACACATTGGTATTCTAAAATTTTGGATGAAGTTGGGGAGATAAATCAAAATGGACAAGATGAAGATCATAGAATTTTTTGTGCGAATTGCCCTACATTATTTGATGTACAGACTTGAAATGTCATAAGAACAACATGTTGACCAACTAGCCCTTTTAAACTTTTTTTTAATTAGTTTAACACACTTTAGAAATTGATGAACTAGACGACTCGTTGAACTGAAAAATGACATGTGTGAAAATTTTCTCTTTAAGAATTAATAATTTTCTTAGTGACTTTTATTTTATAAAAATAAAAATATATTAAGAAGTAGACATAAATGCCTCAAAAATTACAAATAGCTTTAAGAAGATTACCCAAAGAATCCCTAGTATTACTCATTCTATTCAACTACCTATTTAGCATTGCTATACACATGTTATAATTAGTTAATATTTGAAACAATGGTGATAAATTGCGACAACCTTTCAAGATTTTCTGGATTTTCCAATATGATTGGCCTAATTTAAGGAGTTGGATTAGCATCATAGAATCAATTTCAGTGTTAATGCAGTGGATATTGAATCTTTTTTGCCTCTATCATTGCTTCCCGTAGATTCCATGCCACAATCTCTAACGGGCTGCTAGCCGAGCACCTAGAAGGAGAATGTAGGCATTAATATCCTTGAAATCCCATCATCCTCGCCTTTTAAACATGGACGGGTCAAAAGACTCATCCACATTATGTCTAATCTAACTAGGATTTAGAGGATACTAGTAGTTTAGAGACATGATGTTTGCAGCAAGGTTGCATGGAATATGAGTTCTGCCCACAGTTTATATATTATATAATTAACAAAACTATATGGAGATTAGTAGTAGTAATAGTAAAGATTCTGTTATTATGATGCTTCGATATTTGCCCAAGAAAGTTGGCAACAAGAGCAAAGATAAGCTTGTGTTTTGTTTTATAGGGAGATTTGTATCTTTTAACATCAGTTGTTGATCAACCAATCCGCAGTGAAAGAGATGTGGAATCTAAACACAGACATAGTTAGATCTCATATTTGTTTAACTACAACAACATAGTGTAGAAAAAGATGGTTAATAGTTTCAATCGTCATTCTCACGCATGTTACACAAAGAGGAGGAAGGAATGCTATGCTCAAAGAGCATATTATTAGTGGGTAGATTTTCCCAACAAAGCTTTCAAAGGAAATTTTTTTAATTTCAGAGGTGATTGGGAACTTCCAAAGAGTTTTCTACTTAAGTACTACTGTCTCTCGGAAGAGAAGACAGAAGAGCGGTTAAATAATTTATGACATTTGAGCCCAACTAAATAAGCATTAGCTTCTAAAAATAATAAGCATAAGGAGAACCTACAGTAGCACTCTCATTGAGAGTAAGGGACTAACCCAATCAGTCGAGGTAAATAGCTGAATAAAATAAGCTCACCCATAATATTGTCATCTAAGCATTCCAACGTCCTCTATGAATTAATTTGGCCATCATTTTACAACAAAACTTAATATCAGAGTTTAGATAAGTTGGTCCTAGTAGGAGACATATTGCACAAGCTTGACCTAGGTAAGATCAACATTAGCCAACAATTTTATTTTTGGGGCTATAAAAGCATGTCCAAATTAACCCACTGAGCATCAAATTACTCAATTTGAAATTTGGCGTAGCATTTAAAGTAGAGTTGGTCCTAGCAGACTTAGCTCTGCTAGGATTCGACAAAATTTTTTTCCCTCTCCTCCTTTGAGGGTTTCCTCCGCAAGTGATGACCTTCCTCTTCTCCTCTCAGTGTCAGGACCTCATCAAATATCGATATGTGAAAATTCCTTCTTGTAGCCATGGCCCCATACCTCTCATTCATTGGCACCATCTGTGCATCCGCCCTCAACTTCTTTCCATCTCCACCGTCGTCGTCTCTCTTTGCTTGCTGCCACTTTCTTCCATCTTCGCCCTCAACTAGCCTCTACTTATCTTTGGCAGCTAGTGAACGAACCTACCTTTAGTGCAATAACAGCAATGATAAAGGTAGTGTAACGCCCCCGCCCGGCACGGCACGTGCACGCCCACGCGCCCACACGGCACACGCGGCGCACGCAACAAGTCGGGCGGGGCCCGTCACACACAGATACTCTCCTGTGCACATATAATCATGACATCATCAAATAAAACCTGTTAACCTATCCATGATCACATAATCCATCATCAAATACATCATACTATCAACCAAATAAACTTGTTAACATATGAATATCCAAGTTCATAATAATATACACTAGACCACTACATAATCTGGCAGGGCCCACACAGGCCACAATAAACCATCAAGATACAACTAAACAACTGATACACGAGTGCTATAAAATCTAATATATACTATACAAATCATCATTCGATACAATAAGGCACAAATATAACAAGCAACGATACAACTCAATGTCTGGTTAAACTATCTTCTATACCGTCTCGCATCAATAGCTCACCTCATCATCACTCTAAAATATCTTCTCAAGATATCTCAGGTCGCTATCACGTACCACAAATCTGATGGGTTAGAAAAGAAATAAAGAGAGTCATGAGCAAAAAGCTCAGTGAATAGACCTTACCCTGAATCAGTGATGCCAAACAGAGAGTAAATCATGTATTGGATAATATGAATCAGAAAGCAGTATGATGCCATGTATGAACATATATATATATGTATCCTCAATGACATATATATGAATAAAATCAAATCTCCTGAATGACCATATTATATCCTCAACCGAAATTATATAACATGATGAAATTACCATATAACATCACCGAATATAACACCATATCATGTATAACAATTATGATCCAATGATACTAGTCACATCAATGATGATGCATGATGCATGCCAACCACTAGATAATCGTATATGTCAGAGTCAGATATAATCCACATATCTCTCACTATCATAATCATTCGTCTCAACTCTGAATATCATCCACCATGCTGGACTACGGTACCCGGCCCCAAACTCGATACACATCATGTCACAAGCTCAGAGCATACCCTATCGTACGCTAAGAGTATCTCTGTAGATAAATCACACCCTGCCATACGCTAAGGGTATCTCAGAAGAAAGTAATCATACCCTGCCATACGCTAAGGGTATCTCAGAAGAAAGTAATCATACCCTTCCTTACGCTAAGGGTATATCAATGATAGTTGTACCATGTCATACGCTAAGAGTACAACTATCAGTCATCACCATACTCTGCCATACGCTAAGAGTATGTCCAGTACCAGTCCGGACCAGATACCGTTCCAGCCATCACATCTCATCACATCACATACACATATACTTTTATAATTTTCTATATATGATAAATCATATGCATATATCAAGTACGACAACAGATCATACAACTCAGGAATTTAGGTGGTAAAGAAGTCGAGAGAAAAATGATGTAATGCAGACTCCAACCATGTATCTAACACATGCATACTCATGATAGAGATCATCCCGATATAAAACCATAACAGCATAATTATCTCCAATCATCTCTATATATCACCAATGTACTCATATCCCAGATCAGTCTAATCAAATGCATGATAAAATATGTTTGACTGAAATCATCTCTATATAAAGTCATATAATCATGCTGGAAGCCAAATTATGCATGTATATAATATGTAATATATCCTAATTTGAGAAAGGGATCTAGGGGATAAGATTACTCACCGTCTGATCAGAAGATACAAACCACGCATCTCTCACGTCCGTCAGGTAACAAAGTGACACTCATCGCTAGCAAGGTCCACGGGGTCTCAAATAAGGGAGTTCGGGATCTGAAATATTTAAGTAGTATGATGTTAGCCGTTTATCTAATTAGAATTAATTCAGTTAAAATATAAAGGTTTATTAGATTTAGAATCACTTTTCTTTATTTTTGATTACATAACTAGGTCTATAATATAGATACGATTCAAATATTATAATTCTTTATTATTATAAAATATTAGTTATAATATAAGGAGAAGATGCTTGTTTCCTTTTATATAAGAGTATTTCTAAATATATAATTAAAAAATAAAATAAATGAAATAAAAGGCTAAATAAGTATAGAGGTGGTCTAATTTTAATTAATTTTATAATTCATACACTATCTTGATTAATTAGGGACAACTCAGTCTTTACTCAATAAAATAATAAATAAATAACTAAATAAACTTAGTATTTTATTTGTTGCAGAATAATCATAAAATTAATAGAAATACTTAAAATATATATATGATGAGGGTATTAGAATATAAATCTAATAATTATAATTTACAAATCTATCTATTAATCTAATAGATATGTAAATAAATAAATAAATATAAGTATTACCTATATTTATACCTAATTAATCATTAATTATAAAAATTATCATTAATAAAATTATATTGAAGGATATATAATATTATTAAAATAGTTAATGTCTAAATGATCTATTTGTATTAATTAAGAAGAAAAATACCTAAATAAATAACATAAATAAACTAATTAATTAATAAATTAATTACATCTACCATCAGTGCTGGGCCGAGCCCAACACTGTGCAGAAAGAAAGAGAAGGAGCTGAGGAAGAAGGAGAAAAGAAAGAAAGAAAGAAAGAAAGAAAGAAAGAAAGAAAAAGAAAAGAAGAAGAAGAAGAAGAAGAAGAAGAAGAAGAAGAAGAGAAGAGGAAGAGAAGAAAGAGAGGAGGTGAGGGAGGAGGTTGCGGACCCGGGCCGACGGGGAGGGCACCGGCCGCTGCTGGCCAGCCAGCGGCCGGCCTCTCGTCGGCGGCTCGGCTCCGACGATCCCAACCTCGAGCAAGAGAGAAAGAGAGGGCGGTGGAGGAGTAGTGGCGGCGCTGGGGCCCACCGCAGCCAGCTGGCCGCAGCCGCAGGCACGTGGCGCCCCACCAAGCTGCATGAGCAGCTGGCATGGGCACGAGGCCGGCCACAGTGTGGCCGGTTGCGTCGTGCCCATGAAATTTTTTTTTTTTTTGGGATTGGGTTGTTACAGGTGGTGTTGGGTTTACGCCAATAAGGGTGGGTCCGGTGTTGGGTTTACGCCAATAAGGGTGGGTCCGAGGAGGTGGTGTGCGGTTATGCGACAATTCGAGTGTTTTGAGGGCTCGTTCGTTCACCCACATATTTCTTCTTTATATTTTTATTTTCTCTGTGTTTTATTTCTTTGCTTGTTCTTTGGTATTAGGTTATGGATTTGTGTGTTGGGCTTTTGTGCAGTTTTAATAGATCCACAAAGCTTTGATTCTTGCATTTCGCTTTAGCCAGATTTATTATTTTTAGGCTTGACAAGTCTCTTATCGTGCTTCTTCTGTGGTGCTGCCATTAACCGCTAAGTGAGAGGCTTATCTCTAGCATTATCATTATTTCTCCTCCATTCTAATTTATGCTTGAGAGCTTATTTATTTGTTATTCACTTGATATTTTATTTTATTTCTTCTGTCTGTGTTCAGACATGTTTGGGACTTGTGGCTAGGGTTATCGCCCCATTTTCCATTTTTGTGTATCAACTTGCAATCGATCATTAGTGTTAACACAATGATCAATATGCAAGCTTTCCATAAAAAAGTATAGGAAACTCATCGTCCAACCACAAAGTTTGGCCTCGACACTATCAATAATCTTTAAACAATACTTAATTTGAAGTTTAGAAGAAGAAATATCCAACCCCAGCCATGGTTATACTTAGGATGTTCCTAATATTTCTCACGCAAATTAGATTCATCGAGGTAGGGGGTGTAAAAAGCAAATTTAGCTCTCTTAATATTTTTGATAGAGCCATAGTTAATACTTAGGATGTTTCTGATATCTCTCACACAAATAGGATTCATCCAAGTAGGGGGTGTAAAAAAGCAAATTTAGCTCTACTAATATTTTGAATAGTAACAGTAGCATAATTCTCGGTAGAAATTTTAGTAATTATCAGAAATGTAGTGCATATATGAGATGACAATTAGAACAAGATCTACTAATAGAAAATCCATCAAGTTACTTATCTCATTTGATCATTGAGTACGTAAGAGAAGAATTTAATTAGTGACTTTTAAATTGTCACATAAATTTTTAAAATACAAAATGACTTATATTTTTTTAACCGTTGTAGAGGTTGAGACTTCAGTGGTTTTACAACTCACCTAGATGCCTATTTTATTTACCTATTTAATTTTGAAATGAATTAGAAGCGTAAAAAACTATTAGCTGCAGAAAAGTCAAACACTCCATATAAACTCATCAAATAACTCTGAAGCCAAGTTCGATAGTCGAGATCCATGGCGACTTCCTCCTCGCTTCCCCTTCTTCCCTTCCTCCTCCTCCTCCTTACCCCCCTCACCATCTCCTCCACCACCTCTTCCACCATCTCCACCACCACCACCACTAAAGCATGCGTTATTGGTGGCGGCATAGGCGGTGCTTCTGTGGCGCATTTCCTCAAACAGTACACCTGCACCACTTCCTCCTCCTCTTGCATCGACGACATCCGCGTATTCGAGCGCCGCGCTAAAGTCGGCGGCCGCATGGCCACTATATCAATATCTGGCGACGTCTTTGAAGCCGGCGCCTCTATCATCCACCCGAAGAATCTCCACGCCCTTCGCTTCGCGAAGCTCCTCGGCCTCAACCGCAAGATCTCCTCCTCCGACGAGCTAAAATCTACTTCGAAATCCAACTCCTCCTCTTCCTCCTCCTCTTGGTTTGGTATATGGGATGGCTCCCACTTCGTTTTCAAGACTCTCCCACCACCCTCTTCGAGCTCGGTGTTCAAACGTAAGGTCTACGAGTTGCTCAATTCTTTCCTCCTTTTCCGAAGATATGGGCTATCGCTTCTCCGTATGAATAGATTCGTCGAGGTCTCATCCTTTGCCAAAATCAAATTTTTATTGGTTCACGAAGATTGTGGTATGTTTGATGAATTGATTTGCAATTTTCCTTCTTCTTTTGGTTGGGCAGAAAATGTTGGAAAAGTTCATGCTTTATTATAGTGGATTCGATTCGCGGCCTGTTTTTGAGACGGTGGAGGAGATGCTGAAATGGTCAGGATTGTATGAGCTCACACAGCGGACTCTCGAGGAGGAATTGGCCGATGCTGGATTGAATTCCCAGACAATATCGGAGCTTGTGACTGTAAGAAAAGTTTGCTAGTTGATCAAATATCCTTGTTTTTCTTTTCCAAAGAGGCAGTCTAGAATTTCTGGATCTTAACTTGTTTAGTTTCGCTGTTCTTGAGTATGTTTGTACAATTATGTTTTTCTTTACTTCGTATTTTATACTTCTTTTGTAATTCATTAATTGCATCTGTAGGAGAGAACTGATTAGATTACGCTATTAAGATAAATGAACTTTGGACAGAATCAATTGGAACCATGAGTCATAGTCACAGACATAGTTGAGGTTCATAGTTTGCATCAGTAAATAAAAGAGAATGGTGGTTAGTGGTAATATTTATCTACTGTAAGATCTACACTGATAGTTTATTGTTCTCTGTGCTTTCAAAGTTGTTATTACAACTTCCAAATACTTCTTAACTGTTTGAACATTATACGTCACATTACATGTCATTGAGAATTCATTCTGTTTCCATTTTGACATTCTCATCTTCACAGGTGATAACAAGAATCAATTATGGTCAGAGTGTGAGCATCAGCGGACTGGCTGGGGCTGTTTCCTTAGCTGGTTCCGACTCGGGACTGTGGGCAGTTGATGGGGGAAACTGGCAGCTTGCTGCAGGGCTCCTTGACAATACAAATGCCACATTGCATCTCAATGAAGGAATAGACTCGATCGCTGATGTGGGCGATTATTATGTGCTCAAATCTACAAATGGGAATCAGTACAATTGTGAAGTTACAGTCGTTGCTACACCACTGGATGAGCTGAATATTACCTTTGACCCTCCAATTTCAGTTCCACCTAGGAAACTACAGCATACATACACAACATTCATCAGGGGCATTTTAGACCCTGTAAGTGTTCTCTCCAGCAAAATCATCGAAGTTGGCAACACAAATTCTATTCGATCTTTTCAACCATAATTTCATCTTTTTATAATTTAGATGGTAATTAAATTGATGATGAAGCTTTCCCTCCTTTTTTTTCCTTCTTTTTTTCCTTCTTTTTTTTTCCTTTTTCTGTATTATTCTTTTGTTAGAAAAACAGCCTGTTGTAGTATCTAATGCAAGAAATATTGGTTGATGAAAATTGTTTGTTCCACAGATGTATTTTGGCCTGAAATCTGCATCAGAAATTCCGGACCTTGTGGGCACACTTGAGCTGTCTGATATCCCATTCTCTTCCATCTCTGTTTTGAAGAGATACAGTGAAAGTGATGCGACTTACAAGGTGTTCTCTCGTGCAAGATTAGATGACAGTCTATTAGATCTGATCTTCTGGTGAGTCCCCAACTCATGAACTTAAGTTGAATAGGAATTAAGACATCTTTATTCACAAAAGTTGGTACTTATACTGGCATCATGAACAGCACAAGGAAAGAAACTATACGAATAAATTGGCCCGCTTATCCTCATTATCAAGTCCCCGAACTCTTTGCGCAAATCTTGTTGGATGGGAAACATTTATACTACATAAATTCCTTCGAGAGTGGAGCAAGTACTATAGAGACCAGTGCCGTTGCAGCCGAAAATGTTGCCAGGCTTATAATTTCAAGATTTTCTGTGGCATCATCAAATTCCCCAGATATAAGGATGCCCACTCCTTATAAAGAAGCTCTGCGGACAGAATTATGAGAGGTTGAGAAGTAATAAGTTTCAGCTGTGGTATGTGGTTGTTTATTTATTTGTACAAAATAAATCTTTTCTTCTCTCTATGCCTTGATCAATCTGTAGATCCTCATACAATGAATGAGTTGGTTGTAGTTAACTAATTATAAATCATATCATGCCGAACTCTGCTTCATGACTTAGGTGATGAGTTGCAAATTTGTCTTCTGTGTCTCTCTCAACTGTTCTTGGCATGGTAAAGCAGTTTCCTTTGTCATTTTAAGCAACTCAGGCTGGTACAGTATGGTAAGTATCATGAAAGAAGACAGTGTAATTATCTATCCATTTCAAAATAGAAATATAACTGCTGTTTATATATCGTAAACCTTCATTATAATCAAAAACCATGTGCTTGGTGTTCAGATGTCGTTTTAAGCATGTCATTTTCTCATTATTCCATCTATTTACAGTAGCAAAATGACTTGTTCTAAAATGATCAAGGCCATTTGGTGAGCAATGGAATTTGACATTTTATTAGGAAAATAATTTTGCCTTGCTCCTTCACATTATTTGTTGTATAGTCTGCCACCAAATTGGGTGGTAAAGAATATCTAAAACACCAAGGTACTATGCTTCGGATGTAAGGAACTTTGTGGGTGCTCAGCTACCATACACCTATTCCAAAATAGTTCATTTAGATGATGAATCAAAGCAAACACAATAATCAAAATGGATATTGATAAGAAGTCATAAACTCTAATCTGACAAAATACCCCAAGTGTGTGATTTAATTAACATATAGCATGTATTAGTGCAGGTTGGGTAAATAATGTAAAGCCATTGCAGTCTGTCATATGAGACATCCCAATAAGAAATTAAAGGAAATTTTATAAATTATACTCTATATTTTATCTATTTTATTGTTCACACCCTTCTTTTAGGTTTTTATAATCTGACCTCTACTTTTTTTCTTATAATTCTCGTTTAACACCCTCCGTTAATTTAAACGGTATTAATAAAGAAATATTTTATTATAATATATAAAATAATTTATAAATACCTAAATTATCCATGCCTTCTTCAGAAAAGAGGTAGAGAGAGGAAGAAAAATAATTGTGAGAGTATTTTAGTAATTTGATATTAATCAAAATAATGTCAAGGTGTTAAACGAAAATTATAAAGAAAAAAGAAAGGTCAAATTACAAAATCGTCGAAGACAATGTGTAAATCATAAAATAGGTAAATTGTAAGGTGTGATTTGTAAAATACTCTAACTTAAATTGACAAATAAGCCATAAAATTTTTGATAGATCTGCTAAAATTCTTCTTGCTTAACTGCAGTACAGAACACACCGAATATAGTCGAATATAGTTTTTCTATCAACTTACCTGTTTAGGAATATGCTTATTGTAGAATAAGTATTCTTATTCTGATATAGTAACTAAACAGTTATTTATCTTATTGTAGTATAGTAATTCGTCATTCTTTCTCGTCTTATTTCATACAACTTAAAAAAAAAAAATTTAACAATAACCCATAATTACTATTTACCACTAGAAAAGATAATATTTAATTATACATCACCTTAATATTCTCACTCTCTCTCTCCGCCATCTCTTCTTTCAAATATTAGTCATCTCATTTATAGTTTAGATTTTTTTTTTCTCTCATCTATCTTTTCTTTTAAATATTACTTATCTCACCTATATTTGAGATTCTTTTTTTACTAGTTAATTCTACAAAAATAAAAATAAAAGCATTAAGCCTACATATGTTTTTCGCAGTGTAGGCTTATAACTCCGAATTATCCTATAGTACAGGCTTATAATTCCGTATTAATCTGCATTGCTTCTTTATTTCTTCTAGTGCATAATTATTTTATATAAAATGCGGGCTTATAACTTTGTATTACCCCACAGTCTCTTTATTTTCTTTAGTGCATGGATATATTTTATAGAGTGCGAATTTATTATCACACAGTGCCTCTTTATATCCTCTAGCGCAGTGTTATTTTACATACAATGAGGGCTTATAATCTTACATTACCCCGTAGTGTCTATTTATATCTTCTAATACATATTTATTTTACATAGAGTACATGCTTTTAACCCTACATTACCCCACTGTGCATATTTATATCCTCTAATGCATAGTTATTTTATAAAGAATACAGATTTATAACTCCGCATTATCCCATAGTGTTTTTTTTATATTATCTAATACATAGTTATTTAATATAGAATGTGGGCTTATAATCCCACATTATTGTCTCTTTATATACTTAGTGCATTATTATTTACATAGAATACATGCTTATAACTCCGCATTATTCTACAATGTCGTTTTATTTCTACTAATGCATGATTATTTTATATAGAGTGCAGACTTATAACTCCACATTACCTTATAGTGCTTCTTTATATCATCTAGTGCATAGTTATCTTATATAAAGTGTAAAATTATTTCTCTACAATATATACTTATAACCCTATATCCTTATATAGAGTATTTTAAATCCGTAATTTAAAAAAAATTATTTTAAAAGATAATATTTACTTTTACTACTTTAACATATACCCAAGGGTACTAAAACATCACTAATTCTCAATACAATTTTATTATTCCTCAATACTTTAATATCAACCACATCAAATATATTATTACTTTATTAAAATAATTTATACTAGTATTAGCTCTTCTTTTCTAGTATTAAAAATTAGAATAGGTATACATATTCTACTCTTATTCCATAAGTAAATGGGGGCTTAATCTCAGACAAAAAAATATAAGGGCCCTACCGTGCTATATCTAAATACCTTGAATGGTTGCATGCCTCCAAAAAAGAAAACAAATTGAACAGCTTTACTGCACAAGGTTGACCATCTTTAGCATTACTCAACTGCTTGATTGAAACAGATGGATGTACAGAACATGGCTACATATGATAATCAGCAACATACCCAAACAAAATTCAACGGATAGTGCAGAGATGTATTATCTTCCTCTAGCACTCAATATTGGATCGGGTACTGTGGTTACATCAAATGGTTGCTCACAAAAGAATTGGTTGGGGAGGGCATCTGAAATCTATTATTTCATTTTAAGATAATGATTCAGAAAGTAGAACAACAAGAACCATAATTAACATTACTTAAATGCTATACTGCCACCCCAAATCAGCTTGATTTGTCAGAACTTGGTAGCCCAGATATCTGAATGCTACTTTTAGGTTCGCTACTTGCATTTGTCTCATCAGTATGCTTGTGAGACTTCTGCCTTTCCATAGTATGCTGAGAAGGAATTTTAGCCGGATGAACTTGTATTTCTCCCAAGTCTGATTCCGATTTCCTCTTCATCTTTTTCTTCACATCAACAACATTTCTGTTCCCCTCATCAGGAGTTGTGATAGTGTTACCTGCTTTAACCTTGTCGATGTTTTTGGACCCTTGATATTGTGCTGAGTCATTCAAGGGGGGAGAGGGATCAACCACTTTGCCTATTGAAGCAAGTGGTTGATTGGTTATAAGCTTGTCTGGAGAAACAATCACCTGACCACTGTAATCAATTACTGGTCTCTCGTGTGCAGCTCGTACTTGAGCAGCCTGATTGCTATCTTCTACCTTGACTGCCGAAGCCAGCCTTTTCCTCTTAATCCTCTCAGCATCACGAACCTACACAAATATTAAGGACGGCACATTAACAGTAGCTTCTGTAAACAAATAGATGTAGCAACTAATCATACTAAGTATCCTAAAAGGTACTGTATGCACACAAAAAAAAGTGACACACTCGAACAAAAAGTGGAAAACATAAATGTATGCCAACAGACTCTTCCATAGATCATCTAGGAAGCCAGGGAAAAGATCCCAAACATAAAGTTATGTTCCTTTTGACTTTGTTTAAAGAATGCTTAATGTTCTCATATATCAACATAAATGCACAAATGTGAATGATCCAATAGATACTCTTAAATAAACAGATAAGAGTGCAACAAGCTCAGAAAGGTGTGCTTCTATTTCAGTATGAGTTTCAGCATACCTGAAGCAGGACATAAATTATTGCCTACATTTGTTATGCATAATATTGTAAACACTCTGAATAACTGCCCAAAATTAGTATTGTTTTATTATAGTTCACAGGTTTCAAGTTTCAATGAAACAAAGTATTTAAGTACATCAGGACAGACAAGATACACTAAGTCAAGATTCAACGAGCTGGTTTAACCATATCAGACAGTTTTCAAAAAATTCTTTATATCATATAGAGAAAGAATCAGTAGCAATCATCAACATATTTGCCCATCAAGCCAAAGGATACAGTCCACCAAAGTAAATCATATTCTCATGAATAATTATCTTCTGAATTCAACAGTTTCACTGTTGTTCCTGTACAGGAAGCATACTTAAGAAACACTCTTGTATCAAGTATTGACAGGATACTGAAACATTTTATGTGAACTGACCTCTAGCAGAATTGTTTTCACTTATTAGCCTTTAGGTCATTTAAGACTAACCCTTTAATTGTTCAGCAGTCCAATTCTGTTTGAAATATTGTCGTTTCCAACAAAGATAGTCGCAGTGAATTATCACATAATCCCTAATAGTATAGAAGCTAAGCCCAACACTAATAAAAATCAAGAAAACATGCTTTCAAGTTTCAAGTACAGAAACAGCCAACTTTTCCTCTCATTCAAATTAAGACATAGGAATGCATTAAGGAATTCACGAGCACCCAGTCTCAATATTTCAACAATGACATGAAATCAGAATAATCTGAAAAGCTAAAAGAAAATTTTGTTTAGAGAACCTTAAAAACATAATAGACAATATAAATCTAAGAAAAATTCTTTATACATCACTAGTATACATGTGGGAGAAAACAAACATTATATGTAAATATATCAAAATAGAAAAGGTTTATCTCAACAAAAAAAAAAAAAAGATTTATCTCAAAACAGTGATAGGTATTACATGTGCATATACATTGTGGTTATGCTATGGTGATGTTGCATCATAACAGATAGAGACACTTTCAAAACTAATCATAGAGATCGAAAATAAAATTATAGGCATTGAATATGATCTATAAGGTTTATTATGCATACACAAAAAGAATCATATATTTAAAAATCTTATTGTCTTTGCTGTTTTACGTAGTACTGAACCTAACAGCATGAAAATGCATACATGGCATAGGCAATATATGTCAGAGAGATGAAATTGTGACAAAAAATTCTTGGAACTTGTAGATCTTATCCACTAGTTTTAGATTCTATTTACAATGTTCATATATATATATATATGAATGATATATGCATACACTTGTGTTTGAGTTCTTTTATAAATGGATGCACTGATAATGTTAGATGGATGAGGATAAGAGGACCTTATGACGCCTGTATAATGCCCTTCTACGCTCCTTCGATCTATAAATAGCATCCTTGATTCCAACATTATCCATATAGCCATGTGGCCATAACTCTGCCAGCTGGGAACAGAAATGAGTCAATTTCATCAGGATCAGATGCTGCAATGATAAAGTATACCTGTGCACAGATTGATACACACACACACACACACACACACACACATATATATATATATGATAATTGATAAAATATAGATTAGACTAGAGCCCATCATCAGTTAATGGTACAAAATCAATGTTACACCACACAAACAGAAGATACAGCCATCTCCATCACAATCTCTATCAACTATCAAAAAGTTGGAAAACAGCTTGTAGTCGCATAATTAAGCACCAGATAACAAACAAATGAGTAAAACACAAAATAGCTTGTCAGCTAAAAATCTAAATATGTTGTGATGAATACAAAAGTGAAAATCCACTCAACTAATCCGTGTGTAGATGTTGTGCTACTCTCTATGAATGATAGTGCGGAGATGCTATCCTCAGCTAGCTGTTCCTATTCCTATATAAAGACCAAGATTTCATAGGTTTTAATAGTTCTAAAATATAGGTAGTTTCAAAAGCTTTGTAATAACTTTAAAAGCCATCTAATAAATTGTTTTACTTGATGTGCAGAAGGAAGATATCACAAAAGATCTTCTGGTTCAATGGCATTTTGAGTGTTCTATATGCAAATGATAGCTTCAATTTTCAACTTCGCAGGTCCATATTTCTACCTTCCTTTGACTTAGAACCAGGGTCAAAGCTAGGAATTTTCCTCCGTGGGCACCAATGCAAACTAGAACTACAAATATTAAAAGTAAGACATGAATATCCTTTGCTGAATTAGTACTACGTTGAAAATCATTGAGATCCTCAATTCTTCATCTCTCTTCCCCAACCCCTCATCTTACCTACACACTTATTCATTCTTCAACTATAGAAAACCAACTCGCAAATGCATTGTCAAAGTCAAAACAAAGGATCATTATTTTGACTATTAAGTGAATAGCCTATTATAATAGGCAACTTATCAAAATATTTAACTGCTCATGATATTTTAAATGGTGTGCCTAGTCTCAAGTCTTTGCTCTAGAAGCAACTAGAATGCTAAACAAAGCTGAGAATAAGAGACTAATAATTAGCAGAGGTTAGAAAACCGAAGCAATAATTCAAGTCCGAGCCAAAGGATTCACAAGGAAAATTCACCATATATAACATTTGGTGTGATCTGAAAACAACCTTAAACAAAAAATTCCCACATGAAATCAGTAAGATTCTCATCTAATACCCTGTCTTAGATCAGCAGCAATGTTTGATAGCAAAAGAAAGGTACAGGATAGCAATATCACCAATGATGGTTATGAAAGGTGACCATTTTAATGTGGCCTATATAGGAGGTTTCTCTGTCATTTGGATCCAATTCTGAAGGAAAGAAGAACAAATAGTTGGTGCAGCATGATTGACAGAGGTACTGAAACTCGTGCAGGGAATCATGGTTTGGCCACAGAGATATCAAAAAGGGCAGACTTGCGGAAATCCAATTGTGATGCAGCCAGTTCTGGATGGGGGATGGTGGGGCAGGAAAGTGAAATGACACCTTTTAAACAACCCAAATTTATGTTCTTTCGATGAGAATAAATCCAAAACCAGACCAAATCAATTGATTCTAAATCGAAACTGCTACTCACACACCAGATCCCTAATACAATCCTAATTAGACTAGAATCAAAAGAAAATTCAAATCAGAAGAGGAACAATCTAGCTCTAAACTTCACGACGCAAGTCTTACAATCTCCATGGAACATCCTAATCCAAGTCATCATACATCCATTTTTCCAGCTCTTCCAAAATCCAAAAATGTGTGGAATCCATCAAATGTTTAAAACAAAAAAAGTGGGAAAGAAAAAATAGAAAGACGTCCAGGAAAAAATAATGTTGTTTTGCTTGCAAAGTTTTACTTTCTAAAGTATGGTAATTGAATCAACTTTATATAGTGTAACAACTAACAACTAACAACTCCATCATAAATATGCATCAAAGAATGTGATGCCCTTTTGATGATAGAGATAAAACAGGAGAAACTACCTCAACATATAGCTTCCTACTTTGAGGGCCCTTGTCTTCATCCATTCCCTGAGATACAATACAGATTGACATTGATGAGATAATTTATAGATACAGTGCAACAAATTTAATAGGCTAAGAAATAAAAAATGATCGCACATCTTAACAAAGAAAAGCTTCAGATAGACAAGTATAAGTAATCTTGAACATGACAAAAGCTTGGAAATAACTACCACAAGGTCCACAACTAATCTTCTACTAAAACAATGCCATCTCGAACATACTCTTGGTCATGAACTCATTTCTCTCCCTATTTCCACAAAATTAATGATGATGATAGTGAATTATCATGGTCATCATGGTCATCTATAACAAAAGAGCGTGTGCTATCTTTTATGTTATATTGTACCTCAACATACAAATCATAGAGATCACAGATCTTGTCTTCCAATGCAGAATCCATACTATACTTTCCCTTTAAAGATCTTCTTTCATCATTACTGGCAACTTCCTGAAAATTTTCAGCTGAACCATCCTGTTGCTCAGTAGCCTGCTAAAACAAATAAATAAATAGTGAGAAATGCATAGTGAAGAGGAATAATGAAAAACCTTTTCAACAAATTTTCAATTTCAGCTTTCAAGATGCATGCATTTATTAAACAAAGTCCAACAGTAACGTTTCTAGAGTTAATAGGAAACTTGTTAAAGTGCATCAATATAACAAGGCATTAACAAAGTTCCAACGATGATCTATCATAATAAGGTACCTTGGATTTTACGTAGGAAATGCGTGATCTGATCATTTCATTGATCTCTCCTTTTATTTGTTGGAATCTGCCTGCTTTCTGTTGCTTTGCCGAAAGACCTAATTCAACCATTTCTTTCATGTTTCTCTGCGACAAACTTTATCGGATTAGTCTATCACAATTTCAGAATGACAATCAAAAACTGCTAAAATATCCTACCGCAATCAGTCAAAGTAAATCTAAGTAACATACCAAATAAAGGTATTGTTACTCGAGAATTACCTTCAATGTCTTGCGCTGCACTAGATGACCAAGAATACCCATGAGGCGGTCAATTAATTCATCTTCTGAAATTTTCCCTTGACTTGCCTGCGTCAATCAAACTTTTATTATTATGGACCAACAAGGATATCTAGAAAGTCTGGCAGGAAAAAATTCTTGATATAGGCGGAAAACTTTGTCCCAATGTTCTTAGACTTTAAAGCTCATGGGATAAAATATTGTGCAAAGAATGCTGCTAGTTGATACGGTGAATTAAAGCTATCACGACTTAGGAGTTGAGATCACTGTCGGACTAAATTGGTGTCAATAAAAAAAAAAGAGTGAACATTGTATCACTACAGTAAACAGAGTTCGATGCAGTTTGGCACTTTGGCTTATGATCAGACTGCAAACAAAGTAAAGGAAACTCGATAAGAATTCCCTTAGCAAAAAGTGGTTTAGCATCTAATAGTCTAATATTATGCCACTACTAAGAATCAGAGATTATGTGTGTCGGGCCCCTTCTACCAAAGAATTGTGTTGGAGAAGTAGGCATTACGCAAAAAATTAGAAGTGTATCACAATTACAGATTTAATTTATTAAGAAAAACTGAATTATTTGACTATCTTGCCCAATACTTCCATATTCGCTGATCTCTCACTAAACTACTCATCCATGTTTAATGTCTGAAATCCAATTTTACGCTTCTAGTCAATTCCATTCGTTCAATCTGACAGATGAGTGTCAAATACTTGTAAACCTGTTAACTAACAATGGGTGCAATTCTCCTACCAATTGAAAATTGGTTTTACCCACCAGAGAGAACGGGTTTGGTGTGTCCTAGTCTAGTCCAAAACCCAGAAACTAGCAAAGGACCACGTTTTGCATAATCTACTGAAAATAAAAGGCTTAATTTAACCTCTAAACACTAAATACTGTTATATAGATTTAAGAAAAAAAACACAAGGATAAGAACTTTCGAGTTTCACTAGTTTGAAAATTGAAAAAAGTAGAAACATAGATAGACACATCTATGAGACACTGGGACTAGAAATGAGGTTGAGCAGAAGAATACCGATAATCTTGCAACTTTAGCGAGCTTTTGCTTTACTTCCTGAGGCAATCTCCTTTTAACTTGACAGGCAGGATCCACTTCCTGGGCATCAAGACTTGGTGGCCTAACTGTAAGGAAAATTTGAAGTTTATAAAAAATTAAAAAATTAAAAAAAAATGTACTCGGTTCCTCTAGCAATCCATAAGGCAACTCTTAATCATAATAACAGAATTGTAAATGGATGAGAAATTACACTCTGCAACTATCTTTTCGAGATCGCGGATGGCACGCTCAAGTGTTGTGCCCTTAGGTCTAATAGATGCACCTTCTCTAACCCCTGCCAATGATGACTGCTGCAAAAGAAATCCAAAGAACAACAGATACGATAGTCATAAAAAATGATATAAATTAAAGTTTATCCAATTAAGGCTTTTAGCTATCTAGTTTAAAACTTTAAACACATATCAAGAACTACATAGACATGCAAACAATTGCTTATACAATCACCGACTCAATAGGTACTTCTGCATTCAATTATTCTCTAGGGGAGTGTGCCGGGGTAACATGTACAGGTATGGGTTAAACTCCAACCACAGAAATTCACCATTTCACTGTGAACGGGCCTGGATGACAATTTGCAAGTTTCTGTTCATGGATCATGCAAGAATGCTTCATCGAGAATGATGTCAATGAAGCAGAAGTTCAGTATGGCAGTATGCATCAGAGCTTTGACACCCAATAGCCAAGATAAACCCATATAAGCTTACAACAGGAAGACTCATTTTTTACTTATGATGTGCTGTCATAGCTAACAAATATTCCATAGGAAGATAGGTTGGAATATTTCCGAAGTTCACACCACAAATACCTTAATCAAAGAAAACAGAAAGCTGCTGTAGAATACACAGTGGATACTTACCACTGCTTGCATAGGATAAATACTTCCAGAAATACTCGTGTCAGCATATTCACCAGCTCCATATTTTTCCTTCCGTCGTATTTTAGTTGGAACATCAACATTTTCACTATTCAGCAACTTCTTTGACTGAAAATCAAGTTGAGAAGATGCACTTTTGTCCCGAGATACTGAATATGTATAATCATACGATTCACTTGTTCTTGTATCTCTAGAATGGGCAGCTCCTGCTTTGTGTTTATCAAAATCCTTTGGCTCGGAAGGCAGTGATGCCACATCCTTATTTGATACTTTTGCATATATTGTATTTTCAGTATTAAGGGGAAAATCAGCAGACTTCTTTTCATAGGCTCCAGTATGGGCATTTGCTTTATTTTTCACATGTTTGCTCTCTTCGTAATAATGTGCACCATGGGGTGCCTGAATTTTTCTTGACAATTTCTTCCCCATAAATGATCCACTCCTTGGAGCAGCCTTCACTCGCATATCGCCCACATTTAACTGTTCGCCAGCAGCATGGCCCAAGTCCTTTTCACGATGAGATTTTGTTGTCTCTTTTCTTCTCCTTTTCTTTGGTGCCACATTAGGTGATGAGCTAGGTTCACTGCTAAAATGCATCAAGTATAAGAAAGAATGATTTTTTTTTCATAACTTAATGATATCTAATATCACCATTGTATAAAATTAGGATAAATCAGTTGAAATGCCAAGTGAATTTTGTAACTCATTTCACTCTAGTTAGTTAAAACAAAAATCAAAAAGATTTTGATAAACAAGATTAATGGTTGAGGTAAGAATGAAATTTTCTAAGACCTCTACCTAATAATATGGTAAAATATTGTCAAAACAATTTAAGAAACATAGTAAACAAAACTACATGATTGCAGGAGCAAGTCAATAAAAACCACTCTTTACCCTGTAAAAATATGTGGTAACAGAAAGGATTTCATTGGATTATCCATAATTGAAAAGTGGCGAAATATAAGTAAGAAAAATTATAAAAATCTTCTTACTATTTACAAAAATGAGACCAATGAGCCACATCAGAAACCAACTATAAATTCATTTCCTAAGTATTGGACAAAAATGATATCAGATGGAGATATGAATCATTGTTCATGACTAGGACTGCTCATCTAGCCCAATAGCCCGAAAATCGCCAAAGCCCACCCGAAATTTTCAGGCCATAATGAGCTCGAAACCCAATCTTGCAGCCCAATTATTAACATAAAGGCCTAGGTTAGCTCATAACACATAGGTAAAGTAGCTTTATGCCATATGTAAGGTAGTCATTTATTATTTTATCATAGTCGTTAGATCAGCTTTACCTTTCTATGAGTGAATAGTCGTAGAACCTCCAAAACTTTCAAACCCTAATCACCACCTTTCTTCAGCAACCACCCTACTATACGACCGTCCACCGCCACTTTTGGCCGCTCGTCACTTTTCGATGACCGTCGGAACGGCGGATATTTATCGATCTGTCCCATTCTAACATTCCTCTACTATTTTATTTATATCTTTTTATCCTGACCTCCAATTTACGTAAAACCAAAATTATTAGAACCTTAACTTACGAGGCTAGAGGCTATCACTACCTAAATTTTTATAATTTTCTTACGTCCTGATTGGTCCAGATATGGTTCATAATAAAAACCCATCTAAATGGAGGATAACAAAGTTGAACTATATAACCAAGTACAAAGAATTAAGGAAATATTGCCACTTAAACGGCAACCAACCTAGTTCAGAGACTTTTCAATTGTTAGTGATAAAAAAGTTCTTCCAAACAAGGTTACTCTAAAGATCACTAATAATTTCATAAAAAAAATAACGCAATTATGCCAGCATAAGAGCAACTCTAACAATTCAGAGGAGCCTTACATCTGTTCCAACTTCCCTTTATTGACAAAATAACCATTGTGCTTAGTTGCCAATTTGTCAACTTGAAAATATTCATCCTGCAAATAAGAAATGTACAGTGAACATAAAGAAATGATAATTATTTAACAAGAAAACACGTCAACAATTGAAAAAAGGGTGGACTCACCTATCTAATTTGATAACAGTATTGTCTAGTCAGAACTTTTATGTTAGCAGATTCGTCACATTTATGTCAATAGATAGTACAAAAATATAGAAGTTCCATGATACTCATTGTCTGACTGTTAAACTATAAAATAGCATCTAACATTTATAGACATAATAAAATAGCACCAGCTATTGAAACAAAACGTAAAAGTTAAACTACTCATGAGGATAATAAACTTTTAAATTTCTTAAACTATAAAAAATACAGAGATAAAGGTTATGCTACAGCAGTTCGTGACAATAATACCTCCCTTTTTATTTTTATATCATGTACAGGAGATGATTCAAAATTGTGTAATGAAACCAGGAAGAAAATAACAAAGATGTTGAAATATTGAACTCAAAAGGCAAAACAGATAGTGTATGATGCATGCTAATAATGTCTTCAATGTTTTCCCAATGTGTATCACAGGCCAGAAACTCCATCTATAAGCTCTAGGTGATCCAACCCACTTCAGAAGTGGAAATATCTCCATCAAAGATCAATAAAGTTTTTGAATATAATCTCCATTCAAGGAAATCTGATATTGATAAAAATTGACAGCATGCAGGATCAACTAAAGCTAATCACTATTAACAGGGTGGAACTGTAACAATATTTCGTCTAAGTGTTGTTTATCATAGATGGGTCAATTTCTACCTCTCAAGATATAAAATGTACGGTAAAAATTGCGAGATAAAATAGAGAAACAGATACACTGCAAAAGTGGCTTGGCATTACAAATAATGGATTTAAGCTACTTATTGCCTACTCCATTCCATCCAGCATGATTTGGTTAATACAATGCAACATATACTTCGTGAACCTACTTAACAATAAAATGCTCACATAAATAATAACTTATAGGAACTTGCCAGTTTATTGGGCAACCAAATTTTCAAAGTATATACAAGAAACTTGAGCTATAATTTACTGAGAATATGTAATAGTAAACTAACCAGTAGGCAAGTTGCACGTAAGACTGTCCCAGAACTACAAAAGATTGCATATCATCCAAAATCAAGAGGAGCGTGCTAGGCCTAATTTTATGCTCCATTGTAATAACTTGTGATAGTAAACTTTAAGTGAAAACACACATGCAAATCACTTACTAAAAGGATTACTCTGACAAAAAATTTGAGTGACTAATACTGGAAGTCAATTTACTTTAGTATTTCAGAATTTTACCACTGACCAATGAGGTACTATATTTGAAGAATGACACAGAATAGAAAACTCAAGATGAACGAGAAGATTTAAAACCAACCAATTCAGCATCATCGATGAAAGAATCCTCGGTATCATATTGATCATCATCAGGAACATCATCAAGTTCTTCCTCATCACTACTTTGTTTGCCCTAAATTCAACATAGAATTAAAATAGCTCAAATCCATTCATTACATTTCAAATAGATTGACATAAAAGGGTACTCCAGTGCTTCAGTTCATCATTTTTGTCTATTTTAAGTGTAATAGAAAGATAGTCGAGTAATGCATTTCCTACCATGTAAAGGCGTTCGATCTTTTCAATAACTGCACTAAACCGATTTGAAGGTGGTACTTCTTCATTTAAGTCATCTTCCTCAGGTTTAACCTGTTAAGTCAAAACAAGATAGCCATGGAATGTTGTTTTAAGTAGATAAATCATGAAAAAATCTATAGTATTCCAAATACAACATATTGTTATTCAAGCTTGATAAAACATTATGATGCCAACAAAGATGTTAACCATGTATTTGGAAAATGATAAGAACAAACAGAAAAGGTATTACTATGTTAGTAGATCAGAAGTCAAAGAAAAAAGGCAATTCAATAATTGCACATAAGTTCAGGTATCCTAAGTGTGTAAAACTTTATAGCATGATTGTTTTAAGGTTCAACTTTATGAATTTAAAATTCAGGGTAATCCTTGATCCTGTCAGCACTTTAATCCACTGTAAAAGTTATCCAGATTTATTATCTTAACAAAGACTTGTTATTACTAAGGGGGTCTGGACCACCTTTTAATTAATCTTCTTCTACTACAGCAGATAGTAGGATCTATGACTTAGAATGGTTCAACATTCCTCGTGAACCCCATGTTTTACCTATAGTTTACTTTCCATCTTTCACTATCATTAGGGTGCTAAAATTCCATCCATGCTTCTTAAACTTCGCATTTTTCACCACCAGCAAAATCCAACGTAGTTAACATATCCTCTTACATAGAACACATGCTTGAGGAAATAGTTCCATTTATACCACAAATCCGACCAAATGAAATTTAAATCTCTTTATCTGACCTAATTCTTCTCAGGAAGTACCAAAACGACAATTTAATCCATAATCACGAACCAAAAGCTAGATGACATCACACTGACAGCTAAAGCAGCAACTCAACCTCATCCAGGTTATGGAAAGCACTAAAGTGCCACTAATTTTTTAATATGGGCGAATATGAAAGAAGCGACCTGTAGAATCAAAAGATAACCTAGTCAAAATTACTATGTGCATTCAAATGAAACTAAGAAACATGGGAACAATAGAATATCAAGGTGATGTGTTGAACCAGATGGACCGAACTATGACCCAAACTCCTCTGCATTCCACATTAACACGGATCCACATTCCTCGTGTAAATCATGTTACCAACTATTACATCTCCCTCTTTCACTAGAAAAAGACACATTCCAGTTCTGTTCCGCGCAAGTGAATGCTACCCAAAAAAAAAAAAAATCAACAATTGTATAACTTAATTCTTCCTGGGCCATGAACCAAAGTTGAGAAACAAATAAGATCATGCAACTAAAGGAATAAATCTAAATCATTACAAGAAACACAATTGAACATAAAAGCAAATCCAGAAAAGAAGCAATCCCTAAAAACCTCCATTACATTCAATCACCAATCTAACAAAAACGCAAAAAAGATACAAAACTAGTATCGAGAAAAGGTGATGGAACCCTACCGAACCCGATGGACCAACTACAGGCCCGATGTCCGCCTCAGCTCCCCTGGGTTGAGAGGGCGACCCACCCCCATGGCTGGATTCCTTGAGGAGCTTCTTCCATGACACGATCGTTGTCTCCCCTGCCCTCAGCTCCACACTAAACCGCTGCCTCCGGCTGCCGGCCGCCGGAACCGGCGGCGCCGCCGCGGGATGCTCGTCCATCGGAGGATTGGAGGAAGAAGACGGCAGAGGAGGAGGACGGGAAGTTGATTGGGAGACGGCCGGTGAAACCCTAGCGGCGGCGGAAGGTGCCTTGCTGATATCCTCTTCCATTGTTGCTGGGGGAATTGCGAATTGGGGAACTAGGGCATCCGAGATCGAGAAAGGAGAGAGTTTTGGGGAGGAGGAGGGCTAGGTTTTTGGGGATCGGAGGGAAGGGTCGAGGGGAACAGAGGGATTAGGGGAAGTCTCAACTCGTGCAACAGAGAAGAAGGTTGCGCGGGATTGCGCAGATGCCAGAGCCTTAACTGCAGTACATCAGATTTTTCACGCAATGATAATTATTGAATATTCTTCAAATATTAAACCACTAATAGTTGGGTCTTATAATCCATATTTATTAGATTTTCTATGCAAACAATATATATATATATATATATTGTTTGCATAGAAAGACTTAGATTTTTGGAAGAGTTGGCTTAGTTAACTATAACATATATATCACGGAGACCTAGTATATTTATCTAACCTATAACTTAGCTTTCGTTCTAAGTAAAAAGGCCAAGCAAATGGGTTCTTTCTCCCTTCGCCATCTCTAAAACAAATGTGTCTTTTGTCATCTTATCTTTTTATAATAATCTAATATTCTTCTTAACGATGATTTGAGGTTCAAGAAGATAGGACCGATAAAGCTAGCAAAGGTTTGCTCCATCCACCTCACATATTATATTTATAGATGACTTGTTATTATTTAGCGAGTATTAATTTTGGCAAGTATGTTTCGTTTCAACTTGAGAACTCACTCTGACAGTGAAAATTTTAATAACAAACACCTCGTTAACCCACTGATTGTCCTAAGATTCAAGGCGGAGGACTTCCACTCTGTCCTTAACAGAAGTAGACATGATTATCGGGCGGGCCGGGCTGGGTTCAGGCCGGGCTTTTCGGGCCAACCGAATTTAAGTATTTGTTCATGACTCAACCCACCAATCATTTGGGCCGGGCCAGATTCAGGCCGGGCTAGAATAGTCTAGCCCGTTACATTCTGTCGGCTCGTAAGAGATCGGGCTAGTCGATCGAGCCAGGCCGGCCCGACCCACCAATTATTCAACCCAACCCACATTTTAGCTATTTTTTTAAAAAATATTTACTATTAGCTTTTTTTTAATTATTTATATTCCTCTATTTAAAAAAAATTAAATGTGTGCTTAAAAAAAATGTAAAATGGTATAGTTCCAAAATTTTAGTTAGTTTTTACGGCCAGGCCTAGTTGTGAGTCAAACGGGCGAGCTTTCAGGCCAGGTTGGACAGGCAAAGGGTTGGCCCATGCCGCCCATGGGTAGTTTAGGCTCGGGTCGGGCACGGGCGAGCTGGGCCGTTTGATCATGTCTAAACAGAAGCTAGAATGATGGAAAGACAAACACCTTGCATGCTGATCAAATATGTAATAAGTTCAATACCTATCTACATCATGTTCTCGATTATTTTCCCTAAGAAGCTTGTTGTGGAGCTTCCTAGTCTTATTAGGGATTTTTGGTTGGGATTTGGACCTAATAAAAAGCTTACCTAGCTCAAAGGATATGGATCATGTTGCAAGCCTATTAGCCATGGCAAAGCTTGCTTGAAAACCCTTCAACTTTTTGGACTAAGGTTGATCCCGAAAGCTAAATATTTCCTAAGGTCTGATCCTGAGATGCAAAATTCAAGCAGCAGGGCAGTTGAACATGGAACTCCATTCTCCAAAGTTAGCAAATGGGTGTCAAAGGGTGTTAGCATGATCGGCTCAACATTTGTAGGGGTCATAAGCAAAAATTCTAAATAGTTACCTTCCTAAGATAAATAATACTAAATTATAAAAATTATAATACATATTAAAATTACTTTTTTATTACTAAAATAAACCAATGCTTATATTAAAATGTATCTATAAAGAATATAAGGCATTTTTTAAGTTCTCTTGATTCGGCTCAAGTTATTAAAAATAAAAAAAAATGTAATTAGAATTTTCTCACCCAATTTTCCCACTTAATATTCCCACCTATCTCCTCTTTCCTATCACATACATATTTTATTATATACTTACAAGTAGCATTACATACCGATAATAAAACAATGCATACCTACAATAAATAAGAAGACTTTAAATTAAATTCCTACCAAATTAAGGGCATTTTAGTCAAAAAAAAATTCTTATTTGTACTTTATATTTATTTTATGTTATATTAAAAATAACTATTACATCAAGTAAACATAGGAATAACTATTCCTAAGATAAAGATCTTATTTTGGGAGTAAGAAATAGGAATGACTAATTCTAAATTGAGCTATATTCTCAAATCAAATGAAGTCTCACTATGTTGTATCCTTATTATTCCAATACTGTAGATCAAGATTTATTGTTGCTTTTCTTTCTCGGCTTATCTCCATGCTCGCCATTTATTTTAGTTTGTTTAGCTTTCTTTTTGATAGTTTGCTATAAATGGTTATTTTTGAGCTTCCTCTTGGTGTTTCTGTAGGGCTTTGCATGTATACGTCTGCAATGCTCACAAAAAAACTACTAGATGTTTGACCCTTTGCACCTATGATATCATTGGGATGTGTATTTTGTAATACTTTTATATGCCCAACTTAATATAATGTATGTTTTAGTAGTGATATAAAGAAAAAAAAATATGTGAATCGTTAGGTATGCTACGATACCAATTGAAAAAAAATATAATTAACGTCCTAGAAAATAGTATCTATCAATATACTATCGATAATAATATATGAAAAATTAAAAATTAAAAAGATAATCGTAAATATAAAATTTTTTATATAGAAAAATTTTAAACTGGGCAAGAAATGATAGATCCAAATTCAGATCGAAATCAATCACTAAAACTTCTAATATTTAACAAAAAGCTTACAGATTATTCATCAATCTCATCGATTATCTTAGAAATCTCTAAGTAAATTGTTAAGTTTTAGCAGAAATTTTTTCATATAAATAGTTGAACCAGACAATGACTTTTAACATATAAATCGTTATCTAATTTAGCAACTTGTATGAAAATTTCTCCCCCTAACACTTAGCAATTTACTTAGCGGCATTCAATTTTACATAAATCTTTGAACCAAAAAACAACTAATACTTAAAAGTCAGAAAACAACTTATACATGAAATTCACTATTTGATTAGTGATCTTAAATTTCAAAGTGAATTAGACTTGTGATAAAAAAAAATTGATAGATTTAAAATAGTCGACAACTCTTTAGAATATGATATGATTGTCATCCCCTAGGTAATAAGAAACTCCACATTTTAACAGAGAAATGACTTAATTATCTCCATAATGTCATATCTGTTTTTGAATTCATTAATAATATAAACCCAAATATGAGAGAAAGATACAAATCTAAAATATGGGTGGAAATTTATAGCAGATTGTAAGTCTCTTAGTGTTAATTTATGAAAGAATGCCTTCATTTGCAAATATATAATTTTGAAAGCATCCTAATCAATTTATACGAGAGCAAAGTGATTAAGTTCAGTTTTATTCTTTGACTAGTTAGATTTAACTAGAGAAATAATATTTTTGAAAGTGCTTAATGATTTTAATAATGGCAATTATATATTTGAAAAGTTTTGAATAGAAACTATGCAATGACTCCTTTTTTCATTATAATTGTCATCTAGATCTAATCGTTAGATTGCATATCTCAAAAAAGAAATGACCTCAGTCTTTAAATTACCGAGTTCATTTTGTTGCGGATAAGAAAGAATTGACATTGAGATAAAATAAGAACTTATTCTGGGATAAAAGAATTGTTTATCCTAATCTATCATTAGGCGTTTGGTTGGAAAAAGAGGACTTAGTACTGAAAAAAGAGTAGGAGATAAAATGGTGTTTGATTGTGATATTCGTCTTCTCTTACATGTTTGTTTTAGTTCCTACTATTATAGAAAAACATACTAGTGTGCCAACTAGCTAGCCATCAATTGAGATCTTGGTTGCATGCTTTGTTAACTGCTATCAATTGGTAGATCCTTAACTATAAAAATATATTTGTTTTAACTTGAGGGGGAAGAGCTTGAAAAAAAAGACTTGATCACTCACCCTAACTAATGACTATATTGAGAACATCTTCATCATGGGTGTAATTGAGCCAAACTTGAGCAAGCTAGCCTAGGTTTGCTCGATTAGATAGTATTTTTTTTTTCTCAGCTCGAGCTCGACTCGGTAGCTCGACATCGTTACATGGGCAGAGTAATAACAAAAGGTAATTTTAGAACAAACAATTATAGATGGAGATAGATCGTCGAAGATATGGATTTTGGAAGATGGAGATTGGGCAAGGTGGGTTTAGTGCTTTCGGATTTTGGAAGATAAGAGAATGGCAGAGACTAGTTCAAGGATGCATCCAAGTGCATTCTAATGCTGCTTAGAGATGTAGATAGCTTGGAGGAGGGACTCGTCGAAGAAGAGGAAGAAGTCGAGGTGGGAGGGGTTGATAGAGATGGAGGATGTGACGGAGACGGAGGAGGGGGATATGGAGACAATAGAAGTAAAGTTGAACTTCTCGAAGAGGGTGAGATTGCGGGAGTCAGAGGAGATAGTTAGGATTTTGATCTCGGCGAAAAAAGGGGTGAGCTTAATCATGGTGACGAGATCTCGGATGGATCTGGGAGCTAATGGCAATGTTGGTGATGGTAGCGATTGAATGTGAGATGGAGACGAAGATAGAAAAGAAAGAGGGCAACTTTGGAATGGAAGACCTTGGTTTAGGGCTTTTAGATATATATATATATAAGATCCAATGATTTTAATAACTGAAGTTATTAAATTATTATTTTTTATATAATGAAGCTATGATGTTGAGTCCTAATCATTGAGCATAGTTTGGCTTAGCTCGGCTTGACTCATTTAGAGCTGCAGCTGAGCTATAAATGCGCCTAGCCTTACGAGTCAACATATATTTTTGATAGTTGTTGAACGCATGAAATCCAACTCTTCAAACCATCTAGTCTATTGGGAACTATTGTAAGGTGAACATGACTATTTTTTGAATTGGACTATGATTAGTGGAGCATGGGAGCAGATTTAGTGGTCTGAAAATTGAGCTCCTTTTCTAGTAGGGGTGAGATATGGCATCTTCAACTCGACTCTCGAGTGTTGAAGTCGCGGTAATGCATGAAATTGTTTTATGCCTATAAAACAAACCATCTCAAATAGATTGAATCAGATCCCCTTTTGCTTCTCAATGTTATCAATAGAACCAATCAAGCTTCTTGGGTGATGAACTCATTTACTGATAAAATTGTTAGTCGTAAATTCTAAAATTGAGAAGTCAATTATGCCGTTGTTTTCTTTGGGAAAAAAATTAAAATGTTCTTAAAGTGATATATTTTTATTTCTTTTCTCAAATGTAGGGGAAAAGAAGAGAAGAAAAAGATATAGGAGAAGTCATGCGGGTAACAATCAGGTTGGGTTGGGGGAGTTCATGTTAGGTCGGGTTAAGTTAATACAGGGTTAAGTTAATACAAACACAAATACAATGTGTTTCTAATGAGTTAAATTTTTAAACACGAACACAACCATTCATTAAATAAGTTGTGCATGTCATAAATAGGTTATCAGATGACATAAATTATTCAAATTTATATAAGCCATTCAGGATATTAACAAATGTATTTGTGTTATAAATAGATTATGCAGGTGATAAATAAGTTGAGATAATAAATATGATTTCGATATGTTAAAAGATAAAGGTTGGTGTCATATGGTTGTCTTGTTTATCAATACTCAGTTAGGTGGGTCAACCAATTTATGACCCCAACTAAATTAAAGCCTTCAGTTACCAGATTATTTAGTTGAGTCAAAAACCAGTCCTAGGAGAAGAAAGAAATAACTAGAATTGTCCTCACTACAGTGTTGTAAATTCAACATAAAAGATAACTATTATTGTAAATGAATGCACAAGGCTATATGGAAGTCGGCAGCTTTGTTATATTGTGAAATAATTGAGCGACGACTAGAAGAAGCAAAAACCCTGAAACATTATTTTCTCCAATTCGGTGCGGACTTCTTCGCAAAACGTTAAAACCCTGTTTAGCCACCAGCCTCCGGACTCTCTCTCTCTCTCTCTCTCTGAAATGGCAACTAGGGGACCCAAGAACTCGTTTCTATAAACATCGTCGAAGGCGAGCTCCGAGCCAAAGAAGGCATTGGCGATTCCGGCTTTGAGGTAGAAGAATGGGTCTTCGATTCACAGTTCGTACATTTTTGGGTCCAAACATTTTTCTTTTTGCTCCAAAGTTCCGAAATTGAGACAATTAAGCTTTTCTTTCCTGCGACATTCCTGCGTGGGTGCCCTCTTGCCTAGATTCTGTTTGATCTTTTTTAGGTGAACGCCTTTTTAGTTCTTGCAAGTAAATGTGTATACGGCTGTCTTATAGAAGGGAACAAATCATGGTCCAATTTATCGGACAAATATTGGGTTTTTGGGAATTTGGGTATTTTTAAAAAGTTTGGGTAGGAGAAGATTCTTGAAAGGGTTAGAGAAAAATGAACGGAAGCTTTAAAATATTTGGATGTCTGACATGTTAAAGCACGATTTCTTTATCTGGTTATTTTGAGATTTCCAAACGACATGCTACAGTATGCGTGTGATTGAGAGATGATATAGTGCATACACTATAGCTGAGTCACGTAAGCATTCTCTACTTAAAGATCCTTTTAGCTTATACATGTAAATAAAATTAGTAGAACTTAAGAATGATATCAAAAACTATAAAGCAATATGGAACTTGGACATTTCTATCCATGGAAAGGAGTTATCACTGAAGTATGCTACTTGTAGATTTGTAGATGAAAGTTTGATGAGACGAAGGCCTAACTAAGTGCTTTGTGGTCCAGCAAATTTTGGTCCTATGTGATATCTAAGAGGACTCATACAGATAAGGAGTTTGCTCCTACATGGTGTGCAAAAGAGCCTCTTGAAGAAATGCTGCTTAGTATGTGGGCACATGGACCACATTTTAGAGTAGCATAAGTTCATAAATGAGTAGGGATACATGAACCAGTGTAAGTATATCATAGTTCTACAAAAAGGCATGCAGAAATGCTGCTGAATATGTGGGTATATGTGCTACATTTCAGAATAGGGGCGGTTCTAAAATCAGTAGAAAGATTACTCGAAATTTAGCTTGTACCTACTGACTTTGTGGAAGTAAAATGTGTAATGGATGCAGCCAGTAGTTAATGCCAATAACAGTTTCTGCACTTAAAGCATTGACTAAGACCTCTCTCTCTGAAATCAGAACTGCTATGTTCTATTTGTTTTTTTTTTCTTTGTACACTCCAATCAGTTTACATCAAGCATAAGCATCAGCCCTCTCAGTGTTTCAATATTTCAATTCTCTAGTCTAGGCATCTGACTCTAAATTCTTAGACAGATGCATGACACAATACGGAGAAATGAAAATCTTAAACAACATCCTACATTTTATGTTTATTATCATTTGGACACTACCTTTGGACCTATACATCCTGGTCTTTTGGCTTTATTGGATACAAACACCCTGAGTTGAATTTAATCTAACTGTCTAACAACTTTGACACATGCAGTTACCTTAACAAATGCATGTGGTAACTCTGAATCAGACTGACTAACGTGAAGGTTTCCTGATGGAAATGCAGAAGGTTGGGCTGGACTATGAAGTTCCATAAAGCAAGGTGTAAATGATAATAAATGGCAAAAGTAGGGTGTTGTTTTATAAATTTCCCTAAAAATTATTTCATTTAGAATCCATCACAAAAATATACTGAAAAGATTGATTTTTTATATGAATTCATAGCATAGAAAGAAAATATTTAACTGAAATATTGGGATTTAGGATAGAAATAATTGATTATGTGCAACATACAAATGTATGTGGTCCCACCTCAACCATGACCCCTTACCTTTTAGAAACTTTATCCTCCAGATTGAAGATACTACTGTTTTTTTTTTGTTTGTGCAGATATTAAATTTTTTTTATTAAAAGTCATGGTATAATGAGGAACTAATCAACTCGGGTGGAATTTATTTTCTAGTGTTTGATCATATAATAATTGAAAGTGCCATTGGCAAGGTGTTAGTTCGGGACCACGGACTACATTTTTCTCTTGTTTGCATTTGTTTGCACTCCGATCTTTTCCTAGATTGTGTTTGCTTGAAACTCTCTGAAGTTTATCAGATATGTGGAACTTCTGGATATCTTATGTTTTGATGTTGCTTCCCTAATGCATGTTTTGGTTAAAGATATGTCTCTTCCTTTGGGTTCTTATATGTATATATAGTATATGATTAATCTTATCATCCACATGGAGCTTTGGATTCCATAAGTCTTTCATGTTACTACTTAAGCGTTGAAGATATCTTGTCTTTTTTGTGTTTTCAGTTATTTCTAGAGGAGTAAATTCCTTTAATTTTAAAGCAGGCTTTATTTGTCATGTTCAGATCTCAATATCTTTCTCCTGATCTATACAGCTTACTAAACAACAGTAGATGCATATACCTGAACATGAGAAATGAACCAAAAAATGTGTTTTATATACAGTTGATGAAAGATTTTTAGCGGAAACAGCAAGATAGCTATGTTGTTCTAGTTGCTCCTACTGTGTATTTGAAAGTTCAGGGAAAATGTTTTGTTCCTATCAGCTGTCATGGTTAATTAGTTTGCTCTGTTCTCAGGATGGGACTGTAATGGCAAACAAAGTGCTTCTTTGTTGAATTGTTTCCAAATCTATCTGCTAGCAGTCCTGGCCTCTTGTGAGAAATTTGGCTGGGTCAAAATGGTGGCCGAGTTGGAAGACAATGACTATAAGAAATTCTTGGATAATCGAAATATATATGATAATTCATCTATAGATCCTGTCTATAAAATCTTCTTGGAACATTTAAGGGAAGATGGGAAGTCATATATTCTTGAAATGATGAATGGGGATAATGGCAGGCCTGTTTTTGTGAAATATGAAGGAGAGGATCTATCTTCCAGAGAGAACAACTCAGAAACTTTGGTTAAATCAGGTAACATTTTGTTCGACAGAGGTAGCTATTGCCTAGCTGATAGTCTGGCAGGTGAAAGATCATATCCAAGTTCACATGAAAATGTTTGTTTTCCTTCCATCCCTAACAAACTGTCTGGTGAGAGATGCTCAGTTCTCAGCAAACAGCTTAGGATGAGATGTTCACTGGTTGAAGAATCTTACCTGGCATTTTTAAGTCTCTTAAAGCTAAAAAATGGTTCAATGATTCTGGAATATGAATCTGGTATCTCTGTAATATATGAAGAACAAAAAGAGACAAATACTTCAGAAAATTTGACAACTGAAAATGTTATATACCCTGATGAACAAGGACTCGTGCCTTATAGCCAGTCATCTGATTTAATAGTAAGTCTATTAGGATTCCATTAACTTGACACTTTTATGTTGATGTGCTACTAATTTGCTTATCTGTTCTTAAGATTTTTTGGGAAGATTGACTTCCATAATGTTTTACAAATATGGGCCAGGCCTGTGAAGATGTTCAGGAGACCATGCTACCTCTTAGTTATTGTGGCTCAGCTGAGTTTGAGAACAAACTTATGGCCATTCTAAGTGAGCCATATGATCAGAATGAATATGAGGCGCTTATGGAGGAGGCAACTGATCGGAAACCTTTAAACAAAGATATACACTTGCGTAGTGGGTCCAAAAGCTATATGACTAAAGAGGTGGGGCTATCATATCTTGATCGTTACCCAGGTAACTATCTGATAGATTTCTTTTCAGTCAGTTGTTTATCTCTGTTTCATGGAGTGCTCTTTGAGGACAAATTGATGTCCATGACTTGAAAGTTTTCAAACAGTGTGGCAAAGCTTCCATGAGCTCTAAACTTTGTTTATCTCAGACTATGACCATTTTCCTGCTAGCGTGCAGCCTAACTTCCTCAACATAAAGAGTATGACATTATACAACAGAACTGCTAAGGCAGGAATTTAATATGATTAACTATTTCTTTTTGTGCATTAAGCTACACAAATATCTTACCTGGCCATTTTCTTCTTGTTTCATTACCTGAATGCATGATCAAATTATGTGAACAACATAGATGCTTCTATCCCTGCCTATTCGGAAGGTTTATATATTATAGGAATTCTCTTGCATCAAAGTTACTGTTTTGGCATTTGACAATGAAAGGAAAGTGTATGATTTAAGAGCAAAATTTAGCAAGTTCTAAAAAGTTAATAAAACAAAATGTGAATAAATCATATTTGATTTTTTGATCATTAATGTGATCCCAATGTGGATCGAACTAAGGTCATGCATGATTCATGTCTGGCTTCGGCTTACTTAGTCAAAGCCTAGTTAGACCCTACTCATCCCACTAAATTAGTTGGCCAAGCTCTTATAGAGTGATACATAAAAATGGATCATTGTATAACTGTTTCTTTTGCAAATGCCACTTGTTATAGGAACAACTGTTAGTTGACTTATTTGCAAATTACATCCTCTTTCAGAATTTAGATAGGGTTGCGAAAGATGTAGGTTTTGTTAGCTTAGAGGTAATATTTGCTGCGATATGCCCTTGTCTGAAATTCTCTTTTAATACTTTACAATTCTTTTTATTGATTATTATAGTTGTTTTTTTTTTCCTTTGTTTAGGTTAACTAGGAATTAACTAGGGTTGGTTAATTAACCAAACGAATGGAAACAAGTCAACAACAGCTAATAACAAGTGGCTTTTTTAGCAGACTGGAAAAGGGAGGAGTCCATATGTATGTAGCTCATCTTGAAGAGATTGTTTGCAATAAACTGACAAGATATGTAGCTATTTGCAAACAAGAGTTGAACCAAAGAGAGCGATGAACTATGATTTTTTATGCTTTTTTTTAGTTGCAAGTCTAAAATAAGCCCGAGTTTAAAAAGAAAGGCCCACAACTCGGCATATCCTTACCTTGCTGATCTATTATTGCCTCGGAGTTAGCAAAAGTAAAGAAGTATTATCAGGATTTCATGAATGTCCTATCATGCAAGGAGTTAGCTATTACAAAACCTTCAAGAATATCCATGATTAGCTCTAAATTTATCATAATGCTTAGTCTGTATCAAGGTTTTGAATATTAGAATTGAGATTGAGATTGAGATCGGGATTGGCCACCCGAAAAACGATACCTATCGGCCATATAGGCTGTATTGGCTACTTGTATCGGACAGTATTCGGCTATTTTTAAATTACGTAAAAATTCTAAAAATTATTTTAAAATTCTGATTTTTTTTTAGAAATTTAAGAAAAAAGTGGCAGAAAAATAAGAAAATAAAACTACTGATATATGAAGTTTAAAAACTAAAAAAAAATTCACTAAATCAAAAATATGATAAATTTTGAGCTTGATTTGGTAAATTTGTATGCTCGTAAGCTACCGTTGCAAAAGTAAGATAAAGAGCTCTCTCTCTCTCTCTCTTTGTTGTTTTATAGCAGTAAGAGAGAGAAAGAAAGGAGTTAAAAGGTGGAAAGGAAAGAGAGATAAAAGATAAAGGTAATAAAAAAGAGAGACAAAACACTCATGCGAGTTTACCAAAATGCAGAATCGTCAGAGGATCTTGCGGGATCACTAGTTGTTGCTGGCTCGTTCATTCACTAACTCATTCACTAAAAGAAAGAGGGGATGTATTGTTAATGGGAATGAGGAACTGTTTATAGTCGTTGTGATATAAATAAATATATTCATCCACTTTTCAGATGAGTTCCATAGTTTTGGACATGACAAGTGGGAACTTGGAGGTAAAGCGTCTCCTAAAGCAATCGAGCAAATATGTGTATACTAGCTTATTAGCTTTCATATCTTGGAGAGTGCCTTACTCAAAAGTAATAGGCTGATTAGATGCTTGGGAGGAGATATCTTTTATAAAAGTGAATTGCAATTATTTAGTGAATGAAAAGAAGATTGCGACAATGAAAGAGATTGAGAAGTGGTGGAATCTGAATCTACTTCGTGTTCTGACTCTATTGGATCATGTCAGATTCTCTGCTGGCCCAACTCGAGATCGGCCGAAATTGCTATCCTTGGTTTATATGGATAGGATCAATACAACATCTGGACAAGAAGTGGTGAAAGAGCTTCATAAATTTTGGATAATTATTTGTTAAGAAAAGAAGGTATACTGGTCAACTCTCTAATCTCTTCTATAGGAACAGATTTACCTAATTATTAAATTCTTGAAGTCTCCATAAGCATAAGCTAAAATAGTCTCAATTCTACATGTTTGATTTACCACGAGGTTTGAATTTATTTACCTTGGTTAGTAGTGTCTTGTACCTTGTAACCAGCCTTGTCTTCTTGTGGTAGTAAACGTGATTAATCTTAATTTGTAGATCTTGCAAGGCAGATAAACTCTTCTGACTGTTATGGGAGATTGAGCCTCTTACGCAAATTTTTCTTCTGGCTGAAGGTAATTATTTTCTGTCTACTTTCCAATGTTAATTTATTTTAGTTCCTTTTTAAAATAGAGTGTTAATATTATTTGTGAATCAAATGACTAAATAATTGTGATGTCTAAGAATGATTTCTACATCTCATGTTGCTTTTCTCTACCTTTATGTGGAATGGCCTAATATATGAAAGTTTTATAGCTGTTCGGTATTTACGTATATAGCATATACTGCATAGAAATTCTGAGGAAGTCAATGGTCATAACTATGAACTTCTTTTATGGCTTTCCCATAGTTGATCCATTAAGTTGGTTATACTCATCTTCTTCTGGTGACTGCTTAGTAAGCCAAGAGTTATTGTAGAGTCCAATTGTCAGGATCGTGTATGGGAGGTCTTGCAATTTTTTACTTCAAAGTTCAAACAGAAGCAACTGTTCAGGAAGTTCCATGTTAAAGTTTTCAAGAAATAGCATCACTGAACATAGAGGTGTGCTTGATAAACAGCCTAATAGGAGTCTGAGGGAGGGGTGAAATTTTGTTGGCTTAAGATATTTATTTCTTTGCTTTTTGATCTTACAACCAACACACAGAAGTACTATAAGCCATAGGGCATCTTTGGTCTAACACTACCTTGTGACCTTCCAACCATCACATCAATTCTCATTCTATGACATGATAAAATTATCTAGGCTAATACACTTACACCTATTATGCATGTGCCATATTTCCAGAGTATATTACGAAGACAGGAAAGCAAATCATGAACTTGTAGCATAACTATAAACGGAGGCAGAGCTGGTAGGGGGTGCCTACAGCATTGCCAATACAGTTTAGTTAAGATTGCATATACTAAGTCCAATCTTATACAATCAAAATGTACTATTGGACTTTGTGAAGAATGTAGTGTAATATAAGACAAAAGAACAAACAAGGAACTACTCAAAAGTCAAAAACTGTCATCGTGACAGGAAGCAAATGTACATCAAGATGATTAGTTGTGATGCTAGATCAGGGAGTGGAAAACTAAAATATCGGCATCGTTCATTGTGCTCATCATGCAACATACGAATGAATCTAGGTAGAAGAACTGTAGGCAGGATTTCAAATTCAACACGAAAATTATTTCTGGCATACAAAATTATCTGTTGTAGTCATTCTTTTTCGCAGAAATTATACCTGAGTGACTTGTTTGGTTGGATAAGTAGAAAAAAGCGCCACAGAATTGTAAGATTTAATCGAGGAATTTTATTTTTGCTTACCCTTAAATGCATAATTGCTTGTATACACTTTGCAAAGTGAAAGTTACATTTGTGCAGTTCCTTCAATCCAATCACAGGAACGTAGTATATATGTAACTTTCAAAGTTTAAGAGGGCATATAGTACATGACTTCTGCACTTTGGATAATGCAAATGCATCATTTTTTAAAAGCTGAATAGATCTATATGCAATTTTTAGTCCTCAATATGTTTTTTTTGTAACTGAACACATTGAGGATTATTATTCAAATCCCTGAAGGAAAGCCCTCAAAATATATAGTAACCTTGAAGCATTAGTATCATTGTTTCCATTTCAAGACAAATGAAATAACTCACTAGTAGAGAACTTACCTTAATAAGGTTGCAACCATCCAGAAGTGAAAATTGCAAGGAATAGCATTCCCCATCCGAAATTATAAATAATACCATTGTTCTGTATGCTCAAAATTTGAAAGTATTTAGCCTTTAAACCTTCAAGAATGTCTATGATTGCAACTAATCAGGAACTGAATAGACGGAAACTTTTCGACTAATGTTTGTGTACTTCTCTAGACATCTCGGTGTGTTATTTTCCATCCATGATGCTTATTTGATCTTTCAGACTTTAAAGTAGCTCTCTTTTTTAGATGAGCAATTTCAGTGACAATTTTTCTTCTGAATGTTTTTCCTGGACTTCATTTTTTTTGCACAAGTATGTTGCTATAATCGACTAATGTGCAATGATTGCAGAACCTGTGCCATGAAGGAGCATTTATGCCATGGCTATCAAAACCTTTAAGCTGTGACCCTATTGCAGCTGACGAATGCGAGATCGTGGTTCCGCTTAAGATGGCAAGGGGTTAAAACTGAATTAATCTTTATCTAGGAAGCTCTCTTTCCTCCGGTAATTGTTAGCAGTTGCTCTCGGTCCCCATGATGCACTTAATCAATAAATGTCTTCAAGCCTCGGTTCAATATCTGTGCTAACAAAAACAAATATCTGTCTTTTGCTGCACAGTCATTTGTTCTCTCCTGTAGTGCAAAATTAAATGTTGAAATGATGAAGATAGCTTTCTAATTATGTAACTGAGTCAATTATTTCAGCCTTGTGATATGGTCATATGGAATCTATCATCTTGAGGCCATCCTTTTTGTGTTACCATATCGAAAATGCAATTTGTGCCTTAACAGTGTCACAATCTACAAACATGACAGTGGTTGCGAAAATGGTAGGATCAATCATGGCACTCATCCAGGTACCAATTACAAATGATGGGAAGATAAGAGAAGAAAATTCTTTCCTTGTGTTGTTGATCTGAGGACAAAAGAGAAATAAAACTTAAATACCTCTGTTTGCTCTGTTCTTTAATTAACAAATAAGGGAAGGGGTAAATTACTACTCCACTCTTTAAATTATAGATTAATGTCACTCAACCCTCTCGAAGAATTGTTCTTCTAATTCAACAAATTAGATTTTTTTTTTTAGAAAAATATATAAAAGTCATGTGGCATGCCTGTACTTTGAGTTTTGACTATTTAAGAGTATCGCTAATTTTTTTTACCTGTTTAATATATTTTAAAAGTTAAATACGGGACTATATGCCTTTTAAAATTACTGATCAACCAAGTATATAAAAATTCCAAAAAAAACCATCAAATACAGAAGAGAAAGGGAATTTTATTTTCTCTCCAAAATTGAAGATAGAAAGAGAAAACCTAAAGGGTGAAATAAATTTTTATCCCATTGCACTTTGGACTAAAATTACTTTATCCTACGAACTAAGCTGCAAATACCCTAACTCTATTTCTATTAAATAAGTGTTTTTTATCTAAACAGCTAGCAATTTTTAATATATATATATATATATATATCACGTTAGTTTTGGATAAAAATTTTAACCGTCTTAACTTAGTCAAAGAGTACAGACATACATACACAGTGATACAAAATAAAGGTTTAAAAGAGTAAGAATAATTTAAGCCATAAAATACTAAACTGGTCCGTGTTTTAGTCCCAAACAAAAATACTAAATTGCCCAAAAAAATAACACTAATCAGTGAATTAAATTCGTTTTGATAACTGAATTTGAGGGTAGTCCATTCCAGTAAAAAAAGCTTTGGAAGAGGGCTAGTTTGGTCAAAAACTCTGCCGAAGCATTAATAATGGCCCAGCCCATGAGCATCATCGTTACACATCAATATCCAATAGACAAGGGACGATCTTTTTCAATCCTTAACGCTTATAATTAACACCGAGGTCCGAAAAGTGATCTAATAGTAGGCTGGCTGCTCTCCAAAATAGGCAACTGGACAAAGGCCGTTCCTTTCGGCCTACTCCACTGTGGAGAGATCTAATAATGGAAGTATTTGGAGTACTCTTTATCTTGGTCCACAGTACCAGAAAGTCCTCAAAGTTTAATGTGACTTGACGAATGATGTGTGTGAGGAGCTGAGAGGGGGCCTCTCTTTTTTTTATGGTCGTGATGGGGGAATCCGTTTCCCCCCTCGTGCCGTTTCTCAATAGAAATTATGGAGGTGAATCGTTTGGATTTTCCCACGTTTCCTCCGTAGGACGTTTCCCGCCCGCATCCTAGAGAAAAACTAAACCTCTTTCCCTCCTTTTTTTTTTCTTTTTTTTTAAAACCCCGAAATTGTACGCAAAATCACCATTTCTATACCCCCTATCCGGAACTACTCCGAAAGCTGCCTCCTTTCCTATCCAACAATGGAAACCCCTCCTCTTCACTTCCTCTCCTACTCTCCTTTGTGGCTTTATTCCTCTGTTCTCGTCTCTTCCTCCACAGACATCTTCTTGCTCTCCTCCTCACTTGTTCTAAAGAGAAAGAGATGGGTCGCGGCAAGATCGAGATCAAGCGGATCGAGAACTGCAGCAACCGCAGCGTCACCTTCAACAAGCGGCGCAATGGGATAATCAAGAAAGCGCGCGAGATCAGCGTCCTCTGCGCCGCCGACGTATCCGTCGTCATCTTCTCCAGCTCCGGCAAGATGTCCGAGTACAGCAGTAGCACGTACAAAACATCTTTAATCCTTTTCCCTCTTTTTTTATTAATTTTTTGTTCGTTGGTTTTTTTGGGCGGGTTTGGGTTAGAAGTGGTGAAAGAATTGGTTTTGTTGGTGTTAAGGTTGCCGCAGGTGTTGGAGAAGTACCACCAGCACTCCGGGAAGAAGCTCTGGGATGCCAAGCATGAGGTAGATCTCAATTCAAAATTATATTATAGTCCTTTTGTGGCTGGAAAAATTGATTCTTTGCACTGGTACAAATGTTAGAACTTCGAAAGTTTGCAACTCTTTGTTGAATAGATGGAATCATGGAAACCATTTGTAGGTTCTTTTTGTGTAGCAATCTGGAGTTGTATTAGTCGGAAAAGTTTTTTTTTTTTTATCCTTTTCATTAATGGAAGTATAGAAGTTCGAAAATTTCAACTTTATGATGGATAGATGGAAAAGTAAGTGGTAGGAGAGAGATTTGTCTATTTGCTTATGAGTTTGTTAAACCCTTCCAGAATTTGAGTGCTGAGATTGATCGGATTAAGAAAGAGAATGATAGCATGCAGATTGAGCTGAGGTTTGTCCTGAAATGCTCTCTCCTTAATCATCTTTCCCTTGTTTATTTCATTTCTATGTTTGGGGCTTACTGTGGCTTCATGGCTAGGCACTTGAGGGGTGAGGATGTGAAGTCACTGGAGGCAATAGAACTGATCACCATCGAAAAAGCACTGGAAAATGGGTTGACCAATGTGCAAGAAAAGAAGGCAATAATTAATTTATCCTGACTTTTATCTCTTGCCTCATTGTATATGTCTAATTAATGAATCTATTTTTTCTTTCTTTTTTCTGTCTATATGGATGCATTCTAAACGACTTCTTTCTTTGTTGCAGTTGGAGTATCTGGAGATGCTCAAGAAGAAAGTATGGTTCCCTCAATAGCTCAAATTTTCTAGTTTTTTTTTTTTTTTTTTGCGTGTTTAGTTTTACCATATTGTCTTGATGTATTCTTTGCAGGAAAAGTTGCTCGAAGAGGAGAACAAGCAATTGACTTTTAAACTGGTAATTCCCTCCACATGTACTTCTAGGTTTCATATTTTATAGGAAAACAAACGAACTTGGTTTGATTATCTACCTTTGATAGGATATATGTGTAGTTATAAATTGACAGCTATAGTCAAAATTCATATCATAAATTCAGTACTTCACTTGTAGTTTCTTTGCTAACCTTTACTCTTGGAGCTATTTATTGGGTTCTTCCCTCATATGCCTCTTTGATCTTACGTATTTATTTTTGGCCAGTTACATTGTCTTTTGGTTAATTTGCAGCACCAGCAAATGACTATGGATAGGAATATGAGGGAGCTGGAGCTTGGTTTTCATCAGAATGACAGGGAGTTTCCCTCCCAAATGCCAATGGTCTTCCGGATGCAGTTAATCCAGCCTCACTTACAGGACAACAAATAGTGTGATTTTATGGGTGTTTACTCAGAAGACTGAACTGGTTGTGTATTAATAATACGTTGCAATTTGTTGTTGTTTCCTTTTAGTTCAACTGTTTAATTCAATCAAGGCGATGAAACTCATCATTATGTGTTCCTGAATAGTGCTTTGGTTTAACTTGAGACACTAGTGTTATGTCTAGTTCCAAAAATATATGACTAGAGTGGAAGTTGAACCATTGTATTCTTTTGTTTTGTATTCCTTAAGAATGCCTTCTATAGCTAATTCATATGCATTCCTGCTTCTGTGAGTTGTTAGTTTTTGATACTCTTAACATCCATAATTGATGCCATTAACCAAAGATATATTTTAAATCTTTAAAAAAGTTTTCTTTGGAACACTATCAGATCTTCAGTTTTAACACCCCCAAATCACAGAATAAAAGAAGACAAGCTCATGCAGTAAACATCCTGGAGACGAAATTAATTGCCTAAAACTTTATGCATAGTCGTAGCATAATGATATCAATCACTGGTTCTTTATCATCAAATTGAGTACAAAAGAACTGATCGAGGTTATTCCAACCTCTTCGGCATATGCCAACGTCCTGACCTGCTTCATAGTTTTTGATTCCACATCACTTCAGGAGTTCAGGTCCATGAAATCATGAAGTTGGCATTTAAACAAACATCTTACTCTCTGCCACTGAGTTCCAACCATCCATCACCTAAGCATATCTCCAGTATCCAAGCATGGCCCACTCAACCTAGGCGACGCGCTGAAGGTGTTCGCTCCATCGCCGAACCCGAATCCATGGCCGAGCGGCATCGGCCTGTCAGGTATCGCCGGCAGGTCGACGTCCCCCTCCAGCATCCTCACCGCCTCCGCGATGGTCGGCCGCAATGCCACCATCACATGCGCGCAGAGTATACCGACCAGCACGAACCTCTCCATGATCCCTTTGGGGTTCTGCGCCTCTCCGGCCACCAGCACCTCATCAAGCACCTCCGCCGCCCTCCCCGCCTTGATGAGCGTCCACGCCCAATCCGTGATAAGCACCATATTCGACGGCGCGGCCATGTCCAGCGCCTTCCGCCCGCTCATGGTCTCGAGCACTAGAACGCCGAAGCTGTACACGTCGCTCTTCTCGGTGAGCTGGCCGTAGAGGGCGTACTCGGGAGCGAGGTAGCCGTGCGTGCCGGCGACCCGCGTAGTGAGGTGCGACTGCCCCTCCTTGCTCTCCCGCGCCAGCCCGAAGTCGGCGACTGTGGCCCGCATCTCCCCATCTAGCAAGATATTGGTAGCTTTGATGTCTCGGTGGTAGATCGCCGGCTTGACGCCGTAGTGGAGGTACATCAATCCCTTGCCCACATCCAGTATAATGTTTTTCCTCTGAGGCCAAGACAATGGAGGCCTATTGCTATTCCTCTTCGACCTAAATATATGCTGCTCTAAGTTCCCATTAGGCATGTAGTCGTACACAAGAAACCTCTGCTTCCCTTCTTCCACATCGTCGTCGGGGATGCAACATCCCCTTAATGGCACTAAATTCCGGTGGCGGAGGCTACTGATTATCTCCACCTCGTTCCTGAACTCCTCGTCGCCGCCGTCCAAATCGAGCTCGAGCATCTTCTTGACCGCGACGACGCTGCCGTCGGCTAGCACCCCCTTATACACCGCCCCGAACCCACCGCGGCCGATGAGGTTCCGCTGCGAGAAGTAGCCCGTGGCCTTGTCCAACTCTTTGATGTCGAACAGTATCGACCCGGTGTTCGGCCGTGGGTGCGACCGCGAGGAGGAGCTCTGCTGCTGCTGCTGCTGCTGCGAGTCTTTCTTCCTCCTCTTCTGCTTTCTCCGAAGGAATAAAGCAAGAAGTGCGACCGCGGAGAGGAAGAGAGCGGCGGCGGAGACGGACGAGGCGACGACGGCGGCGGAGGGATGATGCGAGGAGGATTGCGGTGGTGACGAGGACGTGGAGAGGGCGAGGCCTAGGATGCAACCGGCGGTGGGCGGGTATTCGGGGCCGAATCGGTTAACGACGCCGGCGGCGTAGAGGACGGTGAGGTAGAAGCAAGGGGTGGCGTGGGAGGAGTTGCCATCGAGGGCGGTAAGCCGCGAAGAGACGTCGAAGCCGGCGGTGAGGCAAGTGCCGCATCTTGTGAGGTCGGAGAATTCGGCGTTGCAGGCGGAGTTGAGGGAGGTATCGTTGCCGAGTTTGGCGATCCAGTCCTTCTTGGTCTGGATCCCGGCGCAGAATTTCGGGCTGATGACGAAGTTACTCGGGGAGGGGAAGCAGGAGGAGACGAGGGAGGTTGAGAGGGAGAGGGGAGGGGAGGAGAGGCGTGATTGGAAGGATGAGAGGCAGGAGACGGATGTGGCGTTGTCGGGGAGGCGGAAGAGGGAGGTGGTGCGGAGGCGGGTGGCGAGGGCGATGCCGAAGAGGGAGAGGAGAGTTGAACAGCAGCCGGTAAGGTTGGAAGAGGCGGAAGTGGGGAGGCAGGAGGAGTGATCCCAGGGGAAAGTGGAGACGTAGCTCAAGTCCATGGGGCATGTCGAGTTAGTGGCGGCGGAAGTGAGAGGTAGGAGGAGAAAGAGAAGCACTAGAGAGAGAGTTGCAGGGGAAGTCGCCATTGTTTTGGAGTAAGAGGGGGAGGATTGGAGAAGATGAAGAAACGAAGGCTGTGTTGTGGTTTGCGGTCAGCTGGGGCGGCTGGCTGCTGCAGGGAAGGTTGCGTGGTTGGATTTTGGGAGAGAGATTTAGAAGAAGAAAAGGTAGATCCGGAGTTTAGGAAAACCATCCACCCCAACTTAACCAACGTCATTCTATTCCTATTCCTATTCCTATTCCTATTCCTATTCCTATTCCTATTTGCCTGTTTGGTGAAGAAAAAAAAAGAATTTCCATCAGTTAGCAGCAGCAGAAGTGCAGAACTCATCTCGTCTTATCCATCAGGTAATTAATTTATTTTTTTAACATGAGCTATATAATTAATTGAGAGTTATTAATAATTTATAGTCAGGATCAATCAGCTTTAGTAAAATTAGTAGGTAACTACTTTTTCTATAACCAAGAGGTAATAAATTCGACTCTAATCCAAAATAATATTATGGAGAAATTATTTAATAATTCGGTGCTTTACTCGATTTGATTTGATTGATAATTTTATAGGACGATTAACTTAGAATAGTGTCGTTTGAGTACTTATTTATAAAAAATAATAGTGACATATTTAAATGGGTCAAAAAAAGAAAAATTGGATGGGATAAGAAGTGCCACAAATTTGATAGGAAGTTGGTCAGAAGGTTTGGAAAGTGGAAAGCTATCAAGGAAAGTGAAATGGAGCATTAGTTTATGCAGAGCATTTATTAGTGGTATTGGGGGGTCGTCTTGAGATTGCAACTTGGGATTATTTAATTTGATTTATCCAAATTGCCCAAATATTTCACATGTTCGTTTCACAAGATACCACTCATTTAATTAATTTTTTTTCTATAAAGAAACAGAGGTATAGTGAAAATTCTAGGAATTAAATTGATTTGAAATTTTAGTTTCTATATCCGTTGTTTGGAACTATCAGTGATGGGATATCAATAGATTTCAGTAAATGTAGGATTTGAGATCGGATTTGGATGAAATTTATATCCCACTTAAGTTGTCAAAATCTCAAAACTAATTCTTATTAATATCGAGAAGTAAAATAGAAAAAGGAACATAATGAAAAATATAATGCACACCTTGGAGTAGGAAATTTACTTATGGATGTGATAACAAGAAAAGGACATTAAAAAGGTGAAATTTAGATGGATTATGTTTTAATTCTATTATTTTCAAACAATTAAATATTATTCTCCAATAAACTTAATTAAAATTTATGGTAGATTTTAGGTTACCCCCCTTGATTATGTCTAAAATTAAACAAAATTTTAAACTTTTATTTGTATCACTTTATTCTTTTAGACTTTAGATTCATATGATATTAATAATCATATTGTTGAGTAAATATGGATCTTCAACCCATATTTTTAAGATGATTGAAAATTTTTATTTCATAATCTTGTGTTTCAAGGGAGGTACATTGTGAACCGTGATAGTTAGATAATGACAAAAGTTTGACTTGTAATCTCAGATAGAACAAGATATAAAAAAATTTAAAGTGTATTTGTTTTAAATTTAAAAAATATAATATAATAACTAAATTTAATGAAAGAAGAATAACAATTCTGATATTTTATTATTTATTAGATAATGGTAGGTAAATCCCATCTAATAATTGTTTATTCTTTTTTATATACTTTTGCTGTTAAATTGTTACATTAGTCTAACCCACAGTAAGGTGAAGTGATACAAATAGAAGTTCATTGGTGGTTTGATTTTAGACAATCCAACTAGAGTAATTTTATAATTAACTCTATTTTTTTTTTAATATTACTCTTACTCTAAATTTTACCTAGATGGTTAAGAACATGCCCTAACTTTTTAAATATTTTAATTAATAAAATTTTCTCATCTTTCTGAAGATGTCAGGTGGTGGTTTCAAGGTCAACTTGATTGAATTTGAGGTCCATAATGAAGCAACAAGGACTACAATTTTTTATTAATTCAAGTTGGCCTAAGTTTTGCTTTCCTTGTCTTTAATTTATTCCTTCTTAATGGTTTGGTTGGAAGAGTGTCATAAAGTTGATCAATAAAATATCAAATGATTCTTTTCATACTTACTGCCATATTGGGGTTACAGGCATCTTCTTAGCTGCATTTAATACTAATTTAATTCAATTGGGAAGAGAGGGAAAAGAATGCAAAATTCTTAATAACTATTAAACCTTCTTATTGGCAATATAGAAAGTAATGATTTAAACATTATTTATGAAGAACTTTGATCGTTGTACTTCTAAAAAAAGCTTGGTACATATGTTATTTATACATTAGCTTATCGGCTAATCAGAGCTAGATAAATAAGCTAGCCTTTCGTTAATATACATGTTGAATAATTATGCCAATCCTCTTAAGAAATAGACTCCGACGAAATCTTATAAAAATTTCACCAAATATTTTTTTCAGAATTTAAACTCATAATGTCTAGGTTTTTAGGGTCAGCCATTGGATTACAATGGTCAATCTTGATAGTTAATACTATTGCTTGTAATACCTAAAGGAATATTATTTGGACAGCAATGAATATTTGATAACTTCTTGATTAACAAAACCATTCTTAAGAATAGATCATAAGAGTAAATAGTTAATCTGGAATTAGTAGAACTAGGAAAATGGTCTCATGAAGTGGCATAGTAAAACAGCCTACGTAGTTAATTTGGAATTTAATTAGCATAATTCTTTGTGGATGCTCTGTGGTGTAGTCTTCATGCAAATTTATCAAAAGCACTTTTACATTTTGCTTTTATTATCACTCACACACTATCATATGAATATTTTAAGCATTTTAATTCCTCACGTTAGGAAGCATTTTAAGCAAAATGCAATATAGGGTATTTTAATAAATTTATCTTAACTTTAAATATTTATTATATTAAGTGTATGGATTGTTATTTGGTTGAGTGCCCACTAGTTTGAATCAAAAGGTTCATTTTTATTTTGTTACATATTCATCACAAAAAAAAAAAAACTTTGGTGGTGGTCAAGTTCTTTGGACCAAATCTTTGTTTTCCATGTTCTTCTAAACATATTCAGGCCCATTCACTTGATCCTATGGGGGAACAAAGAAGAAGGTTGCTGCTCAGCCCACTAGAAAGAGTATTTGAAACATTGATCACATAGCAGCTCTAGAGGTCCCCAAAAACAGAGGCCATCCTCCTCTTCAGGTTCAAGAAATAACCTTCTTACTTGTCTTAATTATTTTCTAATTTTTTTTCAATTGTAGAATTATTGAGTATTGCTGAAATTTGGGGTGTTAGAGCTGGGAGGGTTTGAAGAAGAAAAGAGAGGAAACATAAAGAAGGAAAGCATCTCAGAAATATTATTTTATAAGAGCATATTAATTTACTTTCATGCATTCAAGAAACCAAGCAGGATGATAAGAGCAATAATATGGTTTAACTCTATGAGGTGGTAAAATTAATGGATGAATTATCCTACCTGCTTTGGGTTCTGCTGGGGTACTTGATGTGGGCTTTATTGATAATATTTTGGATTAATACAGTTGCAAAGTTGATAAAAACTATGCAAGTGCCATCTTCAGAGATGAATTAAATTGGAAATCCTGGATGGATGCTCACTTTTATTTATGGTCGTGTTAATTAAGTGATCAGAAAACTGTCTTTTGGGAGGAAATGATTATGAAATCAAAAGATTCTGGGATGAACATGGGCTAATCCACCAGATCAATTGTTGATTAAAAAAAAGAAAAGAAAATTAAGTAGCAATAAAGAGGGAAGATTGTTTACTATGTAATTCAACTTAAAGAGTGCTTTACTATGAAAATCTCTGAATTCCCTATTATGTTAGTTATCAGTTAGTTTTTTTCTAAAGAAATATCACATGACTGCTAATTTTAAACTTTTAAGGAACATTGTACTCTTATTTTAGAGAAAAGAAAGAGAGTAAGATCTAATTTCTCTCTTTCTATCTAATGGTTGAGATTGTCTAATACTCCAGAAATATGATAGGAAATATATTTTACTATGACCCAAAGTATTAAGAGTAAAGTAGCCTCTTTATTTATTCTCCTTTCTCTTGTATACAGCTAATCAAACAAACTGGTTATGGTTTTTAGCTTCTTCTTTTTAAAATTTTTTAATGTCTAATATTTTTTTAAAAGTTGGTACAAGAGACATACTTTAATGGATATTATCTTCACTTAAAATTTTCGTTTATATGGCTTTCAATTTCACCCCATCAGCCTTACTCTAATTCTATCTATTATTCCCATTGACAAATATCATACATCATATTATTTCAGTTCATGGAGATTATAGGGATAAGCAATAAGAAATTACTTAAATTCTTAATTATACCTTTTGATTTATGGATGGATATATAGAAATTATTTTCAATGATAAATTATTTTGCATGGAATGATAGGAGTGCGAGCAATATTAAATAGTTGACGAGTCAAAGTGTTAATAATATATATATATATATATTCTTATGAGCATTATCCATGGCCTACCACTAGGACACACCAATCAATGGTAGCATTTAAAAGAACTCTATAAAGCACCCACAACCACAAGCCCTCAATCCTACTCTTCTCTATATCTTTTCTCTTCCAAATAATAAGCATCACTTAGGACCAAGTGGGCCTTTTCTTCTATTATCTATCTGACCTAGTTTATTCATTCCATGTTCAGCCAATCCAAGAAGGAGATCTGAAAGCCTCTTTCTACTACTAAATCATGGTAACAAAATGTGGTCCAAATGCAGTGGATTTATTCAAGTTGGTAGTACCTTGTTGTCTATTACTGAGATGACAGATGATCTCCAAACTGTTCTTCTTCACCTTAGTCTAATGATTTAAAAGGAGAGAACAAAGTAGATGACCAACTTTGTGTGCTTCGTGTTACTCCACGTGTACATTCGATTAGGGGACATAATTAGTGAGATCCCCCCTCTAATCACTGTTAACAATTCACAGTTGTCTACTAAAAGCTCTCCAAACATTCAAAGTATTCCTTCGTCTCTAAGCACTTTGAGTTCTTGCCACTGCTTTAGTTCCTTAGTCGCAGGGGGAATGAAAGGAAGAAGAATACAAACCTAAGTCTAAGGCAATGATTAATTTTCTATTATACCATGAAGAAAGCTTGAAAAGGAATTGATACTTCACTTTCTCTTATGGGGAGCTTTTTTTTTCTTCTTAAAAGTAGTTATTATCGCTAACATTCTGCCATATAGATATTTATCATTCTACTTTTAATTAAAAGCTTAGCACAACTCTTGTCATTTTCTTATTAGTCGGCCATTTATCATAAGTTAATTTTTACTTGCAGCATCATTTTTTTTTATTTACAAATGAAAAAAATAAATACATAAAATATCCCTCGTTTATTTTAAAACCTGATTCCTCTAATTCTTTTACATAATACGTTAGAGTGTGAACAATAACAAATAAAAATTATAAGATATTTTCGATACATTTCCCTAAATATCGATACTAAAATTTAGTGACAAAACTATTATCCTAAGTAAATTAGGATAGTTCTAATCCTTATAATATAAGATTGCTATGCCAACAAAAACAAAATTCATGTCAAAATTGGGTGATTAAAGCTTTTGGATCAGATAGAACCCAATACTTGTGCAAGTTCTATTTGGGAGGCTCTCATCACTTTTGTTTCCTTCTGCTTGAGTGAGAGACACTATTCTACTAGCTAAAGAAAGCATTTTGGCACTCTTATCTATAAAAGCATCTGAAGTTGAGAACTCAATTGGGGAACTACAACATCTCTTTGAGGAACGAGTTGTGCAAGGAAAATGATATCAGATTCTTCTGCTAAAGTTCTAAAGTCACCAATCGTTTATTACAAGAAAAATGCATAACAATTTGGTGCATTAATTGTACAAATCCATAACGCATTCTCTTCTTAATCTTTATAAGTTGTATACTAAATGAATTTTTAAAAAAAAAAAAAAAATTAATTGCAATAAAAATTTAGAAATTATGTTAAAAAAGAGAGCATAAATACTAATAGTTATGCCATGACTTTCTTTTGGTAGTGACAGTTGGAAGGGGGAATAAGAATTAAGGAACAATATACAATTTCACTAGTAGCAGTAAACGAAATTCTGGCCCAGTACGGAAGGAACCTATTCCTTCATCAAATAAGGGTGGTTGGAATGCCACGCACGTGAGCTGCAGATGCACACAAGCGGCTTCTATTCGGTATTAAAATCTTGGGATTTTTATAAATCACCTCCTATATTTTATCTATTTTATGATTTAGTCTTGGTTTTAAAGATTTTGTAATTTGACCCTTCATTTTTTTTTTATAATTCTCATTTTTAACATCTTGATATTATTTTAACTAACTAAGGTTGACTAAATTACTAAAATACCGCTACTATTTCCTCTCATTTTCTATATCCCTCCGCCATTTCTTTCACCGTCGCCGCCACCACCTATCCCTCTCCTCTCTTCCCTCTCCTCATTTTTTTTTTGCACTAAAAAAGAATAAAGAAGACGGAGGTAATTTAGATATTTATAAATTATTTTATATATTATATTAGAATTTTTTTTTCTAGTACCGTCTAGATTAATCCATGGTGATAAATGAGAATTATTAAGAAAAATAAAGTGTCAGGTTACAAAATACTCAGAGATAAGATATGAATCACTATGTAGATAAAATATATGGTATGATTTTTAAACATTCTTAAAATCTTAAATAGAAATTTCAGAATAACACCCTATATTTTATAGCCAGATTATAAATAAAATCTCTCAATATTAAGCCACATTTTACTAGTGGATAGATAGATATAGTTTAATTCGATCATCAGGTTAACTACCAATCAATATCAAATAGGAAGCTCTGTTTGTAAATAAAAGGAAAAAAAGAGTTTTTTTTAATAATATAGTAAAAATATAGGGTGTTATTTGTAAGTTTCTATACAGAAAAGAAGTTGGTGATACCTATAAAAGCCCACCCCTAACTTAACATCCAACCAAGTTAAGCCCCAGTAATTGCTTACACTTCCCCCTCTCTTCTCCCCCTCCCACTGCTTCGACTCCAAATTCCTTAGCATTACAAGCGGAGGAGGAGAGAGGTGACTTCCAAAGGTAAGGGATGAGAATAAGCAATGCTACTATTCAAGTCTTATCTTATCACTTATTTCCCATACGGAGTTAATGCATTCCAGTCTGTTGGGCGTTCTTGAATTGTAATCTAATCTGAGATCTTTGTGGGCCGAGAGATAGGGACTTGCTGCTACCATTGACCATTTGAGATCGTGCCGCCAAGAGTTGAGGTCTTCAATAAGAGGAGAGGAAAAGCTAGAGAGAAAAATTAAAAAGAAAGAAAGAAAGAAAACTTTAGTTGACTTATCTCTGACCCTTAGTCCACGTTGGTGTGATGAACAATTTGTTATCTATATATAGCCTTCTTCGTCTAGCGTGAGGCCGTGCTTATTTCCGTGCTCTACCTTCCTGCTCTAGAGTGCCATTTTTCTTGGATTGTGTTAAGAGTTACTGAGTTAGTGGGATTTTGGTACAATTGTCAAAAGTTGCATTAAATAGCAGCAGAGGCTACTACACTTTGTAGGGTGTAGTAGACTCTTTGGAGTTGTTACATATAGAACAAAGCTTCTCACTTGGATTTCCTTGTGTCTCTGAAGAGATGGGGGAGAATGGGAATGCCAAGTACTACCAACATGCAGCGTTTCCTGCCATGGATATCTCCATAGAGCTTGGACACCAACAGGTAGGCTCCAAGTGCTATGACGACGATGGCCGCCTCAAGAGATCAGGTAAAGAAACCAACATCAGCTAATCATCTCCTGGTTTCATTCGTTTCTCTTAACATTTCTCTACGTTGATAGCTCGATTGAGTTGAGTATTTGTACCCTTTTAGGTACTATGTGGACGGCAAGCGCGCATATCATAACTGCGGTGATCGGCTCCGGCGTGCTGTCACTGGCGTGGGCGATAGGCCAGCTCGGATGGGTCGCCGGTCCGACGGTCATGCTCCTCTTCTCCTTCGTGACATACTACACTTCGGCTCTTCTTGCCGACTGCTACCGCTCCGGCGACCCGACCACCGGCAAGCGCAACTACACCTACATGGACGCCGTCCAGGCCAACCTAGGTCCGTTGCTTTCCTCCCTTAGCATACCCAAAGTGATCAAAGTACACACGTTTTACAAACAATTTGCTCACTTGTCATTTCGTCGAACAGATGGCATCAAGGTTAAGATCTGCGGCTTCCTCCAGTACGCCAACATCTTTGGAGTGGCCATTGGGTACACCATTGCTGCTTCCATTAGCATGGTGTAAGTATCAATAAGCAGAGATTTGTAGATGGTGTTTTATGCTGGCAAAGTAATATTGGTGTTTGGTGAGATTGAATTAAGTTATTCTTTTGTTTTTTGTATTGTATTGGTGCAGGGCAATCAAGAGGTCTAATTGCTTCCATGAGAATGGCAAGAGCAACCCCTGTCTCGTATCTAGCACTCCTTACATGATCATGTTTGGCGTTGCAGAGATCTTGTTCTCTCAGATCCCAGACTTTGATCAGATTTGGTGGCTCTCAATCCTTGCAGCTGTTATGTCCTTCACCTACTCTACCATTGGCCTTAGTCTTGGCATAGTCCAAGTCATTGGTGAGCCCACAACTACTAAAAACTCATCACTACAATGTTTGCCATGCCAAGAAACTCTATATTAAACTTCTGGCTTTCAGCTAATGGAGGTATCAAAGGAAGTCTCACCGGAATAAGCATCGGCGTCGTCACCCCGGCCGACAAGGTATGGCGGAGCCTCCAAGCCTTCGGCGACATCGCCTTCGCCTACTCTTACTCGTTAATACTCATAGAGATTCAGGTACTTTTACATTCACTTCCTCATCCAAATTAATGAGCCTACTACTGCTGCTACTGCTACTACTCTAAGGAGAGAAGAGCACTAAACCAGTAGCATTGGATTGATGATTTTATTAGGACACAATAAAATCCCCGCCGCCGTCGGAGTCGAAGGTGATGAAGCGGGCGACGCTAGTCAGCGTGGCGGTGACCACCCTATTCTACATGCTCTGCGGCTGCATGGGCTACGCGGCGTTCGGCGACGCCGCCCCCGGCAACCTCCTCACCGGCTTCGGCTTCTACAACCCCTACTGGCTCCTCGACATCGCCAACGCCGCCATCGTCGTCCACCTCGTCGGCGCCTACCAGGTCTACTGCCAGCCCCTCTTCGCGTTCGTCGAGAAGTGGGCGATCCAAACCTGGCCCAAGTCCAAAGTCATCACAAAAGATATCAGGCTCCCCCTCTCGCCGACCAAATCCTACAATCTCAACCTCTTCCGGCTGACGTGGCGCACAGTGTTCGTCATCGTCACGACGGTGATCTCGATGCTCCTGCCCTTCTTCAACGACGTAGTCGGCTTCCTCGGCGCGCTCGGTTTCTGGCCGCTTACGGTATACTTTCCGGTGGAGATGTACATAGTTCAGAAGAAGATACCAAAATGGAGTACAAGATGGGTGTGCCTGCAGCTGCTCAGCCTGGCTTGCTTCATTATTACGGTGGCGTCGGCCGCCGGGTCCATTGCCGGAGTGATGACTGATCTCAAGATTTACAAGCCGTTCAAGACTAGCTACTGATCTATAATTTATAGTAAAAAAAAAAACAACTTGTAATTGGGAGTATAACTGCCTCTGTAGTTGTTGTTGCTGTTGCTGTTGCTGCATGTCTTGGTTGTTTCTAATCCTTTAAAGCATGAAAGAAAAGTGCAAGTTCGAGTTCAAGTGGAAGAAATGTGATCAAAGTAGGCATAATCATTGTCACCAAATCCAAACAGATGCAAATTTTCAATAACAACATTTTTAGTCAGTATTTTGTGATTAACACTCCAACTTTGAGCTATTTGTAATCCAACTTTTTCCTTTTTTTGTCTATAATTCTTATATGACACTCTCTGAGTTAACCTAAGCCAACTAATATCTAACAAAATGGTATCTAAATAAGAATATTCTGTTTGAAAACTAAGTTTATCTTTTAAAATACTAAAAATTCCTCTGTCCTCTTGTTTCCCTTTCATTTTAATTGTAACAAAGTGTCTCGGGAGTGTTCTTGTAATTTATTTGTAGAGTTAAATCAACTATAATCTAGGATAAAAAATAGTTAGTCAAAATAATAGTTAGACCAGCTTCCAATTAGCTAGAAAAGCTGGTCCTCTCTTTTTTTCCTTCTAAAAGCAAAAGTTTAACATATTCTTACGTTCTTTTCTTCCAACGATTTTTTTTTAATTTTAACAATTTTTAACTCAAGGCAACTCACCACTTTTCTTTTAAAAAAAATAAATTCAAAATACTAACATCATTTTTTACATTTGTAGTTATTTTAACTCCTTTATAGTAGCATATTTTTGAAATATTTTAAACAAAATATAATATTAAATGATAAGTATTTATATAATAAGATGTGGATAAATAAAAAACAATTTCAACTTTTCGAAGTACCACACTATTTTATATATATTTGAACCAATTCAATAAAGAAAACAAAAGTCGTTCTCTATCGCCGCACTTATGTCGGATATATATTTGCTACCTTATGACATCCTTGTTTGTCACTGCTCTAGTACTAAATTTCACTAAAGAATCTAAGCATATAATGCACACTAGCATCTCAAAATATTCAATCTTTGCTGGCTTTACCTTTTGACGGAATAGGAGCGGCTCCTTTTTGAATTCAAGATTGTTCGCCCCCATCGAAAGAGGTCGGAAACTCGCTTCAAGATCACACCTCCCTGGTAGCCAGCCAACTAGTGGATGTCAGCTTCGATCACTCTGCTCCCTTCCTGGTGCTTTCAATGATAGACAAATCTCAAGCCAAAAAGGAGGGGTTGTGAGGATGGGAGTGGGTGGGGTGGGGTGGGGTGGGTTAATTCTTGGAGAACTTTTGACACAAGGGATTTTGGCAGCGACTGGTGGTCGACAGGGGCTAAGAATTGTTTATATATTCTCTTCTCTCTTTTCTCTCTCTCTCTCTCTCTCTCTCTCTCTCTCTCTCTCTCTCTCTCTCTCTCTCTCTCTCTCTATCTATCTATCTATCTATATATATATATATATATGTATATATACATATATACATATATAAAATGGGTAAAGAAGACACTCAAAGATAAAGTGGAACCTGGGGCTGGTTCGTTTCTTATCTTATGAGTACAAGATGCTTTTATCATGTTACTGTTGGTGGCACTGTGGGAGGAGATGAGGTGCTGGCTAGGTGTAATGTTCGGCACTTTGGGCCGTTTTCAACGAGCTTGTTGTCACTGATGCCTGTGCATGATTGGCTTCGGGCTTCGGGCGTCGGCTGTGGTCCAGCCGTCTCCCGTCTGGGTCCGTCAGGGCTCCCGTGTAGATAGATGATGCCCGTATATTTATTAGTCACGTGCGGATAGACCACACAACTGCGCGCATGCAAATAGAAACTACAACTATAATATTTCATTAGTGTGCGCTTTTGAAATTAAATTACTTAGTTGACGTTCCACCTAATACTTAGTGATTTGACACTGGAGCTACTGTTTATATTCCAACTCTTCAAACATTCCACTTGGGGTTATTAAATAATTGCCAAGTCAGCTATAAGAGGAAAGGTGGAAAAGAAAATATTTATTAGCTCTCTATTTCGACTGGATTGGTTTATTTATTTTTATTTAAAACGTTATGATCAATATATTATAAGACTGATGCGTAGAAGAAATGAAGAAATTTAGACAAATCTTAAAAAATAGGAAATAAAAAAAATCAAATAAATTGCACCACAACTTCGAGATAAGAGGCTTCCATCGATCCGTTGGATCTGGACTTATATTTGAAGCATCCAATACAACAAACTTGTATCAAATAAAGAAAGAGGAAAAAAATATTGCAATGAAGGAGGAGGAAGGAAGAAAAAAAGAAGAAAAGAAAATACTTTGTAATTAAGGCGCTTCCATCTAATAGCTAAGAGGAGGGGAGAGAGAGGAGCTCATTGATGACAGTCACTTGAGAGAAAGATCATCAGTAGAGAGGAAAAAACCCTAATCCTACTAGTTCCCAGTTATAATTCATACTTTACGGCCAAAGAAATTAGCAAAATTGATGCCCAAAGTCCAACTAGATTTACATTTGAGAGACTGAATATAATCTATCAATATATATATATACTTGGATACAATGGAATTTGTAACTCTTTACTATAATACAACTATCACAACACACACATATATATATATATATATAATGCCAATAAATAATAGTATATTTTTGAGAGATACGATAACTTAACTATATCCCACTAAATACTGAGAGTATCGTTGAGATTAGAACTTGGTTTCCTAGTACATACGAGCTCCTTTAAACAATTGAACTTTTATGGCATTGACTACCAATAAGTAATAATACCTTGGATATTGAAATGTAGATCTGAATTCTTTGTCCTATTTTTCTCACTGTTACATGATGAACAACAAGAAGAGTGGTTCTTTCATTAACTTTAGTTCAGAAAGATCTAGAGGCAAATGGTCCATTCCTGACACACCATTCTCATGAGATTCCTCCTCATTCCATCCGATCTGGTTCTTACCAGTAAGTGTACTATAAGCCAATGAGGGGCCTTCATCAATGACTCGGTCATCTTCTTCGTCTGCCAATATAGATGTGACTGCAAAAGGGTTATGGATCCTGTTAGATTCCTGTCCCCTTTTCATTTCTATCCTTGTATGGACAAAGGTGCATTTGGTGCTTTTGTGGGCATGGTTTTTTTCTGTGCCATCTGGGCTCATATCAATGTTATATGGATTAGAGTCAGGGTCCATTATTTGTGGTCCACCGTTTTAGAATGGACCAGTGAAGCGGCCTTCACTCGGAGAGTAGCATGATCGATCGACGCACGGAATCATTGTGCAGTCTCTCTTCGTCGATTCTAGGAGATTACGTGGAGAGTCCGGAGTGCTGTGAGCGAATGTGTAAGGATTTTGGGCGGCTTTACAGAGGTTAATATCCGTCATATTTACCGAAAAGATAATCGAGTGGTAGACTGGGCTACCAATCAGAGTAAATCACTGTCAGAGGTGTATGAGCAAGGGCCTACTGAGGAGCTCCCATTGGATCTATGTAATCTCCTCAATTTTGACTGCTCGACTGACGTAGTGAGTCTGGTTATCTTAATCCAAGTTGGCTTCAACTTCTTTAATAAAAAAATATTATTACTTATTTTAATTTTTATACTTATATATAAGATTACTTTACTTATAATTTATTATTATTATTATTATTATTATCAGACTAATCTAAACCTATTAGAATTTTTGTCATACTTATAAACCCCACCCAAATTATTTAAATACTCCTGTTATATTTGTTAGACAAACTATAAGGAAGAAGATTAATTTAGGTATTTCAATAATTTATTATATTTGTAATATTTGGGGGGTTATCTTGGTAATTTGGATGGGCTCGGTAGCCTCGGTTAATTTGGTGAACTTTAACCAAAAAATATTAATTTAGTTTGTTAAAAAAAAATTAAAGATGAAGAAGTACAGTAACTTATTTAACCTTGTCAAATATTTGAAACTACGAGAGCTCACCCCTCTCCCGCGCTCCAAAATACCCAATTCATTCAAGAAACGAGAACGTAGACATGGGGGGAGAGTTAGATCGCTGGGAAGAAGCCATCGACATCGACGACTCCGATCTCCCCTCTCTCCTCCCTTCCTTCCCTGCTCTCCTCCCTTGCTCTCAACTCCCTCGCCCCTCCCAGGCCTTAGCTCCCAATCCTTCCCCTTCCTCTCGTCCATCACCTGTTCGACCAAATTCCCCGACCTCAGTTTCGGGATCCCAACCGCGGGACTCTCCTCCGGGATCCATTATTGCCGCCTCCTCCTTCCCCCACCTCATCCCCGGTCCCGCTGGTGCCGTGCAAGCTGCGATGCATCGCATGTCTGCTGCCGTGGAGAGCGGCCCTCGCTTGGAAGGGATTGATAAGCCGGGCGACCGATTGGATCTTGATGAAGATGATGCAGATTTCAAGATGAATCCTTGGCTCTTCGCTTTGGGCTTTCTTGGTAAGTGGGATGAACATCCAATATGTTTAGAGGTCTTCTTGTACTTATTTGGGTGATTTGATCATTTGATGTTTGATTAGGGGAGGATTGCGGATCGGTATCCACAATCGGCTCAATCAAGACTAGAACCGTCGATCGAGCACCTCTGGTTCATATCTACCATCTTTTATTCTCCTTTTAATTTGATTATCTTGATAAATGTAAGATTTTGATGGATAGGTTGTGGGAGTTGTCAAATGTTGCACTCCAAATGGGCTGGGTGATCTCTTTCTAACTTTGAAGGTCAGTATTGATGAGTTGTGTATAGTTGTGAGAAATTTCTATGTGACCATGTGAAATATTTGTTGGTTATAGGATCCGACAGGAACCATTGATGCTTCACTGCACCGGAGAGTCATTTTGGAGGGAAACTTTGGCTCTGATATTTCTATTGGATGCATCCTTATTCTTAAGAAGGTCTCCTATTTTTACCGCAGTTGGAAGCTCATATGTTTTTTAATGACATCTTGTCATAAATCAATAATCCAGTGCTGGTTATATGAAATGATATTTAATTGCCATTAACAGCTTGAGAATGGAAAAATTGCAGGTGGTTGTTTTTTCCTCAGCTCGCTCAGTGTGCTATCTCAACATTACATTAGATAATGTGGTCAAGGTGCGCACTTATGTAGATGTGTGCAGATTAGTTATAATTTGGTTGCACTTCTGTTAGTAATTGAATCTATTAGCCTCTTTATATTTGAAGTCAATTGCCAAGTGCCAAGAAAAATCAGATTCATATAGTTGCATTACAGCCATTTGTTGTCGTTGTTGTTAATAGTCAATATAATACTATAATTATACTTAGGCCTGTAATAATTAGATTCCTCAAGTAATGGTTCTAATTAATTGTGTTATTTAACTTTTATATAATAGGGATGCAGCTTGGTCACCACTTATTTTTTATTCTCTTCATTGTTGCTCTTAAATTTTGACATGGACAAGGATTTAGAATTCTAGGTGCACTCAAATATTAAGATTGTTTTTGGTTTGATAGCTCGGTAGTCCAAAATATGTACCTAGTAGGTAATTCGAAGAACTATTTACCTGAATATGTGTTCTCTACGCCAGGTGGACTTCGATTATGTTGCCGTTGAAGCATCCTAAAGAACCACTGTGGGGGTCAGTCACTTAAGTTAATAAAGTCTCTTATTGGTTAGTGACTTTTGGTATGCGTAGTTCCCTTATACTATATAGTTCCTGCAATAGGCATAAAGTCAGCGGAGCATTTATTTGGAAATCAAAAGAAAAAAATCTATTCGAGTAGGAAATGAAAGAAATTTTTTACACACAGAATTATTTTGTTCTTACATGAATATGTTAGCTGAATTCGTATAATTAGAAAACAATTTTTCAAGCAGCGGACAACAGCCTTTAACTGTCATATACAGCAGGAAGACACTTGCTCTTGTATGTAGTATTGGAACTCATTACTCAAGGAATTATTGGGGTGGGAAGTCTAGTTTTGTCAAAAATCCTTTAATATTGATAGTGAGTGGTGCTTGAGTTAAGTTGATCTTAGTTCATTGTCAGAGCTCTATTTGCAGTAGAATTTGAGTGTGACTATTAGGTGGTCGAGTGGCATCTCTAGTTAAGTTTGAGATGGAGGGGCCTATGATATTACGTATCATATGATATGTATCTCATGTACTTGGTCGTTTATTAGTGTGGGAGGGAGAAAGGAAAAGAGAGAGGTATTTTGTTTCCCATTGAAGTTCTTTGAGATATTATTACTAAGAGTTTATTTCTTTCTCATTACTGAAGCTTTGCCAAAAAATGAGTTTGAAAACAAATATCTTGGCACAAATAGAACTTGAAAAAAAAATGTGCAGATGTCAAGCTTGATGATGTTCTTGGAGGAACTAATAGAGACGAAGCTAAGAATGTTTAAACCTCCCTTCATTGATGTTTCTGGTTGCGAGCTATTTTGCCGTAAGTGCTGAAATTTGTATCATTTGCAAGATCTATTCTAAACATAATTGAAGAAATTAGAATATCATATCCAAGGCTATTAAGTTGTAAAATCTCAGTTTAAAGCATTTGAATTAGCTGAATTTTTTTATTGCCAAGACATATCTTGATTACTTTCTTTTCTTCTTTTATCATTTTTATGTTTTAATTTCTTGTGTTTCTTTGCTACTGACTTGTACTCAATCATTAACATGCTTACGGTCTATGAAGCACGGATACGGATACGGGATACGGATACGATACGATACGGATACGGGGATACGGCAAATTCTCAAAATACAGGATACGATACGTCTAGGATACGGCAATTAAAAAATTATATAAAAAAATTATATTCTAATGACAACATATACATAATATTGCATTCAATATTTTAATACATCTATTATCTACATAAGCATTTAATAGCAAAAATGAGAGTAATAGATATCAAAGACAATTAGACAAAGAATACATAAACTTTCAACAAATAATGCACCAAAATGAGAATAGTAGTATCATTGCATTCCATATGAGTAACTCATAGACTCATAGGTCATAGCACTAAAGTTTATAAAGTATCCACCAACATTTCACAATTTGTATGACACCAAAATGAGAGTAATAATAAGTCAGTAGTGTAATTGGCAATGACATTAATTATTCATTTCCATTTAAGTCAGTCTCCTCATTGCCTTCATCAGTGAATACAATAGCCTCCAAATCAGGTTCATCAAGCGAGAGGTCAGTAACTTCAAGAATACCCGCTTCATCGAATGAATCAAATGAATCTCCTCCAACATCCCACATTTTGGTCTCCCCTTCCATATACTCAGTCGATCTTCTAGAGAGAAGACGAAGATTGTTATGGATAAAAACTAGATCCTCTGCTCGTTGTGGAGTGATCTTGTTTCTTTTCATTGAGTGAATAAATGAATATGTGCTCCAATTCCTCTCACAACATGATGATGAACACGGTTGCCCGAGTAATTTAAGTGCTAAATTCTGAAGGTTAGGTGCAAAAGCACCATGAATGACCCACCACTTCTTTGGATCAAGAATATCTCTATCTTCAATAGAGTCATAGTTATCAAAACCCTCTGTTGCAGTTGAGAAATTGGCATACTCATTATTTAAAATTCTCCTCTCTTCTCCGTTTGCAAAGAACCTCTTTAAACATTTGTTTCTCATACGAAAAATTTCTAGATCTTTGTGTGGAGGAGTGGGGTTTGGATCCTCACTAATCCAAGTATTGGTATAATACCTAGTAAGAAGAGCACAAAAGTTAAATTAACAAAACTATAAACCAAAAGAAACAACTATGTAATAAATTTTTAAGCATCGACTTTACCTTGGATTCAATGAGTGTGCTAAACAATGAAGAGGAGTATTGCTTCTATCCCATCTATCAACAAGAATTTTATGCACAACTGAGTAAAAAGCTGACTCTTCATCTTCTTTTTTTGCCTCATGTCTGTATATAGCTGTTTTCACTTTTTCAATCATATCATCCCACATTTCATAAATCAAATGGAGGCAAGGTTTGTCAGTATCAGCCAATCTCAGCATTGAATAAATAGGCTCAGTAAAAGATAATATATATTCAATTTTGTCCCACCATATATCATCAAGAACCTTCTCTTTCACAAATTGTGCTTTTGCTACATCATCCTCTCTATAAGAATTCCATTTATGAGTGTGTATTGATGTTCCTTACCTGCATAGGGATGTCCATATTGATAATTCAGAGTTTCTCCTTGAGACTAGATGCATCACAATATTACTTTTTTTATACAGCTCATCAGTAATGACTGTAGTCCCCCTCACAAGTTGGTGATTCCTTCAGGCACTGCCAGATTGCATCTCCCTGGTGAACTTCTTTTTCCTATTTTTGGGTTTTCTTTTAGTCTGCCTCGTTCTTCCTTGTTAATTGTTTTCTTTTTGTATTTCGATAGATAAACACAGAGATATCAGGCAGAAGAGCAGATGTGAGATGGAAAATCCTGCTCATGGAGAAATGAGTAACATGACTTATTCAAGGGTGATTGCAGGTAAGGAAGAGATTGAAGGAAGCTTCTTATGCAGCAGTGGTGCAAGAGATGCTACGACAGCAGTGGCCACCAATACTAATCATTGTTTAGGGAAGCGCCAAAATTTTTGGATAGGTGAAGTGGCAGGACATCCTTCTGGAAGGCATAAACCCATCAACCCTGATGAGGATTTCAGAAGAAATTTGAATTTCTTAGGGAGGCAGCAGGAAATTGGGTTGAATGAAGTAAGGGGAGACCCTTCTAACAAGCATATATCTACCAATTGTCCTGGTGAGGCAATGATTCGAAATTCAAATTGTGAAACACTGATAGGCAGTGGGAAAACAAGTTTTGGAGGAAAGTTAGCTCGTAGTGCCAATGCTACGACTGCCACCATATCAATGTCTTCCGAGCCTGAACATGAAAAGAATGATACTAGGAATTTAACTTCAAGAGTTTCTGTTGCACAATGGACAGACGAACAGCTGTCAGAGCTATTTGCTGATTACCAGGAATAAGCTGAATGAGTTCATTTCAATACTTTGTATACATAAGATTAGAGAAATGAGCTTCACTAATCTACTACATATAGGGTTGGAATATTATAATGAGCTTCACTAATATACTACATATAGGGTTAGAATCTTATAATGTAAAGCATATATTTTGAGTTAAATGCACCCCTCTAGCTATTGATAGGTGTGAAAGGGTTTTTTTTTTGGTTCTTTTTCATAATGTTGATATTTTTTTGTCTAAGTCTTATTATCAGCTTTATCATCTCGTGAAGCTTAGCAGAAGTATTCCTATTCATCTAAGAACCCAATTCGTGCAGTTATGAACTACTGTTACACTGATTGAAGGCTTTTAGGTGGAAAAACTTCTTACCGGTCCATTAACATTTTTAATATTGATTCACTTCTCCTTGGTTATCTGTTTTGTAGGGTTGGGCATACTTCTTCCCTTCAGATTTGTTATCCAGATATTACATGGAAAAGGATGTATCCATTTGAAATTTGCTAAACGGAGCAAGGTAATTACAAATTGATCTTCTTCAAACTGGTATCCGTATGCAATCACTTTTTCTTTTAGAGAGAGCAGGTAGTATTATCCATCTCATAGCTTAGACACATAATATAGATAAAAAAAAAGAGAGGAAAAATTGGCGAGGGTTCTAGAACAAGCCCCAAAGTTGGCTATAGAAATTGTCCAACGACAAAAGAATAAGTTCCAAGCTTTAAGGAAATACAAAGATTTAATAAAAGACACAGCCCAACAGTCGATGCCTTTGTTATGATCTCTAAGAGAACCCAAAGGTAGTTGGAATAAGGGTTTGACACCGGGGCTGAAACACTACAAACAACAACCTAACAAGAAAAAGAATAACAAGCAAAGGAAAATTGATTGCATTGGATGAGTCAATGACAGACGACACATTACCCTATTGGCACTAATCAACTTCGGCCGCTGCAAAGGCAGTAGATATGGCTGCGGCTGCCACCACCACCACTGCTCGTTGTTCGCGTCGCCGCACCCATCATCACCTAATTTCCTTGTAGCACCACCTTGTGGTTGCGCCTGCACTTCAATGGACACGAATCCATGAATCAAAGTGGTCTGCAACGTTTCACCACTGGAGGAGACAAATTGAGTCCCCAGCAGTACAAGAAATACTACTATTCATTTGTTACAATGCCTTCTAGCAGACAAACTAGTTACTAATAAAAACTGATTCTGATCCATATAAATTACAATAGTTTCATCTGAAAGCTTCATTCCATTTCTTACTCCAAGAGATGCAAATACAGACTTACGATTACAAATAATTTAATAAGCTCCTGATTTTTTTTACTAACATCTTCATGCTCTAAGTACATCCAAGGCTTTGGATGGCAATTTTTTCTTTTTCATAAGAGGAGATCATACTCTCGCTTGGTTTGGGTATGAGCTTCAGCTTGTTTTTCCTAGGAGTTGTCAACCCACGAGACTCTTCCATGTCCAGCTCCTCTCTTGCTAATGCATGAGGCAATTCCCAGTCAAATTGGTGGACAAGATTTGCAATCGCGAGCTCTATTGTGGAGATAGCAAACTGCATTCCGGGACAAATCCTTCTGCCAGCTCCGAATGGGATCAACTGGAAATCTCTACCCTTGAAGTCCACCTGGCTATTGATGAACCTTTCTGGAATGAACTCATTTGGTGTCTCCCAGAAGTTGGGGTCTCTACCAATAGCCCAAGCGTTAATAAAAACTCTTGTCCCCTTTGGAATGTAGTAGCCTCCTATACGACAGTCATCCATTGATTCTCTTGGGATTAGCAGTGGAACCGGAGGATGCAACCTCAGCGTCTCCTTCACCACAGCCTTCAAGTAGCTCATTGTTTTCAGGTCCTCAGCTCTAACCTTGGTGTTGTGGCCAGCAATCCCTCTCACCTCATCTACTAGCTTTTTCATCACTTTGGAGTTCCGAACAAGCTCCGCCATGGCCCATTCTAGGGCTACGTATGACGTTTCCGTCCCTGCAGAAAACATATCCTACGATAGGATGCGAAACAAGGAAAAGTAGAAGATTAGAATGATCAATAACAAGGATTAGGATTTTCTTTTTCTGTGGTGCACTGTGATATAAAAAAGTTATTTAGTTAAGTAATCACTCACTAAACTAGGGGCCAGTATTATATTTGTAACCCGTGAAAAATAAAAGCGCATAATCTTTCTTGAACTATTTAAAATTCATGTTATAATATTTACCCTTAAATGAGGAGTGTTATACTTTAGGTTATTTGTATCGAAAATCCACTTAGTTTTCGATTTAGCGAGACAAGATTATTTTCGATTTATCTTGCACTTAAAATTTTTTTCTTACTTTTCTTTCAACTTTACATTTTTGATCATTTAGTATCTGATTAAATACTCACCAAACATTATAAGAGAGAAAAAATGATTTGTACTTATCTTTTTCTTTATTTTTTACTTTATATGCTGTTGTTAATTCTTCTTCTTCTACTACTATTTTTTATATCATTTAGTGCTTCATTAAATCACTATTTAATTAATAAAATAAACAATTAATATGAGATAATTCCAATGGTTAAATATATAAGATGTTATTTTTTTTTAAAACTACGTAAAATCAGAATTTCGTAGTTTAGGTATGAAATTCATAATTTAAGTACAACTTTCGTAATTAAACTATGAAAATTTAATTTTACATAGTTTTAAAAAAATATTCAAAAGATAATCATCTGATGTCCAAAAATTAATAAAATTCATAATATCATGATCTATAATTTTTGTATTCGAAGTTTATTCAGATTTAAAATTTATTTATAATTGAACGAATAATTCAAAGTTTAAGTACAAAATTTATAGTTTAAATATAAAATTCTAACAGTAATTCACAGTTTTTAAATAAATATTATAATTTATTTACAATATAGATTAAGTTTTTTCTTTGAAGTATTGATAAAAGAGTTTTTATTTATTTAAATTATCTCTAATTAATCTCTTACTATTTTAATTAAAGAGTAATTAGAGAGACTTATAGAAAAAAATATCTCTAATTAAGGGGTAAAAATATAATTATGTTATTACAATGGTAAATATAATTAAACCAAGAAACTATAATTCTTACAGATTAGCTATCGAAACGAGTCTTAAGGCTTAAAAAACTTACCGCCAATAGAGATTTGATATGCCTTTCTTTCAAGTCAAACCCCAAATCTGGACCTTCCTGCAAAGACAACAACACATCAATAAAATCCTCCTCTCCACCATCCTTAATCCGCTCTGTGTGTTCCTTAATCAGCTCCTCGAGCACATCATCCCACCTCTTAATGATCCTCTTAGCCCTCCTAATCACACCAAAAACCCCGTCCAACCAACCTAGTTTAGGAAAATAATCCCCCATATGGAACCCACCAAGCAAAGCCGTGTTCTCCTGAATAAGGATCCGGAACAGCCCATTCCTCCCTTCCGCTCTAAAGAATTTTCCTGAAACCACCCTGCATATCACGTCATTTGCATAGTCGAACAACATTTGGCTCATGTCCACTGGACTAGATTGCAAAGAAGCCGCGGCAATCTTCTCGGCCATGAAGCCCACCTCTTCTTCCTTCATGGGATGATACGACTCTTCCCTCCTGGCGCTCAAGAGGTTCTTGGTGCAGATCTTTCGCGCCTGCCTCCAGTACTCGCCGTGAGGGGCGAAGACCAAGTCCACGAAGTCGTAGGTTAGGATCTCGGCGACCTTGAAGGAAGAGCGAGTGGCGAAGATGGCGTCGTGGGTCTTGGTTATCTCGGCCGCCATGTCGGCGGAGGAGACGATGAGGGTTGGGATTTGGCCGAGGCGGAGATACATGAGGGAGCCATAGGTGGAAGAGAGGGAGTGGAGAGATTGGTGTGGGATAGAGCCAATTTGGTGGAGGTTGCCTATGATGGGGAGCTTGGGAGGAGAAGGAGGAAGAGGGAGGTTGGGGCTGTGGGAGGAGAAGGATCTCTTGAAGATGAGGAAGAAGAGCGGAAGGAGGAGGAGAAGGAGGAAGAGGAGAGAGGCTTGGGAAGAGGAGACGAGTGCAAGGCCTAGTATTGGAGGCATTGCTTGCAGTAAATGTTCAGTTCAAAGTTTTTGGGAGGTGTTTCACGTTATCTTACGCTGGTAAATTTTAAGAACCTACGTATATCTTTCCAGTTTCTATGGACTCTTTTAATTAAGAAAGGAGGGGAAAGAAACAAGAACCATCGCTTTTATTTTTTCGGACAATTTTCCTATTTCTTAGAGGAAATATGGGAACCAAGTCCCAATTAAAACATAGAAGATAAGGAAGGTTAATCAAGTTTTGTTTTCCTCTCCCAACAACGACAAACTTGACAAAGTCGATTTATGTCAATATCAAACCCCAGTGAAATTGTCTATCGTTACTGTTCTTCACAAGTTTTTATTGAGTTTTTGAACAATTTGCTACTGCGTTTTTAATGTCTCTTTCTTTTTGATAAAATGTCTATGTCTAGTAAAGCATACAACAAAGCTGCTTCTCATCTGAGCCTCAATTCATTGCAAGTGAACCCCGATCAAGCGATCACCGAGGTAGAGGAGCAAATATCTAATATCCAAGGCAGGGCTACAGTGCCCGAAGAGGAGTGTATAAGGGAGCAAAGACCTTCAGAAAATGAGCATGACGACGAGCAGTACTGGCACAACGTGCAAGTGTTCGCTGGAAGAAAGCGTATCGAACTGTCTTTAAGTGGATGATGGTGAATGGATGCAAAATAGTAGCAAAAGACTAGTAATCCTAGCTAGCTCCCTCTTATCTTTGATCACTATTCTAACTGGATGAGGCCTAATGGTGATCTCTTGCACACCTGACACCCCTCCATTAAATGAAGAGATCGAAGCGTAGCCCCTGACCGAGTGCGTAAGCCTTAGTAGGTTGGTGATTAATGCGAGATCTCTGGCTCTGGCCGTCTAAAAGAAAGATATTTGCAAGATTGTTACATAAGTTTTTTTTTTAGAAAATCTCTGAGGAGATGGATAGTGAATTAAACATGAATATCGTAGCTTTTATTCCCCAAAAAGGAGCAACCCCAAAAGGTGGGAGTCTAAAAGTTGGTGGCAAAGCTGGTTGCGGCCAAAATTGCAGAGCTAGCCAAAACATTAGCCCTTGTTTGGTTTGAGTTACTCAAGTTCAGTGATCAAAGTTTATTTTATTCGTAACCAAGTTCATTCCACAATACAAAGAGAAAATAATAATAAAATAATCCAATTTGATTCCAATTAGATTCCAAATTTAACTTTAAAATTTCTTATATATAAATTATTTTCATATCTAATCAATATTCTCTCTCCACTCTCTTCCTTTTTTTTCCCTAAAATTATATATTTTTTTATAAAAGAGCTCATATCTCAGCATCGGTGTAACCTAAAAAATAGTATTTGTATACACTCGTGGAGAAATTAAAATTTTTTCTTTAAAATAATTTATTGATAGGTAAATATGAGTTTAAATTTACTGGCTTGTATTTATAATTTATAAATTTAATAATATTTGGATAATATTTGCATCACACATACTTAATTTTCTTAAAAAATTAAATATTTTTTACTTTTTTATGTCACAAAAAATAATTAATTACACTCCTATTTTACGCCTCTAAATAAATATATTTCCTTTTAACTTCTACTAAAACTTATTAAGTCCATCATTCCTCTTAGAGTTTGTGAGCTTTTTAAGCTCACAATAACTCAATTTTTTAATACAATTTGTAACATGAAAAACTTCTATAAAAAATAATATAAAAGCAATGAAAAATATAAATCACGTTAGTGATTACTTACAGATGACCTAAAGAATTGCAATTAAATTACAAATTGCTTGTAATTCATGGGCATCATATTTATATGGCTCCAATTAGATAATAATAAATAAATTAATCAATGAATCACCGTTAGTGACATAAATTTCTAAATCTGTTGGTGAGTTAACAATGATAATGTTGATTTTTGAGACGCCCTCTCGTTAGCAAGTGACTCCCTTTTAGACATGATCATCGGGCGGGCCGGGCTAGAATAGTCTAGCCTGTTACCGTCCGTTGGCCCGTGAGAGATCGAGCTAACCGGTCGAGCCGGGCCGGCCTGACCCACCAATCACTTGGCTCAACCCATATTTTAGCTATTTTTAGAATTTTTTAACTATTAGCTTATTTTAAAAAATATATATTTATATTCCTCCATTTAAAAAAAATTAAATTAAATTAATATTTTTTAAATGTGTGCTTAAAATAATGCAAAATGGTATAATACCAAAATATTTTTACTGTAGCAGTGGTAAATTACTGTAGCAGAAGGGCAAAGTACTGCAGCAGACGGGCGGGCTTAGTTGCGGGCCAAACGGGCGGGCTTTCGGGCCGGGTCGGGCGGGCAAAGAGCTGGCCCGTGCCGCCCATGGGTAGTTCGGGCTCGAGCCAGGCTGGGCCTAAACCGGGTCCGGGCCGAGCTTAGCCCGGTCGAAACCGGGCAGGGTCGGGCCGGGCACGGGCGGGCTGGGCCATTTGATCATGTCTACTCCCTTTCATCCCCCAACATCTTTTAGCATTACTTTTTCTTTTTCTTTCATTTCTCCTACATTGTTCTTGGTGAGGAAATGAGACAGAAGTTTGAATTGTTAAACCTCATGAACAGTGGGAAAACAGGTCTTGAAGGAATATAACGTGTAGCATTAATGGTACAAGCAATAATGTACAATTGCATGCTATGTGGGTATTCTTAAAGTTTTGCCTTGAAGCATGACGAACTGACAAAAAAACTTATTCTGTTCTACATTGCTATGCTTTCATCTGCAATCATACTCAGATGCATATATATTAATTACAACTATCTAATAAAATCCTTATTTTTACTTCCAACTTGGTGCTCTAAGTATAACCAAGGCTTTCGATGGCAAAATTTTTCACAAGGGTAGGAGGTCATACATAGTCTTTTCTTCTACTTTGGAAAGACAAATGGTTTGGCTATAAGCTTCAGCCTGTTCTTCCGAGTGGTTGTCAAACCAGAGGCCTCTTCCATGTCCAACTCTGTTCTTGAGAAGCCATTAGGTGGCAGCTCCCAGTCAAATCGATGAATAAGATTTGCCAGTGCAAGCTCCAGCGTGGAGAGAGCAAACTGCATTCCAGGGCAAATCCTTCTACCTGCTCCAAATGGGATGAAGTGGAAATCTTTACCTCTAAAGTCGACGTGAGTGTTGATGAACCTCTCTGGAATATACTCATTTGGCGACTTCCAGAAATTGGGATCTCTACTAATAGACCAAGCATTTATAATGACTCTAGTCCCCTTAGGAATGTAGTAGCCTCCTACATGACATTCTTCCATTGATTCCCTTGGAATGAGTAGTGGAACAGGAGGGTGCAACCTCAATGTCTCCTTTACCACAACCTTTAAATAACTCATTTTGTTTAGGTCCTCAGCTGTAACCTTTTGATTTTGGCCGGCAACCCCTCTCACTTCATCTACTAGCTTCTTCATCACTTCTGAGTTTCGAACAAGCTCCGCCATAGCCCATTCTAAGGCCGCATATGATGTTTCCGTCCCAGCAGCAAACATATCCTACAATAAGATGACAAACAATTTTTATTTTTATTTTTTTTGTAAAGGATTAGAATTAGAGCTAAATCGAGTGTCTCCTTGAAATTCTAGCGTCAGTTAGCTTGAACCTTTGGTTTATGCTACTACCATCTTACTTGTATCCTACCAAAAGCCTGAAAGAGACATTAAATCAAACATCTTACTGCCAATAGAGACTTGACATTATCGTCCTTCAGCTCAAACCCCAAGTCTGAATCCTTCTGCAAAGACAGCAACACATCAGTGAAATCCTCGTCCCCACCATCCTTAATCCCCTCTCTGTGCTCCTTAATCACCTCCTCAAGCACATTATCCCACCCGGTGAAAGTCCTCTTAGTTCTCTTAATAACCCCAAAAACCCCATCCAACCAACCCAGTTTAGGAAAGTAATCCCCCAGATGGAACCCACTGAGCAAGGCCGTGTTCTCCTCGATAAGAATCCGGAACAACCTGTTCCTTCCTTCCTCCCTGATGAATTTTCCAGAAACGGCCCTGCAGATAACGTCATTTGCGAAGTCGAACAGCACTTCGCTCAAGTCCACCGGACTAGGTTGCAAAGAATCCGCACCAATCCTTTCCACCATGAAGCCCACCTCTTCTTCCTTCATGGGATTATACGACCCTTCCCTCCTGGGGCTCAAGAGGTGCTTGGTGCAGATCTTCCGCACCTGCTTCCAGTATTCGCCGTAGGGGGCGAAGACCAAGTCGACGAAATTGTAGGTTAGGATCTCGGCGACCTTGAAGGAAGGTCGAGTGGCGAAGATGGCATCGTGGGTCTTGGTAATCTCGGTCGCCATGTCGGCGGAGGAGACGATAAGAGTCGGGATTTGGCCGAGGCGGAGATGCATGAGGGGGCCATAAGTGGAAGAGAGGGAGTGGAGAGATTGGTGCAGGAGAGGACCGATTTGGTGGAGGTTACCGATGAACGGAAGCTTGGGAGGGGAAGGTGGAAGAGGGATATTGGGTTTGTGGGAGAAGAAGGATCTTTTGATGATGGTTAAAAAGAAGAAGAAGAAGAAGAGGGAAAGGAGGAAGAGGAGGAAGGCTTGGTCTAGTAATGGAAGCATTGCTCGCACTTCATGTCCCAATTTTTCTGTATCGGTTTCTACTTCTATTCTCAATTTGTACACGGACATGGAGGTGGTGATATTTGAGTAAAGTTGGAGATTGCTTATATTTTAAATAATGGATACTTTGTCAAAGAGGAAATTTTCCATAATAAACCTAAAATAGAGAAAGTGAAATTAAATAAAAGCCCTTCCTTTTGGCCGAATCATCAACTGAAAACTATTAGTCAAACCCATTAAAATGTTTTAAATTCCTTTTTGTTTCCTTTACCTCCACGACACAGCCTATTGATGTCACATAGGACTTTTTTTTTTTTGTATAGTTCTGCTGCAAAGTTGCTGGGTTCTGGAATTCTAAACTGGAATGGACGTTAATTAACTCTTATCTCTACTACTGATTTGTTTAAGTAGGAGGGGCAGAGAATTCTACTCCAAGTTGACTTTAGCATATAATTTGTAATATTTTGTATCATGTTATAAAAGTAGAGATTATAATATTTTATATGATTCAGAAAGTAAAATTATAGGTTTTTATTTCTTAGAGGTGTAATATAATAATACTAAGTCATATATATATAGTTTAGGAGGTGAATTCTTAATTTAACTTTTTATTATTTTTTTACTGATTTAGATCCAATCTAATCTTCTTCTCTTTTGAAAGAAAAGTGAAGAGACTACATGTATTTTAGTTCATTGGGTTACAAGATCAATTAGTCCATTCTTTACATAAGTAATCTTGAATGACTAGCAATAGCGTGAGTGGCTTTGTTGTTGAACTGACTAGTGTAGGACACCTTAGGAAAGGGAAGTTATCATGCATGCATCCACCTTTTTACGACCCAAAAACAAGGAAGGAGATGCTTTAATTGCTGCAGTCACTATTACCATTGACTGCATTGAGATATGCCACCTTCACACCCACACATGCAGCGTTGGACCAGCAAATAACATTCACTTGCATGGAGAGATATATGATTGCGATGTAGAGGAAGGCAGGGGATCCAAACTCGTCGTCGAAGAAAGAAGAGCCAAGCGTACGTTCCGAGGGAAGACGAACAACACGATAGGTTAGAAGTTAGCTCCGTCGAAGGCAGAGAGATCTAGTGGCGAGGGTGGGGAGCTTCGAAAGACAAGATTGCTTCTCTCCTTCCAAAGAGCACCGAATTCAAGTTGCTCCTTTTGATTTGTGAGAGAGGCCATTTTCATTCAAAACCCATTCCACCAGGTTGCGATCTGCACCGGAGCTTCGCCACCCAAGGGGCTGCCAAACCATGCAAGACGACACCCAAGAAGAAGGTGTTCAATAGTTTCAGCTTCAGATGAGCAGGGATCACTAAAAGTAATTGGAAGACGTTTGGCAAGCATAGCCTTGACTAGTAAGGCCCCGACCCAAAGAAAAGTCTTGATTCTGGGTATCACGTACGTCTGAATTTTCTGGAAGAAGACAATCGGTTGATTTTAGAAGCGAGTTCGGGCAACGTGTTCCAAAAATATTAAAATTGTGTAAAATTATCTAGATTATTTGTATGAATATATGCACAAGAGTATAACAGATTATGTAGAATTTTAAGAAAAAAGAAATTTTTTTTATTAAGGTGGTTCTAACACTTTTGAGATTTTTTAATTTATATGCATTAGAAGAGTGGTGGTAACCAATTTGAAAAGAATAATCGAGAAAGATGATTGTTTACTATCAAGGCATTCGAATACATTTACGAGATGAATGGAAAATGATGAGCAATACTGCATTCCAAGTGTGTTTGAATAGTAAACAATGCGAGCTTATGTATTTTTATTTTTTAGCTGATTTTGTGGATAATCTTTAAAGATTATTAGGTTGGCATATATATAAGAAGGTTTAATTTAACCCAATTGGGTATTTATTTATTTTTATCTTTTTTGAAGCTGTTGAAGATTACCATTATAGCTTTGGGAGTATTCATAAAAAACATGCTCCGTATATTTTTTGCTCATCTACTTAAAATCTTAAAGAACTTTATTTTAAGAGTCACTGGGACAATAACATCAACCCCAAGAGTTACTAATGTTAGGAAATGATTGTGAGAAAAAGTATATGACTATTTCGAATGAGCAAAACCTTATAGATATAGTCGTGAGTATCATAATTCCATCTTATAGTAGCTATAATTATTAAATAATTGATTGATTTTGAAAAGATATGTAGATTTTTAACTTTCAGCTTTGGTGTTTTCCAAATAAAAATCTGTATTTGTGGTTATCTTTCTAAGTATGCTTTATATTTTTATATTATTATATATTGATCGTGCATGGTAGATCTAATCTCATGCACTCGTTTTCAACTTTTTCCAAGTGATTAATAAATGTAGTAGTGCGAGCCACATTTATATCTCCAAGCTTGCCAGTTTTCTTACTATCATCGAGAAGGATTGAGAGGGCATATTCACTAATAATAAAGAGGTAAGGGGATAATGCAAGCCCTTGTCCTGATCCTCTAGACGAGGAGAAAGAAGCATTAATATTTTTTTTTTTTTTTTTTGACTGCAAAAGAGCTGAGGTCAGCTTCGATTATTTTGCTGTCGCCACGTGTCCGCGTCGACAGCTAACAGGTTACATAATTCCGGTGGAGCGTTATTTAGACGCTCCACGTGGCAAGACGCCGAGGCCAAAGCGGCCTTCGCGCGCCCAGTCTGCGACCGCATTGCCTCTCTCCCAACATGGGTTAACCCGACCTCACCACACTCACTAGCTAAACGCGCGCATTCACTCGCGAGGTTTCGGACGCGCCATGGTGCGCTCCGGTTGCCGCACTTGGTGATGGCCTCGGTGCGGTCGGTCTCTACCGTAGTCCGGATCCTCCCCCGCCATCCTCAACGCCAGCCAGGATAGCCCGAGTTCGGATTGAAGCGCCGAGGCGCCGGGGCACGGCTCCCACCCCGCCCGAAGAAACTCTCCCTCCGCGGTACGGAAGATGGCCGCCGCTCCCGCTTGGTACGCACCAACTCGCGGGGCTCCGTCGGTGTTTGCTTTGATCCATCCCAGCTCTCGGCGGCTCCCGGGGTTTCCTTGTCGTGCGAAGCTTCGGATCTTCCGCTTGCTTACGCACCTGTACTCCTCCGCCATTTGAACCGCAGCCCTGACCACGGCCAGCTCCGGCGTACGCTTCTCTCTAAACACCACGCCATTCCTGCTCTTCCACAGGGACCATAGTGTGCATGCTATCAAACCTTTGGCCGTCCGTCTTCCTCGGCGCCCACACTCCACTCCTTCGTGATCCAGTCTAGGTCGATCTCCGCCGCCGGCACTGCCGTTCGGGTACCCGGGATCTCCCATACCTCCCCGCTTTGTATCTACACGTGAAGAGGAGGTGCTCGCTCGTCTCACCGAATAGCCCGCACATGGCACGCCGATCCCTGCGGGCCGATATGAAGGTAGCGGAGGTAGGCGCGCGTCGGAGCTCGCCCCCACGGAGCTTCCGGCGAAGACTCGATCCTTGGCGACCCGGAGACGCCATAGGTTACTCCACCCCGCCCCGAGCCGAGCATTTTGAGGAGCGAGGGGGCGGTATATCGCCTTGACCGAGGGCGTTCCCAGAGGGTGCGGCCACAGATCCACTGTCCTCGGTGCGGCGGCTCCCATGGTGCGGTTGGTAATCTCGGGACGCCGCTCGAGATCCCGCCTCCTCGGCCAATTGCTCCGGGTCCATCGACCATCTCCGGTGAGATGTGCCACACTCGAGTTTCGTCCATGAGCCGGGCGCCGGGATCCGAGGCCGTTCGGGACCATGGGGTCGCATGCGGCCACGGGTCGAAAGCAGCACGAGTGCCTACTCCATTTCCTATCAGAACTCTGCAACCCATTCTAATCTGGTTTGCAGTTTTTGTTAGCGCCCTCCACATCCATGAAGGATGCAGGCTCTTCGAAGTCTCCCATGGGTGAAGACTCCCGTATTTAGCCTGCATGAGATGGATCCAAGGCGCCTGCTCCTTGTTTAGGAATTTGAACACTAGCTTACCCGGGTGAGCCATTCGGCCTCCCGCGGCCTACGGACCCCAAGACCTCCCCCGCCGTTTGGGGAGCGTCACCGCGCCTGATTCATCGTGTGTAGGCCATGGCCTTCCGGATTTTTCCAAAGGAAGTTACGGGCTTTTTTCTCTATCTCCTCCAGCACTCCGTTCGGCACCCACGTGCTACCTAGCCAGTAAGACGGGATCGCTAGCAGCGCCGCCTTGATCAGGGTGAGCTTGCCGGCTTGGGAGAGGATCGTCCCTTTCCAGCCCGCTAGTCTCTTGCTGATCCTTTCCACTAGCTCCTGCTGCTCCTGCACCTTCACCCTCCTCCCCGAGATAAGCACCCCGAGGTATTTGAAAGGCATGCCGGCCACCTTCAGCCCGAGCTGGGCACTGAGGTTTGATCCTGCCTCGGCCCCGACCCTGCTAGGCAGATACAGCTCCGACTTGCTGTAGTTCACCCGCTGGTGAGTGAGACTCTCGTACTGGCTCAGGCTCTCTAGGATGCTGTGGGCGTTTGTAGGCGTGGCTTCCAGCATCAGCAGCAGGTCGTCCGCGTATAGCAGGTGAGTCAGCTGCACTTCTCTGACTCTGAATCCTCGCAGAAGGCCTTGGGCTGCCTTCTCGTTGATAAGTCCCGATAGCACTTGCGTAACTATAATGAAGAGGTAGGGAGATATCGGGTCACCTTGACGTAGACCACTCCTAGGCGTTATCCAGGAGGTCGGGCTCCCGTTGATCAGCAGTGCAAACCTAGGGGAGGCGATACAAGCCTGCACCCAGTTGCACCACCTAAGAGGAAAACCCATCCGCCGGAGCACCTCTACCACTGCCGGCCAACTGACCCGATCATACGCCTTTTCCATGTCCATTTTGATCATCATGATAGGCTCTCCGCTCTTGTCGGTGGCCATGGAGTGCGCCACCTCCTGGGCAGCCAAAGTGTTATCTGCAATGCTCCGACCAGCCACAAAAGCCACCTGCTCCGGTCCAATGAGCTTTGCCAGCACTGCCTTAAGCCTGTTAGCCATGATCTTTGCTATTACCTTGTAACTGACATTGCACAGGGCGATCGGCCGATAGTCCTCCACTTTAACAGGGTGCTCCTTCTTTGGGATCAAGGTGATGAAGGTATCCCCCCAGGCTTTTGGCATCGAGGCGCTGGTGAAGAAGTGCCCGACGGCCCTGCAGAGGTCACCACCCATAGTATCCCAGAATTTGGTGTAGACTTCCGCCTGCATCCCGTCCGGGCCCGGGGCCTTTCCTTTCGGTAGGCTCCACACCGCTTCCTTGATCTCCTCCTCCGTCACCGGTCTTTGCAGGAGTGACGCTTCCGCTGACGAGATGGAAGGAAGGGCTGGCCACACCGGCTCCCGGGGTCTACCTCATCCGCTTCACCCTGCAGCCGATGGTAGAAGTCAGTGAAACAGCGGCTCACCGCCTCCGACTCCTGGAACCAGCTCCCGTCGTTACCCTGGATGCCGACAATCGAGTTGCGTCTGCGCCTCATGGTAGCCGAGAGGTGGAAGAATTTGGTGTTGCGATCTCCTTCCTCCGTCCACTTTAGGCGGGATCGTTGCAGCCATTTAATGTTAAGTTGCCTGTTGAGGGCGAGCTTGTAGTTGTAGCAGCTTCTCAGGCTCTGCGTGCCCTCCTCCGACAGCAGCCCATTGGCGTCAAGCTCCTCTAGGTCAGCCAGCTTCGGTTGGTGTCCCTTAGCCGTCTTTCCACGTTCCCCACCGCCGAGCGGTTCCAGTTGGTCAGGCTCCTTCTCAGCTCACTCAGGCGGTGCGTGAAGGCTTGCATGGGGTTTCCGTTTGCGTGCCGCTTCCAGGATTCCTGAACTACGTTCAGACATTCCTCATACTCCATCCAGAGGAGCTCAAAACGGAACGGTCTCTTGCTTCTCGGCATTCCAGCAGGCACTGTGAGGAGCAGCGGAGCGTGATCCGACGCACCCCGGTCTAAGTGCTGGACTTTGCACTCCGGATGCTCACTCACCCAGGCAGTGTTGGCTAGAGCCCTGTCAAGCCGGATCCAGATTCGTCGCGCACCTTGTTGGTTGTTGCACCAGGTATATGGAATGCCTTCATAGCCTAGGTCGCACAGCCCGGACTCATCCACGAACCGCGCGAATGCCTGCCCTTTAGGCCCGAGAGCAGCGACTCCCGCATCTCTTCTCCTCTACCGACAGAACGCATTGAAGTCTCCCATGATCGCCCACGGCACGTTGATGGGTACCATGTTCTTCGGTTCCTCCCGAGCTCATCTTTGCTCTTCAAGGTTGGTGCTAGCATAGACGGTGGTCCATATCCGGAGGTTTGTCTGAGGGAAGGGTGATAGTAAGGTGGGCGGCATATCGTGAGGCTGCCGCCACATCTACCCACCCTAGCTCTTTGTTCCAGAGGACGAGAATGCCTCCCGATCGTCCTTGCGCCGGGGACGGCAAACCACCGCCATCCTCGCCCTAGTTTTTTTGCCACTTGCTCCAGCTTCGGGCCGGTTGGTGTGCGTTTCGAGTAACACCGGCATGTCCCGGTTTATGATCTCTAATCAGAACCCTACACCGGTCGAGCGCCTCCTTCTTGCGGGCGCCTCTACAATTCCACACTAAGGTTTTTAACATTTGGGAAACCTTGAAGTATGGATTGCCAGCCGACTGTCAGTGCGTCCGGCCCCTCTTGGAGGTTGGCAAGACCGCCCCACCTCCTTTAGGGTTCTCGATAGCCAGGGCCAGCTCCAGGTCCATCTCTCCATCGGCTTCTTTTTCCTTGTTTGACGCCAGCACCACCTGTAATTGCCTCGCATCTCCTTCCAGCTCCTTACCCCCTCGGTCCGCCAGAAGGAGGCAGCGCTTAACTCTAGCCACTGTGGCCTCGTGCTTTCCGGGTGGGCTGGATTGTTGCCCGGAGGAAGGGTTGAAAGCTGCTGATACCAGGCCATCTTGGACGAGCTGGGGCGGGTATTGACCGGAGCTCGTTCGAACTCCTCCCGTGCTCTTGGAGGTTTTGACATAGGCCGACCTTTGCGACCGGCGGTCTCCCGAGCCAAGCAGGACCGTTATCCCTTGGACAACAGCCGATCTGCCGATCGCTTCTCCAGCACGTGACTGGCTACCCTCTCTGCCATCCGCTTCCATCACTTCTGGCATTAAATGATCTCCTTCGGTGTCAACTGCCGGTTCGGCCTCCTTTTCTTCCATTCGTTCCTCACCAATCACATGCCTCCCCGGCGGGGCCCGCCCGTAGCTTTTAATGCGATGCCCTCTGACGTGATTGGCGTTGCGTACGGCCTGTTCTGATGAACTCTTTCCACGCCTTTGTTAGGCGCCCTCGTCTTCTTCTTCTTCTCTACGTACTCGGCAGCTGCATGCAGATCCTGATGCCGATTGCACCGTTGCTCTGCACCCCCGCCTTGCTCAGCCTTCCTGCTGGTACTGGCCTGATAGTGCTCTGTGCCTTGCTTGTCCGCGTTTCTTTCCTTGCCTTGGGCCATGTATCTCTGTGAGAACTGTGGCTTTGCTCTAGGGTTTCCCTCACCGTCCTTGGTACCCGAGGAGGACTGCTCTCTCCTGACCGTCTCCGTGGTGCCGTTGGCGTAGCTGGGTCGCTTTCTGTCCGATTGGGCCCGCCTTCGGACTTTCGTGCACGGTGCACCATGGCCCATAATAAATGTGGTCTTCCTCCGTAGCGTCCTTCTCCCTGTTAGGGTTGGTGCCTTGCTGTACTCCGCCTCCTTCGCCGGCATTCATCGCCGGCGTCTCCACTTCCCGTTCTTTGGTTGAGAACGCACATTCTTCCTCCTTATGCCCGATTCTTCCACATTTAAAACATATGATCGGGATGCTTTCGTACTGCACTCGTTGATCCACTCGTTCGTCCTTCGGCCCCGAGCTGGACCGTTTTGGAGGTCCGCCGAGGTCTACCTCAATGCACACCCGAGCAAACCTGCTTCTGGAATGATCTAAGGTAGTTTCGTCTACCCGTAGAGGTTTGCCAAAGAAGGCTGCCACCGGGATGAGCGCCTCCCGGTTCCCGGTATTCTGCGGCGATTATGTAGGCCGGATCCCAGCCGGCGCCGAGGTGAAGGCCTCCGGGGACGGCCGGAAGTTGTTTCGCCAAGGAATAAGGTTGAGGACTTGGCCTTGGACTGTCCATGGTCCATTGGTCAGGACGTGGTCGAGATCCTCCTGCTTTTCAAATCTGAATACATAGTATCCCTCAGCCATGTCGGAGATCGAGAAACCTTCTATTCCCTCCCATAGCATGGCTAGCCTGGTTTTCAGCCACACCATCGGTATTCCTTTGCCCAGGAATCTACCGAATAAGGTTAGCTTCCACCGCTGTCGGCATTGCTCCAGCACCTCTGGTTCTATCACCACACTATCCTCTAGCTGGTGTCGCAGCTTTGCCAGTATCTCCGCCGGGATTGATCCCGGTTTAGCTTTCGCCTTCCTGCACCCCGCCGCAACGGAGGCCCAGGATCTCGCGCCCTCCGTTGCTGTCTGCTTGGTTTCCTCCGGCTCCGACACCTTTGACGATGTAGCTCTTCGCTGGTGCACATCCTCTCCCCCCGTCGTCGCCATCTTGTAAGTCTTAACCTGCCGCTTGAAATGAGTTGTTCCACTGTCGCTATTGGATGATAAGAAGCATTAATATTGTTGTTGATATCTATCGACTGTAAGAGTGGCTGTAGATATACAAGAATAATAGATTAGATGAATAAAACAGTCAGAAAACCAATGAAACGCTTAAGACAATTACATAAGAAGCTCCATAACATACGAACAAAAGATTCATAGAGATCGGTTTTTAATACAAATTAGCCGTCGTTATTTGCTTTGGTGATGTCTGATCTTGAATAATGAACGTAGTACTGTGATATGATCAAAAGATTCTTGTAGTTGGCGTGCATGGCAAACTACCTAGTGGTGTGCATCAATGGAAGAGTATCGTAGCTTAGCACGTATCTCCACCTTTCGTCTTGGTGTGACATCGTTGTATTTGGCTTCTAGTAGAGAAGATAAGTAATCATCACCAGCAAATATATGTAACAATGTTCTTAGATTGATTTGTCAAATAAGGTGTCTCTTAATTAGTCACACATTTTATTAGGACATCATAAGTTTCCAGACTTTTGTCTCAACAAATCATAGTCACAAATCTAGTGGTCCACTACTCTTTTGATAGAAGAAGAAAAACAAAATAAAAAAGAAAACAGTTATAGTGGTAGATCCAGAATTAACATTGTCCGGAATAACGGTGCACCGGCATTTGAACGCCATTAACTCGTTCGAACATTCCCCAATTTTTTTTTTTCTCTTCCAAATCATCCCTATAAATACTTAATTATATATTAGAGTTTGTGTGCAGGAGAAAATGTGAGAAAATTTTAGCAAAAAAGATGGCTCTATGAGATAGCACTCCTCTATTATATTTTGGAGAGATTAGAAAGGAAAACAGTTTGTATTCGCATCGCTATTTGTATTAAATTAGTGGACTGAAATTTTGTGCCCGTAGATGTAGACATATCACCGAACCACATAAATCTTATCTCTCTCTTTTTTCTTTGTGATTTGTATATATTTGAAATATTTATTGGTGATTAGCTTATTTGAAGACCTTTATATTTACCATCTTGATAGTAGATTTCTCATTTGGTATTGATATTAGTATTGCTAATATTTAGTTTACCGTAATATAATGTTAATCCTATTGGATTTGTTTGTAGATATTGTAAACTGCTTCCGGTATCATACTCCACTCATTTGGCATTAACCATACATCACAAATATATGTTCGTGAGGATGTGATGCGATGATATGATATGCGGAACATTCCCGAGTTTGATTTCAATTAATTATCTTACAAATTATTCAAGAATATAAAGAACAGAATTATAGAGGTAAAGAGCATCACCGCTCAAACTTGGGAAATCTATTTCTACAAATTGCCACATGTTTTGGCTATAAGCTGGAGTCTTTTCTTCCTACAAATTATAAACCCAGGAGCCTCGCTCATATCTAATCCCGTTCTTTCTAATCCACGAGGCAACTCCCAATCAAATCCACGCACTAGATTCGCCAGTGCAAGCTCAATAGTTGACACAGCAAATTGCATTCCAGGACAAATCCTTCTCCCTGCTCCAAATGGAATCAGCTGGAAGTCACAACCCTTGAAGTCCACCTCGCTATTGTAAAACCTCTCTGGACAGAACTCATCCGGTGCATCCCAGTACCTGGGGTCTCTGCCAATAGCCCAAGCATTGATGATGACTCTTGTTCCCTCAGCAACGTGGTAGCCTTTGAGGTCGATGCAATCTCGAATTGATTCCCTTGGAATCAGTAGAGGAGCAGGAGGGTGCAGCCTTAGTGTCTCCTTCACCACTGCCTTTAAGTAGCTCATCGAGTTCAGTTCAGATGCACTAACCATGCCATCTTGGCTAGCAGTCGCCGCTCTCACCTCGGCTTGTAGCTTCTTCATCGCTTCGGGGCTGCAGACGAGCTCCGCCATGGCCCATTCTAAGGCTACGTATGTTGTGTCTGTTCCGGCAGCAAACATATCCTGCAGAATTAATGCATCAGATCCTAGTTAGTTCAGTGGATTTGTTGGTATTAATGAGAGTTCTCAGCTCACTTACCACTAGGAGTCCCTTCACATGCTCTTCGGTCAACTCAAACTCCAACTCCGGATCCTTGCGCAGGGAGAGCAACACACCCACAAAGTCCTCCTCCCCACCATCCCTACTCCCATGATCTTCATGCTCCTTGATCATTTGGTCGAGCAAATTATCCCATTTCTTAACGTTCCTCTTAGCCCTTGAGCTCGACGACCCAAATAAACCATCAAGCCACCACAGCGAAGGGAAGTAGTCTTCCACATAAAACTCCCCAAACAAGCTGACATTCTCCTCAATAAGCATCCGAAACAAATGCCTCCTCCCTTCCTCTCTGAAGCATTTCCCAGCCACCGCCCTGCATACCACATCGTTTGCGAGGGCGAACAGCTCTTCCCTCACGTCGATCGGATCGGACAACCGCGAAGCTTCGCCTACTCTTCGTATCATAGAGGCCACCTCCTCCTCCCTTGCGAGCTTGTAAGACAGCACTCTCTTGGCACTGAGGAGGTGAGCAGTGGAAAGCTTTCTAAGATTCTTCCAGCGATCACCGTACGGTGAGAAGGACAAGGACATGCAGTCGTAGAGAAGGATCTGTGCGGCCTTTAAGGCAGGTCGGCTCGCGAAGATGGCGTCTTGGGTTCTCATGATCTCGCGAGCCATGTCGGCAGAGGAGACGAGGAGAGTCGGGATTTGACCGAGGCGGAGAAGCACGAGATCGCCGTGCTTGGAAGAGATGGCGCGGAGGGAGCGATGAGGGAGAGGGCCAATTTGGTGGAGGTTGCCTATGAAGGGAAGCTTGGGAGGAGAAGGAGGGAGGTTGGCTTTGGTGCAGAAGAATGCTCTTTTGGTGCTCAGAACTAGTAGTAGGAGTAGTGAGAGGGGGAGGAGGAAGAGAAAGAACAGAGGAGATGAACCAAGAACCAGTAGGTCTGTGATCGGAGCCATTTGCATTTGCAAGTAACTATGCAGCTCCCTGTTCTTCTAAATTTATGGCTAACCTTTGAAGTTGCTGTAGATGCTTTGTTCTCGTTTGTTCATCCTACCAGATGTTAGGAAGATATAGATTACACGACGACATTAAAATTGGCGCGTTTTGTCCTTATTCTATGATAAGTTGGCATTCTAAAGTTTACTTTTTGATTATTTATCAAAATATACTAGATTAAAATTTAATATTAAATAAATTTATTTTACTGTAACTTTCAGTAAAATACTGATAAGCTTTTAGGTTAGTCTAATATTGTATCGTCTAAGTAAGATCAACATTTTTATTAAAATAAAAATACTGAAAACTTTAGCATTTTATGAAGTTTAATGATTTTATACAGAAGCTATGAATAAAAATATAAAGAATAAAGTGATTAATATAAAAGAAATTTAGAGTATCATAGCTTTATAATCTATTATCTATTTTAATTATAAGATATATTATTATGAAGATATTGAAAAATCTATATATATATATATATATATATATATATATATATATTGGTCACCACATGTAACTACGCTCAGTACAAAAGAAATAGTTTAGGATAGCTTTTGTTCGGTCAAGAACTCTTCTACTCTAAAGTCTCCATGAAGTGGTGGTGACGAAAGCATTAAATTCACATTTTGTTTCCAAGAAACGTCCTTGGCATTTTGGCCACCAGCAAATATATTTAAAGTCTGAAAATTTCGTATTTCAACTAAAATTAATCATAAAGATAATTAAGAAACAGTCGAGAGATTTGGACGATAAATATAATATTATAAACTATAAAAATTATGTTTAAAAAGAAAAGCAAAAACTATTAGGATAGATAGAGGACAAGGTGAAGCATCACATAGTGGTAGTCAATCTCATGATCTTGGTGGAAGAGATGTGAGAAAATCTCCGAGAGGAACATATAGCCCTCACTAAGGACCTAATGATGCATAGACTTTGCTTTCAAATACTTAACGTGAAAGGATTAGTTATATTATAAGTTTTCAATGCACACACCCGAATGGGTTCAAGTTTTCAAAGAAGAAAACGATACTTATCTATCTAACGTGAATTTCTGTGGTAGACGCCAAAGTTGCTAACCAAAATAAATGAATTGTTGATGCTGACGGATAGTGGTTTATTACGATTAACATCTTACATTATGATTGTATTATAGATAAAGTTTTATTTCTTCTTATTGGAGCCTGGTGGAACCATGCAGTTTATTTTCCCAAACCTGTCGTATTCTTTCTACTCAAGCTAAGATTTATCCCTTCCAAAATCAAATGTTGGTGTTGTGTAGACGTTTAATTATTCCGTCAAGTTCGTGGAACAAAAATTAAAAGATTATATTCATAAGTTTGGCAACAAAGAGGAATCATGTCGTCGGTCTCGCGAGGATCCATTCGAGACGAATTTTCTCAAATCCAAGATTAATAAAATTTTATTGGAGAAGGAGATCCTCTGGAGGCAGCAATCACGTCGGCATTAACATAATTCTTTTTCATAATTATGCTATTGGAAGGTGCAAGCTTAGTCCTGATGATATTTTTCTCTTCAGACTCTAAAGAGATTGGATGTATATTTTATCAGCACTACAAACAAATCTCTTACCGAATCCTTCTTCAGTGGAAGTGGATTGGCAGGCCCTTTATCTTCGCCTTGATCTGGATATTTCTTCTCTTGTCTGTCTATATTTTAAGGATGAGATAAAGACAACAGTATTGAATTTGGGTTCAATCATATTTGAGATGTGATCAAGGTGGACGTTTGACGGATCTTTTCAAGACTTTCAACAATCTCGATGAATTAATAAAATTTTCAATCTCTCCTACCGCATAACCGACAGCTTTTGATTTAAATCTCTCTCTTGATTAGAAATTTTTTTCTCGATGAATTATGATAGCCAAGCATAGATAACTGAACTCCTCACACTTGTAGAAAATAAAGCTCCTTTGAGGACTTGCAAGACTCCCAAATTAATGATCTTTGATCACCCTCGAGTTCCCTTGAGTTGTACTACCCTTTAGTATCCTTTTATAAGTACGAAAACCATTTTGGAAAGGTATCCCTTAAAATGCTCTAGTATTTTATAAGATGGGAAATGGAATTAACTTCTTATTGCTATTTTTTGGTCATAAATTTTACATACAAGAGAAGTGCATTATTATCTGATCTAACTCGCCAAGCCAAAGAGCAATTTACGTATAGCATATGAACGGCCTCTTAGGCTAATTTACGAGTAAAATGAATACAAACTGCAATTTTGTAGGTTATCTTTAATGAACACCTTGAATCCCATTCCCACCGATAATTCTAGTCACCTCCTCAAGTACACAGCGTCACTCCTTAACAAGAACGGATACCCAATCCCCCTCCTCCTCGAGGGGAACACCACAAACAGAACGCTCACCACGAATCCGACCACCAACGGCACAGTGTTCGACACCTTCCTCGGCAACCCCGGGTAGTAACACGCGACCACGTCATGGTGGGACCCAGCAAACGTCACAAACGCCACCAACGACAACAGCGTGTGGAAGACATCCGACCACCTCAACCTGAACGCCGCCGAGTCTGCCGGCCCCTTCCGCCGTCCGTTGAACGTCCAGATCCCGCGCATTGTGGCCACGCCGTAGTAGAGCCGGCCGGAGGCGGCGCGGAAGCTGTCGGTGAAGGTGAAGAAGACGCAGGAGGCGGCGCATAGGGCGATAAAGGCGGCGGTGAGGATGCGACTGAGCTTGTCGCATTCCCCGTCGTCGGTGAGGAGTGGCGCGAAGATGGTGAAGGCGAGGATGGTAGCGGTGGGGAGGAGGATATTGAGGCGGGCGGTGCCGCTGAGGATGAGGTTAAGGAGGTAGATGATGTTGGGCTCGTCGGTGGCGGCGTCGTCGTCGGCGGTGGTGTCGCGTTCGATGAGGATTTTGTATGTGTCTTTGTCGTCTTCCGCCATTGGTTGTTGTTTTGGAGGAGAAGAAGGGGCGGCAGGGGTGGATATATGAACGAGAGAAAGTGAGATGCTTTGGTTGGTAATTAAGAGGAGGGAAAGTTATTTAAAAAGCTCGTCATGGGCTTTCAAATACTTCGGCTTTGAGTTTGGAATATGGAATTGCTTCTAGGTTGCATGTAGTCGGCTATTTGTTTTTTCTATTAATTTTAGAAATTTTTTCCTACTCTTACTTTTTCTCATTTTGCTTTCGGTATTTTCTTTTTCTTCTTTAGGACAATTGTTTAGGAACACTTCCAGGGAATGTTTTACTCTGTAACGAAACTACGTTGAACACTTGATCGTTATTGATGACTAATTTCTTTTTTTTATATGTTTAAAAGTAAGATTATAATAAATTACCAATAGAATAGTGCTCAGATCAGTTTACAAACCGGGTTTGTATCCCAACAGCACCCGTTTAATTGGACACCATTAAGTTTCTACGTCTGTCAAAAACACTAAGAAATAATGGCTATTGGTTATTAGAGTTCATCATACTCACAGTTTAATGGAAGACTCTAGTCATCAGCAGCCTTTCTGAAGTACCAGTCATTACGCCAGGGATTTTAGAAATCATCTTTCTAATTGGTTATGCTGTATCAAAAATTTGTTGTTCCCTATGTCTTAAAAATTTACATCTCTTCAGCAACCTTTTACTTAAGTGACAGTGCCTGTTAACTAATTTCCAATCTACAAGATGAGAAAGGGAATCTCTTGGCAACTGAGGCTAAATTACAGTCAAATGTATAACCAATGTGATCCCTATGTCTTTATCAATGTCTCAAATACAAGGGGGGGATGAACATAACTGAGGAAACCCAAAAAAAGGCTCTACAATTTTGTATCCAAAAAAAGAATGTAGGATTTCCTGAGTACATAGACAATGATGGCAGAGGTAAACCCTAATACATCTACTTGTGCAATTCAAAAACAGTGGACCATCGCTACCGAGATGATTCCTGAGATCTGAGAGGAATGCCTTCAGTGGAATAGCCGTCCTCATCAGCGTGCTTAGGGAGTCGCATTGACAGAGATGGTGCAAGCCCTGTGGAGAAATAGATTTGGCAGTGACTCCTAAGATTTCAATATGAAAATCACCAAAGAGTCACGCAGAACATACCATCAGCCATGTCCTTGGTCTTGTGAAGAAGAAAGGTCCCAGCAAGAATTGTAACAAAACCACACATCTCGGTGACAATTTGCGTTGGATTTTGACGATCCCAATCCTGCAGATGGGTAGTCAATTTTAACATTCTAATAGAAGGCATCACAATGCATGAGACTTCCAACAGTTCAGGTTACAGTGACCAGAAATATATGTATAGTTTTAGCCCAACTGTTGGAAAGTCCGTCTGCCATGATGAGACATGGAGGAAGACCTAATCATCCCACCAAATGATACCATCTACTTAACAATCTAATAACTATATTAATTAGAGCACACCCTTACACACTTATCTGCATATACCAAATCACTTAATCAGGTTGTACGAAAATAAACATGGTAATCCCATTTTGTGACAAACACAAGTTCCAACAGGCCTACTCAGTTTTAAAATAAGAAAACAGAGGGATATTAGTATCTTATTTAAGTGAAGGGCCTAATTTTTCTGCAGAATGGCTTTCTTATTAAATCCTGGTTACCTTAGTAGAAGCCAATATGTATCTATGTAGCTGTGGTCTTCTATTAAAGATCTCTTTCTAGTTTCCTACTAGTACCACAAAAAAAACCAGAGAAGACAGCATCAAGATTTTGAGCAAATATGAAGTAATGCAGAATTGTCAAACATAATCTCCATCAAATAGAACTATAAATGTAATATTAGCTTTTTTTTTCTTTTTTGTATGGTCACCTGGGCTTAAACAGCGCTAAAAATATAGAAAGAACTGTCCACTTCATGAAACCAACAGAACCACCTACTAATACGAGGAAAAGAGTCAAAGCACTTCCAAAGTAGCACACAAATTTATATACATGTTGATATACATTAAAAAAGAATGACAGAACTTACAATATCAATTTAAACAGTGCTTACCTAAAGAATGCCAGAATTTTACATATGTAAGTGTCTAAAATGTATATGTATGTATTTTTTTTCTCATCAGGCCATTCACATAACAGCAGAACAGACTATATAATACTTAATCTAGATGTACTTTTTCCTCACATGGGCATATTTTAAAAGTTGCTGTCACATCACGACATTGGACACCCATATCAATTGTCAGAGAATGCAGCAGATGGACCTGATCATAAAAGCCAAAGAGTAGGAAAAAGAGGATTTTCCTAGTAGACAATAAGGGTGTATCTCTGGGTGAAACTCAACATTAAGTGCTTACTTTTACCAAATAGTCATCTACTAACTTCTAGTTATCATTAGAAGATCCCCAAGTTTAGATCAACATAAGAATGACTAGTCATAAAGCTTTACTTCCATTCAACCTCATTAGCAATATAGGTGTGCAATTTACCATTGATGCAGTTTATTCAAGCAACAAGTGCAGGGTAAAGCAGAAATTTGAATAAGTCGTACAGAAGCATTACCTTAAACATGATCACACTAGCCAAAATGGTCAGTGACGTAAACATCGTGTAATATATGGGTGATACAACTGCTGTATTGAAAGTGTCAAGAGCCTGAGGAAGTTCAGAAAAAGAACTGCTTAGCCATATCCACAGTAAAATTCAACATCAAGAACACTATCAAAAGATTCAAAGTAAACCCCACATCAATTGAATAAGAAAATCAGTGACATCATGTTTGGCTTGTTCATTTACATGTGTTGCAAAGTAAACAAGCTTTGCTTTTAGAAATCTGATATTAAACTCTAATCCAGTAAAACAGTTCTTTTAACAGCTGCAATTTGATTGGGCTCACAAAGAGCTTAAGTGCTTAAGTTTAAAGTACATAGGGTACACATAGGGGTAAAATATAATTTGTTCTTTATTAAAATACTAGAAATACCCATGCGTCCCTTTGACAAATTTTTTGCTTTAGACTATTAAGCCTTGTTTGATTTGAGGCTAAGCCTCTAATTCGATTAATTAGCCTCATTTCTTAGTCTTAATTTTTTGGAGGGTAAATTTGATTAGATATGAAAAAGATAAAAATGATATTTGGTTCTTGAACCAATTCAAAGGGGGGTTCCCTAAACTCAAAGCAAACAAGACCTTAGAGAAGGAGCCATTAAGATGCACATGATTACACCTACCGGAAGCGACATGGCTGAAAGGTTCATTGTCAGAGATTAAGAAGCTAATACATGATTCCAAGGATACTATAATAATATGGCTACCCTTGGTTAGTTTGACCAAAGTCATAATTAGCCACCACTGGGAAAACTGATAACGGGTCTCTTTTAGAACCTTGTTGCAAAAAGAAAGGGGCATCTTAGATAGGAGGGAAAGAGGTACATTGAAACATCAAATCATACTCTATATGCACAAGCAGATCATCTCATGAGCACATAACAATATTCTTTTCCGATGAAGATGAAGATCATATTACCTTGTTCAGATAGTTCATCTGTGTAATCACACATGCAATTACGACAATTGTGAAAGCCCACGTTTGTGGATAAATCAGCTGATTCATTCCTGAGAATGTCAATTTCAAAGCTATTCCAAGAGCTTTCACACTCATGACCTGCACAAAATCAGGGAGTAATCGCATTCACTTGCACCTAGTATCGCAAATATAAAGTAAAGATTAAGGATAGGTTAAGAATAGTTCTACATACCGATAGAGAACCAACAAGAGAGCAAACACCAATATACACCATAATATGTGTCTGTCCATATTGTGGGATAAAACGAAATATAAGTGTGAAAGCTGCTGCAAGAACGATTGCTGCATAGAATAGAAAAGCTGCAGGAAAAGAAAGGTTTAGCATGTTATGAATCAACTGGATAGATTGAAAACAACTGAATGTACGGCAGGATAGACAGATGTAAGTGAAGGGAGGGGCAAAAGAACAGCCAAAACCTGGTTCAGTAGCCAGATCCCACACTTCCTTCACTGATTCAATCTCACGCTCCTGTGGAGCATGGAGGACAATAGTGGTAGAACCCACAACACAGAGAACACAGCCAAGAATGCCAAATATATGTAGCCTCTCCCGCAGAATAATATGTGCAAGAGCAGCACTATTATACAAATATTATAAATATATCAAAAAATAAACATTGAGAAAATTTGAAACTAACAGCAGATTAGGTACATGCCTGATAATAATACTAAGTGCACCAAGAGGAGTGACCAAAATAGCAGGAGCAAATGCATATGCGGCGAAATTAGCAACTTCTCCAACAATCACTGCAACATTATCATAAATTATATGTTCTTGTAATTCCAGTGGGCATATAGTAATTAGCATGCACAAAAAAGTGAACAGTACAACTATCATGAAGTACAAGCGGACATAATTATTGAACATTTTGTTACCAACAGTTAAGCACTCACTCGTAATCATTCCTGCCCACCAGAGTGGCTCATACAAGTAAGAATAACCTCCAACTCCTGTTGTTCAGTGAAAAGATCAACTTTAAAAGATAAAAGTGTAAACAAATAAAGTGACAAAATAAAAATTTATCCTTGTGAGAACCTCACAGTTCCAATAATTAAAGAAAAACAGATTTTGTGCAACTCCAAATTAGGTTTGATGCTACCAGCAATTTCCTTATCAGCCTAGCAAGAATGGTGTACGCAAATATACTCATAAAAAGATTAAAATTAATTGTTATAACGGATAGACTTGTGACGTATATAGACTTGTAAAGATAAAAGTTCTGAGGCAAATAGGTGGTCATTGACTAGTGAAGTGGTGATCCCTTCAAATAACCAACGCTGCTCATCCCTGTCACTGTAACAGCTATATTGTTTAATAAATTTAGGTTGTCTCCAAGAGATGAAAGGAACTGCATATGGCTTCCAAAAATTATTTCAGAACTTACATAGCAAACGTATACTTTCCTTCTTCAGAGACAACCATACCCATTGGATAACTTTCAGATTCAGCTTCTTTATCTTTTCCTGATTAGTAAATTAAAAGACCACCAAGAGAAGAAAAGGAAAATAATTCTGTACAATTAAACACCATAATCAATGAATTCAAACCACATTATAGATTTACTGCGTCGTAACTTCAAGTTGAATCAAGTACAATTAGACCATGGATCAAGATTTAATGTGCATAATTTGGACTCCCAAGTGTGCTAGACCACGCTGAAGTAAAAATGGTAAAAGATTGGATAAAAAGGTACAGCTTACTTTTCTTAATAAACTTTAAGCAGCCTCAAGCTAAAATTTCAACATTGCAACAGGTTTAGACCAAAAATTCTATACAACCAAAATTTAGAACAGAAATCCAACAGTTTAGATCACTGCATGCCCAAATAAAACACAACACACCAAGAAGCCCCTTTCAGTAAGAATTCCTAATTAAAGTAACCAAACTCAACCAGATCGGCACAAAATTGCAACTTTTTTTCTAAGATCCAAAAGAAAGGAAGGGAAACAAAACAAAAGCAGATCGATCAGCTCGCACCTGCCCTAACCCCGGACGCCCCTGCCTTCTTCAATCCCTTCTTCTTAACAATAAAGCTAGACCCAATAAAAAAGCTAGACGAAAGAGCGAGAACCAGGCCCTTGATATTGTCGGCGGACATGCCGGTGTACGACTCCACCCAACTACTCCCTCCATTGGACCCCTCCGCCCCCGGCGCCATAAAAACCTAAACGACCCCCAAAACTCTCCTCACTACGAGATATCCGCCGTCCATTCCACGTCAATAGCTGAGGCGGCGTCACTCCCGCCGCTAGATCTCCTCCTCTGCCCGGTGGCGGCACATGGGGCAGCCGCGGAGATTCAAGGTTGCGGAGAGTACGAAGAAGAAGAAGAAGAAGAAGAGGGTTTTTTTTTTTTTTTTTTTTTTTTTTTTTTTTTTCTAGTGGTGGATCGACAGGAGGGAGTCGTCTTCAAGAAGCGGGTGCGGTTTTCTTAACACGTCCTTGGTGCGATGTGCGTCTATGAGACGGTGTCCTCGTGGATATCTACTGGATAAATACATTTGGGCTATTTGCAGTATAAGACGATACAATTTATGGTTTTGCACCCTTAGCCATCTTAGTTTTAAAAGCTTTACCTAAATGTATAAAAAAATTTGCATATAACACTCCCTCTTTTAATGAAATTATAGTTTAAACCTTATATTTTCACTATTTATAAATCAAGCTCTATAATTTAGCGAATATGTGTAGAGGACACCATACTATTAAATCTCTTAGTTAAACCTAACCAAACATTTGGGTTAAGTTAATCATACCAAAAAAATTACAAAAATACCCTCAACTAAGTCATATTATAGGTATTTTAGAAATAAGGGTATTTTAGTTATTTTAGAATAAAATATCTCTACTTAAGGAAATATTCTCATGGTGTTAGTTTTAAATCTAAGCCAGAGTATTTTCTGTACATATTCATTAAATTATATGGTTAGATTTACAAATAGTAAAAATATATGGTGTAAACTATAATTTCGTTAAAAATCAAAGTGTTATATGTAAAATTCTCTTAAAACATATCAAAATTAGTCCGGCTGAATATCTTCTTGCATTAAAATATTGATAAATTTTTAACGTTTGCAAAGTATAAATTTTATAACTTTACTACTCTACCTATTTATTTCATCTAAGGACTTTTTAGATGGACCTTCCTAAGCCAATAGTGGATGCTAATATGACTATTTAATTAATTAGTGTAAAGAACGATGAGCTCATAGTTTTATTTATCTTCTTATTAAGATCGATTTCTTACCATGTGTGCAGTTGTAATTGTAATCAAGAAAGCGATGTAAGAAATTTCTATAGTTTAGAAGTAACGTAAAGACATCACATCTATACCATACATGTGCATATATTTATTTAGTGTTATTAATGCAAGTAATTCACATTAGCTTTACTTACTTTTTGACATAATTACATTGATCATAATACTATATATATCCATCAGCACAATTATGTATGATACCACATAATACATGATAATGATGTGTATTTCATTATGCTTGTTGTACTATATAATATCATCTCACTAGCACATATGCACAATCATAAATAGAGTGATTTTTGCATCTCGACAGCACCCGACACCTCCCTCCCTGCCTCCCTCTCTTTAGTTAGATTAATTCTCCCTTTCGCAAAGTGAGAGGATATGGTGTAGAGGCATGTTCTATGGAGATATGCATATTTATATTTACCTTATTATTGTATCCTTATTTACTCTATTTTTAGACTGTAGAATTATATAGTTGCTGGGGTTTATGCTCACCATATTTTGGTAGAAACATTATTATATTAGTAGATGAGCCACTTGGAGGATCTAGTGAAGATTTGTTTTATAATTATTATATTTATTTATTATGGTAAAATATAGTTAGATGAATTTTAGCCCTTACGAGGGCATTTATACTAGCTTTATAGATATGTATTTTAAGGCTTGTTACAATCTGTAGGACTTTGAGCTTATTTATTTATTTGCATTATTTAGGAAAATGTTGGGTCTTTCTTAAGTATATTGTGTTATAACATTGATCAGCCGATCACGTGGAATACATGTGTTTAATGACGGGTATTATAACTTATAAGAAATAGACTCATCCACCTTGTAGTTTTAACTGATTTTGGAATTTTAATGAATATTAAGTCTACAAACTTCTTTCAAAAGAAAAAAGAAAAAGAAAACTAATGTGTTGAGTCCAACCCAAAGAAAGCTATATCACATCGTCCAAACTGGTCCACGAACTGCCTAATCTTAACCACCTTAGGAGCGATCCGATCCACTTTCATCTTGGTTTTGGTGGAATTTTGAGTCGACACCCATATCACCCAACCAAACATGCCCAAATCTTCCAGACTTCCAACAATCCAATCTTCTTCAACTCCTAATCATCTCCTCTTAATCCGGCGTCGAGCAAGATTCTCCAACCACCATGATATATATATATATATATATTAACAAATCTATATAACAACATCTCTTCATCATTACACAATTATAAGAGAGAGAGAAGAGAAGAAGACCAATAACAAGAACAAGAGAGAGAGAGAGAGAGAGAGAGAGAGAGAGAGAGAGAGAGAGAGAGAGAGAGAGAAAGAGAGAGTTGATGGAAGAGTTTAGCTTTCCTATCCCTGCCCAAGAACCCATATACCCCTCCTTGTGGCTCCTACCTTCTCAGGACACAACCAATCACTTCCGGAGAAGCTTCTCATCGGCTTCCCCGGCCATCAGCGACTGCGGCGGCCAGCGTTATCTCGACGATGAGGAGAGGATGGACATGCTATGGGAGGACTTCAATGAAGAGCTCTTTTGTGCATATCTTGATCGCAGGAAAGGAATTGTTGCAGGTCAAAGTAAAACTACTCCGACGAGCTATTTGCCGGCGTCGAAGAGCACGCATGCTCGCCGCCCCAAGAGTCCGAGCTTGGTGGTGTTGCTGAGGGTGTTGAAGAAATTGTTTATTGTTCAGAGAACTCATCAAGATTCTTCGAAGAAGAAATCATGTAAATAATTATTACTCGTGTTATTTTTGGAAAGCGAATATAAATATATACTAAGTTGATCAATATGTTACAAGTAAGTAACGTTTTTTTTTTATAGATTTTTTTCATATAGTAGAAGATCCTATGCAGCTTAAGGTGCAGGAATTTGTTGAGGTCCAAATTGTTATTGGTGTTGTATTGGTTGTGATTTGTGAATGTTTCTTTTGGCATATGGGGTGAATAAGAACAAATTAATTTCAATTGGATTATTTGATCATTCTTTTCCCTCATTGACTTGGTTAATTATCTATAGTAAGTTTTAAGTTACCATTTGTGTTGTTTATTCCTTTGGATGTTTTAATCAAATAAAAAATTAGGCAAAATTAAAGGCCATAATTAAATGCTAATTAAATTTAACAACCACATTCGAAAACCAATACTTAAAAATTAAACGATGGTCTCTCCTTTCCTTGTTTTAATGCTAATTAATGTGGTTGTTAGATTTCCAATCGTTATAGAAGCTTGATATGTTCTTCTTGAAACCGGAGAAGAAAAGGATATAGTAGAAATCATTATGAAATGTTTCCATCTTGCATTAAAAAATGTTGGTTGTTGAAATAATGAAGAGTACACAACTTTCCAACAGCTAGAAGATTTGATTAGTTAAGAGGCCACAAGCCGTCCAATTATTAGCAATTCATAACACACCACCTCAAGTATATATATATAACTCCTATGAAACTTTTGATATTGTATGCGTATTACCACTAGGACTAATTATGATGATATCTTATATATATATTTTATAATATTTGAAGAACCTATGAGTTATACTCAATAGTGTTCTAGTGACTAGGACTCAATTATTAAACAGGTTGTGTTAATTTTGCCTAACACAAATACGACCTCATTATTAAATGAATTGTATTTGGTAGACACGAATACAACACGTTTATTAAACGAACTATACAACAAGGCCCGTCTAACCCCATCTAATACGGATCGTGCTGACACGACACATTAACCCAGCATTATAGTAAGTTTAATATGACAAGATAAGATGACATGAATAATACAATAATATTTAGCAAAAAATAATAATCAATATTTAGTGGTTTACCTATACAAATAAAATAATCTCTTTTCAACTCAAAACTTATGCAATACAAAAATTACAATCTTAAACATTCAACCATAAATTCAATTCAACACAAACCCATATATACAACGATTCAACTACCAACAACAATCAGTATTAAGCAAATAAATTTAACTATTATTTTTTTGTTTTTAGTTTTATTTTTAATTATAACAATTCTATGACAATTACAATCTTTCAAATTCACAAATCAATCGCCAACATCTAACACTAAAATTTTAGCAAATTTGCATGCTTGCTTTATAGCAAGGGCATCCATTCTATCTACCTATAAAACAAAACATAAATTACAAGGATATTAGTAATGATTAGAGTAATTAGTAAAGCAGCATCTCCACTACTACTTCCACTAGGGGTGTAAACGAGCCGACTCCGGCTCAGGCTCGGCTCATCTCAACTTGAGTCGAGCCCGAGTCGGGCCAGACTAAGCTCGTGCCGAGCTCGATCTTGAAATGAGCCTATTATCAAATCTCATTCAAGCCAAGTCGGCTCAGCTGGACTGAGCCAGATCGAGCCCAAGTTGAGCACCGCGACCACTTGAGGAGGACGAGGAGGAGGTGGCTGGCACCGCGACATCACCGCCCTCCGGAATGCCGATTTGGTCGCCCTCATCCCTTCCTCATCCTCCTCTATTGCCGTTGTCACCTCGGCAGCGAGCCGATTTTGAAACAAATCCTCTCACCACTGCCGTGGCCCCATCGGCGCTGCCTTTGTCGTCAGAATCTCCTTCCAGCTTGGTGAAGGAGGATAAGGCGATCGATAGCTTGAGAAGGAGGAGGAGGCGGCTGGCACCGCGACATCACCGCCCTTCGGAACGCCAATCCGATCGCCCTCATCCCTTCCTCCTCTATCATCGTTGTCACCTCAGCAGCGAGCCGGTTCCAGAACGGATCCATCTCGGCGGGCGGATCAAGGAGCTCTCATATCCTCGTCGCCACTGCCATGGTTCGATCGGTGCTGCCTTCATTGTCGGAATCTCCCTCGAGCTTGGCGAAGAAGGAAGAGGCGGCTAACAGCTTGAGGAGGAGGAGGAGGCGGCCGACATTATGGCATCACCGCCCTCCGAAATGTCAATTCGATGCCGAAAAAGAAGGAGACGGGCTAGGGACAGATGTGGGATTTGGACATTTGATAATAGAATTTTGTAAGAACTCTTTTATACCGAGCCTATCGAGTTGAGCTTGAGTGAGCTTAGCTTAGGCTCGGTTTGATATTAATTTTGAGCCAATTTTAGCAGCTTCGGCTCGGCTTAGCTTTGACTGAGCTAAGCCGGACTTGAGCTTCAGCCAAGGTGAGCCTGAGCCGCTCGTCAAGCTTGAGAGCCCTAACTTCCACCTCCTCCTCCTCTACCTCCTCCAAGAACTCCACTATTTGAACCAATTATTCGTTATTGTTGCAAACACTAAACACAATAGAAGAAAAAAGAGAGAATCAATTCAAATTAAATCCACACCCGAAGAAAGGAAAGAAGGAAGAAAAAAAAAATATAATTTTCACTTCATCAAAGAGAATCTAGTATTCCTAGTCTCGGGCCCTTTCTTTACCTAAACGAGCTTTCCTAGGAACTGACACCATCAGAGACTTGGCAAGCTTCGCGGGGTAGCTCTTCCGCTGTAACTATTGTTACTGCTATTGCTACTAATGTTGTTAGTGGTAGTGATGATGGTTATTGTGGGTCAAAGGCAAGAAAGAAGATGTGTTTGATGGCACGTCATCATCGTCATCCTCTTTGATGCTCTCCTTTGATCTCTCTTCTCCCTCGTCCCTTCCATGAAGCATCATCCTCTCCTCTCTCCTCCTCTTGCTCTGGCTCGACCTCTCCCTCTCCTAATCTCGATATCTTTCCCTTCCTTAATCCCAAAGCATCATCCTCTCTGCCAAGAAAGGAGGGAATTTAAAGTAGATCTACCAATCCAAACATGGGGAGTCTCTCAACCCGCTGCTTCTTTGCCTCCTCCTTAACAACTCGTCATTCATAACTGCCATGCTTCCTTTTCTTGCTTTGCTATTCCTCTCCATCCCCTTCCGATCTTTTCATCCAATCAACACCCTCTTTTCGTCGCCTCCAAGAACCTATTTTTAGCCAAATCTTCACCTTTCCCACTGGATTTTTTTTGGATTAGTCTTGCCAAAATCATAGAAAAATAGAGAAAATTAAATATTTCGCTCTCAAATTTCCATTCCACCTCTCAATTTTGTGTTTGGTGAAGGGGATGCTAGTCTTGATGGTGAGAAAGGGTTCATCATCAGAGGAAAGGAGAGGGGCAGAGAGGAGATCTGATGAGGGAGGTTGTGTGAGGAAGAGTGGGAGTGGAAGGCGGCTGTGTGAGGAAGAGACAGAGAATGGGAGTGAGGATGAGATGAGGCAGTTGCTCGGAGAAATAGAGTGGGTGAGTGAGTGAGGTTAGGCTTAGGGTTTGATATTAATTTTATATATCAAGTTAGTGGGTTAACCTGACCCCACATACTTAAATGGATCAAGGATCAAAATGAGTCAGTGGTACACGACCTAATTATTAAACATATTAGATGAGTTGACCCGTTTACGACCCAAACCTATTCACAACTCTAACCATACTAAGAGAATCATTGAATATCCATCAATCCTCCTGCTCCAAAAACCCTTTCAGCACCCATCTTCAAGCCTTCTAGCAGTGCGAGTATATCCCCAGTTAAGGCATTGGGGCAGTTTTCTAGATGTATTCCATTAACTACACAAAACAAATCCGAATGCCTGTGGAGTATGATACCAAGCCCTCTCGTGATGTTTCCCATCCATGAAGCGTCTACCTAGCATACCAAATCATTTCTTTGAAGTGTCTTTTAGGCTTGCAACCTAAGGACGTTGGGGTTCTCCACTCCTTGCAGGGCGTTGGCAAGAACATTACTCATTTTAGCTGCCATCAACGAGGCGTTGGCGAGAACATTACTCATTTTGGCTTCCCTCCCGTTTAACACCGAGTTAGGAACGCAGTTTATCTCTCTATAAACTTATCATTCCTTGTTTTCTAATATATGCATGCGAGTAGACATGATCATCGAGTGGGCCGGGCTAAGTTCGGGCCGGGCTTTTCGGGCCAACCGGGCTTAAGTATTTGTTCATGGCCCGACCCACCAATTACTCGGGCCGAGCCGGGCCGAGTTCGAGCCGGGCTAGAATAGTCTAGCCCGTTATCGCTTATCGGCCCGTGAGAGATCAGGCTAGCCGATCGGGCCGGGCCGGCCCGACCAACCAATCACTCGGCCCAACCTATATTTTAGCTATTTTTAGATTTTTTTAACTATTAGCTTATTTAAAAAATATATTTATATTCCTCCATTTAAAAAAATAATTAAAATAAATTAAAATTTTTTAAAGGTGTGCTTAAAATAATGCAAAACGGTACAATACCAAAAATTTTTACTGTAGCAATGGTAAATTACTATAGCAGATAGGCGGACTACTGTAGCAGAACGGGCGGGCCTAGTTGCGGGCCAAACGGGCAAGCTTTCGGGCCGGATCGAGCGAGCAAAGGGTTGGCCCGTGCCGCCCATGGATAGTTCGGGCTCGGGCCAGGCCGGGCCTAAACCGGGTCTGGGCCAGGCTTAGCCCGGTCCAAACCGGGCCGGGCACGAGCGGGATGGGCCCTTTGATCATGTCTACATACGAGCTTGTCCAAGGGCAACCGCTCCACAACATTCCCCTTCTGTACTATTCTAGCTCCAGTTTGGTCATCTGTACTCATCCAATATAACCACCCCCAAAGGAGGGCAGACTATACTTGTAAAATTGTTTGCTTTTGACCTAATGAATAATTAGCTGATCAGCCGCCACTATAGACTAAAGAGCTAAGTCACCGGCAGTAATCTCTCCGTTATCACCTCGGATGTCCATTCATTTGCAGCCTTTTTGTCGGATGTCTCTTTTTTTTTCCTGTCTCGAGTATCAGATGAGGTTGCCCATTGGCTGGCTAACCTTGAGCTCCTCTTTCTGATGGGTCACTGCTCTTCAGTCCTATTACAATGAGTGACAGAAAATATCACACTATTAGTGTCAATCCCAGTTCATCAACATCATCAATATCAAAAGTTTCACTTGGTCAAGAGTCTGTCCAAGGAAAAACTCTAATATTTTCAAAGAGAAAAGCCTGTTTAAACTCGTCTGCTGGTATAGCCACAGTGCAATCGCATATAAATTTGATGAGTCTAATTTGCAACAAGAGAAGAGGCTTAGTATATAACACACGTCAGTAGTAGATAAGTACACGATCTTAACCTTCCACATAGCAATGAATTATTAATACAACAAGAATTAATTATACATAGAGATAGAATAATATATTTTACATTAGCTGCCTGAAGGCATTCACAAAACTCCCTTCCTACAGTATGTGCAGGATTGGAACTTGAAAACCATTAACCAACTAATTGACTAACAGAGTCTGCTCTTCTTGTGAATAGTATAAACAAATGTAACTTAAGAAATATCTCTAGAGCTCCCTTCTGAGAAATTCACTGATTCTCTTGCTATTAGTTAGTTTCTGAGAGGAGATCTTTCTAAAGCACAAGCAACTGCCAGAAGGGACCTTGGCCTCTCTAGTCAATCTACAGATTAATTAGTTATCAATTAATCATTTAACATGAACCATGATGCATTAAAATAAGTTACTGAACTAAACACTTGAGCAATCCTCTAGCTTATGGAACAGTCTTCAAATTCCAAAGCTTCTCCCAAAAATTTCATTGTAAATGTGTTCTGACCAGCTACTTGATCTTCTTGAAGTTGTTGCATTGTTGCTCATAGGTGGGCAATGTGAAGGAGTATTATTCATTGCCCCAGAGCATAACAAACTGCAACAGAGAAGCAGATAAGTGGCGAAATTTTCAACATGAGACAATAGCGGTGACCTGGAGATTAAGTTACTCTGCTCCCCTTTACAATTCTGACTCCTTCATAACCTTTTAGCGTCTCGAAGGAGAAACTACCCAGTGCTTCAAAAATCGGCATCAGACCCACACTCAAATTGCCCACACTTGCCTCCTGGACATGTTTAACGGTTTCCTCATGTTTGGCCCTCTCTTCGGCCAATCTTTTCTTCAAGGCATCTAAGGCCCTCAAGCGGTCATGAAATGGATCATTATTGCTTGTAATGGACACAACAGTCTTATCTAAATCAAATGGTCTATCCATCCCATTTTTTTTCTGCAAAGACTGGAGCCTTCTTGCAAAATCTTTGGACATATAGTCAGCCTTCAGTTTCTGCTTCTGCTCCTCATCTTGCCTCTCCCATAACCCATGCACATTTATAGCAAAAGCCTGCATTGCGTCAATTACACCAATTTCTGATACCCTCTCGATGGCATGGTACCAATCATTAGCAGTTACAAACACCGGAGGGGCTCCCATTCTGCCCGGGGAGAAAGGTGCAATCCCATCAGTGGTTTCTTCCTTTTCCTGAATAAGCCATTTAACTAACCATCCATTTAAGGCTTCAACATAATCCCTTTGGGTTCCGATCCAATTACTGAAACAGGAACACCAGTTCAGAAGCTCCATTTCCAATTCCCTCGTGACCTTAGAAGCAGTGCTTTGCATTCCTGTCTTAGGCACCAGGTCATGCGCTTTGCTTTCAACAACAGCCTGGAATTGCTTGTGGTGGCAGTCAAGAACAAACTTCCACATTTTTATTTGTCTGCGTAGAAATGATGCTAAATCAATATGTGGCCATGCAGTAAAATATCTTCTCCATGTATTATGTCATGCAATTCCATGAAGCAAAGATACAAATACAGAAAGACATCCCTCTAGGCTCCTGAAAATCCAAACAAGTTGCAAACATATTCTTCGCCTCACATAAGTAGGGCTAGAGATATAGTTATTATAAACCACCAGATGCTTCAGAACTGACGAGATAAAATGGGGATATTATTACCCTTCTCATTTTGTAGAAGTATGAGATTAAGAGAACCATCACCCAAAGTAATTGAAGTGGAACATGCCCCAAAATAGAGCACTTAAGCCACACCAGTGACAGAGGGGAAGCAATACCTTTAACAGAAAATGATCAAGACTATGAGAACTAATGAAAAGATTCCTATTTGAAGCATAAAACTCAAAGTGATGAATCCAAATAAGATAGTAAAAATCAAAATTCTCCCTATCTAAATTGATGATCTGCATACTTCATAGATATGACTCTAAAACAAGCAACAGGACCTATATTTTTGCAATATAATTTGCTAGCAATCAGCTAAGAAATGCCTCTTGAAGTCTCTCATAATTAAATGACCAACTGACCAGTTGCATTGATATCCATTAGATAAATACAGGTTTCATCATCTCCAGTCTTCCAAGCATACCCCCTTTTTCCCTACTCCTTTAGAGTGAAATCCATTTCTGTTTTGTAATTTCATCCAAGAGTGAGTTCTGTTTGTACTTTAACTTCTCCATCTCTTTATTTAGTAATTTATTTTATTTTGAAACTCTTGAATTTTAAGGTGAATATCTGAAGTGTATGCTGACATTTATTTCTTTTCTGAGAATCCTCTATCAGTACCTCTTAATGGAAAAAAAATTATTTACTTCAATCAGAAATGATTCTAAAATGCTTTATTTGCACTTTATATATGAATATTAGTATATATCTCCCAAAATGCATTCTTTTAAAGTGCAGTAAACTTTAGCCATAAACTACCAATATCACATGAATGAAGGTCCTACTTAACTTCATTTACTCAAATTAAAAATAAAATCCAAATTTGTCAGCATACTCTTATTACTTTAATTTATTATTATTATATTTGTACTTCTGAACTTTATTGGACCAAATCCTGGAAGCTCAGAGAAAAACCATCATAAATACAAAGACTGTGATTCTGTAAACCCACCCTAAACAAAAGCTGAAACTTAAGCATCAAATTTGCTTCATGTCTCACTTAAACAGCACAAAAATTAAAAGATTATGCACTCATTTCAAGTTTTCAACATCATCATTGTACTAAAAGATCATTACTGTCATCATCTAACATTCATAGAATACTGAGGGTCTATGCTAGTAAGTCACTCTCCATTGCAAATCCAGAAACTGGATGGACTCTCTCATCAAAGTTTCCTAGCCTGCATATATTGAGGTTCTATGCTAGTGCCTCCAGTCATTAGGGGTCAAAGGCAAGCACCTTGTATTATCGGCCTTGTAGGCTTGTCTAGTATGTTTGCATCTCAAGATGTGCCGCATAAGAGATATGGCATTTTTTAGGCAAAAAAGCAAGTTTAGGCAACCCCATCGATATCAAGTGGATAAGCTTCTGCAAAGATGTACAATTAGTTGTATCTCTTTGACGAGGTCTACTTCAGCTAATCACTTACTCTTGTTTATAGCTTCATTAATAAATTCATTCCTATTATTTACAGGTTCAGTAAGCGCCACAGTGGAATATATGCCTTCCAACCTTAGAGATTAAGTGAAGCTTACTCTCAGGCAGTGTTTGGAAGTGGAATAGCAGCAAATAATTTATCCTCATCCGATTCCTTTACTGGTAAAATCTCAAGGATAAGTGGGGGACAAAAGTTTCTGCATTTTTGGTAGAACTATTTATCCTAGGATATAGGGGGTAAAAGAAACTTTTTGTTTTCTTCCTAACATAACAAGTTTGCCCATAGCCTATTCCTCTAAAAGTGAGCTGTTTGGAACTACGTTAATCTTTTTAACTCACCAACTACTATAAAAGCTTAAACTGTTGGAGAACAGTGATTTTTATATTTTTATATTCTAACAATTCTCTTTCCAAATGCAGCCTCAAATATAACAACAGTTTGAATTCCAGTAACTGTTAACCAAATACTCGTCATTCTTATCTTAGTAACTGGAATCTTCTATGCCGATGGTGTACAAGCTCAAGCATTTTTTTCCTCATTACCTTGGAAAAGAAGACAATTCTGACTACCAACTTAGAGCAACCATTAGTAAAGGTACAGCTGAGGTAAATTGCTTAGGAAACCATCAGAGTGAAATCTTTAACTTAAGAATTTAATTAAAAGATTAGCCAAGTAACTAATGCAATAGTTTTAATTTCCCTCAACTAATAAAGAGAAATTAGAAGTTAACTTCTGAGAACGATGATCTATGAGCTAATCGAGATGTTCCGAGGTACTTGTTAGTGCATATGAAAGTGAAGATCGATCCAAAATCTCAGATGCTAGATGCAGTTAAGATAGAGAGGTTGATTTTCCATACCCTTGGATTAATTTCATGAGCTGTGGCTGCAACTCATCATCCCTTATTTTGTGAATCCTGCTAGAAATAGCATTTACAGATCGGATAGCAATGCTTATTCTTGTGAGCAAATTCCTCATTGAAGCCCGAGTAGCATCAATTTTGGAAGCCTCTGCTCCATTATCGTCCAAAGCTTTCAGATGCTTCCACTCCCTATCATAGATGAGCCTCAGTTTTTCTTCTTCCTAGCACAATCACAAAAGAAATTTAGTGTGAAATTTGAAAATTATTAGATAAGGACTTTGGATATTTTCAACTTCATTCCCACACAGTCAAGCATTTTTTTTTTCTGCCAGGAGTGGCATGAATCAGGGGATGAAGAAAGCTATTTGTTGTGAACTTGGATTATTCAAGATGACCATCCGGAGAAAGTACTTCAACATCCAATGAATAACATCTAAATAATCAATTGACTGAGAAGATAATAGTATCAAAATAGGCATATTCACAGGATAACCCATAACAGTTAATGAAAAGGGAAATGAGTGAAATCCTACAATGAAGAATAGGTTCGTTCCTTGAAAGCAGATCAAGAGCCAAAATGCAATTAAATCATCAAAAATAAAGATCAAATTCGAAATCCAATCAACCAATTGAAAAGATTAATGTGAGGAAATCAAATTAAAACTAGAAATAGAGAGGGATGGCAAAACCTAATGAGCACCACATTTTTTTTACCTTATAGAACTAAACCATGATCATTAGATAACAGCCCCTTCGAGCAAACTGCCTACACTGCTTTTGCACATTTTTCCACTCCCTACACAAATAGGTGCTCTACGTATATGGTTTGATGTTGCACTTATCAGACTCAAAATATCTTATATATACACCTCCTTTACGAAAACATATATTATGTGAATAATTAATTACTCAAGCATATGCCGGTAACACACACGCCTCACATCCAACAAAGACTATTTAAGCAATCCAGGCCTTAAAGCTCACCTAACTTCCAGCAAGCTGTTGAGCCATATCCTCTAACATAATAAGCACATAAGAAGCAACTTAAATAATGAAGTTTAATGTAAAATTAAATCAACACATCATGCAATTACTGTTCTAATAACAACAGCCATAACTGCATAGTTTTTAAACTTATCCTAGCAAGGGTTGTTGACAGAAACTAATGAGACAGATTTATTGTATCATGTATGGCTCAAAATGAGCAATAGTTCAAGGACATAATCATACCTCACAACATGACATAACCAAGAGGCATGGCGAAAAAGAAAACGAAGCAAAGAAAAAAGAAAGCAACATTTGATGAGATGCTTATGCGCTCAATGTTTAACTAGCTACTGCGTATACTATACAATATCAGTAGAAGGATTATATACTTGGGATGTACCTTAACTTCCTTGTAGAGTTTTTTCTCCCATACACACAACCTGTCCAGTACAGATGAAAGGTTGCTAAACTCAATATCGTTGATCTTCTCCAAATCTGAAAACTGAGATGTTGTTGATGCAGGCAGAGATATTTTGTCAAAAATCCTCGAGAAAATCACTGCAGCAATGCATGTGCCTTATTTAATTCAACAACTTGAACAAAGCATTGGATGGGAAAATTAGCTATCTATTAGAGATGGATTTCACAATAATTAACTTGTTTGCCTTACGATGCACAGATGAGAAGTGATGGGCCATTGGTTAAGTGTTGAAGTGACATAATGACTTCATAAGATCACCATCATTGCCATCTAAGTTTTTCCCCAACAATATGGGGTTGGCTAGAGAAAATTCCAAAGATGAAGGCCCCAAAAGAATTGACAAGCTTTTCACAACCAACAAGGATTTTATAAGAAAAACTTAATAATGAATGCAGGAAGAGAAGGAAATGACGAGACATGAACAGAGCACTCCACTACTTATCTTTGACTTTGATATGGTGTATATAATCCTTTGACTTTCATATCGTGTAAAAATTCTAAAATTACAGACTTTCAAAGCTATGAGAAACTCATAGTGTGCAGATTTATGATAGAGCTGGAATTCCAAAGCCTAAGACTAATCAAAAGAGAATTCTGTCCATGTTCAATATTCATAGAAGTAATAAAGAAAAAACCTTGAACAAATCTAACAACCAAAGAAAAAATAGAGAGAATACTCACATCTTAAAATCTTGTTCCTCGAACGATAACGCATCCTGCCCACCTCAAGCATTCCTGAAACCTCTTCACCGCAACTGGCTGCTGAGTTAAATTGTTCTTTTATTTCCTTCACAACTTCCTCAACATCTCTAGTACCATGAGAAAACAAGGTCGTCCCTTTGCTTGGGCCACTATCATCAGTAACCAATGATTTAACCTCCTCAAAGCTCACTTGTTTAACTTTCACATCTGATTTCTTCTTATTCTTTGCAGTGCTTCTCGCTTTGCTAGCCTCAAAAGTGCTCTGACTCGCAGCTTCTGACATAAGAACTTCATCCATTTCAGCTTCTCGGTGTTCTGCTGCTGCTTCTGAACTCCCAATTCCAATTCCAGCATCCTTCCCTTCTGGACTACTTTCGACTACTTTCTTCTCTTCCACTGCTTCCTTCACAGACTCCTGCTCTGTCTCCTCCTCCAAATCAGGGATTCCTTCTCTCTCCCTCACTTCACTTGAATTGGGGCTGCTCGTCACTGAAGGCACTCCATATCCACCATGACCATACCCTGGAAACATCTGCTCATACGAATCAAAAAGATTGAAGAAATCCCAACTTGATCCCTCGGGGGGTGGGGGCGGAGGAGGCGGGGAATCATCCTTAACTTCTTTCTGAGGACTCGCCATTGCCTGACTCTGATAGAAGGCCTGATCTTGATCATGATTATTCCTCGAACCCATGGGAAACCCATATATTGGATTATCATACCCGTAACCATATGTCATATAACCTGGTTTGGAGATTCCACCATAGGGTTCTTGGTATACCGTGGTCGGCATCGTTGTGTTCTTCTGCATGTAGTAGTAATTAGGGATTCCGACATTGCCAAAAGAAGGATAAGAAGCATAAGAAGGATAGGAAGGATAAGAAGGATAAGGAGGATAATACCACGAATCCCCTCCTCCTTCTCCTTCTCCTCCTCTTCCTCCTCCTCCTCCTCCTCCTCCTCCTTCTCTACCTCCTCCGCCTTCTCCACCCCCTCCTCCTTTTCCACGTCCAGTGCCACTTCTTCTAAATCCACCATTCTCCTCACGAATTTCCTCTTCATCTACCTCAGAATGGAAATGCAGATGGGAATCCTCCGAATTGGAGAGAGAAATCGAAGACGACTCATCAATGCAATCGGCATTGCTCTCTGATCCCTCGATCTTGGCCTTCTGCTTTCCCTTCCCCTTCCCCTTCCCCTCCGATGGAGGCAATGTGAGCACGGGAGAGTCCGGCTGCTGCACCGCCGCCGCCGCCGCCGTGAGCTCCTCCTGGACGAAGCGGTGGAGCGCGTCGCCGACGCGCCCTAGAGCTCGGAAATAGGCAGCGTGGGCGGTGGCGAGGGCGTAACGGTGGTCTGCTGCGGCGCAGATCAGCTCCCCCCTCTCTCTACACAACGCCACCGGCGGCGTCTCCTCCGGCTTCGAGCTCCGGCAACCCATCTCCGCCGCCCTACGACCTCACTGCCACCGGCATTGTCCTCCATCTCCACGACATCGAGCTCACTGCAAAACCCCAACCCCAACCCCAACCCTCACCCTAACTCTTAACTTTTACCTTTCTCGTCGAGCGGTCAGGAAGCCGAACTCGTTGCCATCCATAAGACTCAGCGCCGTCTTTCTTTTCCCTCCCCGTACACTTTGACGCAGTTGAGTCGGCAATGTGGAAGGGGAAACGGGGGAGCTCGGACTGGGAAACGGGAAGTGGTAATGGCCTAATGGGAAGTGGGAGTTTCGGACTACAGCGAGAGAGAGAGAGAGAGAGAGAGAGAGAGAGAGAGAGAGAGAGGGGTGGGGGAGAAGCTTCAGGTAGACAGAGGGCACGTGATAGTGTCTGTAAAAAATTTTGTAAAATAAATGGGGTGTAAGGGTGTGGGGAAACGTGGGCCTTGGAATCCTTTTTCCTTGTAATTATGAGGTGGTGTTTGATTGGGTCCATTTACTCTTCTTGATTCGGTTCATTAAAATAAAGAAATTTATCAAAAACCACCTTATATTTTACTTTTATCATATTTGCCATTAAATATTTATCATTCAATCCCTCTATTTTGCTTACATCGCTCAAAACCATCTTAACCGCCGGTTGTCACATGGATGAATTAATATATTTATCTATGTAAAATACTCTTAATACTTTTGAATAATTTTAAATACATTTTTTTAATTTAAGGTAAAAAAAATAGAGAATTAAATTTTAAAGTCAAATAAGAGGTATTTTAGATTTTTTTTAAAAAAAATTAGTAGAATATTCTCTATTCTGTTAATTATTTCGTAAAATATAGGGATTGAATAATAAATATTTAAATGTAAGGTGTTTATATAAAAAATTTCTAAAAAAATATTCTCCTAGGTACCTAATTGGGAATGGTGAGCGTAATAAAAACTTTGGTGTCAGAATTATGACCTTGAAGTAAGATCCTCTTTATAAAGTTTTTATTGGGAACGATGAGACTATTAGACAAATACCTCTGGTTAATGGCATTGTGATTAGAATTAATCCCACTTTATTCCACTGTAGAGTTCAATAGTGCATGAGGCAATACACTGCATTGGACTAATATCTGTGGAGACACATGGGAGTATCAGTCACCCTCTGACACAATTTTTATTGATTGTCTTGGGTTCTAATTAATTAGAAATCCTGCTTTAATTCCACTTATAATATATATATAATCTACAACTTTACAAGAAAAATGATTGGGAAAGTCTTCTGGAATAAGGTTAAGCTTGCATAGATCTTTATTGTGAATTAATGGGCCATCTAGGCTTCTCTATTGGATTGGCCTTCTTTGGTTTGGTTGGTTGATGAGGTTAGATCTCCATTTGATTGATCAGAACTTGGAACTGAAGTAGTGTATTGTTGGAGTTCTTTTATTTCTTTTAAGTTTAAAAGGATACTGAAATTAAAGGCATAAAGCTTCTGAATGAAACAAGAGAGATTAATTAATGTGTCGTTAGCCATTCAACAACCTGCTTACTTGTTGTATAAGTATTATCCTAATTAAAACCTCTATCAACAACTCAAGGTCAAACCAGAACACTATATAAAGTTCCCTTTTCACTAGTTCCAAACATGATTAGCTAATGGTGGGCAGGTTGATGATACTTAGAATAAATTTGGGCATGATAAGATTATAAAGATTAGAGCTCAGAGGTTTGTTTAACTTAGAGTCAATGCTTCCACTCTCTGGCTACTGAGTCCTCTTCTTTTCACTGTGCATTCCACTGCAGAGGATCCACATGTATATTTTTCAATGTTGAGTTGTAAAGTTGATGGCTGTTTGCCCTAAAGTTGGTGGACTCCACTCTACCTGAAGGCCCTGACACACACAAACACACACAAAAAAAGTTTGTCATAAAAAAGATGGGCAATGAGAGTTTGGTGCATATTTGATGATTTTTTTTTGTATGTAATTTAACTAGATTTAACTAGAAAAAGGTTTGCATAAATTAAATGAATAATTGTACATTTTAAAAGGTTGAAACAAATTAGAGTAATTCCTTCTATTGTGTTATTCCATAAGACATATCAAACTAGTTCCTAATTTCCTTCTTTTATTTAAGGAGTATTTTTAGGCAGAATTAATAATACTTGCTGAGAAATTTTTTTTTTCTTATTCTTTTCTTTCTTTTTATTTGAAAACTAAGTTTACAGATAAAAGCCCTTGTCGTTTTCTTTAGTTTAAATTCTATGAGATTAGATCTATGTGATTAAATATCTCTTAAAAAGATTCCTATAGTTTAGTATTTAATAATAGATTAATTACTCTTAGACTCAACTTAAACTATCATAATTTTCCATATAGACATCATGAATTTTTTAATATACCTACATATACTCGTGAATTAAAAAAACTATATATTATCCACATCAATCCCAAAATCTAGAGGGGTCTATATGATAAAGAAAAAATTTAAAAAGTATAAATAAAGAAATATGTAAAAAAATTATGATAATAATCATGCAAATAGAGCAAAATATAAGAACTAACCATTAAAAGAGTTGGAGACCATAAGAACTTTTTTTTTTATAACAGAAATGAAACTATAAGGAATGATTATATAAAGTTATGAACAAAAGGATCACATTTACATTCATAAAAAGATGCCAACCACAGTGATTACTATTGTACTTTCCTTTTTTTCTTTCAACAATGAAGTCAATTTAGAATCCTTAACTTCAAAATCAAATCTAGGTGATTAATCTATATACAACTCCAGAGATTATTTTAGTCCCATACACTCTAAGCAAGAAGGAGAAGCCTTGGCTCCCACCACAAACTAAAAGGGGAACATGTGAAGAAGAAATTAAATATCTTGGTATCACCTCCTTCCTCCCTTGAACTTAGATTAAAAAAAAAAAAAAAAAAAAATTATAAACCCCAGTAGCTCTAGCCTCGAACTTCCAAGCCAATGTTTGAAAATGGAGGCATATGGAGAAGAATCTAATTAAGTACTTGGCTCTGGTGAATAGTGAAGGAGATTATTAGATAATCTAATCCCATTGTGTTAGTTTTGTCGGAAGGTAATGGAGCTTGATCAATAGCTTGGTCAAATATTTAATTTCTAGGTATTAGTTTCAAGTACCAACTACGATAGGAAATTAGGGTTTGAATACTTATGAGCATAAATTTCTTTGTAAAAATAATCAAAAATGGATCGTCACAGTGTTTTTTTCTATATATATATACCCGATTTGTATATTAGAAATAACTAACATATATATATTTAGCTTATATTGACCTATATATTTATGATCAATAAAAGGAAAAAAGAAACTTTCTTGACCCAAGAGCTTTCTTGACCCAATACCTATATATTAAGCTCACAAGAGCTTTCTTGACCCAAATTTGCCAACCATGTTAATCCACAACACTTCAGATTGAGCATAAGCATGCATACAGAAGTGGACTTAGAGATGTTATTTTACATTTTAAATTGGATATTGTTGAAATGTTATAAAAAAAACGATAACTAACTAATTAACTCTTATGGTTGGAGTCCAATCTTATGATAACAAAGATCATGAGTTTAAATTCCACCCAACTGATTACTTAGATGTAACCGGATTGGACTCAATTGATGGGTGATGAGACTTAATTTGGATGAAGGTCTAAATTTATGATCCATGTCTAATCAAGTTCAAATAAGATATTGTACCAGTTTTAAATGTAAATATAATATCCTTGTATCATCATGCTAAATTCTATTTATGAATTTTATTACTATGAATACAAATTTATATACTTTAAGTTCATGGTATCTACAAAAGCTTTATCAAATATCTATTTATCTTAGAGGTATGATATATACTATTATTTTATTAAATAATAATTTAAGCTTTTAAGTAGTATGATAATATACTATTATTTCATTAACCGGCCTTTCCTTTGTAACGGTTATCAAGGTGGAGAATTATACATCGCCTACAAACTTTCTACTTAATTTGTTTTTTTTTTTTTGGAAAGAAAGTTTGTAATGTGGTGTTTTCATTATCTTGTAAATTGTTACTACTTGATATCAACAAAGAAAAGAAAATAGGACATCAATCCTTTAAAAACGCCCTACACTTGGCTGACAAGCAGACTAAGCAACAAATAAGCACAGTATCAAGCCCTAAAAATAACCTAAGCAATTTTGGAAGAAAGCAGAGGAGATAGGATATTTGCTCTGGAAACAAGCTCTCACTTAGCCAAATATAAGCAACAACACGAGAAGGACCATCAAGAAGCTTAAAAGAAGGCGTAGGTAAAAGCGATTCAATACCATAATAGACCAAAATGTAGAATAAAATAAAAACCCTAAAAATAAAAGAGAAAGAGCTCAACTCTATAGAAATATGTAGGAAATGTTAAAGCACATAAACAAAACCTAGCTTGACAAAAAAAAAAGTGGAAATCCAAAACGACGCTAGCAACCCCTGCCACCACTAGCATCCTCAAGGGTGGGGCTAGCAAAAGAAGCAAGAGTTATGCACCGATGAAGCTGATGGGGGACGTTCAAACAAGAGGGAAGTAGTAGTGATTAGAAGTAGTGATAGTCGAGCACGGGGGTGGGAACCAAGGTTGAGTTGGGTGGGGAAGGGATCTGTAGTGGGGGGTAGTAATGGAAGGCGAATGGTGGCACCAAGGGGTGAGGGTGGAGGCTTAGGTGAGGAGTAGTGATGCTGGTGGTCCGAGGGATAGCGATGCCAAGCAGTGAGGATGGAGACCGAGGTGAGAGTGTGGCGGTGGTTGAGTAGGTAGGGTTTAAGGGCGATTGCGACAAGGGAGTAGGTTAGCTCGACAATGTTGAGTAGCAATCCAAAGGAAGGGACAGGTGGTGGTGGTTGACGTACGACGACAAAGGGGGAATGAAGAGGTGGTTGTGTGGAGCGATGGAGCATAAAAACGTTGAATTTTAGGAGGAGGAATAAAGGAAAAGGGAAAGAGATTTGCTCCCCTCCTCTAGCCACGGATGTGTCAATACATTTAACAAACAAAACGTTATTTTTAAAATCCATATCCCTCACAAATAATTGCAATTCCCATCTTACCTGGACAAGAGCTTGGATTTTTGTTTTTGAATAAAAGGGTAAGAGCTTAATCTTAATTTGGTATTATTTAAATCTTAGCTAGAGGCGCCAATTAGATTAGGTTGAGTTGGGTTATGATAATACAAACACAAAGAAGACTCATTTATTATTCGGGTTATATAATGAATTATCGGGTGACAAAAGTTATTTGAATTTATATAAGTTTATTCAAGTTATAAACAAGCTTATTTTGATTATAAATAATTTATTTAGATAAATAGAATTTTTTTATATTATAAACAAGTTATTCAAACGATAAATAGATTATTCGAGTCATATTTAAATTATCATATCATTAATCGGTTTTCATGTCATAATAAGTTGAGTTAATAAACACAAATAATTTAATAATCGGGTTATACAGATTGAGTTATGTATGGAATTATCGGGTCGGGTACTTTTGCCACCCTATGACCGATCCATCCAATCCAATATATAAACTACCCCGTTCCCTAATTTCGAATCACTAATGGCCGTTAAATCCCTCCTCTCCAGAATCAAACCCCTCCCACGCTTCCACCCCGTCTCCTTCTTCTCTTCATCCCAATCCAACGCGGATTCTTCTCCCGTCCCAACTTCGGCGCCGGATCCTAACCTCATCAACGACATCTGCCGAATCCTAAGCGACTTCCGCTCCCCGCACCACGACCTCTCCTCCGCCCTCCTCCCCTTCTCCTCCCTCCTCTCCCCTTCTCTTTCCTTCGCGGTCCTCCGCCGCTGCCGCCACCTCCCCGTCCCTTCCCACCGCTTCTTCCTCTTCTCCCTCTCCCTTCCTGGCTTCCGTCATACCCCGGACTCCCTCCGCCTCTTGGCCTCCTCCCTCGCCGCCGCTCGCCTCTACCCCCTCCTCTGGTCCCTCCTCTCGGACCTCTACCCGGATTACAAATTTACCCCCGACCTATTCCGCCTCCTCTTCCGCTACTACGCGCGCGCCCACCTCCCCGATGATGCCATCCGCGCCTTCCGCCGCATGCCCGGGTACGGCCTCGAGCCGGGGATCGACGACTTCCATGCCGTGCTTTCCGCTCTCTGCAAGAATCGTCTCGCCGAGCACGCTGAGCCATTTTTCCACAATCACAAATCGCAATTCGAGGTTACCCAGAAGAGTTATACCATTTTGATAGCAGGGTGGGCTGATCTTGGGAAATTCGAAAATGCTGTGCTCCTGTTCGACGAAATGCTCCAGAGAGGATTGGCAGCTGATGTGCCTGCATATAATGCGTTGATTGCAGCATTTTGTAAGTCTGGGGAGGTTGACGAGGCACACATGAGGTTGCTGGAGATGCAGCGGATGCATGGGCTTGAGCCTGATGCCGCCACTTACTCTGTGTTTACACGTGCTGCGTGTGAGGCAAAAGACGTCCGATCAGCTGTGAGGGTGCTTGATAGTATGAAGAAGCGCAGACTTGTGCCAAATGTGTTTACTTATAATGCAGTGGTAAAGTTATTTTGTGAGAAGGATATGATTGTGGAGGCATATGAGTTGCTCGATGAAATGATTGCAAGTGATGCAAAGCCAGATGTTTGGAGCTATAATGCAATCTTGAATGTTCATTGTAGACTTCATGAGGTGAACAAGGCTTTGAGGCTCCTCGAACGGATGGATAACAACTCTTGTTTGCCTGATCGACATACGTATAATATGCTGCTTAAGATGTTGATAGGTGTTGGGAGGATTGATCGGGCCTCAGAGGTTTGGAATGGAATGGAGGGCAGGGGATTTTACCCATCGGCTGCCTCATATGCGGTGATGATCCATGGTCTTTGTCGGAAGAAGGGGAGGGTTGAAGAGGCTTGTGGGTACTTTGAGAGGATGGTGGATGAGGGGATTCCACCTTATCTTAGTACTTGTGAATTGGTGAGAGACAAGCTATTGCAGATTGGATTCAGAGATAGGGTCATGGCACTTGTAGGCAAGATGCAGCGCAGCACATCATGCACTATACAGGAGCTATCAAGTACAATGGATGGAAGCAAAAGGATGGAACAGGGTCAAGAAGATGCTCATTTAGATGAGCCGAATTCTTGTTTTTCACATGCCCGCGAAGTATAGGCTTCAAGAGGAACTTGTTTATGAAATCAGGGCCCTGAAGGATTGGCAGAATGTTAAGAATCCTGGTGAGGGTAAATTTCCTCCTCTGTGTTGATATTTCTATATGTGATTATTTGACTATCAGAGGGAAAGGAATATTATGACTGGCAAAAGTGTTCTAAAGATAATAAGAACCTTGCAGTATGATGGCAAGGAGCATGCGTGATTGATGAATGTATGTTTTCGTTATCCGAATTGCCATCTATGCAGAAGTTTTTCCTTGAAAAGGTGGTTGGAAGCTTAGTTATTGTAGAGATACTAAATAACGGTCCCTTATGTGAAGTCTATTATGGAGGCTATCCAAAAGAAAATCCTGACTTCGGCCGACAGAGAAGAAGCCCATAAGCTAAGGTCCCCAAGCCAGCATGGACGAACCGCATGGCGTAAAAGATCGATGCAAAAGGCGTTGATCTGATTAACCACAAAAGTTGTGGGCTGGTGGATGCATCTTGACCATCTCAGGCTTACTTAGGGTGTTGCATAGAAGGACGTTCACGTTCTTCTGAAGGGAGGCTTGGTAAGCACGCAGAAATCTGGAAAGAAGGATGCCTCCCTCGACCAAAACTGCACTTTTGGTCGTCCCTCTCATTTTATGTATCAGAGGATGACTTTTTGATATGCCCAACTGTTTGCTACATTAGACAGCACCATGAAGAAAAGTAAAGCATTACGCTCAAAAGCATAGAAATAATACAATAAAGAGAACATGAACTTGTAGACCAAAAAGCTTTGAGTCTACCTGTAGCTCCAATGTGATGCAGTAATTAAATATGTACACTCCCTAGAAACCCCCCAAGTTGGGGGAAGTGAGAATCACCTACAAGATCTAATAACAAGGCTCCCCCACCAATCTACAAAGCTACAATCATAATTGGAAAAAGAAATCAGAAAATAACATTTAGATCATATAGTGTTAAAATAATTAGACTTTTGGATGAAGTCTGAAAATATCTAGGAGCAAAGGGTGATGCTTGGTAGCAGACATAATCTGCTCCTTGCAATCACTTTTAGCTTCCTTGCTAAATAGGATAGAGGATTTTTTTTAGATTGATCTCTTGGCCCGACAGCTTGCAGTAAGACATCAATGTACTCAACCAGGGATGAAACTTCCTCCACCATGGCTCTCCCAAACAGCCCCACTCAAAACTACCAAAAATCGTGGAAGCTAGTCAGCTATCGAAACATTTTGTAATTCATACCATCCAAATATTCCACGACTATATATTCTTTCTAATTAGATAAGAATACTATTTGTGTGCATTAAGTAGCTCTTTTATATTATAATCTCCTCTTGGTCAGTGAAAAAAGAAAAAGAAAAGGGAAAGAACACCACAAGCTACACTTGTCGTACCATATATTCACAAATTAAGCCAGTAAATATTGATAGCGACAAGAGTATTATAACTTACAAGTGACAAGTGTATAATAAACAAGAGAGAGAGAGAGAGAGAGAGAGAAGAACATTTAAAGCTGGTCATGGGTTCCTTCCTTTTTTTTCTTTTTCTTTTTTTGTTTCCTTCCATGCATGGGTGCATGGTCAATTTGAAGCCAGCGCTCTCCTGAGGCCTCCCTTTTGTGCGCACCTGCACCTGCACCTGAGTATGATGTAGGAGAAGAACCTATAGACCAAGATGAAGCCGACCATGATCACCACGTTCTTCCACCTGTTGCCCTCCCCTAACCCTTCCTCCCTCAGCACGTCCTCCCCTCTCAGCACGCACACCCCAAGCTCATGCACCACGCACTTCCCCGCCCCCATGAACTCGTTCACCAAGAACCCCTCGAACGGGTACTTGAACAGGGACACGTAGTGCATGAACACCCAGCAGCTTGGCATGTTCTTCTTCGTGATGAAGTAGCCGGAGAACAAGAAGAAGGAGCCCATCACCCCCGCGATGATGGAGTTGCCCACGATGAAGTTGGGGGCCAGCGCGCTGAAGCAGACCACCACGGAGTTGGCGGTGTAGAGGATGAGCCAGATGAGCAGTAGGAAGTAGGCGAAGGCAGCGGGGCTCGGGTTGAGCCCGACCAGCCAGTAGAGCGGGATGGAGAAGAGGGCCGCCAGGATCAGGAGGAAGGGGAGGAAGACGAGGCCATTGGCGACCACGTACGACGACACTCTGTAGCTCCCGCAGGAGGTTTCCTTCATTAGGATTTCTCGCTCCTGGAGGAAGATGGGCAGGGCTTCCGTGGTGCAAGAGAGGAGGAACGTGAGGATGAATGCGAAGAGGCCGACGCGCTCGCGGATGTCGTCGTCGTCCAGGCGGTAGAAGATGGAGCCGAGGACCAGCCCGGAGACGAGCATCGTCACCGTCCGGCACGCGAAGAGCTGACGTGTCCGGGAGACGTTCTTGTAGAACCGGTGCGCCAGGATGCCCACCTCGCCGATCCGCGAGTTGGCGTACTCGTAGCTGTATATGTCGCCGTCGCTATTGTCGCCGTCGTCGTCGAGGAGCGATTCCTCGTCGATCACCTTGTGCTGTTGGAAGAGTTGCTGTAGTGTGCAGCGATCTCTTTTGACGGATTGGAGTCTGAGTTGTTGGTGTTGGTGGTGGTGGTAATGGTGGTGGTGGTGGTCCGCATCAGGTGTTTGATGTTGGGTCTGACAGAAGAGGACATCGATGGAATCAATGGCGAACTCGAGAGTATTGACATGGGGAGGGATCTCGAGACCGAGATCGGAGGAGAGGTAGGAAGCGAGTTGATCTAGGGAGCCGTGGTGGAGAACGGATCCGTCGGCGAGGAGGAGGATGGAATTGAAGAGCTTGACGATTTGGGAGCTAGGCTGGTGGATGCTGAGGATGATGGTGCGCGCTCTGCTCTCCGCCATGGATTTCAGCATCTCCACTATTTGTTGCGCCGATAAGCTATCGAGCCCGGAGGTGGGCTCGTCGAGGATAACGATCTTGGGATCGTGGACTAGTTCGACCCCTATCGAGACCCGCCGCCTCTCGCCGCCGGAGACCCCCCGCACGCGCGCGCCGTCGCCGACCCGCGCCTCCGCCACGTGGGCCAGGCCGAGCTCGCACAGCAGCGCGTCGGCGCGAGAGGCCAGCTTGGCAGCGCCAGGGCCGGCGCAGCCTAGCCGGAGGCTGGCGCTGAAAAGGAGGGTCTCCCGAACAGTGAGGAGGGGGAAGAGGGAGTCACGCTGGGGCACGAATCCCGAGATCCGGCGGAAGGTGGAGCGGTCGACGGGGCGGGAGTTGATCAGGACCGTCGGCGGGGTGGCGGAGGGAGTCGGGGTGAGCTTGCCGGCGAGGATCTCAAGTAGGGTCGATTTACCGGCGCCGCTGGGGCCTACGACGGCGAGGAGCTCCCGAGGCTTGGCGTGGCAGGAGACGTTCTTGAGCACTCGACGAGTAGTACAGTTTCTCCTAGCAGTCTTGATATTATTGTCATTATTACTGCCGCTAGTAGTAGTGGCAGTGGAATGGGTGGTTGGGTTGACGGCTTCGCCTTCGTCTTCCTCGCGGCTCCATATCTTTAATGGGTGGGAGCGGCGGGGAATGCGGATGGTGTAGTTGATGCCCTTCGCTTCGATCTCGCAGCCTTGGTGTTCTGGCGGTGGCTTCATTGATCGGTTTGATCTCTCTCCCCTCTCTCCCTCTCCCTCTCCCTCTCTCTAGAAGTACTCCACCTTCTCTTTCTCTCTCTCTCACTCTCTCTCTCACTCTCTCTCTCTCTCTCTCTCTCTCTGTGGTATGGTCTGCTTTGCTTTGCTGGCTGCTGCAGTAGAGTGGAAATGAAATCTTAGGCGACCCTTAATTGATATTTAAGCTTAAAAGACGAGAGCAACGGGGAAGGAGGTGGGTCGGGGTTGAATTGACTGTTTTGCCCTTTGAGGCTTTTCCAGTTTGTGCAGGCAAGCTTAAAGTATGATTGAGAGGATTTCAATTAATCATCTTATTTTTCTTGCATCCTTCCTATATGACTATAAATCTCTCTAATATGACCTCGGATAGATTCATACAGATAAGCTCACATTAAAACCAGCATATTTTGATAATCAATAATTAAAAATGCAGGGGTTTATATACACAGACAAATAAAAATATATTTTAGGCCTGTAGACCAAATTTGTTGGGTGGGAAGGGTAGATTGGTCTTTGCGGGAAGGGCAGGAAGTGTGGTGGTCCCACGGTCTTATCAGATTCTGGTTGGGATCACATGAGGACTTAGTGGCTCATATTTAATTGGGGCCCACAACTTATTACTACCCCTAACTTTTACCCCAAATTACCATTCGTGCCACGCGAGTTTAGTTGGATGACTGCCACTCGATTGCTAGTTGAGACTAAACAAAAAGATAGTGGACGAGCCGAGACGTTGAGGTCTTAATCCCCCAAGATTTGGGTAAATTCTCCACCACAAATTAAATTAATCAAATTAAAACGCGTAGGACATGGAAAAATAGACATCTTTTGCATATAGTGGTTTTAGTAGCTCCTAATTTTCGACTTGAATTTTATATTAAGAAAAAAAAAAGAAAAAAAGAGGAGCCTCAATAAATAGATTTGGTGCTTGGTAATTAGCCTCCGTACCTCTAGAATGTTCTTGCGTAGCCTAAAGACACTAGTCCAGAAAACAATAACAATAAATAATAATATCCACCAACTTGTCATGTGCTAAATCCTTGCCAGCTCTTTCCTATTTGCAATTATGTCCTTATTAGTTTTTTTTTTTAAAAGAAAACTCCACATTTGTGATTAAGATCCTAAAGTAAAGGGAAATTAGGGAGAGGCCCAATCAAGGTATATAGGGATAGGCTAATGGAACGATGCAATGGATCAATTTGGTGGCGGAGGAGAAGTCTCAAGTCTCGAGTCTGGCGAAAAATATCTCCGCAAATGGACAGAAAATTGACCTTCCTTGCTGTTTTTGTACGCTTCCGTATGTATGCGCCCGTGACCTCTCGTCTCTCGTGAGGTGGTCCCCGCACCCCCACCCCACCCCCTCCGGTCCATGCACACAGTTGAGCCCGTGAACCCCCTCCCCCTCCAACTACCACTTTTCTATCCGAACGCGCGCATACGAATCTTATGCTACCAATGACCTTTTTCTTTTTCTTTTTCTTTTTCTTTTTCTTTTTTTGTTAAATGGTAGTTGGATCGGGTTAGATTAATCCGATTCCGATCGGGTTCAAACCGATATGGTAGTACAAACAAAGATACAGCTAGTTTACTAAACGGGCCAGAGTTTCTAAACTAAACACATCTCGTTTAGTAAACGAAATATCTAATGACGTAGGTTATTCGGATTATGAATAAATTTATTTTAGTTATAAATAGTTTTTTTAATTATATAAATAGGTTATTCAGATAATAAATAGATTATTTAAATTATAAGTTGGATATCGTGTCAAAAATAGATCAGCAGAGTTAGATTGAGTTGAATCGAGTCGAGTCTAATTAGTTAATTTTACTTATTATTTTTTAATTTAAATTAAAATGGTATAATTCTCGAATGTAAGCTCAATAGGGTAACTCTACTCTTATAAATAAGAATGGTCATAAGTTATTTATCATTATAGAATGATATTGAGTTTAATTAATTCATTTATCTCTCATTTGCCATTTAATTATAACCGTTTTATTTCTCCGTGAGTGTATCTAACTTAAAAATCATAACTATATTTTAAACTCTAGTCATCATCTCTTCTGTGAGCCACCAATTTATACAGTCAATCTCCACTATCGCACAACCATCTGCCACCCTCTGAGGATCGTCACAACATCGGTATTTTTATTTTGTCCAATTTTTATCTTCTTTCAATGTTTCAATAATATCTTTACACTCCGACTTCAAAAGCATTTCATTCTAAAAGCATTAGATTAGTAACTTCTAATGCTATCACTTATAAAATTTTAGTAATCTTTCTATGAACGAGTCGTTCTAGATTTGATTCATAATATTATCTTTATCATAAATATATTAGCGAGTCGTCATAAATAGGTTAAACGAATTGACGTAATAGATATAAATATGACTCAATTATTAATCGAGCAAGCAGGTTGATCTATTTAAAAGCCGGATTATTAGGTCGGATCAATTTTTGCCACCCCAAGAATACGCAGGTAAAAAGTACGATAAATTTTAAATTGCTGCATACAGCTATGCTTAGGATTAAATTGTCCTCTAAACTTTTATTTATATCATTTTACTCCCTATGGTTTAGAGCAACATGAAATTGTTACTCTAAATTTTATACGAGTCAAAAGATTTTATTTAAATCATTCTATATCAAATTAACTGTGCATAGTTTCTTTTCATTCTTATGAAAAATCCCTCGATTATATACCATTATGCTTCTTTTTTAATCCATATATGATGGTAGTCATCCATACTCCTCATGCCTAGGATTATGCGGCCGGGGCATCTCTAAGAATGGACAAGATTAGCGTCCTTATCAGCCGTCCGATTAATGGAGTGTCAGAAGATCCTCCGGCTAAAAAACAAAAGGGTTTGGTGACAAGTAACGAACCTTGTTTAGCCGGTGGGCCTCCTTAATACCACTGTTTATTCTTCCTAGGAGGCTTATCCACGGATAAAGCTCCTATTCGCAGTGGTCCTATCCGTCCTCCTATACCGCATTTGCCTCAAAGATAAATATTTGTGTGGATAGGGTTTTATTGGGATCCAGGTTCACTGCAGGTCCGTCCTATGCATTTAATGTTGGAAAAATTATGAATTAAACGTGAATGTTTTTATTAACTTTAAGCCCACAATTAAGTAGGATTCGTCATAGTATTTATCATGGTAGGATAGAATTACTCAAAAATTATCTTTTGATTATAGCTAAAAGATGTGTCCTTTTAAGTAAGTAGTTACAATGTTGATGAGAAAAGAATAGCCTAATATGTATTATTATTAATTTATTTCGTAACTTGATAGTGTTTATCTGATGGGAGATCAGTTTTTATCGTTCCAAAAGCAATCGGTGGAAGATAAATTAGTCATAAGGACATAGTATTCAACACTATAATCGACTTGTATCGAATGCTATGCTGTACTATGTAATTTATAAGTTCTTTTAATTAACTTTATTATTAGTATTGACTTAAATTTTATGACTATTAGAATCAAATTATCGATAATATACGCATATATTTTAATTTTATTGTATTCTTCATTATTTTCGAGCACCAACAGTGAAGTATGTACAATCAATATACTGGTTCATGTTCGATAGTCTTGATGAAGCCTAATTCAATCGTACATTACCTAATATTTCACTCTCTAATATGATCGAGATCATTAGATGTATATGATCGATGGATTGGTGCTCATCCAATGTCACTCTCTGACCAACTCTGATAAGTCATGGTGATATTCTTTTTTATAGTAGCTAGGTGTCTTAGTGATACATAATTAATTATTCTGATTTAGGACAAACTAAAATTATTGTGTAGTTAATCCCAAAGGATGAGCCAAAACCATTGCTTATATTACAAAAGTATTGATTAAGACAATGGAAGGATAACTCTTATCAAAATCTTTTGTCAAAAAACTCTCGTCGAATCTTGATAAATAGATTGGATCCATATAGAATAAATGGTTGAGATATTGAATCAAGATTAATATAAACAAACAAACAAACAAAACGTAGTGAGAGAGATGGTTAAAGGATGTACAAAAGAGGCCCTTAATTAGTTTGAGTTAATATCAACATCCTACAATTATCCTGTGTAATATTGTCATAAAAAATGAACTCTTTGCACATTGCTAATGGAGAGAGTAAGAGGTAGGTCTTCCATGGATAGATCTAAGTTTAAAATCAACTTTAACTAAAAAAATCTATGCTAAGAGTTGCTTAACGACATCAACAAAGTTAATTAGGAGGGAGTACAAATATTGTACCATAGAAAGGTTTTCCGTATTAAGCTCAAGTACTCGCATTAACAAATTAATAAACTCAAATGTCTTGCAGTGAAATATCTATGGATTCCACATACAGTCCAAGACTATGAAGAAGAAAATTAAGTTGCATACTTTGTTGTACTATTTGTCACAAACCTCTTTGTCATTATTAAGTGCCTATCAGTAAACAAATGCAAGTATCTTTTGTATCACTTATAACATTTTATTAGTTTAAAATTTTAAACTCACTGAGCTGCAACTATAAAAGTGTTAATAGAGATGGTAAAATAATCTAAATTGAGAGAGGGGGAGAGAGTTATATTTAGAAGATAAGTGATTTTTGTTGAAACTGTCAATAATATTTTATTCAAAATTTTAGAGAATTTAATGATAGATACAAAAAAAAAGTATTAAGTTTCCATGTGCTTTGTAATATTTAATCATCAAAAAGTACTAAGTTTCATGTATAATATATCTAGTTAAGCAATGTTTCAAATAATATGAGTGACCAACAAATATATTTTATTTAAAATTTTAGAGATTTTATGATAGATACAAAAGAGTATTAAGTTTCCATGTGCTTTGTAATATTTAATCATTAAAAAGTACTAAGTTTCATGTATAACATATCTAGTTAAGCAATATTTCAAATAATATGAGTGATCAACAAATTGCTCATATACTCCTTTGATGATTAATGGGTTCAATTATGGTTACAACTTCCGGGCCGGCTAAAGGAATCCTCAATCCTCTCCTTCCTTTCGTAAGTCATGGGAGTTTCTACTCTTTATCATCTGATAGAAAATCTACGCAACAACAACAACAACAACAACAACAACAACAACAAAATTTTCAACTGTAAAGCTCTCACCCTGATTGGCTTTCTTCTTTGAGCTAATTAGAATCAGAGAGAGTGAGAATCCTACTAAGTACCAATAAAATTTCTCAACCCCATTCCTCCTCCAAGAATGCTGGAATTTATTTCTTTTAATTACCTCAAACATTAAATACTCTCACTTTTATGACAAGATCGCACACGGCCGATAAGTTTTTGACCAAAATATTATTGTTCTAAATTAATTTTATCGAAATGGATTACTTCTCGAACTTATTATCAAATAGAATTTAATTACGTTGAACTGATTGGAGTTCAGCATTAATATTAAGATTACAGTGAATTAAATCCCATTTGATAATAAGTTTAAGTGTCAATTATTTTAATTAAAAAAAATATAAAATGATGATCAGCCTACCTCTCAGAATCGCATGCATGGTATGTTAACGCTGTTCCATACATAGCATACCATACACACAGCTCATGGTCCCCGGCCCCATCATGCCCCATTATTGTAGCATGCATGCATGCATGCCCAAGTGTTGCCACTTTAAGTACCCAAATGAAGGTGTCACACTGACACCGTCACACATATGAATCCAAAGAGACATCTACACTTCCTATTCCTATTTATCTACTATAATATCTACTGCATTCAAGATCCTACCCATGAAGACAAATACGGCATTTTATTTTTCTTTTTGGTCCTCATGCATGCAGGATATTATAACACAGTCCCCCGTTTGTCTTTGAAATGTAAAAGGGACTTTTTCATTTGACACCCTGTATTTAATGCTTATTTTAAGAGCCGATATGTTTTTTTTTGTCTCTTCATGTTTTGGCCCAATTTAAGCTACCTTCTTAAACTTTCAATTAAAGCAGTAAAAATATAAACTTTCAATTAACTAAGTACGTAATTCTACTTATCAGGGGTATTTATAAGAACTATGTTTCTATGTACATTGTATGTTGACGAAAAATTATAACTATGCAAAATGGTATATAGCATATAAGGGGTTATATAATTAATTTAAAAATTAACGGTAACCTTATTAATACGATTATAAAAAGAGAGATGCAAACTGGAATAAAGATATAACTTAATAAAGAATAAGAAACTTTTTAAATAATATTATATATCTTTTGAGAATTTTATAATTCAACTCCTCTTTTCTCTACATAATTTTCATATAACATCGCACCATTAACTCTAGTCCGTAGTTTAAGATACTTTATTAATTAGATTATTAAAATGTCCTTGAAAAATTCTAACTTAGACCTACACTAACTAAGCAGTATATATCAAAATAAATAAAAAATATCTTCGTGTCTAATCATCCTACCGACTAAATAGTAATTTTGTATAGATTAAAAGTTATTTTAATATTGTTAAAATATTCATTAGTTGATGTCCTTGTGTTGAAATGATAACAGAAATTTGCATCTAAGACTCTATTTTTAAAGTTGAGCTCTATGATTTAGTGAATATATAAAAATATATCTCGTGTTAAATTTAAACTAATATTGTGAGAATATTCTGTTAAGTATAAATATTTTATTTCTAAAATAACTAAAATACCCTTATTTCTAAAATAACTAAAATATGCTTAGTATGACTTAGTTGAGAGTATTTGATGCGATCCGGACTAGATCGAATCACCTGAAAATACATTGAGCTCAATGGATTGAGTCTAGTTATCTTATTTGCTTATTTGGATTAGTTAGAACCTTAATAGTTAGGATTTGTTTAATTAGCTAAATTCAGCTCTACATAGTTTTGGAAAAATATTCTCAGAATATTCTACAAATATCTGAATAATATCCGGTTGGTATTCACGACTTCTCCATATTCAAAATTTATCTGCAATGAAACGAATGGTTAATCACAGAAGATAATGAAGACTAGTTTAATTAGTTTATTAGGGTTTTAACTTAGTTGTTTGGTTTCCCAAGGTAAGTCTCTATAAATATGTGGAGGAAAAGTTTAATCTGATAATTGAAACGACATTGTGCCTTTATCTCCTTTTTTTTGCTCTAGTCATTGGCGCTCTTTCCCATCTCTTTCTTTCACCATCCAAGTCTTTGGTCACTTTCTCTAACTCCTAATCCTCCTTTTCTACAACAACTTCTCCCCTTTTACACCAAGGAATTAACCTAGCACTAATCTAGCTATTGAAGGGATAACAAGCTAGGGTTTATCTAATCTTCGGTCACTGTTTTGTCGATATCTCAAGATCTAGCCATCCAAATCCTAAGATCTTAGATTCGATGGAAAATTCTTTTTAAGGGCGACAATATATCCAAAACTCAAGAATATCCAACGGTTAGATTATCCGTAGCTTCTTTCGAAAATCACATCCCGGATCAGATCAAGCCAGTTCATAACATTTTTTTGTAATATTTTTTTGCATAGTTAATTTAACCTAGATGTTTAGTTAAGTTTAACTAACCGATTTAATAGTAGAATATTTTTTACAAATATTCACTAAATTATAAAGCTCGATTTACCACCAGTGAAAATATAGGGTGTAAATCTTTATTTTATTAAAGTACAGGGTGTTATATGTAAATTTCTCTAAAAAAACGTAAAGTAGAGTTAGAAAATCGTTGGCATTAATCGAAAAATGATATAGATATAGGGTGTTATTTCAAAAATATTCCTAACGAAGAAAATCTTTGCGAATCGGTCCCTAGAGAGTCTTAAAAAAGTTTCTCGTGACCTTTGTGGCTTTGTCTGTCGTCGTACTATATATATATATATATATATATGAGTCTCTCATCCATTCTATCTTAAAGTGAAATATCTAGGGAGACAGTCGTACACTGGTACAGGAAGAGATAGATGGAAGCCAATAGTATTCTAATCTAAATAATCCAAACTAAAGAATATGGAGATTTTTTGACCAAACTAGCCAAAGAGAGGGTGCCCAAGTGGGAGAATCAAGGAGAGTTTTTGACCAAACTAGTCCCGGTTCAAAATTATTTTTACCAGAACATATTATTTTTATATTTATTTATTAAATAAGATTTAATTCATTGTAGCTCTAATAAAAATGTTGAACTATTCAATATTTTTGTCTGATCCTAAAACGCTAATATGTTTAGCATTATATATATATATATATATATATAAATTTTTTTAACTTTGTCTTTCAATAATTTAGGAAAAAAATTATCGCGATAAAAATATTGATCAGTTCAGTGTTTTTGTTAACACTAAGTAGACTCCATTTGGTAAATAAGTTTGATGATAATTTATTTTGATACAACAATTATAAAATAAATTTATCTTAGTCAAAAACTCGATTCGAAAGGAGGGCACTTCTTGCATCATCATGCCTTATCGACTAACTCACCGATAGGCAAAGCATACAAGGAGAATGCAAGAGAAGGGGGAGAGAATCCAAAAGCAACGTCGGATCTACAGTTAATGTTAGAGAGGAGAAGTGAAGAAAAAAGAGAAGAGAAGGAAAACCCAATCACGGTGGAGACGATCCTCTCCCTTTCCCTCCGTAGCTGGGGAGGCTAGGAAAAGGAAATGGAGAAAGCCGGCGATGGAGCCACTATCAGAGCTAGGGTGAAAAGGAGAAAAAATTACCACCACCAATGAACCCTATAGTTGGACATTCTACATGTTATACCTAGGTTGTGGGCTTATCTTGTCCTGGCATATGTGAAGTTGTCTCTTTTAATGGGCTATATGCTAAGTTGTTCAGCATCCAGTTGCATAATTCTTTGTTTACTGCATAGAATGCAAGATAAAAGTTTTTCAAAGCGATAGAAATCATCTTAAAAACGAAATCATATCATATCATAAAGAAAATATTGGAAGAATTTGAGAGCTAAAAATGATAGATAAGGATATGGGCCTAGCTCAAATCAAGGATGCAGCTGAAGTGGGTTTTGATAGAGCATATATAGCAGCCCAACATAACTGGGCCCACTCTGGCCCAATCCAAAATTTATAATAACAGACTACTTTGCAAATTATGTTCTTATAATCTCGAGTTTGCAAATTCGATCCCAGTGGAGTTATAAGCTTTGTGAGCAAAAGAAAAAGATGAATGTGATAACATAGACTAATATTCTTAATTCATTTCAGAGTTTATTCATGTAAAAATTATTTACACTAATTCTCCGTTCACTTTAAAAATAATTTTTTTCTTATTTCAGAATGACAGCTGTGAATACCTATAATATCCACATTCTAGAATACAAATACTATTAATCAAAATTATATCTTATACCACACACTAACTCAATTACTTATTTACTTTCGATATATATATATATATATATATATATATATATCATCAATCTATTTATATTAAATAAAAGAGTATTTAATATCTCATTTATAGAGTAAAATGAGAAATATTTGTTATAGAATTGACTTTTGCGATGTTATCCTATCCCTGTACTAATACTACAGTTGTCGTCGTTGTCTAAAGTGGAATTATTCCTCAAAATTCGTCTCCTTTCCCTCCTTATTCCCACTATTTTGCAGTCTTCCATCCATCTCCTCCCTCGGCCGGCCGGCACAATCCAAAATCTCCAAATCCCTTTGTCTTCGCTACCTCTCATCTCCCGAATATACTCTCTTAATCCTTCGAATCCTCTCGGCTGCCCAAAGCGATCCCGATAGATAAATTATCCACCCTTATCGAGCTCCAAGATGGAGCGAGATCCAACCCCAATCCATGCAAGGTCTCCTTCTTGGGATGGACGAGTGCCAATCTCCTTTGCCGCCGCCGCACGTGGTGGTGGTGGCCTACGATGCAACCAGAGACTACAACGAGCACGAGCTCCGCCTCACCGTGAACAGCATCCTCATGCGAGGGGATATACTCCGAGGAGGAGACTCTCTTCGTGTTCTTGGCGTCCTCCACACCGTTTCCAATCCGAGTGAGTCGTACCGGCCTCGATTTTTGGTTCTTTTGGGTCGTTCTCGTGTTCTTGGTCTCGAAGTTTTCTGGCAAAAAATGTCGTACGGGTTTATTGTTTGTCTATTTGGGCAACTTCCCGATGCCAAGTTTTGAAATTTATGATGCTACTCTGCTTTGTAATCGTTTACCTAAATGCAATAGTCAAGAAAGTTTCTTTCTTGGCATGAGTATATGCTGCATGACATGAAATTGGAAAAAAGTATATAAATTGGTACTTAGCATTGCGTCTTACATTAGCTAATCTTGCAAATTCTATTGTATTTGTTGTTTCAGTGGGTTATCAAACAAAGGCATGCACTGATTCTTTTGCGGGAACGAGCTCTCGGTACCTTGAAGAAGAGGTCCTAAAGAAAGTGGATTTATATGAAAGTAGGCTCAGGGATAGTGCAGGAAAATGCAACGAAGTAGGGGTAATGGAATAAATGCTATATAAGTTGATTTTATGTTGCTTAAGGTGACATTATTTTGATTGGAATTCTTTTCTTGTTAATAAGCCAAAGTTTATGTTCTATAATCTTTTGCTTGGATATACTTGATAAAGGTTTGCGACTTTCTGTAGGATTCTTTGTGATCTCTCCTGAAGCATGTGTGCTGTAGTGTCCTTTTAATTTGTTTTCTCAAAGTTATATTTGGATCTCTTATTGCCTTTCTCATAGGTCTCAATGCTCGTAGATACATAATGTTTTGTAAACCTCAATTATTCATAAAGGGTGCTTGTACATTAGAAAAAAACACAATCCTAAATAATAATTAGCCAGTGAAAAGAATAATTCAGTGCATTGAATAGATAGTCCAATTCAGTTCAATAAACTTGAGCATATGGGTGCTCTTATTATTTTTGGAATATTCACTATTGGGGGAGCAGAGCCTTGTTTTTGTTGGATCTGTGGGCATGTGGTTCCTTGAAAACTTCTCATAGTCTTAATATAATAATATCTTTATCATTAGAACATATATTATCTGTTGAATGCAAGGGAATAAGAATTATGAGAGAAAACAAAGATATATAATAGGCTTGATATTCCAAATCTCAAATATCTCATGCTTGTGATATTTTTACAGTTCAGGAACAGTACTATTTCTTCTCACAAACTATAGTTTGAAAACAAAGATATATAATAGGCTTGATACTCCAAATCTAAAATATCTCATGCTTGTGATATTTTTACAGTTCAGGAAAAATACCATTTCTTCTCACATACTATAGTTTGAAGTACAGTGAAATCATAGCTAGGATATTCTTCTTACATGTCATCAGCCTTATTTGTTAATTCTTTTCTTTCCAATAATTTCTTTAATGTAGGAAAATTTAATTGCTAGCATGTAATCTAGTTTTACACAGTTATAGTCTTTCCTCCATGGTCTTCGTATTGGCTATATGTCAGTACTCAGAAGAGATCCTAGGCTGATACTATGCAATAGCATCTCCACCAAGATGAACTAAAGATAAAAAATATAATTGCTGATATCATCTAACTATATTGGTCAACATAGGAGAAACTGTTTTCTATTTATAATATTTAGGCATCTTAAAGCTTAAACAAAATTAAAAGTGATTCCTGAATTTAGTTCTCACTATCAATTAAATTTTTATTTTTATTTGGTTTCAATCAGTGGATATGTGGGAACATCTTGCTGTATTTACAAAGACTGCACTCATTAATCTTTGCTGAGTTAATGTGGCTTGAACCTGTCAAAAGTGCACAGTGCCAAGCCGTACCATCTTGCCAAGTGAAAAATGTGAAATCCTCATTACCTTGACAATGTCTTGGAAAAGCTGGTCTCTTTTTTAGTTCATGTCTATCTATCAGTTTGCAGTAGATGATAAAGATATTTATTTCTTATATATGACTGTTAAATTAAGATTTATGGATTTATGTATAGTTGGTTTCATTACATTCTCAAATGATGACTATTCCATATGCAGGTAAACATAAATGTCAAAATTACTGCTGGAACACCCACCAAATTTGTTATATTGCAAGAAGTTATTTCTAGCAAACCTTCTTGGGTCATACTGGACAGGTTGGCTTCATTTAGGTGCTTGTGATGTTATCTTGGGATATCTTAGTTATAGTCTTTCTCATTCTTTTGGGACATTTAAAATTTGAAACAATTAGTATGCATATTTAATTGGTATCTCTCACCTCATTTCCAGTGTTAATGGATGTTTTCTTATGATTTTTATATGCTTCATGAATTGCTTCATGAAAATGTCAACAGGCACTTAAGAAGAGACGTGAAGTTCTACTTGAAACATATACCTTGCAAGATTGCGATAATTGAGGATAGTCTATCTGTGAGAATGCTGAAGCCATTTCACACAAATGCTTCAAGTAAAGGTGTTTCTGAACATAAATCCTTTTATTCCATAGAGAGGTCAGTTCAACCAAGTTCAAATGCCGTAGAGATGGTACATAATGAGCGGTCTATCATATCTTCTGCAAGCTATTATTCCTCCCTAATCTCTCAAGATAGTTATGATATCACTAGGAGGAACGTACTATCCTCATCTAGCTTGAGCTCTCAGGATCAAACTGTGATGTCATCCGATGGGACTGAGTCTTTGTCTAAGAAGGCTGGTATGTCTATGGAGAATCTTATTTTTCTTAAGGATAGACAATCAGCATATTCTTTTTGGATCATTTAACTTTTACATAATATGCAAGTTGTGTGATTATATCCTCCTTACAGAATCATTTCATATAGAAACCTCATTAATTTGTGTCATTCCACCAGAGATGTGATTATTTGCATGCTGATCTCTAAGAAATCAAGGGTAGTTTGGCAAAATCTCATTATTGTAATTCATAGCCTGGTTAATTTATGGTCTTAATTTTAACCTGTAACCTTCTTCAAAGCTTTCTGAGTTTCCCATGTTTGTCTTCTGCCAGGATGCCCAATATGGCTGTTGGATAAGAAATTCTGGGTTCCTTTTAGGCTTACATCTTCCACCAAGTTATTGTAATCTTCCTTATCCCAAGAACTTCACCAACCTAATAACTTCGAATGCTCTTTATCTTCCATAATAATCTTGATTGTTAGTCTATTCTTTTTTTTTCTTTTTTGAACACATTGAACTCTGATCAGTAACAGTTCAATTTTGTTTTCTTTCTCACTTTGTCCTGCTTTGGCAGAAGAATGCAGAATTTGCATATTTAGCTTCTATGAAGTGCATCTTGCACAATGCCAGTCTAGCTAATATATCATCCCTATCCAAGTTATTTTTTGTGCATTTGGCTCAATTAACAGGATGTATATCCAGAGCTACCTTTTATCATTGTTTATCATTATACATTATAATTTTAGAGATGTACCAGCCTGCTGTTCTTTTTTATAAAATTTACATGAAGGTGCACCATGATATGATCCACTTATCCAGACCTATTCTCTGATAAATTTAGAGATGTATTTGATATTATCAAGTTACAAACTACTGATATATCAAGTGAAATAGAGGGCCTGAGCATGTGATTGGATAAATCATAAATCCATGGGTCTATGCATTTTATCTGCTTGTTGAGATGTGGAGCCAATTTTACTCCTTTCAAAATGTGGTTATCTCTGTCTGGTCACACCAGCAATTCCTTAAAACATAAGTTTGTTCTCTATGATGAAGAAGTATGGACAGAATGTACCTTTTAATCTTAACCTTTTAAAATTCCAAATAAACAAAGATTTTTTCTTTTTTGCAATAGGGTTCTTAGCATCTTAGAGAATTCAATAAATTGGTGTTCTGTGCACTCTCAATGTGACAAATGATTATTCTTTATATTTGAATATGGACACACTTGTTGTTTGTTTAAGCGCTTTAATTTTCTAGAACTCTTTTATTATTTGTATGGTTCATTTTTGCAGGGAAATATTCCAAAGGACAACATAAGATTGTTTCTGGGCCTCATAACTTACAACACCAAAACAATATTTCTTTCCAGTATGACTCCTCAGAAAAACCTATTCTGTGTGTTGTTTGTGGGCTGAGGTCAGTACTTTATGTCAAGGAATCTATGAAATTCCGGTTTTCAGAGATTCAGCTTGCGACATCTGACTTTACAAAAGAGAATTTATTAGGAGAAGGTGGATTTGGTCATGTATATAAAGGCCAACTTAAAGATGGGCAGATCATTGCAGCTAAATTGCGGAAAGAAGCAAGTAATCAAGGATACTCTGAGTTCTTTTCTGAAGTACATGTTCTTAGCTTTGCAAGGCACCGAAATATTGTCATGCTTCTGGGTTACTGTTGCAAAGAGAACCATAACATATTGGTCTATGAATATATCTGCAACAAATCTCTTGACTGGCACTTATTTAGTAAGTGACTGATCTAAGGCACCTATGTCTTAACAATATGATCTGATTTTGTCACCCAGACAGACATATGCAAGTGTATGGTTAGTAGATGAGTTGGAATTTTATTTATTTTTGTTCCTTAATTTTTTTTTTTCATTTTACAAATAGGCAAATCTGCAAACTTACTGGAGTGGCATAAAAGGCATGCTATGGCCATTGGGATAGCGAAAGGTTTGCGCTTTTTACATGAAGAGTGCCGTGCTGGTCCAATAATTCATCGAGATCTGCGTCCAAGCAATATATTATTGACTCATGACTTTGTCCCGATGGTATACAGCTTATACTATTTTCTTCTTGTTATTTTAGTGTTATTACTTTCATATAAAAAATTTATGTTTTATGACTGCTGTTATATAATTTCTTTCAGGTAGGGAAGTTAATATTTTTGCAAGTATTTTAGGTAGTCCATAAAGGCTAAAGCTCAAACACTAGTAGCAAAAATTATTTAATTTGTCAAAGCAATAGCTGCTTTAAAGTTCAACCTTCAAAATCTTAATTGCAAGAACAATGTGAACAACTTCTAAACCATGTTCAAGGCCATTGCAGTATGCTGGAAAAGCCAGTCAAAAGTGCAAGATCTCCTCGACTGAAGATTCCTAACCATTGTACCATCATTCTATAAGCTCACTTATTGACTTATTTAGATTTCAGTTTATGAAAATGGAGTCACTTCTATTTGTTAGACTGTTGTATATTTGGGTATCTTGATAATAATCTAGCCGTGGGCCATTATATTGTGGTCCTGAGGATGTACCAAGTGTACATTATGCTTTTCCAGACTATTTAATTTTCAATTATAGTCTGACAATGATTAAAAGTATGAATCTTATTTTATCAAGAACATATTCAAGCACTTTGGATTTTCTTTTAGTTATCAAGGAAGTTTAGCCAGACCATGGTAGCGCACTTAGTCAAAGCTGAACTCTGCTCTGTTAGGGGACATCCTCCTGTCTTGCATGCCCATATGCTCCTCATATTTCCTGCATTGTTACTAATTGATCATGGTTTTCATATTTCATGTGCAGCAACACATTACACTGCAAGTTGTTTCTGGCCTAATGGCTATGCTCCCCCTATGACTGCACAGCAAGACATTACTTGTTTATATATAATCTCTGCTTGGAGTCACAGATGCATCCTTTTCTTATAACTTTTCGTGTCTATAGGAGTTTGTCTGTTACTGATTTGGCATCTTTTAGTGTAAAAAGCCTACTTATTGATGAATCTTGACTTTTCACAGCTTGGTGACTTTGGTCTTGCAAAATGGAAATCCAGTAATGATTCATTTCAAACAAGAGTTCTAGGCACATCAGGGTCAGATTCTTATGTATTGCAAAGTTTTCTCTCTCCATTCTTTTTTCAACACTTTCTATTTCTAATTGTAGTGAGCATCTGTTAAAAATGTAGATACTTGGCGCCTGAGTATGCTGAATATGGTATAGTTTCTGTGAGGACAGATGTATATGCCTTTGGAATAGTTCTTTTTCAACTGATATCTGGGCGTAAGGTGCTAGATGATCACGGAGGACAATGCCAACATCTGTTGCAATGGGTATGTCAGTTATAAGCTTTTCATTCTGTTAGATGGTATCAGTGCAAGAAGTTATGAGTTTAAATTCTTTCATGCCCATCTTTTGCTTAAAATATAAAAACTTTCAATTACTTAAGTCAAGTCAACTTTTTGGGTCTATCAAAATGACTACGTTCAGAGATGAGGAAGAATATCAAAATACAAATATAAATACTACATTCTCTAACAAAGATGTTCCCAAATTTGGTATCAGGATCCAGATCGGCTGTTAGAAAAAATAATACATATTAGTTATATCGGTCGTATCGGATCGAATTATTTTTAATTACATAAAATTTAAAATATTATTAAAAATGCAGAAAGTTTTCTAAAAATTAAAAAAAGTGAAAGAAAAAACTTAGTCACATATGAAGCCTAACAATTGAAGAAAAACTCACTCAAAACTATAATGAATTCTGTTGAATTTAACATATTTTTATACTCGTAAATTACTATTGTAATAAGAAAAGATAAGTTAATAAGTGAGTGAGAAAAAGAAAAATGAGAAATGAGAAAAAAAACACTTATTCAGGTTCATCAAAGTGTGAAGTAGTTAGAGAGGCTCACCGGATCGACTGCCGAATGAATTCGGTAAAATGTGAGGATGGGAGGGAAGTGTGTGTGACAAAAAAAATGGTAAAAATTAAAAATTTTAAAAGAAGGCAATTAAGGATATCAATTACTAATATCTCTTAAGTTTAGATACATTTTAGATTCGACTTGAATATTAAAAAATTTAGTTTCAGCCGGTGCTGCTGAGTTTCTACTAATACTGGTGAAACTAACCAATTCCAGACTAAAATCGGTCACCATACTGGTTTTAGGACCGGATCAGTTATGGCCAATCCGACTCAAGGATCGGCCGATTTTGGGATTCATTTTAACAGTATAAGTTTTTGGAGTAGTTGATACATTAACACATTAATTCCACTTCAAGTATTCTAGTAAACAATGTAAAATGCTCCTTTTCTTATTTGGCTATTTCAGGCAGAACCACTAGTTGAAAGGCTTGCATTGCATGAACTTATTGATCCACGCATTGGAGATTCTTATGATACTTACGGGCTATACCATTTGGCTAAAACAGCATTTCTTTGTGTTAGGAGAAATCCTGAGATGCGTCCATCAATGGGAGAGGTTTGTATTATGGCTTTGCACGTGGATTCATGAAATATATTAACCATACTTACACAGATATTATCTATCCACATTTAGCTGAATGTCATAGTTGTACAATCAGAAATAAGAAACTAGTGTTTCTTTTATCCATTTTTAACTTTGTGAATATGCATTGTCATTTGTCAATGTTGTTTAACGCCACAGAATTGCAAATTTACTAGAAGCAGTCGGAAGTTCAGGAAGTCTCTGAGAATTGTTTCAGTTAGCAAACTATTTTCACATATAACTTGTCTTTTTGCTTCTTGAGAGCAACCAGAAATTACATAGCTCTGTTCTTTTTTTTTTCTTTCTTTCAAAAAGGAGATTGTTCTTTGGCTTAACCATAGATGCCAAGCAAGTTAATGTCATTTTCACTTTCTTTTTATTTCCCATCTTTCTATAGGGTTTTGGGTTGTACCTTGAATAGCATCACTTTGTTTTGCCTTGCACCCTCAATCTTTGAAATTAAAGATTCCGAATGTGAAGTCGGTTATGTCTGGTTGTCTTTTATATTTCTGGTTATGAACAATGTATAAGATAGTAAATGATGATATAAGATCAGTTTCCTGCACTTGTTCTTACATGGTTAACTAAGTGATTCCTATCTGACAAATGGAGACTTTGTACTAATTTTATTCTAATAATATTCATAAAATTATTAGGTTGCTTACTGCAAAAGCATTTTGTTAATAGGTTGTACGTCTTCTTGAAGCAGAGAATGACTACATCAGGGACTTGGTTCAGCAATTCATTCCCCATTACACTAAGTGATGCATCGCTTGAAGCTTTTCATAGTTATTTTATTGCTCTGAAGGATCTCGGTAAATCTGAAGATCATTTGGAATTTGCATAACTTTATCTTAAATATGAGAAGATATCAATTAGTTGAGATTGCTTGGCAAATCTTCTGGAGCTTTGTAAGCTCTGAGCCTCTCTTTTCCCTTCCTTGCCTTGTGATAGTGTTAGTTCTACTGTAGTAGTTTTACTCTTTCAATTTTAAATTTTAACTAGTCTTGAAGAAATACCAAACTAACTCTGTTTTCATGGAATTTGTTTGTTCTGTTTGGGAAATAGAAAGTTGCTGAGCTCTATCAGTTTAGTCAATTTGTTATTTTTCCATGTGACTCTTTCTCTTTGATGACTTCTTATCATTTTGAGTTGCATAGCTATAAGTATTCTGTTTACCAAAGAATTGCATTTCACTAGAGTTGTCCATTGAAGTAGCTCATATTTAATTCTTAGATCATCAGTTGTTCTTTGAATGAGTGATAGTTGTTACAATATGTTACAATAGGTTACTAGGAAATGCACATCATATAGGTTATTCAATATAATCTTGACAAAAATTGAAGAAAAAAAAGAAGAAGATCAAATAATTAGTTGGTTGATCCAGATCAACCTTGATACTTTTGTAATGTTGGAAGAAAAAAGAGCTATCTACTATAATAAACAATTGTCATTGTATAGTTTCTACTTATGCAACTTGGTGATTGGTTTTTGTGGTGCATAGAATGTACCTAGAATTGGTTGGACCATAGTGGACCTTAAGATTGAGAGTGCTAATTAATTGATGCTTCATATTAGAAAGTTACTCATTGCTGTTAAATGAGTACTAATATTGACACACATCCAATACAAATTTTTCTCTCATATTTATTATTATTATTTCTTTCAGTTCAAATAACCTGAGATCTTCAACTTTTTTTCTTTTTCTTGACCTCTTCTTTGAAACAACACATCATGCTTACTTGGACCTCCTAAAAGATAATTATGCTAGGGAACATAGACATTATCATGCTAATATTAGCTCTGTGACAGCCATCAATTTGTATCTTTCTATTTCTTTTCTCTGTACCAGTTGAGATGCATGGAGAATTACTACTTGCATATAACCAGCCATCAATTTGGTCTTCTGAGTTTGTCTCCACTTTAGATAATACTATATTACTCTCTAATTGGCATGCAGCCACCCCCCATCTCTTCCTTTTCTTTTCTTTGTCTACAGAAAGCATTAAAAAAATTTCTTGATGGAATTGGGGGAAATTGTTTGTTAATAAACCACTTAAATAGAGAAATGGAATAATAATTAAATATCATGTTCATGCATGCATGAATTTCAAATAAAGAAAGCTAAGTGATGGGGCTCAACTTCCATTTGTATCACATTGAAGGCACAACTATTGTGTGAGATCACAAGAGCTTGCAACTGGGGACCCTATTCTTCCAATATCTTTTTGTTTTCTATGCATAGCCTTTTAGTTTAATATGATTGCTAGGTTAATTATGATTATATTATGTCTTGTGTCTATATTTTATATAGTTAATCTTGTATAAAAGGGATTGCATTGTGTATTATTAATTCTAGTAAAGTTTCATCATATGTCATTGCTTTAATCATCAAAGTGGTATCTCATTGGCAAACCATGGGTGCCCTTGTGGCGAGATCGTAATGCATTTGCCTTTATTCAGGTGACATGTTATCCAGTCCACTTAGCTTATATACTCTTATCAATTGAAAGATTTATTTTTATATACTCGTCTCCGAGATAAAGGTTGTGAACCTTATTGGTTATATTAGTAATATTTTGTTGGTAATTTTACAAATCACACCCTATATTTTATCTATTTTATAATTCACATATCGTCTTTAAAAATTTTATAACTCGATCCCTACTTTTTTATATAATTTTTATTTAACATTATTTGTTAATTTAAATAGTACCAGCAAAGAAATATTTTGTTAGAATATATAAAATAATTTTTAAATACTTAAATTACTTACGCCTTCTTTAGAAAAGGGGCAAAGAAGAAAAATAGTGGTAATAATATTTTAATAATTCAGTCGATATTAATTTATTAAAATAATGTTAGGGTGTTAAATGAGAATTATATAGGAAAAAGAGAGGTCGTGTTATAAAATCATTAGGGTGTGAACCACAAAATAGATAAATATATGGTGTGATTTATAAAATATCCTATTTTGTTTAATAAACAAACACAAGGAATCATGGGATCTATGCAAGTTTTTTTGAGAGAGAGACCATAGTCATAGGATTCATTCAATCAAGAAGGATTATAGGATGCACCCCACTCAAATAGTGAAGTGTGGGTAGAGAGGGCTGACAATTAAGATTATGGGCATAAGAATTATTAACCCGGCTAGTATGCAAAATAGTAGTAAAAGAGTGGGCAGCATGCAAGCTGCGACATGTTCTAATCCAAGAACTAATGACCCATAGAATATTATCAGGTCAATTAGAGGAGAAAACATTGACTACTATTTTGCAATCAGAAAAAAGAAGCACCGCAGCCGCTCCGAAGGAATGTGAGCATGAATCAGTTTGAGACCTGCAGGTAGGGCTTGAGCTTGTCTCTCCATACCCGAAGGACAAAATTAATAGCCTGTCGAAATAAACCAGAGGATGTTGATTTGAAGATAAATGGCAACACCAGCATCGAATCCTTGTAACCATAAAAATAGGTTAAATATAGGGTGTCATTCGTAAAATACTCTATTTTGTTTAATAAACATAACATAAGGAATCATGCAATCCATGCAAGTCAAGAGGGCATAATGCTATTCCCTTCAAACCTGTCCCTGAATTAAGATAGCGAAGTTAATTAAGATTCCATACCGATTAATCATTAATGGAGTTGCCTGCACGGGTCTAATACTCAATGGGAATAGGATTAAGTTGACGTGAGAGGCTTCTTTGCCTTCTCTTCTACGTCCCTTCGTTTGGTCACCAATTGACTACGTAAAGAGGTTGAGAGTTTTAAGTCATGCTTTAGGAAATGGTAAAACATTAGACCCAATTAATTAAGTGGTCCTTTGATATCTTCTCTATTATAATTCTGTCACATAAGGACATTCTAGTTGTTAAAGAATGTGTTTATAGGCTCGAAATATACTCTTTTATTTTATTTTATTTTATTTTTCCTTTGATTAAAATATCCTAAAAGTGAGGGTTTTATGCAAATTATGCAAGATAAAAGAGAAGTTTAATAAAATTGATACATATGCTAAGAATATTAACTATGAACCGATCTATTATTCCTCCTTGCAAGGTACATTGGGATATTACGGCGGACAGAGAATATCAGAGGAAATATGAAAGAAAAAAAGAAGAAGCTGATTTTATGTAATTTTTAAAATTTCCTAATATAATTTAATTGAGGCATAGTCCACATTTTCTCTCTCTAAAAAAGAAAAAAGAAATAGTTTCTTTGCAACTGCAAAAGATGGTTTAATTTGATTAAAAATGGCCTTCTACGAGCATTATATGAAGGTAATCAGGGTTATCAAGTTTTAAAAGTCGAGTCAAATTGAGCTGAGCTTGACCTATTTCTAAGCCTTAAACATGTCTGCTTAGATTCCAACTCGATCTAGCAATTATAAATTATACATATTATATATATATATATATATATATATATATATATATAATTTGAGCTTATTGAGTCGAGTTTTTATCAAGACTCAGGTTAAACTCGGCTCAATTATATTTGTGTCGAGCCGCAATTGAGCCTAGCCCTGCTGCTCATTTATTTTGACAACTCTGTATCAAGTTCTCCACTTGAAACAACTAATGTGGATTAGAACTCTCCATGGAACAAATATATCATCTTCTTAGTCTTATTATTGTGACAATTTGCTATTTTTATATCTCCTCCTTTTGATTCTAGAAAGACATCAAAATAAAAATAATAAAAATAATAATAAAAGAAAAAAAAAGCCTTGCACGTTTTAAATTACTCCACAAATGCAAGAAAGCATAGGTGAAATTAGGAACAATCTAAAAAAGTGCACTTATAAAAGTTTTTAATGATTCCAAATTCCGATCTAATAGTTCATAAAAAATGCAACCAAATAATTCACATAAAAATTAATACCGTTAAGACCATAGTTATGTAAAGCTTAATCTTTCAATAAATAGGTAAAATTTATACGGTATTAGAGCAGAAATGATCGAGTTCTAATACATATTTTTAAATTAGCTATGACTCGGTACAAACGAAGGAATCGTTGAAAAATTATTTTATACCTTGCTTGCCTAATCATTTAATTAAGTCTTAAATTTAATTAAGGGTGGTTTCATTCGATCTCCCGGATTATATGATTCTCAAAACTCATATGTCTAGTATAAATTTATCAATCTATACTGATAATTGACTTCCTACATGCCAAGGTGATCAACAATTTTTAAGGAGTATCAATTACTTATTTAATGAAATAATTATCTTGATAAGTGCACCAGTTAGAAAAACAAAGAGATTAATTTACTCTTGAAAAATAAATTGATGACTAATGTTTCAGATCATACTATCCAATGCTTTTGATTAGAATTGTATAATATCAATAGAAATTAGAGATCAGTGTATATCATTTGATAATCTAGATCTACTAAAATATCTGAGACCTAGAATGCATTGATATAGAATTAGAGAAAGGAACGATAGGGCATCGACCCTAGACATAAACTCAACACTCGGCTATAAATCAGCCCGACAATTATACAAGTATATAATAATAATAATAATAATAATAATAATAATAATAGCAATTATAAGCGCTCATGTATAACTAAGAATTGAGGAGGTAGGCGATAACCCCTAAAAATAAGTCTAATTCTTACTCGGTGTTGGCAGTACAACAGAAAGAAAGAGAACAACATGAGTGATAAGAATACATGTATAAAAGAGTCGAGTCATGCGGCTCCATCAAGGTTGCATCATCAAAGATCTTATAGATCTTCAAAATATGAAATGGATTTAGTATATATAAAAAAAGAGAAACAAATTGTTTAAGATAAAACTCAATAATTGCTATTGTATATAGAATTACATGAGACGACATGAGAAGATCAATAGGAGTTCTCCATTTTCCTACCAAAAGGTTCCATGACTAGCTTTGCTTGCTTAATCATGGCCATGCTAATATGGCCCAAATATTAGGCTAAGTTCATTGCATAACAGCCAAGGAATAATGAGCCACGACAAGATAAGAGTGAAAAGAACTCACAATGTGGACCCGAGAATCCACTAAGAAGCAAGTTTAGATATAACAAAGTTAATCACATTCTATTAGCTTAACTTGGTCATCAGAAAGCAATTAAAGTTAAATGGCATCTACCCACTTGTTCATACCCTCTTCTTGTTAATGATGATTAAAAGATCTAATTAATCTTGGAAATGCCATCCATAATCCCTAAAAGGAAGAGGATCTCTTGGTGCATTATGGGTTTGTTATAAGGTGGAGAACTGAATCAGACCACAAACTCAGCCAAATTGTTGCAATGATGCATCAAATATTTCAGAGGCTTAAGGAAATATTTGGGATTTATATACCTACTTGATACCTTTCCTAGTAGTGATGGTTTTCCTTTTAAATATTTTCCTTTTGTGAACCCCAAAACCTATTAGGAATGAGGTATCATCTACCTTATGTGTTCAATACCAAACTTAATCAAAATTTTGATTTTGTTTTGGCAAATATTTCAATACTCCTCTAAAATTTATAATTTTAATCTAACAGCTATAATAGACAATTTTTATATCCGGTACCAAAAATCGATTCAAAAACTTAATTATATAAAAAAAATGAGCATATTAGGCAAGAATATTAAATTATGTGTGTCTAACTTTCGGGTTATATATATATTTTTTCTTTTAAGATTTCTCTCTCTTAGATATATAGATATTACGAGTATCACTTTATACTAAACAATTTAAATTTAATTATTTAGAGATAGACTTCAATTTAAATTTTATTCTCAAGCTCTATCTATTATTAAATATTAGTTTAAATCAATCTCAAACTAACAAGAGATATATGTAAATAATTAAAAAATAATGGAAGAGATAAAATTTAAGATATATACGTTACTCTTAGTTAATGATATATATGTCTTCTATTAAATAAATTATTAAGATAATATAATTATCAAAAGATAATGTACAAAGTAATATATTTTAAAAATAAATAATTATCTATTAAATTGATAATATATATTAAAATTTTATATTACTATTATACTCTCGAAGATCTTAAACATTAGATTTTTATCAAGCCTATCGATAAATAATTACCTCTGCCGCACAGAAGAATCTCTCTTTTTGTTTTTTTTTTTTTTTAACACATCAAAATCTATGAATATGAGGGAAATTTAGGAGTTAAGTAAGCAGGATTTGTAGTTAATGGGCAGATTGGCGAATAATAGAAGCGAATAAGTTATCCAATCACTTGCTGTTTATCTTATGATATTCTCTAGAAAAAGGCGAATAAGTAGTAATACCATAATCCTTCAAACCCCACTCTGTTATCGGAACGACGGTTTCGAGTCTCGACAAAACCACGCCTCTCGCGACGTCGCCTGTCCCCACGCTATTGCGTTCGTGTCTCCACTGCCGGGGACCCTCCTCGAAGGGACCCCACCGCGTGAACCACCTCCTTTGGCCGCCACGTGTACATCGTCCTCGGTCCCTATTCGACCCTGCGCTCTTCGGGGGTCCATCCTTGCTTGCCCGTAGCCACACACGTCTCCGTTCCTCCCTTTAATACCCGCGAGAGAGAGAGAGAGATGAACCCTAGATATTAGCTTTTATTCGTCTCTGTTCTTCTACTATTGATTCCTCGAATTGGGCCTCCCTCTGCTGTGCTTGGGAAGTTCACGAGGTCTTTTCTCGGTTCGTTCTTGGAAGCAGCTAGCTGATCGATCGTCTTTTCTGTCTCTCTTCGGTCTTGGAGTGTTTGGGTCGTCTCCAAGTTTGGATCTTTTCACTTATTTTCTCGGATTTGGTACGTTTCTCTAGTGTTTGACTATTCTTTAGGTGCTGTTTTTTTTCCTGGTCGTTCTGAATTGCAGATGGAGCTTAAGGGAAACACAAGCGTGTGATTTCTCTTCCCTTTTTTTTTCCCAAAAGATTTTGTTAATTGGGGTTTTGGGTTTTCCTATAATGCGAAATTTTGTTTTCTCTCACTAAATTTCGTTCTTTTACTGTTCTTCCTGTTGGTTTCCCCTCTGTATGCTCGTGCGTTTTCGTTCAGTTGTTGTTCAGATCGTTTCGTTAGCGTTTCTTGTCCTTTTATAAGGAAAAAGGTGGTTGATTCTTTATTCTAAGAAAGAAGCTATTCTCATTAGAAAGAGTTATTCTCTTTAGAAAGATGTTTGTGTGGTGGTGGGGTAATCCCTTGTTTGTTTATTAGCATTGTATTGGATTCTCTGATGGTATTTTATATTTTCTCATGAGGTATTTATTTAGATTAGGGGTTGGGTCTCGTCAAGATGCTATTTTGATGCATTATTCTTGACTTGTTTTCTAATTTTAATCCTTGCTCCAGGAGCTATATTGAAATGGTTAGTTTGAGACCTGAAACCGGAGGATTGGACGTTTGGTTTCAGAACCTCATGGTGTCGAGTGAAAGAGGGAAGATGGAGGGAGCTGGCCCTATAATGGAGGGTTGGAAGGATCTGCCGATGGAATTGTTGCTTAGGATCATTTCCCTTGTGGATGATCGGATGGTTATTGTGGCATCTGGTGTTTGCACTGGGTGGAGAGATGCTCTATGTTTAGGTGCCACAAATCTCTCCCTTTCATGGTGAGGAATTCGGTCTATCCATGGTTTATTTTTATATGTTTTACATCCCTATTATTGCTTCAATTCATTGGCTATTTTGGCTGCTTGATGGAGAACAATTTGAGCTCTCTCTTGCAGTTGGTGTTATTGGAAGACTGAGATAGAAAGCAAAGTAGTATAAAAGAAGAGTAAACTAATGATAAATTGATGATATGACGTACAAAGTTAAGATACAAGTATATAACATGCATGGGTTAAATTTGGTTTAGCTTTGGAATTTCTAACACATAAGTCCTCCTGAATGATGCTCTCAGTTCTTGGAACATACATGTATGCCTTTTTTTCATTATGTTCTAATGTAAATATTTGGAAAAGGTTTGTAAATTAATCTTAGATTTTGTTAGACATTTTGGCATTTGATATTTATATTTTATGTCCCAATAATAATTTTGCGCTTGTAGAAGTCTGATTGCTGTATTTGCCAGAATGGAGACATATTTCTTAAAGCAGAGGCCCATAGGAATGTCCGTACCACTTGAACATTTGCTGGAGCAATGCTGTTTTAACCACTGGAAGTCCTTTAGAGTAATGTTTCTAACATTGATTTGACCAATATAATTTCTGTGGGGTTCAGTGACCTTACTTTTTGAAGTATTCCGTACATTTAGTAGATTTGGTGAATATGGATATTGACTTCAGGGCACTCTGCTTAAGCATCTTAAGTGTGATCTGTCTGTGTATAATTGGAACAAAAGTTGCTTGTATACAAATGGGATGACCATTTTTTCTTCTATTTTCCATATTTTTATACGAACCATTTAAGAAATTAAAGTAAGTTCATGACACCGTTTCCTTCTTAACCATGCCCTGCAGTAAGCATTATCATACATTTCTCAGCTTAATTATGCATAATTACTGTTGAGACATTGCCTCATGGGATTTCTATGTTTAATGACTAAGATTATCTTTCAGTCAGAAATGCTAAAAGATGGTCCTGAGCATAGGCTGTAATGCTATTTACTCTTTTGGAACAATATATGTGATGCTATTTACTCTTTGAATATTTGACATCTGACTGTTTTATTGGTTTTTCACTTTTAACCTTATGTATGTCCTAGTTCTGATCATCTGAATTTTTCTGTTAGCTGCTTGCAATTCACATTTGCTTTATCTTATCTGGTGGATATGATTCACCGGCTGACTGAGACTAAGATTTCTTTATTTCCAGGTGCAAGAACAACATGAATAATCTTGTGGAGTCACTTGCCCCCAAGTTCACAAAGCTCCAAGTCCTTAGTCTACGACAAAACAAACCTCAACTTGAAGACAGTGCTGTTGAGGTTGTTGCAAATTACTGCCATGATTTGCGGGATCTAGACCTTAGCAGAAGTTTTAAGCTGAGTGATCTTTCATTGTATGCCTTAGCTCATGGATGTCCTCACCTTACAAAACTCAATATCAGTGGGTGCTCTTCGTTCAGCGATTCTGCTCTTGAATATCTGACTAGTCACTGCAAGAGCCTGAAGAACTTGAATCTTTGTGGATGCGTGAGAGCTGCATCTGACAGAGCTTTACAGGTTTGGTAGTCACAGTTTCTCAATCTAGTTTAGTTTTCAAAACTTATCCACTTCTAAGCTTAAAATTTGGGTGCAGGCTATCGCATGCAATTGCAATCAGTTGCAATTTTTGAATCTGGGTTGGTGTGAGGGTGTTAGTGATAAAGGAGTGATAAGTTTGGCGTCTGGATGCCCTGATCTGAGGACTTTGGATTTATGTGGTTGTGTTCTTATAACAGGTATTTAATTTGTTTATAATGCTTTTGTGTTTGCTGCTGATAACATACGAATTTAATAACTAGTAACTTCTCATACTTTCTCAATAATGTAAAAGAGCTGCTGACATGCTCTACTTTGCTCATCATGCTGTCCTTAAATCCCAAACATAAAAACCTTACAACAGCAACACCCTTTGTTATATAATTTTGTTATGCTCAAATAGTAGACAGTGTTATATAGCATTTTCTATTTCTTTGTCCCCTGAACTTTTGGAACTAGTGCCAACAAAGAACAATTGAGCATGAGTATTGCTTGACTAGGGGATCTCCCCTTAAAACTTTCTTCTCATCAGTTTGTAGTTGGTCGAGCTTTGGTAACCAACTCTTGCTCCCGCGTGACCTTCCTGTGGACCCACTACCTTTACTTAAATATTTGTACATTACATACGAGATGTCCTTATTTTTAATTTTACACACCTATGATTATTGATTTATATCGTTACTTTACCATGTTATGTTTAAGCAGAAGGCAGTTCTTCTAAGACAGTGCATGTTTGCTGTCTGTTGGATTTTTCCGTACTGTTTAAAATTGAACTATAGCTGAATGCTGAATTTCTAAATTACAAATGTTGCATCCTTGGGGCTGACTTATATGCTTTTTCCCCTTCCATCATGGCAGATGAAAGTGTTGTTGCATTGGCCAACTGTTGCCCTCATCTAAGATCATTGGGCTTGTATTACTGCCAGAATATCACAGACAGGGCGATGTATTCACTTGCAAATAGCAAGGTGAAGAGCAAGCGGGGCCTGTGGGATTCAGTGCGAAGCAGCACTGACGACAGAGAAGGACTCATGAACCTCAACATAAGTCAGTGCACGGCCCTAACGCCCCCTGCCGTTCAGGCTGTTTGCGACTCGTTTCCTGCACTCCACACATGCCCTGAAAGGCATTCACTGATCATTAGCGGTTGCCTCAGCCTCACGTCTGTTCACTGTGCTTGCTCTCTCCAAAGTCACCGAGCAGGAAGAGCATCCGAATCTTCTCATGCTTACTGATGCGATGTTACCATGAACCTTCAATGGCTTTTAAAGGTGAATCTCTGTACATATAATCTAAATATGGGATGTATCAGAACTGTTTCTGAACCTTGAGAGAATCTTAAAATGCAGAGTTGCAGCAACTTTGGAACTGATTTGCATGAGTGCTGTTTGCTCTCTCTGAACCTTAGCTTTTCTGAAAACTGTGAAGGATAAGAAAACTGACTTCTTTACCTTTATTATGAATCATGAGATTGTTTATTTCATGAGGTTTCAGTATATTATAATGGATAGAGGTTTCTTTGTCACTTGCAATGGGATTCTAATGGCTTCTTGGTGCTTGTATTTCGTCTGCCGCATTGACTAGTTCGCAATTTTTTCTGTTAGGTTGTTTAATGGTGCAAAAAGCTCATACCATCATCAGCTATTATTGAAATTGCTAATGAGTCAACCTTTTGTTGACTTTTCTGCAAATAGGTCTAATTTTTGAACTCATTGGATGAACGAACGAGTTTCCAAACTATTTGGGTAATGGGTTAAATCGCTTTCCGTGAGTGATTTCCTCGTTACAATAAATAACAAGATTGCAGATAAAAAGAAATTGCTGATTTTGACAGTGAGTGGCTTTCTATGAAAGTGGTTTTATCTTATTATAGAAGCTATTTTGTTTTGTAAAAATTGATCTTATTCTAACGAGCGGGAGGTAAACAGTGACCGTCTAGAGTATGGCTGTCAGAGCTTGAGGAGAGCTCCAGCTAGGGTTGAAATTAAATTCAAGGCAAACTCGATGGATAAGGCTTGAATATATATTTTTTAATTGCTCCTAATTTTTTAAAACAATTATTTTTATTATTTATAATTTATATTTTAGTAATAATTATATTTTTATAGTTGAATTAGATTTTATTTTAAATTTGATTCAAGCTTGCAAGCTCGAAAATAGCTTAAATTGATAAGGATTGAAATTATTATTTGAGCAGCTTATTTAACTCGAGCTCGGCTCGAATTCAAAATAAACTCAAAATTGACTCAAACTAAAATCATTTCAATTCAAGCTTAATTATAGAGCTAGGCTCGAAATTAATTTCAATCCAAGCTTGATCAGAGTTGGCTCGATCAAGCTTGCCTCTTTTATACCCTTAGTCTAGAGATGATTGGAGAAAGAGATGATTTTTTTCTTCTTCTTCTTCTTTTTTTCTTTTATAAAAGGTAAAACTTTCATTAAGAAATAAAACGGCAAAAGAGCCAAAACGATTGGAATTCAGGAAACCTTGAACCCTGCCACAAAAACAAGGATTGATTAATCCTAACATAAAGAAAGAAGATGAGGAGCACCTGATATAATTTCCATTTCTGAGTGAATGACCAAGCTTTTCTGTAATCTTTTTTAAGAGAGGTGAAAAGTTTAAACCGTTTCTCAAGTGCTTCTCCCACCAAGAAGGATCTACACTTTTCAACAATAGCATCCACCACAGTAATAGGCACAACATAATTACTCAATTTTATAATAGGACATAAAATTAAGAGTAGAATTCATAAGAACCAACCAAACCAGCATGAAACCCACTAAGCTTAGTTGGAGAAAAGCTTAACAAGTGAGAGGCCGATCCCAGGGTACCCAAAAGAGAAGGAACCATGAGGAATCTTCAACACATCCCTTAAGTCCCTAGTGACAGTAGGTCTAATTAGGCACATAAAAGGCCAATTTGAATCTGCTAACCTTTTGATTAGTTAACTTATCGCACTCTTCGAAAGCCTTTATTAAGGTACAATTCCTAGCAGTGGCCTTGGTGACGATGGAAAAAAATCATTAGCATAAAACCATCCAAGCAACCCATTTTAGCATTTAACAGAAAAGACAAGATTTGAAAGAGTGATAAATAGATAAGGAGGCATAGGATCCCAGAGGCAATTCTTTGATGATGGGGGTGCTTTACTTGTGCTTTTTTTACCTTCTTTATGGCGGAGGGTGTGGGTGTTGTACATGACCTACCCTAAATGCCTCCTCTTCCTCTGGTCCTTGATCCTCCTTCTCTGTCTTAGCTAATGCCTGTCTCAAGTTCTTTGCTGCATCTTATGCTAGTCTCCTCCAAGCCTTTCTTAATGACGCTTGTGGGCGACAATTACCCAGGGTAGATTGTCTCGTGTGTTCGAGGCTCAACTTGGATTAGCCTCACGCTAGCCCGGTCTAGTAATGGGTGATACATGCCAGGCCTTTACCCGTCCGATCTAACCTGAAACCCTAACTTGACCCGCCCTTTCTAGTTATTTAGTCTCACATCAAACGTTTGATTTATTAAAGACTACTATTGTAATAACCGAGGCTAAAAGAAAAATTCGAGGCACGATTTGACTGACCATAGACCTCTAACTACCATTCTACACAAGGGTCTCTACCCTCGCCGTTGCCACCGTTACCTTCAATCTCGTAGCCTCTCTATATTATACATTTCTCTTGGTTTAGTCGGCATCGAACAAGGCACTTACAATTGACTCCTTCGGGGTTCATCGGTGGTAGGATAGAAGCCTATTGCCTTGGCAAACTCATTCGACCACAAATGTCATTAGCTTAGTTGCCACCGACTGACCAAACAACTCGTGCTTCGATTGAACTCAGAATAAAAGGAAGATAGAAAGCTCACAAGCAAAAGCAAGAGGATATGGGTAATCACTTCGAATTGTTTACTTTTAAAATATATATTTATCTTTATTATTTTAAAATTAGATATTTATTCTACAAATAAATATTCTTATATTTACTTATATTCTAAAATAAAAATATAATAATTATCTTTGTGATCTAAAGTGAATAAAAAGATGAAAAAAAATTATATTTTAATTTTTATAAAATTACTATGAATATCTTTAGATTTGATATAGATTAGATTGATTGGATAGATATGAAAATTAAATTAATAATTGGGTTAGTGTGTGGTATAAAGTATAATTTTGATGAATAGTATTTATATTCTAGGATTAAATAATTATAATATTTAACTGTTATTCTGAAATAAAGAGTTGTATTTCAAAATAAAAAAAATATATTCATAAAGTGAACACCGGCTTCAGCCACAGTAATATAAAAATAAAGGAGAGTTCACGGGGCAAGGTGGCACATACACAGCACGCGTGGTGTCCTTTTTTTGTGTGTGGCTGTTACAGCTCCACTCACCGTAAGTAAAATTTGATCCAAAATTAACTTAGGTGTACAAACTATATTAATATTTCCCCATGAAAGCTAATCAAAATATTTTAGTGTAATAATAATATTGCTAAATTTTTTTGATAGGCCCAGCCCTACCCGATACCTCCTGTTCCATGTCTTATTCATTTGTTTAGCCCCCTGTTTGGATTATCTTTTCGCATATTTTAGGTCTTGGTTTGAAACTAAGCCTCGAATTCGATTAACTAATCTTATTTCTTAGTATTAATTATTTTTAAAGTAAACTTAATTAGATATAAAAAAGGATAAAAAATATTTAGTTACTTAATCAGTTTAGTTTAGGACTGAACCAATTGGGGGATTCCTAACCAAAAAAGCAAACAAGACCTCCCAGATCCGAAATTGTAAAGCAATAGAAGATATGAATGTGTGCAGTTATTAAAGATACTGGATGAATCATGAACTCAAATTTGACTATGTTGTCTCTTGAAAATTTACAATCCTATGCAAGTTATATGCAATAATCACTTAAATAGTAGGCTTTTAGGCATCGTGACAGCATTATATCAGATCAGGTATTAAATGTAGCCGACTTTTTTTACCGCAGAGAGAAAAAATAATGTCACCATGTTTAAACACAATAAATTCATGCTTCATTGGAGAAAGTACTGCACTGTATTCTCAGAGCTGGTAATACACAGCAGCAGCTGTCACAAGGGACATGAAATAAGAACAAATTGTGTATATAAGGAGCTTGTCTTAATAGAGGGCTATACATGAACGAAGTGTAAATTAAGTACCACCAACCCCATTTAGCTATTCTTTGTGAAACCAAGAGTCACCGGAAATTGGAATGAGAAAGTCAACAGCAACTGCTTGTGGAAGCATCAGATTCCGGTGGCTTCTGCTTAAATATGTTATTTTTCACACCTGTCGAACCCTCAGCCAAAAGACTTGGTGTCTCCAAGATCTGCATCATTGTCATCATAAGATTATTCATTTAACTTTCAATAACTTGTACTATTGAGAAACTAAAAGGTACATGAGATAAATCAAGCACCACCTTGTGTTGAATTGCTAAAAAGCATACCGTTCTTACTTCTCAAAGAGATGGTCAGAAGTATATTTAAGGGAATATGATAGGTGAAATATAATAAACATCCGTTTGTTATTGTTCACAAATTTCTTGTACTTGGAAAGTTCGTCTCTGTTTAGATATCCATTTTCTATGTCAAATTTATCCAGCCCTCAGTAACCAATAGCTCACATCGGGCATTCAAATAATTTGTTGAAGTCTGCAGATCTGGACAGTTAGCAGTCCATAATATCCAGATTTAAGCAGGAATGTCTGCAGATCTGGCCAGTTAGCAGTCCATAATATCCAGATTTAGGCAGGAATGTATTAGATCAATCAACCTTTTATAAAAATAGGACCTTATCCTCATTGACCCTGACAGGATCTTAGTTCAATCAGTTCAAAGCCTACATTGGACCAGCCAGTGGCATTCTAGTTCATGCCTCTAATTCACATCTAAGTTGCCAAAGAAAAAATTAAATCATTTGAAATAGAAATAGTTAATGAACTTATATTGCTGATTTTGTTTATCTTATATTAGAAAAAAATAGAACAACATGGTTTTTCAATACTTCACGAGAGAAGAGAAGCATCTCCCTTTTTTCCCCTTTTTAAATGTTGTACAAAAAACTGGGGCCAGCTACTCCACTTGAATCAAAACTGTTACTTTCAAAAGGGTAGCACTCTCAGAGTTCAATATCACCAGAAATGTAACTTGCAATGTTGTATAGTACCTGTGCCTCATATGCTGGCACATCAAACTCTAAAACAGAGGCATCCAGGTGACCCTAGTGGTAAGTAAGCAGCCTTGCTTTTCTAAAAGGATATAGCATGAATACAGCATATTCTTCTGGTCTGTCCATAATTCATGATATGGAAATATTCTTTTACTATGATTTGAAATCTGCCACTTAGAAGTGCCGTTTAGTGTTAGGATGAGGCAACATGTAATCCTAGTCTAAGGCATCGCAATAGCCACAGTAGAAATGGGGGTAAGACAATAAATATCTTTTTACCCAAGAAAGACCTTGCATGGCAAGATGCCATTTGTTCAGACACCTTTCTTGTCTGGAACTTCTAAAGGTATAACTAGCAACAACATGGTATGCAGCAGTGCTGCAAATAATGAAAATAGAACAAAGAGAGAAAAAAACTATATGGTTTATGGCTTCTTATTACCTCAAAACAAGGATTTAGACTGAGCATACCTTTAAGACGAGTTCCTCAAAGCATTGCTCAACATTAACTCTTGTTTTTGCACTACATTCTAGAAACAAGCACCCGTATTCCCTGGCAAAGTCAATGCCCTCCTTCTTTGTCACAACTCTCTCACTTTCCTGTGGAGTCAGATTCTTTTAGTCAGTGATGCCAGTAACAGGGTGCAGAAAACTATCTATATCTACTAAAAAAAAGATAGTTCCCCGTGACAGCAACAAATACAAGGATCATCTATTAAAATCAGGATTGAATTATAGAAACTAGGACCAAAAGTAATGCAGGCTAACATTAATGTGCAGCATTACCTTGTCAACTTTGTTTCCAACCAGCATTTTTATGCAATCTTGATTAGTTGAATAAAGGTCAATTTCCTTGGCCCAGACATCAGAAAGATCGGTGAATGTGTCCCTTCGAGTAACATCGTAAACTGACATAGATCATCAACTATGGATCAGGGGACATTTTAATTATATCATCCAAGTTAAGGTAATGTTGGTGGAATTCTACAGAACCACAGCAAAAGAGAAATATACCCACTTCCAAATGCCAAGAAAGTTGAAAGAAAAGCTTAAGATTACAAGATTATAAGATAATTCATAATGCAAATAACATGCATAAGATTATCAGATAACTCATAATACAAAATACAAATCAATCAAGTAAAACTAAAACAGTTAGTGGATTACTGTCATTTTGACCATCCAAAATCAGCTTCAAAACATTGCTAGTGATACATCCCGTTCTCCATTTTTAATGTGATTCTCAACGTTCACCTACCATCTTTTCTCCACTACCATCTATATTCACCTAACATTAGAACATGCATTTACCGAGTTGTTCAAGGCTATTCATCAGTGAGAACTGTCCCCCAAATATATATATGCAATTCAACAAGAATTACCCACCAAAACAACTCGATAACTGAAAATATATACACACAACAACATATATTACAATTTCTTTTATAATGTTTCAACAATATAATGATGCATATCTTCCCATCAAACCTGTCAACTACATTGCCAATCATTTCTGAGGACACTAATGACGTGAAGAGATACTATTCAGTCAGTCCTCACATTTGGAGGTTACCTTATTCTAACTTAACGCATCAAGGACCAGATTATGCAAATTGTACTTGAAGTCACGTTCTTACCTATTGAGAACCAATGTTTTAAGTCTTTCAGATATTAGAGTTCGCACAACAAAATGAAAGCTTATGAGAAGCGCTGCACTTCAGAAAAGAAGATGTATGTGGGGCTGGGATAAAACTTCAATGCCAACTAGAACATTTGAAGTACAAAATACCTCAAAGAAATATTTTACTACTTTGAGCAACCTGCGTGTGAAATGTTATGTGCAAAGTAAATGCTAACAGGGGAATAAGCATTCCGAAAAGATGGAAGATGAAAGCATCACAGTCAAATTATTACAGGGTGCAACAGGTAAGAAGAATCACATACCCATGATGACCCCTTGTGCTCCTCTGTAATATGAGCTTGTCAAAGTTCTAAACCTCTCTTGACCAGCTGCAGTGTAGAAATCTTGTGTTATCAGCAATTTGCATGAACTAAGTACAGTAACTAGTTTTAAATTGTTATGTGGCAATTTGTTAGGTATGATGTAATGCAATTTCATCTCCATTAGTTAGGCTATTGAGAAATAAAATAATTCAAATCTCTTTGATAAAAAAAAAAAAATATTCTTGGAGATCAGAAAAGAAGCTGAAGGCATTTCTTAGGATATCACTTTCCTTTGCAGTTTTGATGGAGTTGTGGTTAGGGAAATGAAGTTGCTGATGAAGTTGCGATTAACTTTTAGATTATTTTAATTTCACCAAGTATTTGGTTTCCTCACTCCTCAGTTGATACTTGATTCATAGATTCAAAGATTTTCATGGATCATCTAGCACACACACTTCATAATTCCTGTGATACTATGCATACTTTGTACGTATAAATGCAGGTGTAAATGGAAGACTGCTATTTTGAGAAGACTATGAAAATTGAAAGTCTGCTTTTATTTTATTTCCATCTAATAAGAAACTTCGTCTTTTTCATTTGAAGAAACCAAATACCAACTTAACTATCCAAAACTTTTAGACTTTTAATTCTACAAGAAAAAGAAATACATTCTCAGGAGAATTTGTAAAACTATTGAAGGTTTGCAAATCTGAAAGTCATGTCTCATCCATATAAAACCATGACTTGAGGCTGCAACATAGAAAGTAATCTGTGACGCCTTCCAATTAGACATCAATTCTCTATTTTAAAGTAAATTTGGAAAAAAAAAGAGAAGCTTTCAATGTGAGTTTGTGGTTCTTCCTGCAATGAATCTAAAGAAGTGGTAGATGTCCTTTTTCTTTCTAAATCTCATCTCAGCTAAGAAGTCACACTGCTTGATGCACATACTCATTGGAAGAAACAAGATTAAATCTCTCATGACATGACAGCCGAACAATTACCTGTATCCCAGATTGCAAGCTTCAATTTCTTTCCGTTAATGTTAACCATCTTTATTTTGAAGTCGACGCCTGAATCAAGTAAAGGGAATTACTAATAAAGGCACCAAAGTGTCAATAATAATACCATGCAGCACTTGAATTAACTAGCATCCTATTCGAATGTATCCCAACAAAACAGCTCTGCTCAAGCCTAAAACTTCTAACTTAGCATTGCAGCAAAAATTCATTTCTCACTACTAAAAATCAATAAAAGCTATTAATCGATCGCCAAATTCGTCTGTATTCCTACTTAGAACTGCAGAAAGTTACCAATTTCTTTTCCTAAACGTCTTTCTCAATCCAATTATAACGTTTAAATGGATCTGAATGCGCACCAATCGTAGGAGAGAGGTCGTCGAAGGAGTCCGACGTGAATCTAAGAAGGAGACTACTCTTCCCAACGCCCGAATCCCCAATCAGCAGCAACTTGAACAAGTAATCGAACTCCGGTTGGCTCGATGACGACGAAGCCATGGATTACGGTCCAAAGTCCTAAAAGACGCCAAAAAGAACACATTTTTAACGAAAAGAGAGCAAGAACATTGTCGTAAAGGAGACAAAAACCAAGATCTACGTAAACGACGATAGTTAGAAAACCTAGACGGATCTCGTCGTACCCTCGTAGATGGGATCGGGGAAGAAGGAAGATGAGATCTAGGGTTTCGAATTGGTCAGTGAGAGCGGTGGCGGAAAAGATAAAAGCAGGAGAATCGCGGGTCGGGGAAGAAAGCTACAGGGACAAAATTATTTTTACAAATGCATGGTTATATATATATATATATGCTTAAATATAAAGAGATATTTACGTAATTGTCACCAATTTTTTTTTAAAATATCATAATTATTCGATACATTTTTAAAATATTATAATAATTTTAAAATTTAAAATGTTAGTTAAATCTAATTAATCATAAATAAATACAACTTAGATTAAAAAAAACTATTTTTTCCCTTGCATAAATTATTAAAAATAATTTAAAAATCATCTAATATTCTATCAAATATCATAGTACAATGAAATACTCAAATAAATACATTTTATCTTATGCGAGATAAAAATTACTGATAAATATTTTATGAAAAATTAACTATAATCATAATTTTGAAAGAGGCAAAAGATTTTATTGACAATTATGTAAAAAAATCCCAAATATAAAATCCATGGCTCTTTTGCATCAAAGCCTCTTATTAAATACAAGGTCTTACAAAACGGACCTTTAGTCCCTTTTTAAGATACATATCAATTAAGCGTATTTCTTCTCTTTTTGTGAACAAAACAATTAGATGATATGTTATTATTTTTATTAAGAGGAGATACGAGAGGTATCAATACTAAAACTAAGGCTTTTGATGCACATCTTTGATCTTGCAACTTAGAGCTCCTATTGAATTCATACTTTTTTTTCGGTTTTGCTTTGAATTTTTTCTTTTCTTTTATCGAAGAATATGCCATTCACCGACAAATTTCAATATGTTTTATTTTCAGATACAATCTTTTCCCAACTTTAAGAATTCATTACTCGAGTAAAGTAACAGTCATTACTTATTAATAGAAACATGGGATTATCAAGCCAAGTGATTTCTTAGCAAGATAGATTCTCAAACTTGAAGTGAGGCCACACACATCGACCTATCACTAGTTAGTTTGCCTGCAAAACCTACTCAAGGATCTCAAAATTAAGCAGCTCAAGCTCAGGATGATCTTTCTCAGATTGCAAATAAATAAGTTAAGCTTAATCAGACTTGGCTTAATCATGCTAGAAGAAGTTACATCTCTAATCACTGCCTTGAGATGATCTAAGTCCGTCAAATGTTTGAATGGCAATGTCCATAGGTGGATTCTATCATGCTAATGCAGTATTTCTGCATTACAAAACATATATTTGCTCTACTTTCTCATAAAATTTTCACCTCTTTTGTCAAGGATTAAAATGCCACAAGATGAACCATGTTTACATCTCAGATGAACCTTTTCTCACTACCCTAAACAAAGTAGATATTGAATGGTTATGATTGAGACAAATATTTCTGATGTCAAAAGTAGTAAGTGTTAAGTGAACAGATAAATACAAACAATGGAAAAAAATAACTGAAAAGGTTGAGATCAGCTTTAGGAAGGACTTCACTTAATAATATGCGTTACACATACGGTTCAACATCGAGAAAATCGTGAACTCTAGTGCTGTACTATTTGGACGACGCATTTAGTCCCACATCGAGAAAATTATAAACTCTCTTTTGATGCTTAATCTATAAATATAGCGCAAACATATTTCGTCAACAATATGGTTCTCACACCAAGCCAATTGTTTGTTAGAAGGTAATTTGAATCTTCTAATAGTAAGTGCTCTCTCTCTCTCTCTCTCCCCCCTCCTATTGTAGGATTTATTCATTTATTTATGGTTTAAGAATTACATTTATATAAAAAATAAATTTACTTTTCTTTCGTAGCTAGCTAGTCTTTTCGATAAATTCTTCCACAGAATGTTTAAGTGACCATTTCTGCCAATGGATAAACTCGAAGTGAGGATACTTCTTGTTCAAGTACTTATTGTCTTACACCTACTCTTTCTTTAGATATCAGGGATTCCAATTTGCATTTTTCTAATTTCATCGCTCATCGAAATGTAGAATTGATATGATCAAGAAAAGCCAAGATTTTGGGAGATGTATTCTTAATGGAGCCTCTGATGCATCTAATGCAACAGAAAAGAACATTCTATCGTTGTTCCAAACTAAATATTCTATTACACTTAACAAAATTATATTCTTTTCTAAGAACCATATAAATCTCTTTATGCGAAGAGTGCTTGTATAAGAAGATGCCTTTTACTTCAACAAATTTAAGCAGGTATAAGAAAGATGCACTAGCACACATTTAGATAGGTGTACATTTCAAGATGATCTGAAGGAAATTGGTGTTACTATAGATGATATGATAATATAAGGATTCCTTGAGAATTTTGAGACTAGGTACATATATTAGCTTAGTAGTTAGATTGCATGAGCTAGTATCTCCATTGTGATTGCTGCATCCTTCATTGTCCTAAGGATCACAAGAAATCATCTCCAATATAGAAACTTGCCATAGTTCGCAGGATGATGTATTAATTGTGATCAGTATGACAATGAGGCATGCAGCGGTCGCGATGAACATGCTAGCTTTCGCTTCATATGATCTCATCATGTGCAAACATTTTCACTTATACTAAGTGATCTAAGTGTTGGAAGGCATGAAGAGATTTCATTTTTGAAGCATTCAGCATATGTTTATTAGCTCTCTGTATCATGTGTACTGAAACCTTCTCTGTCAGTGTATTTGGCGGCTTGCAGATTGGCTGACAGATCATCTGCAGAAGTTGAAGTCATTACAAAATTCTTTAGCTGATATGGCATCATATTACGTGCTGCCATATACTTTTACTATAGGAATTTCCTACAGCTTGTGGCTGCAAAGGATTTGGGGTCAACCATGCAAGCACTTAGCTTTAGGCAAAAGATGAGTCAATGGAAAGAATATAGTGATTGATCTATTCTTACAAACACTCTACAAACAAAATAAAATTGCAACTCATCGGTCCTTGATAGTTTTTGTCTCCACTTCACAATCATCCTAATCAAAGCGATGCCACATAGGGAACTTCAAATACCAGCCTTGATCAGTAGTATTCGATCTTCTTGAACGCCCTATTAGGATAGTGAGAATAAGAGAGAAGAGAAGAGAAAGTCTAGGAAGAGAGGTTTTGTTTTGTTTGGATAAAACTATCCTTTTCTCTCTTTTTCTCAAAAAGTGAACAGAAAGAATAAGAAAATTTGACTTATTTTCTCTTCCTTTTTTGATTTTAATTCTCTTGTATATCGAAACAAGGGGAAAAACAAAACTTTCTATTCACTTTTTTTCTCGTTTCTTCTCTCTTTTCTCTTCAATTCTTCCACCCTTTTCTTTTGCTAATTGCTACTCTTCAATTCAAAAGTAGTAAGCATTAAATGAACAGATAAATACAAACAATAGGTGAAGAATCACTGAAACAGTTGAGATCAGCTTTAGGAAGGACTTCAATTAATAATGTGTTTCACATTCGGTTCAACATTGAGAAAATTGTGAACCACAGTGCTGTACTATTTGGACGACATAATTAGTCCCACATCGAGAAAATTATATACTCCTTATTTATGCTTAATCTATAAAAATAGCGCAAACATATTTCATCAACATTTTAGTTCTCGCACCATGCCAATAGTTTGTTAAGAAGGCATTTTGAATCTTCTAATTGTAACTAAGTGCTCTCTCTCACTCTCTCTCCCCCTTTTCAGATATATATTGTAGGATTTATTCATTTCTATGTGATTTAAGAATTACATTTATACAACAAAAATAAATTTACCTTTTCTTCCTAGCTTGCTCTTCTTTTTGAGAAATTCTTTTCATAGAATATTAAAGTGACCATTTCCACCGATTGATAAACTCAAAGGGAAGATACTTCTTGTTCAAGTACTTATTGCTTCAGACCTACTCTCTATTTAGACATCAGGGATTCCAAGAAAAACAAAGATTTTGTGTGATGATATATCAATGGAGCCTCTCATGCATTGAAAAGAACATTCTTTCTTTGTTCCAAACTAAATACTCTAGTCCACTTAACAAAATTATTTTCTTTCCTAAGGACCATATAAATCTCTTTATGCAAAAGAGTGCTTGTATAAGAACATCCCTTTTACTTCAACAAATTTAAACAGTTGTAAGAAAGATGTACTAGTACACATTTAGATAGGTCTAGATTTCAAGATGATCCGAAGGAAATTGGTGTTACTATAGATGATATGATAATATAAGGATTCCTTGAGAATTTTATGACTAGGTACATATTATATAGCTGAGTAGTTAGATTGCATGAGCTAGTATCTCCATTGTGATTGCTGCATCCTTCATTGTCCTAAGGATCACAAGAAATCATCTCCAATAAAGAAACTTGCCATAGTTTACAGAATGATGTATTAATTGTGATCAGTATGACAATGAGGCATGCAGCGGTCGCGATGAACATGCTAGCTTTCGCTTTGTATGATCTCATCGTGCTATCTTGGAACATTCACTTATACTAAGTGATCTAAGTGCTGGAAGGCATGAAGAGATTTCATTTTTGAAGCATTCAGCATATGTTCATTAGTTCTCTGTATCACAAGTGTACTGAAACCTTCTCTGTCAGTGTATTTGGCAGCTTGCAAATTGGCTGGCAGATCATCTGCAGAAGTTAAAGTCATTACAAAAACCTTTAGCTGATATGGCAGCCTATTTAAGTGCTACCATATACCTCGACTGTAGGAATTTCCTACAGCTTGTGGCTGCAGAGGATTTGGGGTCAACCATGCAAGCACTTGGCTTTAGGCAAAAGAGGAGTCCATGGATTATTTCCAAAAAAAAAATAGTCAATGGAAAGCAGAGCGTGATTGATCTATCATTGCGTTCTTACAAACAATCTACAAACAAAATTATCCTAATCAAAGCGATGCCACGTAGGAAATTTTAAAGAAAAGAAATTTTTTTCTTTTCTCCAAAAGTAAAGAAAATTTGACTTTTTCTTTTCTTTTTTTTTTCCTTTTAATTCTCTTGTATATCCAAACAAAGGAAAAAACGAAACAATTTTTTTTCTCTCTTTTCAGTATGGTAAATATATTTAGGGAGTGTATAATATTTATTTCATTCCATTCCATTCCATAAGAACGTCGGAAGACGTGGTTGGAATGATAAATATTAATTAGAAGCCTCCACGCCCGTGAGACACGGCGGGAACTCCCGAGGCATAAACCGAACTTAACGGATCACGCGTTCCTCGCCCCGACACGGGCTAGCCCCGTTACACTCACCCGCAGGAGCAACCTATGTACCACAAAACCTACTCCAAATCACAAAAGACAAACAACCGGAAGCCTACACGTACTCCAAAGAACAACTTAACCGCATTGGCTATAACTTCTGGTTCCAAAACTGTCTGAAATCTTCTCTCTCTCTCTCTCTCTCTCTCTCTCTCTCTCTCTCTCTCTCTCTCTCGCGAATGTTAGAATAGGGGATGGACGTTCCTGAGAAGCCATGGCTTCTAGCCAAGAAGACATGGCTAGGCCTCACAAGGCCTTCAAGGGCTGTACTACTCGTAGCCCTTACTCTTTTGGCCCTCTCGTGGCTCCGTTCCAACCTAGCGGTTTTAGATTCGGCCGATACGACCGGTACTGGACGAATGAACCCGCGAAGCTGCTCGGGCTTCTACTCGCCTGGCCGGCCGAGAAGGGTGGTCTCGTCCATTGAGGAATTCGGCGGGGTCGGAGACGGGACGACGTCGAACACTGCCGCGTTCCGCAAGGCCGTGGAGCACCTCGCGGCGTTCGGGGCTACCGGAGGGTCGCAGCTCAATGTTCCGGCCGGGCGGTGGCTCACCGGGAGCTTCAACCTCACCAGCAACTTCACCCTCTTCTTGGAGGAGGGTGCGACTATTCTTGGGTCACAGGTAAATTTGGCTCTATGTAACACTCGTCTTTTTATCTTCTCTTGTTTGATTCATAGCTAGGTTTCTATTCATTTTTTTGTTATGGTACTCCAGTATGTTACAAAAATAGATTCTGAATACATGGGGCTAAACTGAGGTACTATAATGACAAATTTAGGAGTTGAAGTTAATCTTGTATTATAAGAGAACTTATTCAAATATTCGATGTGGAAAGTAGATCTAAATATAATTAGTAGCTTAATATTATCCTGGGGTTGACTTGAGCAGTACTAAAGTAATTAGAGATGCTCGAATAATTGGGCATCATGATTAAGACAACAAATTGTAATTAATGTGATTAATTGTTTTTAAATAGGATCCAAAAGAGTGGCCTCTAATAGAGCCATTGCCTTCATATGGACGTGGGAGAGAGAGGCCAGGATCACGCCACATTAGTCTCATCCATGGAGATGGCCTCACTGATGTTGTCATCACTGGTATGCCTACTTAATTCCTTATAATCAAATGATCAATTTTGAATTAGTTCATCTACTTCCAGCTACCAATGAAAGCAAGCGTAATTAATTATCCCTTTAAGAAATGCTACTTGTATTTGATCTGAAGATATACATATAATATTATGCTTATCCCTAGAAGTTAGAATCCAGGAGTAGATAAGCTATTGAGGTTGCCAATTGCCTCAAGTCTCTTCTCTCTTTTATGTGAAGTTAACGCCACTAAATTCCAAGATGGCATTCCATATTAAGTATTCGATTCTGTTTAAATTTGGTAGTATGTTCTTTTCTGGTTTCAGAAGTCCACTTCTGATGGATCTTTTTCAAAGGGATAGTGTCCACCTAAAACTTTTTGGATGACAGAGAAAATTACAGCCTAAATTTTGAAATATTAGAAATAAATCTCTCTTTTTGTTGTTTAGAAAGTGAGCTAGCTCTCACTTGATTATAACAATAAAATAAAATTCAAGCCACACCCTAAATTAGGTTCTTTACTTAACAAGCAACTAATACGATGAAATAAAAAGTAGAATATTTCGTCTATTTCAAATAATATCACTCCTTTAGCACGATCTTTGAGATTAAATAACAAGACGTAGTTGAGTGTTTGGATGCAATTTTAATATTTTGCTGGCTTGATTTAGTTCAGTGATTAAGTTATTGGATGATTCAATTGCTTGCAGGAAATAATGGGAGCATAGATGGGCAAGGGAGGATGTGGTGGGAGCTTTGGTGGAATAGAACTCTCACACACACAAGAGGTCACCTTCTTGAGCTAATGAATTCAAACAACATCTTGATCTCCAATCTTACGTTCCTGAACTCCCCATTTTGGACAATCCATCCAGTCTATTGCAGGTTACTGTTCTTTCTTGCTCTTCCTCTCATGCCTTCTTATGTGATTTTATTCTATCTTTCTTGTCTAAACTTATGGGAGGTCTTATTCTTTTCAGCAATGTAGTGATAAAAAATGTAACAATACTTGCTCCTCTTCACTCTCCGAATACTGATGGAATTGACCCAGGTTTGTGCTCTCATTTAATTTAGAGATTATTCAGTTGATTAGTTTTTTTTTTTTCTACTTGAAACAGATTCTTTAATAGAACAAATAATAGTCTTGGTTAAGTTTAACCTAACATATACTCCCGAAATTGCTTTTTTTTTCTCTCTCTCAACTCTATATCTTCCTCATATAATAGTCTGAATGATTGGCTGGAACGAGTTGGGCTTTTATTAGCATTTGGTTGTAAGACTCCAAGCTAGGTATATTATATATCTATAATTGCCTGATCAATTCAAACTAGAGTTATTCAGTTGACCTGGTAGGTATGATTAAGTAACAGTCTGTCACCTAAATTAATGGCAAATTACCATTTGATATGAGATTTCGAAAACTACAAGATTCTTGAACATATGACCATTTGTATTCTAGTGTTAAAGACGGTCAAGAATTTGCTGAAGAACTAATTACCTCTGTACCTTCTGCATTGCTTCAAGACTAGCACTCATATGTCCTAATTGTAAAACTGAATCAATTCAATGATAGAGATGTATCTTTGGTTAACAAATGAACAGATTCAAGCTCACAAGTGTGCATAGAGGACTGTTACATTGAGAGCGGTGACGATTTGGTTGCGGTGAAGAGTGGCTGGGATCAGTATGGGATTGCGGTTGCTCATCCTAGCACAAATATAATCATCAGAAGGGTGTCTGGCACAACACCCACATGCTCAGGGATTGGTTTTGGAAGTGAAATGTCTGGTGGCATATCTAATGTCCTAGTGGAAGGCCTACATGTTTGGAATTCGGCATCTGCAGTCAGAATAAAGACTGATAGAGGAAGAGGAGGATATATTACAAACATCACTATTACAAATGTAACTATTGATAAGGTTAAGATCCCTATAAGATTCAGTTGTGGCTCAAACGATCACCCCGATATGAGTTATGATCCAAAGGCTCTTCCCAGAATCAGTGGTGTCCATATCAGCAATGTCGTCGGTGTATATGTAGACCGTGCGCCGGCTTTAGAAGGGATCAAGGGTGCAGTCTATGAGAAGATATGCATAAGAAATATTACCTTCAGAGGAATAAGTCATCAAGCCAAATGGCACTGTGAGTTTGTTGCAGGAGAGGCGTTTGATGTCTTCCCAGTGCCATGCCAACAGCTTAGGAGAAATGGATCTTCATCTTGGTGCAGACATTCTTGAGACTTAATTCAATTAGCCCAGATGAAGTATATGAAGTTAAGATGTCAAAAAACTTAGCTTGAGATAGGTTATCTTTTGTATTCTTTAATTTAATTTATGAGATTTTATACTAATATTACTGTCATGTAAAGAGAAATTTCAACAGAAAAAGAGACAAAATTCTTTTATCCTTTGCAGTTGGCATTTATAAGAACAAGGCTAGAATAAAGTCTTCTTGGATAAGGGTTTGGACTGGTTCAAAATCCTTATCCATCCAAATAAAGAGAAAGAGTCAATTATTTTCCTCTGTCCATCTTTTTCCAACTCATTCTGATCTCTCCAACACTCTAGAACAGTAATACTTTCTTCATTTTACACACAACTTTCAGCAGAACAAATCTGTTCACATATTGTGAAAGAGAACCATTAACAGAGCTTTACACAGAAGTCTCTAAAGAAAAAACTCCCAAGTCAAACAATGCCAACTTCATCTATAGCTCTACGCATCTATATACTGCAACTTCACCTGAAATAAGATGCCACTTACCATATTCTAATGATGTTTCTAATGGACTACGTTTGTTCATTGATGTAGACTAAACTTAGGTATCAATTAACTTTCAAATGGATGCAACACTTAATATGGTCAGTGTCATTACTGGCATAGGATGTCATTGCTAACATCAGCTAGTTGACAACATGCTTCCCTAGTTGCATTTGATAATGACTATCTTTACCTTTAATGCCTAATATGGTCATGTGAATCATTTCCATGGATGCTTTGAATTGAGCCCATGGTATAGTAAATGGTATTCAATGAAGGTTTACCTTTTTGAAATCAAGGACCAAAGAATGACACTAAAGTTTTACCTGAAATTAAGCAAAGTTTATCTTAGGGAGACTAAACATCATGAATAAGCCAACTTTTCCTACAAAATTATTCTTTCTTTTAGAGAATTGAGAATTTAATGGTGTCCTATTAAATACACCGATGCCGGTAGAATTTGAAACTGAGTGTCCTCATACAACATAAACCCTTTTAACTAATTGAACTTTATGCCTTTATTTTGTTGCCGTTTGTATCTCTGTATAATTACACTCTAATCTAAGATTCACTTTTTTATCCAAAAGGATATTCAAAAAGTATATTTGTAGTTTTACTTAGACTTTTAATCTCGGAAGAGTAATTGTGAAAGCTATATAAATATTCTTTTTTGTGAAATTATTTTGTCTTATGCTTCTTTCATATCAATCTTTCTCACCTTTATATTTAGAAAGTTACAAATATATCAGAATATATATATATATATAAAGCAAAATGGTCAAAAAGTTTATTTGTTCTAAGGAAAATTTGTATGAAAAACTCTGCTTTTTAACAAAATTATTGTTTGCATTCTGTATTTTACTATTTGCAAATCAAGCATAATAATTTAGCGAACATGTTTAGAGAATATTCTAGGGTAAGATTTGAACTAATACTATAAAAAATATTCTATTAAGTAGAGATATTTTATTTTCAAAATAACTAAAATATTCTTTGTATGATATAGTTGAGAGTGTTTTCATAATATTTTTAGTATAGTCAAATTAATCCAGATATTTAATTAAGTTTAACTAACAGATATAATAGTAAGCTATTTCTTACACATATTCATTAAATTATAGCACTCAATTTGTAAATAGTAAAAACGTAGAATATAAATCATAATTTTATTAAAAGACAGAGTGTTATACAAAATTTTCTAGTTTTAATAAAAAATTACCTTCACTATTAGTTTTAAATAGAAAAACTAACGATTGCACATAGATGATTAAATATAAGAAAATTTAATGCACTTATGAATTTATCCCAACTACAAAGGAATAAAATATATATATATATTTAATTTATTTCATACCAAACAGCATGGCTCTTTTATAACAAGTTTGAAATGATAAGATCTAATTCAAAAAAGTTGCAAAGATTGAGCATCTTCTTCAAACATTTTAGGTCGAATCTGCTGGTAGAATCAAAGGTCAGTAAGTGCTCTTCTTGCAAATCCAAGTTTATTATCATAATAACCTAATCATATTAATGCTAGCATAGCATTGACCATACCACCTTTTCACAAACACAGCTGAGACCAAAATATAAAGATATAAACTCCCAGGTATTCTTATTTGATTTCGCATAAATAAAATAGGCGAAATTAAAATTTAAGGTTATATGGGTTCAAATTTAACTACTTAATCTCTTTGTGGTCCTGACCAAGTTATATATAATTAGTTCAATTTATAGATGGATGAGTAGTTTGATCAGTGTATTATTTATTCATGGATGAGATTAGTTAAAATCAAATTAAGCAAAGGGTAAAAATATTGGATAATGACAGTTAATCTACCTTCATGTGGAACATATTCTGGATATAGTTTAACTTCTAAATTAGGTCAATTACTATCATTTTCTAAACTTAAATAACGTAAACAATATTGGTGTAGGAAAATTTTAGTGTTTGGTTATGAATAATTAACTAGTGCCAGGATTGTACTTAATGTGACATAAAAATAGTAAATATAGGAAATATTTTATTTAATGATCGAGTGGATGAATAAGAAGAGGTGAGAAGGAGCCAAGGATCAGCAAAGTATTAAAATGATAGTTGATTAAAATATTATTTTTAAGGGTAAAATGATAATGATATTTTATTAGTAAATGTAATATATTGGGTTGAAAAAGAGAGGAGAGAGAATTATTGATTTAAATATGTTATCTTAAACTGATATTTGGATACTAAATTAGGTTAGTGCTCTTTAAATTGGTTTAAAAATTAATCTACACCACATCCAAACACCCTTTTTTTTTTTTAAATTAAATGATGTGCTCAAGTGAATTTGTGTTCAATAATTATATAACTATTGGGTGTTCCTAAACTTAAATCACAGCAACCTCATTAATTGGTTGAACAATTATTTTAGGGTGTGCACGCCAAAATGCATATTGGGTTATGGGGGTTTGACGATCATATGTTCAATAATATTCATATCTTTGATATATTTTTGGGTAAATTATGGTTTTCTGATTTAAATTACTTTTCTATACTATAATTATTGGTCAATTATTAATTAAGATGTGAAAAGATTTAATTGTCCCAATAGAAGTACAGTGCCCCTCTTGTTGGTGGGAATTAGTAATGGACTTGTGGAGGTGGGAAAGAGTGACACACTCTCCTTTGTTTCCCTCTTGGAAATATTCTCTTATTTTCTTCATGGAAGTAGAGCTTGTCCTCAAAGCCTCAATTCAATACCTCTTGATGTGGCGTGCCAAGCTCAAAGATGTCCATCTTACTCTGTGTCCTTTTCTTTGGAGATAAAAAAGTTTCTATGGGGTAGGGCAAAGGAAGAGAGGGCACCTTTTTCTTTTTCTCAAAAAGGGTTTTTTTTTTTTCCTTTTATTCTCTATTCTCTTTGCCCTCTCTACCTCATCCTTCTTATCATTGTTGTCACTTTCTCTCCCTTCCTTTACTCTCTTCCTTCTTATAGACCACTATTTTCTATAATTTTGAAACCCTGATTGAATAATTTTGAAACCCTAATCGTGTTCTCCCCTTTCACTCTCGTTATTTCTCATTGGATCTCTCCCCGTCTTTGCATCACCGATGGATTTGAGCTCGTCTACCTCCACTCTACCTTCTCTGGCCAACATCGCCTCCAGCGTTGATGTCCTCTTTTTCCTCGACGAGAATTTCATTCGTCATTCCTCCTAGTTGCGTCGCAACCTTCTCTGCGCCCGTCCACCCTACTATTATCGATCCATTTACTATTGCTACTATTGTAGCACTCGCGAGTTATTTTATATTTTTATTTTTTACTTTTTAATTCTCTCTGTCTTGTATTCGTTTTTGTTGTGCTTGTGTGCTTTAGTATTAGTCTAGATCCACACGAGTCATGATGGACTTGTTAGAAGCCCCTCGTCCCAATGCAATAGCATGCTTGTATTTGCTAATATTTTCTTCCCTTCTAGGTAATTTATTTTTTTGTTGGGTTGTTCATGCTCACCAAATTATGGGGCTTGTCAAATCTATCACTAATTTCTTTGTGTATGTATCAGACTTATAATCTACTGATTGTAATCTTCTAATTGAAATGAATGCTATCGTGACTACAGGCATACACAATTGGATTACAATATAAAAGGAGTTGGGATAGTCTTCAATTTGGAAGGTGGGGCATGCTTAAATCTTGTAATATATGATGATACATGGCTCTTTAGGGCATCAAGGATGAGGTTGGTGTCAGGATTGAGAACATAATGGCCCAACTTGCCATGCTCAATTGGACAAAATTCTACCTAGGAAATAAATATCTACAATAATTTATCATAAGAATGCAATCAACATCAAAAATTAGGACAAAACCCACAGCACATTACGTCTACCATTTTCTCAACCAACATTAATGAGTTTATATATATATATATTTTTCCACTATCCGAGAAAGGAAGTCAACAGAGGCCAATATGCTCTTCAGTGGTTGGAAAAAAAAAAGTGCATTCACATTTATCTTGTAATAATATTATCGAGTTATTATTATTATTATTATTTTTACCAAAGTTCTGCTACACTAGATTTTATTCTCAATTTTTGAGAATACTGTTTTAAATTAGTTTTTAAATGGACAACGATTCTTAATAGATTAATCAGTTTTCCAATAGACTAAAATATAAAGAAAAAAATTTGAATTATCGAAACTTTGCATTAGGTTATCCATTTTGATCGTAAAATATGTAAATCTATAAGATAGAATAATATAGTAATAACTCCTCTGAATTCTAATTTTAAAGAAAGTGATTTAGAAAGAGGTATATATAGAAACAATGGTAAAAAAAAATATATCGTAGTCTAAGACCATAAATTTTTCTAACAATTTTCTCGTGTGTTAAAAAATTAAATAATCTACTAAAAATTATTGTACGAGACAGCGAGTTTACTGTTGTACTAGTTTAAAAAAATAATTTAGACGGTGACTTACTCTAGAAAATATTTTTTTACTATAGCAATATGCTTAGATAAGTAAAGAGTCATTTGACATTAACAAAGACTAATTTTGATTGTAAGAAAGCAAAAGGAATGGATCGCATATCTAAGCTTAACTTTATTTCTCCTCATAAGTCATAACAAAAGGCACACTATAGCCTATTGGTCAAAGTTTTACTAACCCTACGACAGAGGTCATAAATCAAAGGATTAAGTAGAGTTTATCTCGTTTTCGTCCGAATTAACAGTACTAATACCTTTGACTTCCAAAATTAGTTGACCAATTGTATCCTATTCTTTCTTTTAACTTTTATGGATTGAAATATCTCTCTATCATCACAGAAGCTAAAGAATAAATGTAAAAGAAGAGTGATAATTAAATGGTGTTGTTTAAACAATAGATTATTGTCTAATAAAAATAATAGGAGTATATCAATTATTTAAAATATACTCTGTTAATGGTCTCATCAGTGATGAGTTAGGCATGAAACTGCTATCCGATACTAAATTAAATTTGATGGGCAGAGAGTGAAATGGTAAAATAAAAGTTCTAATTATGCCCATTTTGGTGAAATGATAAGGTATTATATAATATATTTTTTATTACCCAGAACCCATTCAGCAAGGTACACATACATGTCAATTAGTCAAATTGTCAATCAAGTAATAAATTGTTTCAGATTATCCTATCTAGAAAAAAAGAAGATCATATTGGACCAATTCAAATTAGGGATTTGGACCGACAGATTAGACCGGAAACCAAACCAAGTTGAACCGACCCAAATTTGCTATGCATTTGGTGGTCGTTTAGGACATACATGCTTTGCATTTATAGATTCTAAATTGAGAGATCTAAAATTATTATTTTGTTTTACATCACTGATGTGTTCTCGTTAAACACTATTTAAGTATTTATGTATATATATATATAGAGAGAGAGAGAGGAGATTTTTCTTTTTAAAAAAAAGTATGCATACTTTCTCAAGGTGGGCTTTTATTTTATTTTTTTAATACCGGTGTAGGGGTGAAAAACGGATCACATAACATTCGGATCAATATTTTTAGTCCAAATACAGAGTCATATACGTATATTAGATTGATAGCAAAATTTAAAACCATATTTTAACTAAACAAATACGGATAATTTTCAGATAGAGGATCGAATCTTAAATGATTGAAATTTAAATGAATTATGGTATTTTATTTAGACATAATTAACACAAAATATTATGAGTTTCACAAAAAATAAATTTTTTGTATGTCAAATATATATATAATTGAAAAAATTAATCTCTATAAATAATATATAACACAATATCAATATTCACTATTTAAATAAGCAAACTAAAAACTAAATTATTTAAAAACTATGTGGATAAACGGATATCGGATATCCGATATCTGTATCTAAATCTGAAAATTATATTTAACTCGCATCCGAATCGGATAGAATTTTTTATCCGAATCAGGTCGGATAGTGGATCGGCTCGGAGTTAATCTAATCCATTTTCTCCTCTAGGTGGTAGGTTAAATTGCTGGGTTAGCGGACCTTGGATAACAAAATCCAGACCCGGGAGAGAAGAAAAAAAAAACCGGGCCGGTGGTGGATTGGGCAGCCGTCAGAACCGACACGGTCCGTTGACATTCCCGTACCAGGTGACCAATTTCTTACCTTTTCTTTTTTAAATTTTACTTGCCGTTTTCTGGAAGCATTCTCATTTCTCTCTCTACCTCTCTATATCTCTCTCTCTGCCCCCTTTTCTTCTTCCTTTTATCCAACCACCGCGTTTGGCCATCGGTCTTCGATCCTATCTCTCGGTGCTTCTCTTGGAATCTGACGTCGTAAGCCTTCTCTGCGCTCTCCTTTTTCTTCTTCTGAGCTTATTTTTATCGTATCTTTTCCTTCTAATTTTGTCTCATGTGATCAAGCCTTGATTTTTCTTGTTGATTTGGGTTTGTGCGTTTTGTGTAGATTAATGAGTTCTTCTTCGATTTGGAGATAGTGGTCATCTTTGTTCGATTTGGTTTTGTAGTCGTAATTTTGGACCATTGAAGATGTTGGTAGATCCGACAAGTACAGTCTTTTAGTTTTAATTGAGGACATAAACTTGTTCTTCGCTATTTTATTTTCTTGATGAGATCGTGATGCCAAGAAAGATGATTGTTGATGTAAATGGATGATAAAGATGCTTATTTTGACTAAAGGTCTGTGTTGGAGTTGCTTGATCCGTTGAGATCAAAAGGAGCTGATATATCGGAATGAGATGGGAGAATATGGGAAATTCCCGATTGATTTTGTTTGGCTATTCTGTTATTGTAAGGGCTCAAATAGTCCTTTTGGATTGCATAATATTTGAATATGCCCCATCATGGTTTCAGAGTTTTGACAGAATACCATTTTTATATTTTTGTTTTACTGGAATAGAAGTTTGGAATTCTACTTCCAAGTTGGTTCTACCTCCTGTATCCAGTGTCTATTAATTCGGATGTCTCTGAGGTAGGTGATGGGAAGTAAAGGCAGGAGTGACTAGCGAGAATGATTGACGGAAGCAAAAAAAGGGAAATTTTTAACTTTAATTTTAGGGCTTGCTTGGATGGTGGAATTTTGCATGTGGATTATCCCGTAATGACTCCATATTTAGTATAGAGAGAGAGAGAGAGGGAGGTATTTTGAAAGTTTGCATGAAGAAAAGCCTTCCCTGGTTTGATAAGTTTTGATTGCATGGAACTTTCTCCACCCATGGCCTGTGACCTGATGTTGCCTACTCAATCACTCTCTCAGTTTCCCTTGTGGTCTTTCCCATGGATTTATGGTTAGGAGCCATTTGATTGTCTATGTCAGCATGCATGCATCTGAGGACATATCTGTTAATGCACATATCCAAAGATGTACTAGTTGATGCATGTTTATGGTCCTGTTGTATACTTGTATCACCTGATCCTGGTATTTGGTTGGATTGCATTAGAGGTTACTAATCAGTTGAATAATGTATGAATAGTTAAATATTACTCTACCAATATCTGATTATAAATAGGGTAACCACCAAAATTAGGCTATATAAGCTAGAATTATTAATGTATAAATTTTTATAACATATAGTTCTATTTGAATACATTATTTATATTATTATTTTTATTACAATTTTCTTCTTATATGTATATATGTAGTTGATAATTTAAGAAAAGAAAGATAAGCACCGGATATGAATTAGTGCATCAGGTGCGGATGCCATGATATGAGTTGCATCGCCATGCAGTTAGTGACGCAAGTTGCAGGATGTGTAGGTTTTGCCAAACATCCCTTTATATTACTTCTTATTTCCATAAGCATCTTATATGCCACTATGACCATTCCATCAGAAAGATAAGTTTCTATTAATGTGTTCCTCAGTAAAAAGAGACTTGTTTTTGAGCGTTGAGAGTTATGTGGACATAGTTAATAGGATGAAATTGCTGTTCTATGATATAGTTGGCCAATTAAATTTATCTTACTTCTGTTTCTCGCATGTGGCAAATTGTCTTCAAGACCTAACAAAGAGCAACTTAAACATGGTGTAATCATATAATTATAAACATCAGTTATCCATCGAATGACATGACATGTGTTGATCCATGTGTTGATTCCTTGATTCTTGAACATAATGCTAATTTAGTAAGATAACTAAGTGCATCTTACTGCAGAATATTACTTGAATTTTCTACATATTCTTTTTGCTAAAATCAGGCATCTAGGTAAGTGTTATCCATATAGAATTTCTTTTCCTACGGCTGATTCTCTGACATGATACAGGTTTTCCAATATGATTTAGAGACCCGTGTTTTGAGCTAGTCATTTATGTGGCATCTTTTTCCTAACAACAATGCAATGATGTTTATTGAAGTTCGCTTGGATCAGTGGACTAATGCAATAGAAGAACCTGAGTTTGATAGCAGTGCAAGCTTTTTAAGACAGCTCACCTCTCAGGACGTACTACATTCAGAGAGTCATCTTCCAATTGGGAAGTAGTCCAAGTGTCCAATCCATCCAAAAGTAAACATCTGAGTTGTGTTCTGACTGAATTAGTAAGACAGGAAGGACTTGAATTTGGCCGGAGACTTGAGAAACATACAATGTCTTTAATAAGGTCTGCAGATTCATCTACTAGTTCTTATGGTGACTCCAACCTTTATGCACGTAAAAGCAGTGGTGACAGCTCAGGGTTATCCATGCAATCATTCACCTCAGACAAACGACTATTCCATTACGGGCTTGATTCTTACAGCTCTGACATTTACGGTCAGACATACTTCACCAGCTCTTCCTCAGGTCTGACACATGTAAATCCACTCCATACGCCATCACCTGCCATACAAGGATCTCTTTACCATCAGCAAGTTTCCTCATCTCCTTATCAGCTGATGGCTAATGCCCAATCTTCTATTATCTCAGATAACCCATATAGTTCTTGCTTTGTTGCAACAGTACACCCTGACTCCTCACTGAGTTCCAACTTTTCTCATCATAGTTCCCAATCTGTGTCAGATAATAGAAGTTCAGAACATGAAATGGACTTTGATGAAAATGATTTCAGATTAAAGCTTCAAGAGCTTGAGGAGGCATTACTTAATGATAATGATGAGGACTTTGCAGACCCAGACCAGGAGATGTGCACTGCAGAGGACTGGGCTGAGCCTATTAAGAATCTCATACTTCCAAACTCACCAAAGGAATCTTCATCAGAATCAAGCATCAGTTGTATTGGCAGCAATAGAGAAACACGAACTCCCAAGCAGCTGCTTTTTGACTGTGCAGCTGTAATATTGGAAGGTAGCATAGAAGAAGCACAAACAATAATAACAGAGCTCCGGCAGATGGTCTCAGTCCAAGGCGACCCTCCTCAGAGGCTTGCAGCCTACCTAGTTGAAGGCCTTGCGGCTAGAATAGCCTCTTCCGGAAGAGGCCTTTACAAGGCCCTGAAATGTAAGGAACCTCCAACCTCCGATCGACTGTCAGCCATGCAAATCTTATTTGAGGTCTGCCCATGCTTTAAATTTGGATTCATGGCAGCCAATTATGCAATTGTTGAAGCCTCTAAAGGTGAAGAAAGAGTCCACATCATAGACTTTGACATTAACCAAGGGAGTCAGTACTTTACATTAATACGTTCTCTTTCAACTTGCCCAAACAAACCCACCCACTTGAGGATAACCGGAGTTGATGATCCTGAGTCAGTGCAACGGACTGTTGGAGGGTTAAAAGTCATAGGGCAACTGCTTGGGAAGCATGCAGAAGACTGCGGCATCCCATTTGAGTTTCGGGCAATAGCTGCTAAGACTGCGGATGTGACACCTTCAATGCTAGATTGCCGCCCTGGGGAGGCAGTAGTAGTCAATTTTGCCTTTCAACTCCATCACATGCCAGATGAGAGTGTATCAACTGTGAACCAGAGAGACCAGCTTCTTCGCATGGTGAAGGGCTTGGGACCAAAGTTGGTGACTGTTGTTGAGCAAGATGTGAATACCAACACTGCCCCATTTTACCCAAGGTTTCCAATTTCTTCTTTTAAATCTGAATTACCCAGTTGCCTCTACGTATACCTTCACAAAATCATCCTAATTTATCTGCTTCATTGATTTATTTTTCCTTGATCTTTAAACTTTTACTTCAACTCACTTCCCTGTTCTTCTAGTATCTTTTTTAAACATGTCTGCCATTCCGAATCAAAGTTTTTCAAATTGATACTTGCAGAGCAAATGACACTATTGATAGTTCTTTGGAATAAGAAAAGGACCCCTTATAAAATAGTGTTGGAATTGGGGGATTAATGGGAATACTATCATCCCAGTATATATTGTATTTTACATATCCAGCTGATATAAACTAAATCATGTGAATGACAGGTTTGTGGAAGTTTATAATTATTATTCGGCGGTCTTTGATTCACTCGATGCAACTCTTCCAAGGGAGAGTGCTGATAGAATGAATGTGGAGAGACAGTGCCTTGCACGAGACATTGTCAACATTGTGGCTTGTGAAGGCATCGACCGGATAGAGAGGTGATCCCTGGTATCTTTTATGGAATTTGCATCTCCTAAAAGTATGTTATCTTATTAAATAACATGAACTCATCTCTGATAAAGGTATGAACTTGCGGGAAAATGGAGGGCAAGGATGACAATGGCTGGGTTTGTTTCATGCCCATTTAACACCAATACTAGTGAAGCTATAAGAGCACTGTTGAGGTCATACTGCAATAGATACAAGCTTAAGGAGGAAAATGGAGCGCTCTACTTCGGTTGGGAGGAGAAAATTTTGGTCGTGGCCTCTGCGTGGAAATAGGACTTTCTTGCTGTCAATTCTGGCAGTACTTCTGCACTTACATTAGGGTTGTAGTGTTGTATAAAATGTGCAACAAGATCAAAATTATTGTACCTAATAACTGACCCAGATATGAGTTGGGGGCATGTGAAAATGATTCTTATTCCTGCTGATGAAACATACTAATCTTCACCTGTTATTGTGCTGCTCTATGGTTTCAGCAACCTAACCACTTCTCTTTACTGTGCTGAAACCTACATCTATTGGTCGATTTGTTTTCCCTTTTGTTTGGGTCTTTGGTAGCTGCATGTCAAGTGATTCTTGAAAATTTAAAACATTGGGTTGCAAAAGATTGGGTGAAGTGATCAAATTGCTGACAGCTTGCTTAGTCCTTTCTATGTGACTCACAGGAATTTTGGTATCAATTCTCTACTTCTTTGAACTCCCTATCTGATTTCAGTTTTATAAGCTGTCAATTGGATCTTTTCTTTTTGGCAGATTCAATATACCACATGAGATTTCTGTCCTTTAAAATTTAAAAATGCCTTTTATATACCCTTTATTACAAAATTTCAGTTAAAATATTTTTTGTTTTAAAATTTAAAATAATAAGATAAATCTAACTAACTCAATTTAACTTGATTCAACTTACTGACTGTGACTCTTAACAATATTTTTTATACCGTTTCGATTTCTTTCTTCTAATCTATCCATTTCTATGCTAGCCTTCTATTTCACGTTGCAAGGCTCACTCTAGAGGGCATTAGCGTATTGATAAATGTTAGAAGAGGTTTTGCGTGTTCCCACATATGGAAAACCTTCTTTTTTGACATACTTGCAAAAAATTCTATGAAAATATTCCCACTTAATAGTAGTTTTTTATGACCCAACTCTCTCTCTCTCTCTCTCTCTCTCTCTCTCTCTGAGAAAAGTGGGTGCTTCACATAGAAATGAAAAGGGCCAACAAGAAGTTTACAGAATGTTCGTTATGAATGAATGGCAGCCATACATATATTTTTTTTTCAAATATAAATAGAAGGGTTAAATTTGCAAAAATGCTTAAACCAGGAGCGTTCCACAATAAGACTTACCACATGGTTGGTTATATGCCAAGAAGATATCTTCTTTTAATCGAGAGACAAAAAATGTATCTTTTAGAACTTTTTGTAGACAGTATCTGTATTACAATTTGTTAGCATTTATTTTTTGTTATTTATTTTAGAGAGTTTCCACGCTCATCAAAACAAACTATCAGGAGTGCCTTGAATTTTCCATGACCCTTTATGTTTTTTTCTTCTAGCATTCTTAAATTTGCAAACTGAGATATTATCCTGAAATTGTATATGAATGCACAGAAAATGAGGATCTAAATGCACCATGCCATGCTAAGCATCACAAAATAGCTTGTTTTTCTATTAAATTTCTCAATTTTACAATGAAAGTTACAGGGAGTAATTAACAATAACCGCAGATACACCAGCGGAAATGAAGAGCGAAGACGATCATGAATGGTTGTCCATCCTGCCATGGAAAATAAAATGACAAAGCCTGAGGAGGAACTCAACCAACTGAAACAAAAATGGTCACAACTCGGGACGTATCTTCCTGATAAAAAACTTCGGGCAACTGCTTGATTCCAGGGGGTACAAGGAACGACATCCTGTCGGAACTCTTCTTGAGAGTATCCACATAACCTTTTCAAGAGACAACTGTGTTTAGATGCATAATTTAGGATTGAGATCTCTCCCGCATTTTGGCTTTCGCAAAAAATACACCTGCTAATAGGCCTGCAGAACATATTTAGTCAGATGTAAAAAGCTACAATGGGATTATGAGATTCATCTTATTATCCATTAAAAGGGCATACCGAAAAGGATGCTCAAGAAATTCTCTATGCTAGTTGGGACTTTAAAAAGAAGGATTCCAGCGATGGAGAGTGGAATTTTATTTAGTGACCCGACAAGGCTGCAAAAAACATGGACAATGGAATTAGTGTGGTTAACAATCGCTAGACTTGTTATAGAATGTAAACTGAAAGAAGAGCGTTCCAACTATTTAGGGTGTCATAATTGTTCAGATCTATAATTTGAACTAACCATGCTTTTCTACTAGTGCACAATGTAATCTCCCCTGACATGCAGAGACTATATCAAATAATTTTGTCATAGTTCATCCTCAATAGGAGGCGGACAAAATCAACCTGAGCCTATCTAGAAAGGAGGCAAAAATATTAAAAGGAAATTGACGTGACTAGAAAATGTCGGGTTAATGATCAAAATAATGGCATCGATATTTTTCAGACTAGAGATTTCAATGCTATAAGCTTTTAAATGATTAAACATCTAATTATTAGGAGCATGAAAAAGAAATACTATTCAAATTCTGAATTAAGTGCAAACTATGAAAAGCATTCCAGGCTACCTATATGTAGTTGCACCAGTCTGGTGAAGAAACCACATTGAAGTAAAACTGATAGCAAGTCCCAAAACCCCACTTGAAGTAATCACCAACCAGAACATAGGCAACTTCAAAAGCGGCCTGCCATTTCACTTTAAAATACATAAGCTGAATAAGACAGTAGAGATATTTTTCAGAAATTATGAGTTACTATTCTGAAAATTGCCTAGTTGTAGCAATGCAAACACTATGACAACGACATCATGAACACCATCAAAAAAATTATTCTATTTCAGGATCTAGAAGAAAATCAAGAAGATCAACAATGAAAATGAAGTGGTGATAGCTTGTACATGTAAGAAAATCAGAAAAAAGGACATGGAACATGGGAATGTCTCGAGTACACATAAAGAAAGTATTTTGAAAGTACGAACTATTGTTTAGACAGAATATTACATGAATTAAAGTTACAGCTCAGATTCAGTCTCTTCATGCATGGGGCATGGCATTGGGAATTAGTCTTGAGTAGCATATGAAAAGAAAATATTTTATAACAGAGTAATTAATTTTTTAGAAATAGTGGGAACTTAAAAGTTAAGACACTACTAAGGGAGGTCAAACTCCGAACTTCTCAATGAGAACAATGTTTCCCAACCACTAAAGTATCAATCAAGATAAGACAACTATATAGTTCACTTAACAAGAAGATAACAATAGTCCTTTAAATCATGGTTCTGAGTTGGAAACTTGACAAATATTGCCATAAAGACCATTAAGCATTCAAAGATGGTACTGGTTCAGTTTTGGATATGTACTTACTACCTAGTGTACCCACTGATATTGGAACAAGAAAAACAACAGATGCAAAATATATTGCTCAAAATGATGTAAGAAAAGATAGTTGAATGCCAATTTCTCTGATGAACTCACGTTTTAGTGAGGTATTCCACTTCATTAAAAACAAGCACAAGTAGAAGTCCCAAAGGAAGTGAAAGAGTGTTGTTTAGAAAAACCATAGAAAACTCGTTCAGATTTCCGGACTTGGTGACTTGCTTAGCGGTATCCATTACTCGCCGTAATGTTAACTGAGAATAGAAAAAGGAAATTGTCAGCGCAGAGAAGGTGTGGAGTACCATGAAAAAGTGCAACTATATAAGCAAAGAAACTTGCTGATGTACTGTACAGTTGATTATCACAAGTTTCAAAATGCAAATACTTGATTATCATGAATTCCAAAAATCAAACTCTCAACACAGGAGCACTTCCAAGAAAAATAAAGAATCCAAACTCATTCATGAACACAGTAAGAATTTTAGAAAATATTTACAAGCTTGAAAGAATGCAAGTTACAAAACAGGTTATGGTTTTGAGTACTTTTCTTGCATATTTCCATGAATAAAATCCATCTATAAGCATCAGATAGACCAGCATCGACATTTGGGTTCCATAAAAATAACTGCACCAGATGGCATCATGATAAGATGCAAGCGTTACATTTTCTTTTTATTTTTTCCTTAGTGTGATGAAGTACATCAAATTAGTTTAGACTTTAGACTGTTTCCCTAACTCTACTTTGGCATATCTATTTATATTTTTAAAGACTAAGGAAAGAAATATGTTACCGAGTAGGATGCTGTTAGAAAACAATTTGCAATCTGCCATGCATAGCCAACTGCATTAAAGGACAGATCAGTTATTCCTCCTGAAATTGCTGAGATTATCTGTCAAACGTAAACCACATAAAATCAGATACCCAAGTTAGAATCTGCAATCATTTGATAAAGTAAACTTTATATATCATTTCTTGACAAATTGCCAATCCAGATTCGAGAACTTTGTTCCAGAACATCTTTCATTTGAATATCAAAGAAAAGATAATTGTGTGTGGGAATTCTGACAAAACTATTGATGTAACTGCACGGCGGCATCATAGAAATCTATATACTGAGCAACTTTATCATGATGAAATTTTCTGGTTCTATCATTTGTATGTTTTAGGAGATAGTGATATATATGTAAAGGAACATTGCTGTAAGTGGTGGTCTTTGGCACTTAGGTCTAATTGAGAAGTGGTTGAACAGAACTTTTGCCTCACCCAAATTGTCACAGAAAATAAGAAACATTATAAGCTTCCATTGCCTACTATTGATTGCCCAACAAGAAGGAAACTGGGAAAGGTGGATGCACATAAGTGCAGCAGAACAGGAGTAAACAAGTGTTTTTCATGCCCATATTTTATCCTCATAAACTATCATTTCTGAAAAGAAATGATTGCATGATTGATATACAGGCCATCTTTATGGTCAAACCTTTTAGCTACCAGAACATATCAAAAAGAAGTATCTGTGAGACTATAATGCAGTGATAGTGTCTCTAGGAAAGATACAATAATTAAAAGGAAACAAAAGGAAGAACTGTCAGTAGGTTAATATGTGGGCACAAAGTGAGGATGAGATGAGGGGTAATATTTAAGATGGTCACATGTCATGAGAAACTGCATGGTGAAAGGTTAGAATTAACTCCTTTCAAGTTGAAACTTGAAAGTATCAAAACCTGGAAGGGATAGAGAAAGAAAAAAAAAATGACCCAAGTAAGAAAAGAAGCTGAGAAATGATGTAACAAATTGATGAAGATCTCTTGATAGGATAAAACTGCAGAAAGGAGATACCTAGCCATTTAAATAGTTGAAAGATAACACTTAACTATTACTGCAGTTCTTGTTGATGTTGCTGACATTGTGGGAGATATTAATTAAAGTACAATGACTACATAGTTATGGTGATGACGATATGATGAACCTAAAATGCCAATTTATATTCTGGAAGATTGACTATGATTTTTTATTTTTTTTTCATTTTTCTGTACGTCTTTTATCAAATAGAAGCTCAAAACATTGTTCTACACTGAAAGGTGAGAAAAGAGCATCAAGAGAACAAGGATGGAGAGAGGACAATATAAATAGCAATAATACCAGATAACACCATTAGGATTTGTCAAGCAACTTAAAGATAACCAAGATGACTTCTTGATAAGTACAGTTAAGGTCGTTTTGCACACAGTAGTCCAAAATAGGAACTTAAACTGTTGAAGTTTCTTCAGTAATTTCTCTCAAAATGTCTTCAGTACATCATCCAAGTAAAGATGGATGTTACATTTTAAAACCAAGTGTTGCTCATATGGGCATAGATTTCTTGTACAATTAGTAAGAAAATGATGAACCAACTCTACTTGATAAGGATATGGAACATTACACTGAGTTTCTTTATTTTCTTTTTTCTACTTTAATCTAAAGGGTCTTTTTCATGTATGAGTGTATAACACTCAAAAGTCCTTTATTTGTGTGCATGCAGCTTCTCGATTTCATATTTGTGTATAATTGAAAATCTTTGGCATTTGCATGGTTACCCTTCTGGCTACTTTTGATAATTAGAAATTAAAATAGCCATTCAATAGTGAAAAAGACAAAGATGCCTTAGTGTGAGCTTCTATGCAAAGAGAATTACTTTTCTTACTATTAAATGGATCAGATTTTAACTGTTAGGTAGGTTAAAAAGGGGTATACTTGCAAAAAGCAATGGCTCTGAGGGTTATAAATGCAAATATCAAATATGGCAGGTATGCATAAAAATAAGGATTTTATAAAGGTAACAGAAACCCTAATAGTAAATACATGTTCAATACTTCAGAAAATAAGTACCATTAGAACCAGAGCAGCCCAGACTTTGTTATCATGATGCTTCATAAACAGATACATTTCGCCAAAAGCAGTAATTACATTGGTGACATTCTTGAGAACTGTCACCATGGCAACATTGATGTACTTCAAACTGCAAGTAACAACGGTACTTATGAGAAAAACACAAGGACATATAATTCACTAGACGAGTGAATTGTAGGTGCAAATGATTATATGACTAGTGACAATACCTAGAAGGTTGCACTCTGAGCTTATAGTTAAAAATTTATATCCAGACAAGATTGTCAAAAAGGGTAGTTACAGTTACTTATGAAGTACATTAAAGTATTAAACCTCATATTGTGTTGACAAGCACTTGGAGGTGCTTATAGTTAAAAATTTATGACTAGTGACAATACCTAGAAGGTTGCACTCTGAGCTTATAGTTAAAAATTTATATCCAGACAAGATTGTCAAAAAGGGTAGTTACAGTTACTTATGAAGTACATTAAAGTATTAAACCTCATATTGTGTTGACAAGCACTTGGAGGTGCTTCTAAAAATATTTTGAAAAATATGAGCATGCAAGGAAGGAGCATCAAACTACAAAGACAGGATGAAAAGTCAACTACTAAATGAAAAAAGTACATAAGGAGACTCCTCGCAAAAGAATAAAATATATTACGAGATTTGTGATTTCAATGAACACTGATAACAATTAACTAGGTGAAACGAGAGCTCCATGAATTGGTGACAAAAAAAGGATTGCAAGTCAATTCGCAAACCTATCCACTTACCTGATGATTTAGTTTACATCTCCTATGATGTATGCATTAACCAAAATACTCAGCTTGGATAATGAACCACTGACCTCAAGGCCCTTAATGCAAGAGCATTGCTGAAGCTGTAATCTTCTGCTTGTCCCGTTATGGCGGTGTATTAGAAGATTACAACTTGAGCAATGCTCTGGCATTGAGGGACTTGAGGCAAAAACCTTTTTGGTTCATTATTCAAGCTGAGTATATAGTTGGATTACTTTGTCTGTCTCACTATAGGAAAACCACATTTGGTTAGAGGAGAAAAGTGTAATTAACTAAACCCTTAAGATAAATAGCAGAAAGTTTTCAAAATACAAAATATTCTTTTTCAGTTTCCTAATCTTCTTATAATTATCACAGGTTAATACCACTCGTTAGCATTTACAAATATTTTTGCTTCTCGTGAAACTAGTTAACTGGATGAACAGGTAAGAAACAGATCTTTAACTGGGTTGATATGAAAGAGAACATGCAGGAGCTCCAAGGTGTATCTTTGCAATTGAAACATTTAACCATGCAACTCTGAATCACAAGTTTAAAATGATAATCAGGATGCGATACAAACTTGAAAGTCAACATTAAGCTTAATTTAGGATTTAGATGATATCTTTGGGCAATATGGAAGAGGAGTAACACATAATTGCACGGGTTCTGATAGAGTGGATGTTGGCTATCATGAAACTAAATATTTAGTTTTCCCTTTCATATAAGTTCTCTGGACAGGAGATCAATTCTTACGACATTCTTTCCTGGATATTCTGCAAACTATTGGCTCCAAGTCAATGATCACTTTAATGTTTGACTGTGCATTTCAAGAACTGCTTCTACTTTTCTCTTTAATAATGCTTCTACATTGGACTTAAAAGTAGCTGGCCTTTGATCTTTTGCATCCACCATCATGATTGCACGTCAGTTTACCTCATTAGATTGGCATAATGCTAAAAAAGGCCAGACTTGAAATGTCTTCTGTTGCCAAGATGAAAATGGAGAAGAAAAATCTTTGCAAATCATATCAATATTTGATAATAACAGGGTTGACAACAACAACAATAACAGTGATACCTTTATGAAACCCCATTTTAGAAAAGTAACATACAACTAAAACACACAGAGAAAATAGAAACTCATAACCAAAGAAGCTGGACTGTCAGATAAATCCTCAATGTTCTCTTCGCACCTACATAACAAAACTAGCAAGCCATAATGTATACAGGTATTGCCAGTCCCACGTAATCTCAGATCCAAGAACATTGTTTCACAAGAACAAGTGTGAGCTAGTCTCTATGTGATAATATTACGTAACAGGACATAAAATTGTTTGCACCAAAGTGAAATATTAAAGGAATTCTATCAAAACCCCATGTAGATTTATGTTGAAGCAACTCAATAAAATGCCTCTCATATCATTAGGCATTTAAAGAACAGAAGTGAAAATTGAACTATCAGGATCCTTGAATAGGAGTTAAATGTGATATCTAGTTTCTGAATGGCAGGGAGAATACTAAATTTATATAATTATATGAATAATGAGCTATCAAACTCTTTATAATATATTTTGTTTAAAGTGGATTTAAAGTTTCCACTAAGATAAACGTCTTCCAGCAATATTCTGCTCAGTATATTATCATGTAAGAGCAACTAGAAAGTGATATCTGACAGTAGGAGTGATTGCATACCTAAACATGCTTGTAATAAGCATCCCGACAAATATGACATTTACAGGTAGCCAGACCTTTATTAATTTCCATGTGAGTGGTTCCTTGGTGATGATACCTAAAAGACTCAAAATGGACACTATAATCACAGATACAAAATTCTGCAAACACAAATAAACGCATCAGAATGTCAGTCCTTGCCAGTATCAACCACAAAACAATTGGTGGAAATTTGTATGGAAGTTGAAGTAAACAACCAAATACAGTAACTCACCTGGTAAAGCATCAATGATATTCCAGCATTAAAATCATAGCCTGACAGCACAAATTTATTAACCAGTATCATGCTGCATGACGATATGCAGTAAGCAAGGCCAGATAGAAGAGCCTGATTGTGTATCTTTACTGGCTTATAACAACGTGATATCCTATCTCTGTCTTTTGATAATTTACCATCTTCCAAATCGATGTCATCATCACAAAAGGACTTCGTTCCAGAAAATGACCTACAGATTGAAGAAAGTGTTTGAAAAGCAACATATGTTATCAAAAATATAAACATGCCAGATCATTGAGAAGAAAATAATCAAGTGAGAAAAAACATATATAATAGCAACAACAAAGAAACTGAATCTTTCGACAAATAAAAACCAGGCAAGATAAAAAACATACATCCTTCGTGTGTTATTTCTCATCACTTCCAAAGTATGAAAACAGAAGGAACTAAAGTTTGGTACACAGTATATGTTAGGCAAAAATCAAAAGCTCTGCAGCATGATTGAATCTCGGGAATTTATCTTGTAAGATGAAAGCAAATGCGCTTCCAATTAGGGAGTAGTACAAGTAATCTATTTTGGACTTGTTAACTGAAGAAAAGAATATTAACAGATGATAAATTAGAACCTTATTTTGATATGACTATTAAATTCATTCAAAACCAATACAAATAAGTGTGGTCTTAAAGTTGATCCATGGTGCAATATAAAGACAGGACCAGCTCAATAGCTAAAAGCTATTGAGGCAGCCACCTAGGGCCCCACTTAGAAAGGGCCCCATATTTTTCAAATACATATAATTTACTATATATATAGATGTATTTCCATAAATAAGAAAATTAAAAAGGGCCTTATATTCTTCATAGATACATTTCCATATAAGATCACTTGACTAAAGAAAAAGGTAATTTTAATGTGTATTATAATTATTACAATTTGGTATTACTTATTCTAGGAAGGACCCTATTTAGAGTTTTTGCCTAGGGCCCCTATAATATTGAGCCAACCCTATATAAAGATGATTAGTAATTTACTCGTCTTTCTGTTCGTTGTCTTCAACTATCTACTTGTTAAGGTGTTTCACAGAAAGATTAGAGAAAACTTAATATTATTCTTGGGGAATTGTTGTGGCAGATGTGGGGGAAGTGTATATACGTAGAAAAATGCAGTTTAGGATATGTCTTAACCTATCTCATAGTTCTCCTAGATCCTCATTGTAGGACTTACCAATATGGCAACAGAAAATTTGTGCAACAGTAGACAGTAGTACTATTCCTTGACTAATTCAGCTTCCTCTTAGTCCTCAGGTTTTTTGTTAAATAAGTTGGAACACTCAAACAGCCCAAACACTCGATACTTATTAGGGATATTGCCAGGTACCACATTACTTCCAATTTCCTCTTTTTAAAGGCCAAATTGACCTCAAAATTAATATTTATGACAGCATATTGACCTCAAAATTAATATTTATGACAGCATACAGGCTTCAGTTAAACTATCGATTTCCGAATTCAAACTGCATACACAATTTAATATTTTTTTCAAGCCAGAAATATTAACAATTCTTGAGCCTAAAAAGTTAGGGGCAACTAAAGTTGCACCTACACCTTGGCTCCATTCAGGTAGTGAAAAAGAGAACTAATCAATATACCACGTAATTTGTCATTTTCATCAAGTATTTGCAGAAAGCTTCATTATTTGAATAGTAATAAGTATTAATTCATGCTCTTCTAACCTAATGATATTATCATATGAAGAAAAACTTTGTCAGACTCTTCCTACAAGGGCTCATGAGAAGCCATATTATTCTAAACTGGCATGACTAATTAACAACTATGCTATATATTATTGAGCTGACATTCTTATTGAAGAAAAAGAATGTCAGCAAAATTTGCATGATAATATCAAGCGGCAAAATATAAATATACTTATATAAACACCAGGAAACAAGTGGACAATATACATGCCTGTTTGCAATTTCTCTCCTTACAGGACTAGAAACTGAACCTGCTCCTCCATTCTGCTCCCTGATCATGAAACCAATCTTTTCACCATTCAGGAGTGGGCTATTTATATCCTCTGGTATATGTCTTTCAGAGGATCCATCAGGAGAACCCATAGGAATTCCTAAAGGAAGAACCCTTGAACATAAAATGGAAATCTTCAGAATGTGCAATGATAATTGAGATTGAAGAAAAACATTTGCACTCTCAATAAGAATACCTTGCAGTCACTAAAGCATAAATACATGCATAGAAAAGTGTAAAGGCATTACAGCTGAACAAGAGCTATACACTGTATTAGGAACAAGAATATAGTAGGTCAAATTTTAAGAGGGCTGAAGGAATGAAAAAGAAAGAGCGTAAAAGATATGCAAATGAAAAAGTTGTCAAAACCAATGATACATTTCATTGGCATATAACCCAGTTTATTGAGGTTTGTAATGAATCAAAATCGTCCATATTCAACTCTATTTGAGCATTATCTTTCCTCAAGATAAGAGCTTCCCTTGCATTGGCATATAGCAAGACTAGTAACCCAATTAATTGAGGTTCGCAATGAATCAGAATAACCCATAATCAACTGTATTTGAGCATATCTTTCCTCGAGCTAGGAGCTTACCTCTTACTTCTGACTATGCATTCCCTCCTCTTGTTCCAATAAAGTCATTCATTGCTTTATAGGTCACCCTTGGACATGTCCAAATCATTTTCTCATATCTTTTATTCAATTGGGGCTAATATTAAGTTTTTCATGAGTATATTTTTTTCTAGTTAATCTTTCTATGAACACGATTCCTCCATGTCCACTTTACCGTTTCAACTAGACTCACCTTTTGAACATCTTCCCAGCACTATAACTCAATTAGAAGTCCAAAACAACTTCTGATTTTGTTTAAGGAGCATGCATCAAATCATAGGGTACTTAGAAGCACTCCTAAGTGATGCAGGTTAAGAGACAAGAAATAGAAGGAACAAGAGAAGCATGTAGGACAAATATCTTTGCCTTCAAATATATTGATACCTCTAAACCTGCTACATAAATGCCAGGTCATCTTGTATAAATAAAGCCGTAAAAATTAACAACTACAGGAACAAAAAAGAAAGAGAAAAAATAATATGAAATCTGTAGTTTCGTAAGAGAAAATAAAGCAAAATAAATACTCTGATGATATTCTGGTCCAGTCTACCAAGAAAAAGAACACCAAAAGATTCCTAGGAAAAGCAAACTGCTAGTGTTATATTTGTTAAATGGCAGATTCATGAAGAAAAAAAAATGTGTTTGAGTTATCCAAATATCAGTTTACATGAAAATATTACAAGGCACAAATATTTTAGGATTAAATCTTCAGCATTCTTTGTTCAAGTTCACCTCATAAAGTTTCACAATCAGCGTGAATGGGCCAGGAGTCAATCAGACACCGGGACAAAAACCTGACATTTACGAACGACTATCAAACGAGTTCTGTTTTTTTCTTCATAAGGCCATTCAAATGCCAAAACAGAGAAATCTATAGAAGCTTCAAGGTTGTTTGAACCGTGACACAGCAATCAGATGGGTGAGAGGACAATAGAAGTCACTTTGGAAGCCCATGTTTTAGTGAATCCCCTCCAGCTATAAAAATGTAGTTGAGAGCTCTTGCTACTTATCTCATCCACATCAAAAGAAACCCTAGGAGGCTAGTGAACAGGGAGGAGATTCCACCAAATATGAGATCATCTTCACCATCAGAGCTTGATCAAGATCTCAGAGGCACTTCATCTCCATCATCCAGAGCAACGATCCATGTCGAAGGATATCAACCGAAGCGCAATCCGTTGCAAGGAAGTAGTTAGTCACGAGTTCTAGTGAGCAAGATTGGTCCCAGATCATCGACTAGACACGTGTGCAATTCCAAGCACCTAGTAACACTTTAATTGGGTGACAGATCATGAGGGAGAGTTTTTCATTTTGAAGATAATTCAATCTTTTCTGCTATGGTATTTTAGTCCAGTAGTCTTTTTAGGGTTTGCTCACATAAAGGTTTGTTATATTTTTATTTGAGGTTAATGAATGCTTGGAGATTTTGAGATTATCTTTGCTTCTCATTGGTAGATTCCAACATTCTTTGGTAGATCCCGCAGGTTTTCTTTTGTTGATGGATTCTAACATCCCGTAGATTCCGCAGATTTTTTTTTTCTTTTTTATATCATTGTCCTACATCAAAAATCAACTTCAATCAATAACCTTGAGTGTCTAGTAGTGGAGATTATAAGTGACTTACATTTACAATTTGATTTTAATAGATTGATCCGTGTATAATCGGATATGTGATCCTTTTCTATCTAAAGTGAAAGGTTTTTCTAAAAAATCATTGTTTTTTTGCGTGTGCTTGTGTATGATATAGTTGTTTTTTCCTTGCTTACTATGATTTAGATCGTATTTGATGCTATAGAACCTTAGGAATGCGTGCATACTAAGTATTTGTGTTAATTCCATATTGAGATTCATATCCTTGATAGAACTCACATAAACATCTGCTCTCAGGCCTCCTCTAAAAGTGTAAAACCAACTCATGAACATAAATTTTGTTGAAGGATCTGGACAACCAGCACCAAGATAGGAACCTGCCGTCAAAGTTGCTTTAAGAGAACCTCTTGTAGAAAGAGTAGAGGCAAGTACCAAAAAAAACAACATAGAAACTTCAATTATAACAGCTTATCGTATTTCACTTTAGACCACAAATCTTCTCGTCCATTTCTAGTATGAGTCAGTGCAAGATACCATACATACAAGCATACATACATGTGTGTATAGAAATTTAGGTCACCCTACAATGTGTTCTTCTTTGAAGGCAAACAGAAACTTAGCCTTTTCACTGGTAATCACATGTTATGTGCAGTTTGAACTTTGAAGACAAAGTCACAAAACCATTCTAAGAACATATCAACTATAGTTAGTTACCTTAGATCTAAACTGAAAAACAAAGTGGGCTCCCGAGCTAGTCCCGACATATCTTGCACTAGATTGGGACTATTAATCTAAAGTTCTAAACTTGTACTAAGTGTGATTCCATCCAAAAGTTAATCTAATAAATCTCTTCAGCACATGAAATGGCAAGAGACAAAAAACCAGTTGATATGATGGATTCCTCATAGATGATAATTTACATAGGATATCGTAAATCCTTGATGTCTTGATAAATAACTGCATATTTGCATCAACTGCAACATTTATAAGTTTAAGTGGTTATAATAGGAGCTCAGGAATGCCCTCTCCACCCCTCATGTAAACAAACTTGCTCAATATGACAATTTCACCTAAATATCAAGCTTCATCTTGTTGTAATCGCAGGATGTGGTGAGAAGAGTATTCTTCATTAGCAATAAGATGGAGGTTTTTGATAATAAGGTCACCAATAAGATGGAGGTTGGTGACAGTGTGACACTGAAAATATCTCACATTCTCATGTATCCCTAAATGCACCGCTTAGCCTTTGTACAGGTAATTCAAATCCTACTCTCATTTTCTTCACTATAAACTTAAATGTATCGATATTCAGTTTAGAATCCAAACGGCAAGTCAACATTAAGAATTTAAGATCGAATTGCATCAATTCAACAATACAAACTTGATGACTTCCAATTGCACCCAAATTCTAATGGCTCTTCAAGTTCAATTGTCTGTTAGGCCGTGGAATATAAAAGGCCAAGGTAGATAATAGTAATTGAAATAAAGGACTCTGCATGAAGAATTAGATTTCCACCATCCAATTAAACAAGTTGAAACAATATTATAACGTGTATCATAAAGATAAGTAAAAGCTCATAATTAAGCAACAAAGATAGGAGCCCGATCTTCTTCCCTTTTACACGAAAATGTTATTTCCTTTTTGGTCTTGTAATACCTAATTGTGGCCCTTTTCCAGACTCAGGAACCTATATTACCAAGTGCCGTCTTAAAGAACTGTAATAATATCTAGATAATAGCAGGCTAGCAACTCTAAAATTTGAAAAGAAATCTCGTTTCTAGGACTAATACAGAAATTTCAGTGTCAAACAATCTGTGCTCTCTTTCCCAAAGAGATGCGGAAAAAAAGTGCCCAGACACAATCCTATCACTTCCAATCTCAAAACACGAAAAATCTAACCCAATATCACCCTAAATCAAAAAAATCTACAAAACCAACTTCCTTTTTTGATAGATATTCCAAAGCACCTTGATCAAAAGAACTTCTTTTTAAGCAACAACAAAAGAAAGACAGAAAAACTTACCTTGGACCCATCAGCTCCGGGAGAAAAAAGACCAAGGAGCTACGCCTGTTTCTAAACTCTAAAAAGAACTCGCAAGCGACTTCGGATTCGAGGACTACAAGAGAGGGAAGCTGTATTTAGTGCAGAGAGAGAGAGAGAGAGAGAGAGAGAGAGAGGAAGAACCCCTTTTAAGGAATAGAGGAGGAAGAGGAGGAAGAAGAAGAGGCCCTCTCGACCACTTTGAAAAGAGAAGCGAGTATTTAAATGGTCGATGGATTGGGAAAAATCCAAAATAATGTAAGAATTATAAAGAAGGAAGATAAAAGTAAGGAGGACATTTTGTTAGGCAGCAGTCCATGTTGATTTCTTTTAGGTCAGCCAATTTGGTACAAGAATTTGGAATGGGAAGAGTGAAAACTAATGTGCGCCCTATGTTGACTTATTGGTGGGAAGCTAATCTTTTCTGGATACGTGCCTGGTCGGATTCGGGGAGTTCTTTTATATATATATATATATATATATACTAAATTAGCCCTCTCAAATATTTCTTCTACTTATCTAAAATTTAAATACAATATACTATGTTTGTTTGGAAACTGTTGATCCTATCAACACTTCTCAAATATATATATAAGCCATTTACATAGAAATTTTATATTCTTTAAAATTATGCCAAGTTTGACGAAATAAAATTTATATAAGTTGCCGATTTACTAAACAAATTTATCAAATAATTTAAAATTTTTCGTATAAGCTGCTGACCTAGTAAACAATTTATATCTAAAAATTAATTAGTAATTTTTAAACATATCTAGTCTCACATTTAATTTTTTAAATAAATTAGACGTGTAAAAAAGTTCGAGACAAACTTAAAATAGTCAAAAACTTTATATTCGAGCCGATTTTCTTTTTTTCTTTTAAAGGCAGACAAACAATGTCAAATTGGCCATTTATTTGAATGAAACAGGATAAAAATCTTTTTG